>NC_079190.1:131326529-131935904 GCF_029499605.1 Hyla sarda | reverse complement strand
CCTTGATGGTAGGGTAGCTGCGGATGCGCCAGTGCAAATTACTATAGCGAGCTCCCTGCTGCGGCATTGTAGCCCTGTGTGTCTGCTTATTGCAGCAGATATCCCGCTGCAGACACACTGGGCTACCCAGCTGAAGCAGGGAGCTTGCTCTAGTGACAGGGATCAGCGCATCTGCATCATGAAATATGCTGCGGATGCACTACTTGTGACCCTACCTTAAAAAAATTATCTGTTAGCTGAAATTCACATTTCAGACTGGTTACACTGTTTTCTAGCTGTTGGAGCAAGGAGACACATGATGGTAGCTTTCATATATCTGTCTGTGCTCCCATAACACAGGAACATGCTTTTATTTTATGGTGTCAGGTGTCAAAGAGGCATTCCAAGCCCCTGAAGTACTGAGGTCTGAAACGCCTTCTCATACCTTCTCCCATCTCTGTCAGTGGGAAGCCGAGCCCTGTTTCTAAATCTTACACCTGCACAGAATGTGTATGCATGGTGCAGAAATGAGATTTAAAAAACAGGGTTCAGCACTGGAAGCTAAGCCCTGACTGTCAATCAGAATTTAGGGCCTTGGAAACACTTTAGGGACTTGTGCACCATTTTTCTATGTAATGGATGTGCAGACAGATATATAAAAGGTACCATGTGTCTCCTTGCCCTAACAGCTATCTAACAACAATGTCAACAGTTTACTATGTATTGAAAAGAAGTTCTTCAGCAGATGCTGTGTTTTTACTATACAGTTCTGTGTTCCAGCTTCTGTGAAACATAATGCACATTTCAGATGCTACAGACTTATTCAGTTCTTTTTACAGTTTGGGGCAGAAAGCCGTCCTCGGTCCTGAGGTGCATGCGATCATATTGTATATACAAATACAACATTATACTTTATTCTTAAACCTTCCACTACTAAAGTATGAGATCTAGAGACTTTGTGTTAAAGCCCAAAATGCTGGCTAGTTTAAGGTCAGGTGGCATGAAAAGACTTTCTTCCTGTGGCCCCATTCAAACGGTGGAATTTCCGAGCTGAATTTGATGGAGAAATGAAGCGCTGTAATTCCATTACGGTACACTCCCATGGTTTTCAGTGGGATTCTGCTGCACTGTGCACATGGCATAATTCCCACTGCTGAAACATCTACTGTAAAAAAGAAAAAAAACAGATTCCAGTCTCCACAGAAGTTGGAATGTCAATTCTTTCTGCAGAACACAGCCGGAAATGCATTGTATGTGTGCATTTCCAAGCAGTCCTAGCACCAGCTTGTTCAGCTGATTCCAGCTATTTGTGGAATGGGTGGATATTCCACAGTGTGAATGGGGTCTAATGGAGAAATGGGAAGGGGAATAATCACATCCTGTTATTACACTGTGATTTCTCCCACTATTCAGCCTCTAGAGCAGTGGTCTCCAACCTGCGGACCTCCAGATGTTGCAAAACCACAACTCCCAGCATGCCCGGACAGCCAACGGCTCTCCGGGCATGCTGGGAGTTGTAGTTTTGCAACATCTGGAGGTCCGCAGGTTGGAGACCACTGCTCTAGAGGGATGGAGGAACTTTTTCCACACTACTACCACCTCTACTGATGAGGGAGTATATGTACCATCTGTCATAATTTGCTGCTTTTCTTTTTTTTTTCTTTTTCTTTTTTTTTTTTGGTGGGGGGGGGGTTCCCTTGTCTTAAAGGCATTAGAAGCTGTGCACAGTTGCATATCTTACTCCTTCCAGCATGTAATCGGTTGTGTTATGATTTGAGAGGCTATGTGCATGTTAACATAGGCATAAGTGACATATGTAAAGTCTGGTGCGTCTTCAACCTTTATAAGGCTGTATTGAGTAGCTCAGATAGTCTTTTAGCCACAAACATGAATATATATACATATTTTTTTACAGCATGTTTGATTTGATGAAAATTGCATGAAGGTAGCCATGCATGCAAAGTGCTTGGTGTCATTTGAACAATTTGACAATTGTCTTCTTTCGGGAAGTATTAGGAGAAATTATTTAGGCTGGCCTTAGATTTGCCTGATGTGGTGCTAGGTGCAGGCCACTTAAATCTGACATATCTATGACTGCCACCTGAGCCTCTGGCCGAAATCTACTCTAGCTAAGAGCTGGCATAGATTTTAGCAAGCATAAGTTTAAATAAACTCTGTGGATGCCGGAGGCCACTCCTTTCACCTTAGCCTTACCCACTTTCTTTTAAATGGTACCTGTCATAAGTAGTAAAAATGTATGTTATAGATTAGCCTGTTTGAATTACTTTTGTAATATACTCTTATAGATTTGTAACTTTGTGTTAGATTAACCTCTAAAAGTTTGGATACAAGGGTTGGTCCTCCTTTTGTAACAGCCTAGCAGAGATCAAAGTCAGGTAATGCAGTCAGGACGTGAGCTCAGCACAATGTATAGAGTGTATTGAGCTGAATATTTCAGCTCCCTTTCCCTTTGAACTGAGCTAGACTGTAGAGTCATGATGCCTTCACAGCATAGTGCTGAATATTTTTATATTAATATTTTTAGCACCCATTGCAGACTGCTGGGCAGAGCTGACACACTATACAGTTCAGTGTTGAGAGTTTGGTTGTGGGGGGGGGGGGGGTGCGGTCTCGCCAATCACGGGCCATCTTGCACTGAACTGCCCTGGGCTGTGTGTAGCAGAGAGAGTGAGGAAAAAAAATTCTTCCTTGCAGGGCTTCAGGTGGTGTCACACCTGCTAGGGTACACCCCATCCCAGTCTGTGGAGCTCACTGAGACTGAGGAGAAGATACAGAACAATATCAAGGTAGAAAGCTAAAAGAAAATAAAGGCATGTGATGGTTTATCATGATGGGGGAGGAGTAAACTGGGGAGGGTAAAAAAAATGTATCAAGCTCATGACAGCCTTTCTTTAAGATATACCCTTATGGGGCAGTAGCGTAAAGCTGTTAAAAATGGCACCACATTATTGTGCTCTCTACACACTTATTTTTGAGCCATTTGCTGTAAGCGGACACATCAAACTGATCCATAAGCACAGATCCACATCTCCATATATATATATATATATTTTTTTTTACTTTATAGAAAAGTGCAGCAGATTATTTCATACAAAGTCATACAGTGAGAAAAAAAATATATAAACTGTGTGGTTTAATTATTTGTACATTGGGCCCTATGGGTAAGGGATGCTAGTAAGAGGTCTTCTTTAAACTTATTGTATATGGCCAAGGCATCTGTCCTAAAGGAAAACTTGGATGCACTTTGCAAAACTCAGTATGAAGGAAACCGTATGATGGAAAAGTTTGCAAAATTCCATTATTGAACAGTAAAATCGCACACACAAGAAAGCAGGTTTCTTCAGAAATAAGTCACTTTTACATGACTGCACTCGGACGCCCTTGCAGGGCACTGCATTCTCACCCTTGCTTTACAACACTGAACTCTCTCTCTTCATGCAGTCCCACTAGACTGCATATTCTGTGTCTTCAGGGCAAAGGGGAACAAAAGCAATGTCATCTTTTTATTTTTATTTATTCCAAACTGAATTTGTAGACTGCATAAACATAACAATACAACACCAAGGTGAGGACATTCTTATAAAAGAATGTTTTAAGATCTATATTCACTTTTGGTTAAAAAAGGCACTGGATGCAAGTAAGAAAATATAGAACATTTACTTCAGCTAAAACAAGTGCAGTTTTTCACCTCTATCTATAAATCTGCAGCTTGACAATTTCTGTTGTGTATTGTTCACAGATTTGTTGCTGTTTTCCCTTAGACCAAAGTAAAATTGTAAAATTCACAAGCAAAATATTATTGCAGATGTTGCCACAGATTACCCAAACATCTGCAGCAAAATTCAGAACTGTGTATTGCTGACTTAAGTGGCAACTGTGGCAAAAATTCTGCTGCCAAAAATCTGAAACATAGAGTCCATCCCTATTCAAATTCGCAGCAGGAAACATTCTGTGAGATTGCAATCAGACGGACGGAGATACTGCAGATTTTTTGCAGCATATTTGCAGCAGAAAATCCGCTGCAGATGGGTCTCGAAAAATTTGTAAATCTGCCAGTACTGTAGATTTTACTGCGGACTGATTGAAGTCAGTAGTAGCAAAAATCCAGCAACAAATACAATGCAAAAAATCTGCAGAAAATCTGCTGTGTGAACATCAAATCCAATCAGTGTGAACCATATTTCCATGAGTGTCATGGTTTCTTTTTTTTGCCAAATGCATTACGGAATATTTTGACTTCAAGTATAGTGCTTTAGATTTGCTGTAAAAAAAATATCAGGATCCTGACGGAATGGCAAAAAAACTAATGTTAACAAAATGTTATTCACTAAGAGACCTAAGAGGTTTTCTGACAGTTCTGTGGGTATTAATTAATTAAAGTAAAAAAAAAATAAAAAAAAATATATATATATATATATAGAGAGAGAGAGAGAGAGAGAGAGAGAGAGAGACAGTAAAGAAAAACTTACCTGTATCACATACACACACACACATATATATATATATATATATATATATATATATATATTTTTTTTTTTTTTTTCCACCGGAGTACTCCTTTAATAATGTGATACAGGTAAGTTTTTCTCTCTCTCTCTCTCTCTCTCTCTCTCTCTCTCTCTCTCTCTCGAAAAATTTGTAAATCTGCCAGTACTGTAGATTTTACTGCGGACTGATTGAAGTCAGTAGTAGCAAAAATCCAGCAACAAATACAATGCAAAAAATCTGCAGAAAATCTGCTGTGTGAACATCAAATCCAATCAGTGTGAACCATATTTCCATGAGTGTCATGGTTTCTTTTTTTTGCCTCTCTCTCTCTCTCTCTCTCTCTCTCTCTCTCTCTCTCTCTCTCTCTCTGTCTCTCTCTCTCTCTCTCTCTCTCTCTCTCTCTCATTTATTATCATTTTTTTTAAATCAGCTGGTGCCAGAAAGATTTGTAAATTACTTCTATTAAAAATCTTATTCCTTCCAGGACTTAGCTGCTGTATACTACAGAGGATGTTATTTTCTTTTTTAAATGTATTTCCAGTCTGACTACAGTGCTCTCTGCTGACACCTCTGTCCATGTCAGGAACTGTCCAGAGCAAGATAGGTTTGCTATGGGGATTTGTTCCTGCTCTGGACAGTTCCTGACATGAACAGAGGTGTCAGCAGTGAGCACTGTAGCCAGACTGGAAAAAACTACTCAACTTCCTGCATACAGCAGCTGATAATTACTGGCAGAGTTAAGATTTTTTAATAAAAGTAATTTACAGGTTGATAAATCTTGATAGAAGATGAATAAAGAGTCAGCAGCTCACCAATTCTGGTTCATTTGAGGACCTTCTTTATTGCGGCATACTCACTTACAAACAGTAGGGGAGAGACTGACAACAGGGGGTACACAAGTCGGCAACGGAACCATTTCACACGGTGAACGTGCTTCTTCGGGCCTCAATTGCAGAATGATACACGAGAACCTTAAATACAGGTAACTAAACAGCTACACCTGTCAACAAAGGTTACGTGTGTAGTGACGTGACAGGGGGGTGGTAACCAAACGCGGTATTGACCAACCCGTCACGCAGTGGATAAAACAACATTCAAGTGCAAAAATTAAAAACAAGGGGCAACATCAACCTAATCATTGAGGCCCAAGGGGCCACAAGCATCCGTATTTAGTATCCAATAAGTTTCTCTTTGTAAGAGAAACTTATCTAAGGAGATACCGGCTTAGGCTCGACCTTCTCAATGTCTGCAAAGGTAAGTATGTTAGGATCTGCTCCGTGCGCCTCTACTACATGGTTGATCAGTAGGGGAGCCCCCTTGCGGGTACGCAAAGAGTACATATGCTCTCTAATGCGATTAAATAACTGTATGATCGTTTTACCTATGTAATAGTAGCCGCATGGGCAGAAAATAACGTAAACCACAAACTTGGACCTGCAAGTTTGAAATAGACTTAGCGAAAGCAGTGAGAGATATCAATTTACATAAGTTTTTTCTAAATAAAGTTACTCATGAGCAGGAAAAATGTGAGGGAGATGTGCCAGCTTCTATTGGGGGTCTGGGCTTTTTTCCAGGCGATTGTACAGAGATTAAAAGAGAATGTATTGGTTTCCTGGCCACAGAATTTGCAGATAATGTGAATAATGTTCTAGAAATAGACAGGTTCACCAAGGGCGTAAAGCCCAAATTTAATCCGCCCATTCAGCCAGGAGGCCATTTAGATCTCTTTCAGAATGCTGTTTTAAAAGATGTTAAATCTATTCTGTATAAAAGAAGTCAGCTTAATTTAAGTTCATCTGAAAAGTTAGCCCTGAACAAATTAAAATCCAGAGAGGATATTTGTATTGTCAATGCTGACAAGGGGGGCAGTGTAGTTTACATGTATAAAGATATGTACGAAAAAGAAGCCGAAAGGCAACTTCAAGATGTATACACTTACTCTCCCTTAAAGACCCTACTTAAAAAATTTTGAGTGACTTAAAATCATTTTTACAGAAGAGTGTTACGATAGGTATACTATCACGTAAGAATGCTGAGAAACTAGTTCCCGAGAATCTGAGACCATCCAAATGGTACCATCTCCCTAAGGTTCATAAGGGACTGAGCCCACCTCCTGGACGACCCATTGTCTCAGGGGTGGGCTCAGTCACTGAACACCTGTCTCACTACACCGACTGGTTACTCCGACCCCTACTCACATCCATCCCTGCCTACATAAAAGACACCCAACATCTCCTACTGATTGATTATCTCAGTTGGGAGTCGGGCTGGAGCTTATGTTCAATCGACGTGGACAGCCTCTACACCCGTATCCCGCATGATGTGGGTGTGGAGGCTGTCCGGGAGTATCTCACTAGCTCTGATAAATCTACATCCTTCATCGAGTTTGTCAGGGATGCGCTAAAGTTTATACTCACGAATAGCACTTTTAGGTATGGTGATCAATGGTACAGACAGGACACCGGGACCCCCGATGGGGACACCGGTGTCCTGTACGTACGCTAATTTGTTCTTAGCTATTTTGGAGAAACACCTGGTCTACACGGTATTCCCGTTTTGTGGACGACATGTTGGTAGTTTGGTCGGGTACTGCTACCCAATTTTCTGATTTTGTTCACTATCTAAATCTAAACTTCCAATACTGCCAATATGTTGTTTACTTACTTGTTTGGAGGAAACTCCATTAAATTTTTGGATATTAAATTGATAGCCGAGAATGAACGTATTATCAGTGAAGGGTATCGAAAACCGGTGGCAAAGAACACTCTCCTCCATTATAACAGTTCCCTCCCTGAGGCCGTAAAGAAAGGTATTCCTTACGGACAGTTCGTCCGCCTGAGAAGGAATAACATGTCCGATGAGACTTATAAACTTCAGGCGGATGATCTGACCGTTCGGTTACGAGAAAGGCAGTATCCAGAAGCTCTTATACTTTCCGCCAGACAACGAGCGGACAAGTGCAAGAGAGAAGATTTGTTATTATATAAAAATCGAAAAACCAAATCCACGATTACTGAGAATGAAAAGCGGTTTGTATTTGCTTTCAAAAACTCCCCCATAAATAACATCATTGATCAAGCAGTTCGGCGGAACTGGTTTATCATTGAAAATGATGAAGTCCTTAAGAAAGTTGCAGTAAGAATACCAAGTTTACCAAATAAAATCAAGTTTTGATCATCTCAGCCCCTTACCTGAGACAAATGTAACTTATGTAACAGCTAATTTTGTCAAGAATACAGTTTAAGCTGATAAAACACCTTTGAGAAGTACAGAAAAACACACCTTTGAGAAGACCACATATTTTCAGTTTCTCATTAAAGGGGTATTCCAGGAATTTTTTTAATTTGACTATGCTACAGGGGCTGTAAAGTTAGTGTAGTTCATAATATAGTGTCTCTACCTGTGTGTGACGGTTTTCTCACAATTCTTCTTTGATTTTCACCCCAATATTTATTTTTACCAGCATACAAAATGACTGTTGTCTCGGATTTTTCCCAGCTTACAATGCGGCCGAGACCTGACTCACTAGTCAGCTGATGACAGGGAGCCTGTCTGCTTCAATGGGTGGAGGGATCAATCTGCAACTAATGCAACAGCTGTAGGATTCCTGATTTGAAAAACACAGGTCTTTTGTTTCAATGGGTGGGGTGTCTGATGTGTGAGAGGAAGGAAAATGGCATTGTGGGATTTGTAGTAAAAAAAAAAAAAAAACATAAGTCAAACAGGAAATACAAGTTCACAAAAAGCTAGCTACAGTGTTCTGGTAATCTCATAACATAGCCATTTAGCCCCAAAACAAGCGCAGATCCTTCCTAAGCATGTCCATTACTGCCTGCCAGATACATACTAAAATTACCTTATGGTGGAGAACCCCTTTAATGGTAGGATCACACGTGTCATATTTTGCTGCATATTTGCTGCTGCATATTTTTCTACCCATTGAAGTCAATGGGTACTAAAATACTTAGCAGCAAAATATGGCATGTGTGACCCTACCCTTATTATTCATTACCCTCCTAGACCACCTTTTTTGTGCAATTTAGGATAGTCATCTTAAAAAAGGTTTCACTGTATATCAAAATGTCCATGCAATGCATTTTATTAATATATTATGCAAAATAGTATTGTTTTTCTACACAAATCAGCCTCCTACTATTTACATTGGCTTTAATTTTGTGTTCTTTTTTGGGTATAATTTGTATAAGTTATGGTAATCTATAAGTTATGGTAATTAGATGCTTTGTTTATCGGATATTGCTCATTTGCTTATAGAATGAATTCAAATAATGATTGCCATTGTGTGTCACCGACTGTTAAAATGTTGCGTTTTTGCTTTACAATGTGCTATATGTTGAAATGAATCTCCAGCACAAAACCACTTTCTAAGAGATCTGCACAAATAGTGATTCCCTGATATATTATCAGAGTTGCTGGCTCTTAGTCTCTCCTTGAAGGAGCAAAATTGACCATAAAAGTCTCCAACAGTGGAAACTATGAATTAGAAAATGATTAATGCCTATAATAACATAGTAGTGCAGTTGTCCTATTTGTAATGCAGAACCACTTTACCAGTGTTGTAGATGGCTTTTTTGTGTTTTATTTATCATCATCATACCATAATCTATTGAACAAATACCCCCTGTGCTTCCATATTCTACAACTACCACCTACCCCCCCCCCCCCCCCCCCCCCCATTGAAATGCTGCCTGTTTGTATCATGCAGCTTTCTGTGCGTGATAGAATACTGCCTGCAACTGCACCAAAACTGCTTATGGCTACTTGACACTTGGGTACTTCAGAGAAAACATTTTTTTTAATCAACAGGTGCCAGAAGGTTATACAGTGATCCCTCAACATACGATGGTAATCCGTTCCAAATGAACCATCGTTTGTTGAAACCATCGTATGTTGAGGGATCCGTGCAATGTAAAGTATAGGACAGTGGTCTACAACCTGCGGACCTCCAGATGTTGCAAAACTACAACACCCAGCATGCCCGGACAGCCAACGGCTGTCCGGGCATGCTGGAAGTTGTAGTTTTGCAACATCTGGAGGTCCGCAGGTTGAAGACAACTGGTACAGTAACCCCCCGACATGCGATGGCCCCGACATATGATCAAATCGACATACGATAGCCTCTCAGAGGCCATTGCATGTCGATGTCAGCATCGACATACGATGCTTTTATATGTCGGGGCCATCGCATTAACTGCTATCCGACAGCACACAATGCTTAAGCTGCTGTCGGATAGCAGTTTAAGCATCCCGGACAGGTTCACTTGCCTATCCTCGCTGCTCCGGGTCCACTTCGCGATCCTCCGGCGTCTTCTGCATCTTCTCCGGGGTCCGGGCCTCGCTTTCCGGCGTTGTTATTACGTCGTTACGCACGCCGTGCCGGCGCAGCAGTGTGATAACGTCACCAGAAAGCGAGGCCCGGACCCTGCAGAAGATGCGGATGAAGCAGGAGGATCGCGAAGTGGACCCGGAGCAACGGGACAGCATCGGGAGCCCCTGGGACAGCATCGGGAGCGGTGAGGACGTGATCCGGAGCGGCGGGGACAGGCGAGTACAAACTTCCTATACTTTACATTGCACGGATCCCTCAACATACGATGGATTCGACAAACGATGGGTCGTTTGGAACGAATTACCATCGTATGTTGAGGGACCACTGTATTGGAGGTTATACTCACTATACTAACCGTCACCGCTCGTCACCGCTGCCCTGGATGTCGCCCTCCATCGCTGTCGCCGTGTCCCTGACGCTCAGGCAAGGCCTCTACTTCCCCGGCATCCTCGCTCTCAGTCACCGTCGCTCCTATTGGATGACAGAACAGCTTGCGCAGCGACGTGATGACGATGATGGAGATCACCGACGATGCAGGGGATCCTGAGGAGGACGCGCCAGAGCCCCAAGGACAGGTAAGTGAGTGTCAGTGGACCACACGGGGCACCGTAAATGGCTATCTGGTGGCAGCTGAAGCAGTCTGCACTGCCAGATAGCCGTTTATGCGATGGCCCCAATATACAAAAGCATTGTTTGTTGATGCTGCCTTCAACATGCGATGGCCTCTGAGAGGCCATCGTATGTTGAAATGATCGTATGTCGGGGCCATCGTAGGTCGGGGGTTACTGTATATATTTGCAGATTACTTCAATTTTAAAATCTCATTCAGTACTTATCAGCTGCTGTATTCGCTGGAGGAAGTCATGTATTCTCTCCAATCAGAAATTCTGCTCTCTGCTGCCACCTCTATCTGTGTCAGGAACTGTCCAGAGCCGGAGAGGTTTCCTTCAGGGGTTAGCTAATGCTCTAAACAGTTCCTGACACAGAAAGTGGTGGAAGGAGGGTGCACAGTGTATGACTGGAAATAATACATGATATTAGGTTATAGCAGGATGGTACAGTCAGTGGGGTGGGTATTGGACTTACATGCCCCTCAATGTAAAACATTCACACTACAAAATGAAACCCCACATATCTCAAGAACAGGATGGCATATCAAAAAAACTAAAAAGGTTGTATTATTGGGGCACCCTAAGCTATGTTGGGATATTAACTTCTCAATTTTTTGAGGATGGCCACAGGTCCTCTTTAACAAAGTATATGACAGATTAATTGTTGTGAGAGCTACCTGCTTTTAAGCATTAAATACATTATATTGGATATGATGGCATTTTTTTTTTAGTTTCTCAAGTCTCCTTTACTTTGCCTAGTGAGCAGGAAAAGAAGTTCAATGGCCAAGAGTTACTCATCTCTGGCCGAGGTGAGTAACCCCTAATTTTTTACTTAAGCAATGAGTTTAATCTTTTAATGACCACCGATACATCTTCTTATGGCAGTCATTAAGGGTAATTATTCTATCCCTCCGTAGTTTAACCTCATCAGGTAAAGTGCCATTTACCTCCAGCATCACCCCCGGCGATCCCCAGCCCAGCAATCCTCTTCTCCTATTTCCATTGTAGTCAGAGGTCTTGTGAAGACCCCTATGCTTGCCATGGTTGTCTGTATAGCGGACCCTTCTGTGCATATACACATTCCAAAATGGTACCAATAAAAAGGACAAGTTTTCTTGTAAAAAATTTGCCCTAATATAGCGCTAATAAACCCAAAGAAAAAAGGAGCTACTCAAAAATTATAAGTGAAATATAAAATATAAACTTTATTTAATAATATTATTAAAAACATGGTGCAATATGTTAAAAAAGGAGGAATACGGCACTGGAGGAATTCGTCCGGGACGAAGGTCAGCAGACCGAAACACGTGTAGGGGTGGCGGCATCCTGGGACTTGCAGTACTTTCTCTATATTACTGCGGTATGTATATGTTACTTATTTGTTACTATATGATTAATGCTTAGGCCTTATCCTGTTTGCACTTTAACTGGAATTGCCAGCATATGTATCTACTGTACCCCCTTGCCTCAGTAATTGTATACATAAATTTAATGAGATTTAGCAGTATTTGCTCATTTATTGCCATTGTCCCAGGTATGCCGCCTGTCTGTGTCGTATTCCTCCTTTTTTAACATATTGCACCATGTTTTTAATAATATTATTAAATAAAGTTTATATTTTATATTTCACTTATAATTTTTGAGTAGCTCCTTTTTTCTTTGGGTTTATTATTACTTGGAGTCTAACAAAGAGGCTGTTTTGCCTACGTGGCTAGGGGTTGAGGTGGATATATATATTTATTCTCTTTTACATGAATACCCAATTTTGGGCAATCCCATACATTCCTAATACTCATTGACTTGCTCATACCCCACACAGTAGTGCGTGTTTTCATGTTCTTGTTGTATGCCTAATATAGCGCAGTAAGGTCAAGAATAAAAAAAATGTATGGATCTTGTAATGTGGCACTACTAATTATATATTTTTATAATGTTTCTATTTTGATCATTTATTTTTGAAAAAATATATATAAATTTGGTATCACAGTAATCTTATTGACCCACAGAATAAAATTGTCATTTTTTAGCATATGGTATAAAGTAGCATTTTTTTCCATTTGACCAGCAAAAAAATAAAGTTAATAAAAATGAACCAATTGTAGATATATGAACCCCAAAATGACGGCAAAAAAATACAAAAATTCCCTGCAATAAATGGTTTACAAATAATTTGCTTATTTAAAAGTTTTGGTGATTTTATTGTCTTTATTGCTGGATCTGTGTGAACTAGGGCTGCAACGACTAATCAATATTATCAATTAAAATCAAAAATGGAAATCCTCAACAAGTTCCATTATCGATTTGTCAGTAGTTAGGGTTGTGGCCTCGGTCATTAGGGGCGTAGCCTAGCAACCAATATACTCTTGCTGGCGTGCGGCCTGCCTGTAGCACCGAGACCACGGCCTGGAATGCAATCTGGAAGCTGGCACCAGCGTCATCATTGAGCGCTGCCTCCTGTCACAAGAAGCCTTGGCTCCTGACAGAAGCTACTTTCTCAATCCTCCCTGCAATGTCCTGTTGCAGAGAGAACAACCAAGGTCTGTAAACTGCTTTCTCTCCCCTGCAGCAAAGGTCCGGCACAAAGGTTAAAGGAGATATCTCATGAGTTTAAGATTGCAGGAGTTTTAGATCCTCTTTTTGAGCTGCAGCGTGATGCTTGGGCCCAGAGTGTCATAATGCAGCCAAGCCTGTCACTGGCCACTATGATGTCTGGCTCGGTTAGTGATTGGCCGACTGGCAGTATGACACACTGGGTCACTCTACATTACTTCAGGAAGAGGATCGCAGCTGGAGACCGGAGCATGACACCTGAGGCACTGCAGGAGTGCTGGAAGTGAGAAGAGATTTGAGGATTTTTATATACTGTAGAATGGGTATTGTTATATTAGGAAAAGAATAAACCTCCTGCCTGATAACCCCTTTAACTCTTTCCTGGTCCTCTTATTTTGAACAAATAATCAGCTAACTAATCAATTATGACAATGATTGTAAGTTGCAGCCCAAGTGTGAGCTCCTAATCGTGATTGCTACAACCCTAAGCTGGAACGCTTGTGAACCACTGCTGGAGAGCTATGTTATTTACTTCTGTTTTGTTTTTTTTGTTTTTAGTTTTTATATGTACAGACACATATATAAAATAGTCTGTAGATTTCAAAAGAGGATCAGAAAACTTTTTTATATAATCACAGAATATATTACAAAAAAATGGTTTCTGTAACACTAGTATGAATTAAGCTTTATTTTATACAAAACTAAACCTACCCCAAGGTGGGTAGACCCTCTGGTCTTTATCAGTTGACCTATATGACATTTTTCTGTTTTTATGTAAGGTATCACCAGATAGTTCCGACAGTCCCTAATTCTCTATTCTTCTGCTCTAGCCTTAAACAAAGGCACGCTAATAGAGCTGCTTTCTATAATTTGGCTTCCAACATTTTCAAAGGAAATCATTTCCTAAATTGTTTACTTCATTTAAACCTAACCTATCTAAAGAATATGTAATGTTTGGTGTAATTAAATTACATTTCCCTTATCTTGGAGCGCCATGCAGACAGTGTTCCTTTGCCTTTCCTGTATGAGGCGCAGCAGACATTGTATTGCTCATAAGGCTATCATTTTTTAGGTCCGCTCCTTTTCTTTTTACCCCCTCACTTCTTTCCTTCTGCATGCTGAAATATATTACTACTGTGCTACCTGCTCAGAAATTAACATTGTTAGAAATCTAGCATTTGGCAGAATCCCAACCTTTATGCGTTGCTTGGTGAAAAATGGGCAAAAGTGGATTCTTAATTGCATCAAGACTTAATCTGGGCACATTCAAATGGGCGCAAAATTAAAGGAGCTCCATTCTCTCCAAATATAAATAGAAGATATAACGTGAAGACCATTGAATGAGGTATTAGCTTGCGTGCCAGCTGTTCCATACAAACTCTTACAATGCAGTTCACTAGTCTGTCATAGCCCTGTGTCGTCTGGACAGCTTAGGTTGCCATAGAAACTAAATTCTGTTTCAAGGAGCAGGGCGAAAGCTAATTGTAGCCATTTGTTGTTCCTTCTGTCATTGCCATAGCTAGCACTGTTGTAGAAAAGCCAGTGTTTCTGGGCAAACAGTATGGAATACCCCCCTCTTCTCTCCCCCCAAAGCATTGCTGCTGAAGGCGACCGTCTGCTGCTCTGAAATGAGAAAAGAGCAACCAACAGGCCTGACAGTGCCACTAGATGGGCATACACACACACAGCTTGACGCCAGCTCTGACAACTGTTGATCAGTGACTTGGGGAAGCCTTTAGCTGTTTGGAATCTGTTGAAAGTATACTGTTGACAGGGATATTAAACTGACATCGTCCCCCCCCCCCCCCCCCCAGAGACTCATCCAGTGTAAATTTTTAACAGCTATTTATCTTAGTTTAAATACAGCATTGATATGCCAGGGGTATAAGGACGGTCCTCAAGAGCTTTGCCTTTATTTTAATTTGGTGCTGCACTTTCATGGCCCTGGGCAATAGCACTTATTAGGTTAGTACTGACTGTTTTCTATTCACAGTGGTATTTAAATAGCTGTCATCGCCATACATTTTGATAATAAATGACAAAAACTTGATGTTCTTACGGCAATTAAATATACTAGCAAATGAGACGCGTTGCGAGCGAAGCATCTGTCATTCAGCTGGTGTACACTCTCTGTCAGCATATGCAATGTAAATAATTATAAGTAAACTAAAATGTGAAATATAAGATGCCGTGAAAGAAAATTAACTGACTTTTATGAAGTCTGATTTCTGAGCAAATATAATGTTAGCATGGGACATAAATAGTCAGCTACGGGATCTTGTTATAGACTCTTATTGGCAAAATAAATGTTATATGTGTAATATATTATGAGCCTTCATTTAAAGCCTAATTCAGCTTGCAAAATCACTTTTCTATAATCTCATAACAATAAAATACCCTAAAACTCATGGCTACGTTCTGATGCCTTCTCTTCCTCAGCTGTCAGCTAGAATTTGTGATTACCATGTCTGTACACGTAAGGGTTTAGGCACATGATTGTATTACAGCATCATATATGTGATGTATACTATATTTATAGCCAATGAAGCCCCATATGACCTTGTTGCTAATAGTAGCCTTATTGTATAATACATTTTTTTCTCGCTGGAGAAATGAAGCAGGGATTAGGTTTCTGTGGCCAACAAGGTCACTTTTCCCTGTGAGACAGAATGTACACAATTTGTTTAATTCTAAGTCTGTATGTTTATCATTAACACATGATCCTTTCTAATACACAATTTGTTCTGAGCTGGACTGATCCATCAGAGTAAGGCTGTATCAACAATAATAGGCCAAAAGGTAATGTGAGCAATAGATCGAGTGTCCAGAACCCTGGGCTGGTGCGTAAAATTCTCATTTATTAGATATGTATTAAAACCAATAGTGCATTTAAACAAGGTACAAAAACACATGAACTAACTGATACTTTTCGGGTATCAAAAACCCTTAATCAGAGCATCTAAAGTCTGCATAGTGCAGTATGCATCAGATATTCAGATTTTTTGATATCAGAAATGCATTAGTTGATATTTTTGCACCTTCCTCAGCTTTTTTTTTTTTTTTGTATATCTTATAAACAAGGAATTTAAACACATGCCTATAGTTATGGGCATTATTTCTGTTGTTCACATGCTTTCTTGCAGAGCTTCTTTACCCTCACCTGATTTGTGCGTATGAAGCCAGGTATAACCTTGATGCTGTGAGTCGACTGTCCATACTGTTTGCTTCTATGCTACCAGAAAATGTACTTCTTGTTGGTTGATATACATGTAACCAATGTGTCTTTACTGATGTGCACAATGATAACACAATTTCTAATGCAATTCAAAGTGAACATTCACATGTTCATAATAGATGAGAGCGAGGCCTCTGAATAAACTCCAGCCCAACAGAAGTATCAATAAGGGGGGGGTTTATCAACTAATATGCACCTGCAAGATTGATTATGCAGTTTGTTTTTATTTTGCACATTTACTTGCACCGTAATTATCACCAGATTTTGTGCTATTTTTAGGTTATCTGCTCTGATTGTCCTTTTTCTTGTTCTTCACTTCCAGGGGGCATAGTTAGGAAATGCACTGGTCCGTGTTCTGAATTTGTGTTCTGAGGGACCAGCTGTTGTGGGAATGTGTGTATGAGCTTTGTTTTTTGTGTGCTATCCAGGGGATCCTGTCGTTTGTGCAAATATGTGGGCAACATTATACATTTTGTGCAGCAACTGGGAAAATGACACACTTCCACAGCAGGTTCACAACTCTGTACTAATGATAAACTACCATGTGACTGTTGTTGAGGACAGGGTAAATAAAAACAAGTTCTACTCAATTACATCGGTCCCCCACAGCTCTCGTTTTTAGCTCTTCCTGTCCCCCTGCTCCTGACTGCTGCTTCTTGCTTTTGGAACACATCTTTCCAGCAGGACCTGCCTGCTCAGCCTATCATGGAGGTAAAGCCAGAAATTGACTGAGTGGGCAGGTCCTGCTCCAACAACTTATCTCAAAAGCAAAAAGAACCTGTAAGGAGCGATGGACTGGAGCTGCAGGGAGCCAAGGTAGGTGCGTATAACTTGATTTTTATTTTTACCCTGTCCCCAGTAACATAGCAATTATTTTTACACTGGAATACACCAGAATATGATATTAGATCAATGGTAGTATCATAAGCATAAGCCATCCATATTATAGTCCCACAAAACTTTGGGCCTTAAAGAGGTACTCCGGTGGAAAACATTTTCTTTTAAATCAACTGGTGCCAGAATGTTAAACAGATTTGTAAATTACTTCTATTATAAAAATCTTTCAGCTGCTGTATACTACAGAGGAAGTTCTTTTATTTTTGAATTTCATTTCTGTCTAACAACATGCTCTCTGCTGACACTTCTGTCCATTTTAGGAATTGTCCTGAGTAGGAGCAAATCCCCATAGCAAACCTCTTTTGCTCTGGACAGTTCCTGACAAGGACAGAGGTGTCAGCAGAGAGCATGTTGTCAGACAGAAAGGAAATTCAAAAAGAAAAGAATTTCCTCTAAAGTATACATCATCTAAAAACTTCTGGAAGGATTGTGATTTTTTTAATAGAAGTAATTTACAAATCTGTTTTAACTTTCTGGCACCAGTTGATTTAAAAGAATGTTTTCCAGTGGAGTACCCCTTTAATAAAATTAATCGGTACTAATGTATAATAGCATTGGTCTCATGTTACATTTTTGATATTTAGTTTTGGTACTTTTTTTTTCTTCTCTTTTGTTTTACAGCCAATAATTTACCATTTCTCCAGTTTGTTCTTTGGCTTATAAGTCTGTTTCCAAGGCAACAGTTTTACTTGCATCACACACCACACTCCAGTATCTCCAGATAGATAGTATTTGTGAACCTCTAGAGGTGGTCGTGATAAATTGACCCATTACTACAATGCTAGTATTAGGACTTGTAGCTTCATCAAAGATGAATCTCTGTTCCATATAAGCATCAGGACTTTATGTTTCTACTGGTGGTTATGATGCATGCAGTGAATGACAGTATGGACTGCAGGAGACTATAAACAACGCCACCATTATATCATAACACAAGTACCGATGGGTAGGAAGATAATTCAGATTGATAAAAATCAATAGTCGCGCTGCCATTAGCAACCAGTTTGTATGTTATGTGACAGTTGCCTATTTATCACACTTTTTCCTATGCTTATTCATTTAATTATTTCTTGAGTGATCTTTGAGTAAGTTCGAGTTTGTTTTATATCCTTAATATGCAGTGTATGATATATTGTATAGAAAGCAGACGGAGCAACTTCTGTCTGACATACTGGTTACAGCAAGGCATTAAGTAACTGTCCCTTGAAACAATTACTGCACTCGTAATACACTCTATGCAGGACACAAGCACTGTATTTATAGTAATACACTCTATACAGGACACAAGCACTGTATTTATAGTAATACACTCTATACAGGACACAAGCACTGTATTTATAGTAATACACTCTATACAGGACACAAGCACTGTATTTATAGTAATATACTCTATACAGGACACAAGCACTGTATTTATAGTAATATACTCTATACAGAACACAAGCACTGTATTTATAGTAATATACTCTATACAGGACACAAGCACTGTATTTATAGTAATACACTCTATACAGGACACAAGCACTGTATTTATAGTAATACACTCTATACAGGACACAAGCACTGTACTTATAGTAATGTAATCTATACAGGACACAAGCACTGTACTTTTAGTAATGTAATCTATACAGGACACAAGCACTGTACTTATAGTAATACACTCTATACAGGACACAAGCACTGTATTTATAGTAATACACTCTATACAGGACACAAGCACTGTACTTATAGTAATACACTCTATACAGGACACAAGCACTGTACTTATAGTAATGTAATCTATACAGGACACAAGCACTGTACTTATAGTAATACACTCTATACAGGACACAAGCACTGTACTTATATTAATACACTCTATACAGGACACAAGCACTGTACTTATAGTAATGTAATCTATGCAGGACACAAGCACTGTATTTATAGTAATATAATCTATACAGGACACAAGCACTGTACTTATAGTAATGTAATCTATACAGGACACAAGCACTGTACTTATAGTAATACACTCTATACAGGACACAAGCACTGTACTTATAGTAATGTAATCTATGCAGGACACAAGCACTGTATTTATAGTAATATAATCTATACAGGACACAAGCACTGTACTTATAGTAATGTAATCTATACAGGACACAAGCACTGTACTTATAGTAATACACTCTATACAGGACACAAGCACTGTACTTATAGTAATACACTCTATACAGGACACAAGCACTGTACTTATAGTAATGTAATCTATGCAGGACACAAGCACTGTATTTATAGTAATATAATCTATACAGGACACAAGCACTGTACTTATAGTAATGTAATCTATACAGGACACAAGCACTGTACTTATAGTAATACACTCTATACAGGGCACAAGCACTGTATTTATAGTAATACACTCTATACAGGACACAAGCACTGTACTTATAGTAATGTAATCTATACAGGACACAAGCACTGTACTTATAGTAATGTAATCTATACAGGACACAAGCACTGTACTTATAGTAATACACTCTATACAGGACACAAGCACTGTATTTATAGTAATACACTCTATACAGGACACAAGCACTGTACTTATAGTAATGTAATCTATACAGGACACAAGCACTGTACTTATAGTAATGTAATCTATACAGGACACAAGCACTGTACTTATAGTAATGTAATCTATACAGGACACAAGCACTGTATTTATAGTAATATACTCTATACAGGACACAAGCACTGTATTTATAGTAATATACTCTATACAGGACACAAGCACTGTATTTATAGTAATATACTCTATACAGGACACAAGCACTGTATTTATAGTAATACACTCTATACAGGACACAAGCACTGTATTTATAGTAATATACTCTATACAGGACACAAGCACTGTACTTATAGTAATGTAATCTATACAGGACACAAGCACTGTACTTATAGTAATACACTCTATACAGGACACAAGCACTGTACTTATAGTAATACACTCTATACAGGACACAAGCACTGTACTTATAGTAATGTAATCTATGCAGGACACAAGCACTGTACTTATAGTAATACACTCTATACAGGACACAAGCACTGTACTTATAGTAATACACTCTATACAGGACACAAGCACTGTACTTATAGTAATGTAATCTATACAGGACACAAGCACTGTACTTATAGTAATACACTCTATACAGGACACAAGCACTGTACTTATAGTAATGTAATCTATGCAGGACACAAGCACTGTATTTATAGTAATATAATCTATACAGGACACAAGCACTGTACTTATAGTAATGTAATCTATACAGGACACAAGCACTGTACTTATAGTAATACACTCTATACAGGACACAAGCACTGTATTTATAGTAATACACTCTATACAGGACACAAGCACTGTACTTATAGTAATGTAATCTATACAGGACACAAGCACTGTACTTATAGTAATGTAATCTATACAGGACACAAGCACTGTACTTATAGTAATACACTCTATACAGGACACAAGCACTGTACTTATAGTAATGTAATCTATGCAGGACACAAGCACTGTATTTATAGTAATATAATCTATACAGGACACAAGCACTGTACTTATAGTAATGTAATCTATACAGGACACAAGCACTGTACTTATAGTAATACACTCTATACAGGACACAAGCACTGTACTTATAGTAATGTAATCTATGCAGGACACAAGCACTGTACTTATAGTAATGTAATCTATACAGGACACAAGCACTGTACTTATAGTAATACACTCTATACAGGACACAAGCACTGTACTTATAGTAATACACTCTATACAGGACACAAGCACTGTACTTATAGTAATGTAATCTATACAGGACACAGGCACTGTACTTATAGTAATACACTCTATGCAGGACACAAGCACTGTATTTATAGTAATATAATCTATACAGGACACAAGCACTGTACCTATAGTAATGTAATCTATACAGGACACAAGCACTGTACTTATAGTAATGTAATCTATACAGGACACAAGCACTGTACTTATAGTAATGTAATCTATACAGGACACAAGCACTGTATTTATAGTAATATAATCTATACAGGACACAAGCACTGTACTTATAGTAATATAATGTATACAGGACACAAGCACTGTACTCATACACTCTATACAGGACACAAGCACTGTATTTATAGTAATACACTCTATGCAAGACACAAGCACTGTACTCATACACACTATACACGACACAAGCACTGTACTCATACACGCTATACATGACACAAGCACTGTACTCATACACTCTATACACGACACAAGCACTGTACTCATACACTATACACGACACAAGCACTGTACTTATAGTAATACATTCTATACAGGACACAAGCACTGTACTTATAGTAATACACTCTATACAGGACAGAAGCACTGTACTCATACACGCTATACACGACACAAGCACTGTACTCATACACTCTATACACGACACAAGCACTGTACTCATATACTCTATACATGACACAAGCACTGTACTTATAGTAATACACTCTATACACGACACAAGCACTGTACTTATAGTAATACACTCTATACAGGACACAAGCACTGTACTTATAGTAATACACTCTATACAGGACACAAGCACTGTACTCATACACGCTATACACGACACAAGCACTGTACTCATACACTCTATACACGACACAAGCACTGTACTTATAGTAATACTCTATACAGGACACAAGCACTGTACTCATACACTCTATACACGACACAAGCACTGTACTCATACACTCTATACACGACACAAGCACTGTACTCATACACTCTATAAAGGACACAAGCACTGTACTCGTACACTCTATACAGGACACAAGTACTGTACTCATACACTCTATACACGACATAAGCACTGTACTTATAGTAATACACTCTATACAGGACACAAGCACTGTACTCATACACTCTATACACGACACAAGCACTGTACTCATACACTCTATACACGACACAAGCACTGTACTTATAGTAATACACTCTATACAGGACACAAGCACTGTACTTATAGTAATACACTATACAGGACACAAGCACTGTACTCATACACTCTATACACGACACAAGCACTGTACTTATAGTAATACACTCTATACAGGACACAAGCACTGTACTCATACACTCTATACACGACACAAGCACTGTACTCATACACTCTATACACGACACAAGCACTGTACTCATACACTCTATACACGACACAAGCACTGTACTCATACACTCTATACAGGACACAAGCACTGTACTTATAGTAATACTTTATACAGGGCACAAGCACTGTACTCGTACACTATACAGGACACAAGTACTGTACTCATACACTCTATACACGACATAAGCACTGTACTTATAGTAATACACTCTATACAGGACACAAGCACTGTACTCATACACTATACAAGGCACAAGCACTGTACTTATGGTAATACACTCAATACAGGACACAAGCACTGTACTTATAGTAATATAATCTATACAGGATGCAAGCATTGAACTCGTACACTCTATACAGGACACAAGCACTGTACTCATACACTCTATACAGGACACAAGTACTGTACTCATACACTCTATACAGGATACAAGCACTGTACTTATAGTAATACACTATATACGGGACACAAGCACTGTACTTATAGTAATACACTCTATACAGGACACAAGCACTGTACTTATAGTAATACACTCTATACAGGGCACAAGCACTGTACTCATACACTCTATACAGGACACAAGCACTGTACTCATACACTCTATACAGGACACAAGCACTGTACTCATACACTCTATACAGGACACAAGTACTGTACTCATACACTCTACACGACATAAGCACTGTACTTATAGTAATACACTCTATACAGGACACAAGCACTGTACTCATACACTATACAAGGCACAAGCACTGTACTTATGGTAATACACTCAATACAGGACACAAGCACTGTACTTATAGTAATATAAGCTATACATAATGCAAGCATTGAACTCATGGTAATACACTCTACACAAGACACAAGCACTGTACTTATAGTAATGCACTCTATACAGGGCACAAGTACTGTTCTTATGGTAATACACTCTATACAAGCCACAAGCACTGTACTTATGGTAATACACTCCACACAGGACACAAGCACTGTACTTATGGTAATACACTCCACACAGGACACAAGCATTGTACTTATGGTAATACACTCTATACAAGGCACAAGAACTGTACTTATGGTAATACACTCTATACAGGACACAAACACTGTACTTATAGTAATACACTCTATACAGGACGCAAGCACTGTACTTATAGTAATACACTCTATACAGGACACAAACACTGTACTTATAGTAATACACTCTATACAGGACGCAAGCACTGTACTTATAGTAATGCACTCTATACAGGACACAAGCACTGTACTTATGGTAATGCACTCTGTACATGGCACAAGTACTGTTCTTATGGTAAAACACTGTATACAAGGCACAAGCACTGTACTTATGGTAATACCCTCTATACAGGACACAAACACTGTACTTATAGTAATACACTCTATACAGGACACAAGCACTGTACTTATAGTAATGCACTCTATACAGGACACAAGCACTGTACTTATGGTAATACACTCTATACAGGACACAAGTACTGTACTTATGGTAATACACTCTATACAGGGCACAAGTACTGTGCTTATGGTAATACACTCTATACAAGCGACAAGCACTGTACTTATGGTAATACACTCCACACAGGACACAAGCACTGTACTTATGGTAATACACTCCACACAGGACACAAGCATTGTACTTATGGTAATACACTCTATACAAGGCACAAGAACTGTACTTATGGTAATACACTCTATACAGGACACAAGCACTGTACTTATGGTAATACACTCTATACAAGGTAACAAGCACTGTACTTATGGTAATACACTCTATACAGGACACAAGCACTGTAGTTATGGTAATACACTCTATACAAGGTAACAAGCACTGTACTTATGGTAATACACTCTATTCAAGGCACAAGCACTGTACTTATGGTAATACACTCTATACAGGGCACAAGCACTGTACTTATGGTAATGCGCTCTGTACATGGCACAAGTACTGTTCTTATGGTAAAACACTGTATACAAGGCACAAGCACTGTATTTATAGTAATGTAATCTATACAGGACACAAGCACTGTACTTATAATAATGTAATCTATACAGGACACAAGCACTGTACTTATAGTAATGCACTCTATACAGGACACAAGCACTGTACTTATATTAATACACTCTATACAGGACACAAGCACTACTTATTGTAATGCACTCTATACAGGACACAAGCACTGTACTCATACACTCTATACAGGACACAAGCACTGTACTCATACACTCTATACAGGACACAAGCACTGTACTCATACACTCTATACAGGACACAAGCACTTTACTCATACACTCTATACAGGACACAAGCACTGTACTCATACACTCTATACAGGACACAAGCACTGTACTTATAGTGATATAATCTATACAGGACACAAGCACTGTACTCATACACTCTATACAGGACACAAGCACTGTACTCATACACTCTATACAGGACACAAGCACTGTATTTATAGTAATGTAATCTATACAGGACACAAGCACTGTACTCATACACTCTATACAGGACACAAGCACTGTACTCATACACTCTATACAGGACACAAGCACTGTACTTATAGTAATACACTATATACGGGACACAAGCACTGTACTTACAGTAATACATTCTATACAAGACACTAACACACTACTTATAGTAATGCACTCTATACAGGGCACAAGTACTATACTTTTAGTAGTATACTCTTTTCTGTACAAGGCACAAACACTGTACTTCTTGTAGTGCACTATAAATAAGGCACTTACACTATAATAACCTATAGTAATGGCCTTTTTTTCATGGCATACATTCTGTACCTATAATAATGGACTCTATGCAGTTCACAAAAAACTATACCTATAGTAATATACTTCAACTCACTGTATACAAGGCACATCCTCACTCACGGTATACAAGGCACATCCTCACTCACTGTATACAAGGCACATCCTCACTCACTGTATACAAGGCACATCCTCACTCACTGTATACAAGGCACATCCTCACTCACTGTATACAAGGCACATCCTCACTCACTGTATACAAGGCACATCCTCACTCACTGTATACAAGGCACATCCTGCTCACAAATATCTTTTAATGATTGCAAATGCAGAGAACTTATACTAAGCTGCCTTTTTGCAGTGGTGTAACTCAAGGCCACTGCAGAGATGCAGCTCAGTATTCATGAGGAGGCATTGTTAGAGGAGCAGGCGGGTGGCCACATTGGTGCACCTAGGGGTAAAGGAAAGCCCCCAGTGCTTCGGGAAACCTTATATACATATCAGTAGAATGGATATCGCATAGTGCACAGGACCATATTAAAGTTTAGAATGCCCAAGCTGCTGTACATGTCTGAGTTATAAGGGCTGAAGTGTAGGGTAGCTCTTTTCACTCCCAGGCTGGCTGCTCCTTTTGACTTTTTTACAGCATAGATTAATATAGTAAGTGAGTCGGATTTAACTGCCAGTTTAGGACCAGCCTATATCTTGTAACCGCAGCAGGACCTGGTGCAATCAAAAAGCCTGACACGTCTGGAAGAGATGTCAGATGTTTTTTCAAATTACAATAATGCTTTGTGACGAACCTTTGTCTGAAAGGATAACTTATCACAAACTACTGTATATAAACACCTCAAACACTACAAAACCATTTACAAGTGAAAGAGTAGCTATGTCACAGGGATAGACTCTCAAGATATTTTTTGAACTCCTGGTACATATATTAAGCGGTATGAAACATTGTCATAGCTGCTGCGCAGCCTCTTTAAACGTCAGTCTGTGTGTATTCATTTCTATAAAGCTTCCTCGAAGAAGTGCAGTATACTGGCACAGGAGTAAAGAAACAATTTGGGAGCATAGGAAGGTGGCGGTCTACTCTGTAAGAAATACATATGGTGCTAGTTTGGTATCGTTTCTCTATATTACTCCTCTGTCTGTTTAGCAGGGGAAGTCTTACTTTCTGCTGTCACAAATAACATTTTCTGCAGTGCCACATTCTTCTCTATTATATGGCTCTTTACCTGGCATAGTGTTCATAGGATCATGTCTTGCAGGTTGATAAATCAGGAAATCACGATTCTCTATCATTTACCTTCTAGAAATGACTGTAGCGGAGGAAAAAAAAAAGGAAAACCAGAGCAAAACCAGACGTACTGAAGAGAGCGGACAGCTCCCTCTGAGTGATGAAAATGCTATTGATTTATGACAAATGCCAGCCAAAGCGGGCAGTGACTGTTTTGTCGCTGTCAGATGAGAAGTGAAAGCAGACAGGTTTTGTTATCAATCATGTCGGCAGTGGCAGGTTGCTGTAACTGGATTGAGGACTTGCTTGGGCGCATCCTTGTGGCACTTGTGGTTTGTGGCAATGCAGTCCTGCAGTGATATAGAGCAGAAGTGACACTCATGCTGAGAGGCACAAGGCTGGTACGCTTTAATGAGCCATATTTATTACCACTCTTCAGAGCCACTTTGTAAGGCTCCGATCTGAAGACTTCATTTTATAAAATGTGTTGAATGTGTTAGATTGCACTCATTTGCAGATTGACAGAAAG
Source organism: Hyla sarda (assembly GCF_029499605.1). Classification (NCBI taxonomy): domain Eukaryota; kingdom Metazoa; phylum Chordata; class Amphibia; order Anura; family Hylidae; genus Hyla; species Hyla sarda. The sequence continues at coordinate 131,909,021 of NC_079190.1, read as the reverse complement.
ATTTACATGGCTAAATAGGTCTTAGCTTTTGCTCTTTTGGAGCTCCTGGGAACGTCTGTCTGATGTATCGCTGGTGCACAAGCTCATTTCCTAGAATAATGCATCATGACCAGTGGTGCAGTTTTATTTATATACGGCATGAAAACAAGTTGTTTATATTTGTTGGGCCCCATATCTAGATGCAGTTGGCTTTATATATCTTTGTTTCCTTCTTAATTCTTCCTTTTTCTCGACAAATCTGCCGTAGCCTGCACTTTGTTTTTGTACAGAACTGCAGTGACTATTTTTAATTAAAGCCTTTGCATTTAACATTGCCTGATTGTGCTTTTATTGGTAGTAAACATTGCAGCTTAACACACCACCATCAGCATGCACCACATTTCAGCCCTGTCAGAAAACCAATTACCGTTTTATTATTAAGAGATAATTATACCGATTCATTTTTGCATGTCCAAAGTGCATTGATTGGTAAACAGAGATGACTGATCACATTATTTTGGAAACAAATAAAGGCAAAGCAGATTACATGACAATTGTGCATTTTCTCTTTTAAAGGGCTACATTAGCATCCAGACTATTTGCATAGTATGTTTGCAGTTATGGAAGATAAGTGATTTGGATCGTGGCAGCAGCTTATGTTTACTGATCCTAAAGTGAACCCTTAGTGAACCTACACTTAAATATTCAGGAATGGGATAAGCTGCAAGGTAGTATATACCATATCTCCTAATAAGCTGGATCGATCTTATAATAGAATTGCAAGGCGATAGGGAGCAGAAATTCCTCCGTGCCTTCCTTGCTAAGCCATCGTGAGCTACAGGCTATTTCATGTCAATTGGTGTCGGCTGGCTTGCAAGCAATGCACAGGCTGCCTAACATGAGGCCAAAGTTAAAGCCTGCTAACTGTGATGCAGGACTTTCTCCACGTACTGTAAATTTTTCACCAGTTCTAGTTCTTTTGTTTCCCCATTTATTTTTGAAACCGTGTATGGCTGTGAGTTATTCCCTTTGACTTGTATACATGCCACTAAGGCACTACCAAACTTCTCTAGCATTTGATTATTTTCCACAGCAACAATAGGGCTGGCTTGTTGAAATCCAGTATACTTGATCCTTCTTTATGCCAACATTTGCAATCATGGGGGGGATAAAGACCCCTCCATGCACAGATATCCAGCTTCTTCAAAATCAATGAGTTTTGGGTGGCCTCCATCTACTGTGTGCACCTACAGTATAAGAGACCAATACACATAAGATAAACCTCTGCTCAACATGCCGATTTTAGCAGGACTGTCAGCCCCAACAACAGATGTTTTATGGTGAAAACATCTAGTATATTAGATTTCAACATGCCTAATATTCTGCTCTCATAGAGGATAAGCTGCCAGTGACTTACTTTTCTCCCTCCATTGACGCTTGGCTGAGCGGTTTGTCTTTGTGTAATCCAGGCTACTATCTATGACTTTGTTACAGTTGACTTAACATGTAGCAAGTAGCCAAAATGATTCAAACATAATTCCTACTGTGCATCTTGGAACACCTTAACTGCAGCAGATGGAAGCAAAAAATGGTCATGGTAGAAACATAAATGAATGACTATATTGTCCATTTTAACTATTTGTGTAATAGAAATCGGAGCTATTTAAACTAGTTGTGTCGCAGAATGCAGAGCTCACATAGATTGCTATTCAGCCTTGCATACATAGTTAGGTTGACAGACAGTATGAATTGCCAAACCCAAATCTGAAAGGGGTATTCCATTGCTAGACATCTCATCCCGTATCCAAAGGATAGGGGATAAGATGTCTGATTGTGGGGGTCCCGCCGCTGGTCCTGTGCAGACACCCAGCGTTCTGAACAATATGTTCAGAACGCTGGGTTTGGGAGGTCATGACGTCATGCCCCGCCCCCTCAATTCATGTCTATGGGAGTGGACGTAACAGCTTCCCCTTGCATAAACATGAATGGAAGGGGCGTGGCATGATGTTGCAAATTAATTAGCTAAATAAAAAAAAATGGTAATATAAAAGGGGTTTTCCTAACTTTGTAAGGCTATGTTTCCACTTGTCAGGTTTTTTTAAAACTGCCACTGCGTTTTTTATTTTTTTTATTTTTTTTGGCCAAAGCCACAAGTGGATCCATGAGAAGTATAAGTCCTTACTTTATATTTCCCATTCCTTTTAAATATACTTATGGCTTTGGCTCAAGAGTCCCCCCCCCCCCCAATCTCTTTCCTCATTAGTGGGAGTCTGACTGCCAGAACCCCCACAATCTGTAGAGCAATTCCTTTTTCTGCGTAGTGCCACTCTTAACCTGCTGCTGAGCAAAAAACTGTAACACCTTCACAAGGGAAAGAATTTGAGCTGAAGTTCTGCACCGCAAAGTCCATACTTGTTTTGCCGATGAATGTAGTGATGTTTCTCCTTATCATTTCATGATGAGATAATATGTAATGGCAACTTTCTTTCCTACAGTTTAACCACATAAAGCCCACTATACAGTTATCCCACAGTCTCTAGCTAGAATAGTTGTTTAGTTCTTAGTCTTTGCATTTGCCTTATGCTTTCTTTTCTTCAGAATGTGTACTGTACTTTCTTTTTGCAGCATATTGACATACAGCTGTTCTCTGAGTTGTCTTTGCAGACATTGCTAGTTCTTCGCTTCTCTGGTGCTCTGCCTTAGGGCATCACAACACGGTGCTCTGTAGATAATTTACAAGTGACGTGACTTGTCACTTTTAGATTATCCACGGGAGCCACATTGATGAAAGACTGCCTCTTTTCTCAATCCCTCAAGTACGGTGTACTGTTGATTCAGGTACAGACTACATGTTCTGCTAATACAGATTCATATATTTTTTTATACTTACAGATAGTAAAGATTTTATTACATATATTGTCACATTTCATCTTTTACATGTGGCACAACTTCATAAATGGTGTTATTATAGTTTTGCTTTTGTTTTTCATGTTTGAGTAATTTAACCCCATAACGACATTGGACGTTAATGTACTGGTACTTAAAGGGGTATTCCAGGGTTAACTAACTTTTAACTATCCTGCCCATTATGAATAATTATGCTAGTTTTACATTTATTTGCTATACCGCTCTGCCGTGGATCGTCTTCTTTTTCTTCATTATATGGTCACCCCAGGTCTATTGTTTCCTTTCAGGTCCTGATGATGTTTGTCTCACAATCTTTTGCTGCTTGAGGCGGCAGCTGGTATATGGGAGCTTGGCTATTTCTTGTATTTCCTCACAAGCCAGCCCCCTGATGACGTTTGCGGTCCATCTGTACATCCTGAAAACGGTGTTAAAACTAAACCTTTTAAAATTAGCAAAATTGCGGTTTTCTTTTTAATTTCCCCACACAAATATTTATTTTTATTTTTTTATTGTGCCATACATTTTATGGTAAAATGAGTGATATAATTACGCAGGACAACTGGTCGAGCAAAAAAAACAAGCCCTCATACTAGTCTGTGGATGAAAATATAAAAGATGTACGATTTTTAGAACACGAGGAGGAAAAAATTAAAATGCAAAAATAAAATTGGCCTGGTCCTTAAGGTCAAAATGGGCTTGGTCCTTAAGGGGTTAAAGTAGTACAGTAATAGAAAAACATGTAAACATGTGTATCGTTTTAATCATATTGATCCACAGAATAAGACAGAACAGAACATGGTAGTTTTACCGTAAAGTGCATCATGGAAACATTTATCCCTTCAATTTACCTCCACAAATAATAATTTTTTGTTGTGCTGTACATTTTAATGATAAAATGAAAGGTATCATTATGAAGTACAATTGGTTGCGCAAAAAACAAGCCCACACAAAAATTTAATCTAGCTGTGTCCCTTAGGCAAAAATGAACTGTTTCCTTAACCCATTAAGGACAATGGACGTATATTCCCAATATATAAAGTGCACTTAGGAGCTGAGCGCACTTCATCCCCGGTGGGTCCTGGTTGCTATCAGCAACCATGACCCTTGGCTAATGCCTGACATCGCCGTTCAGGCTGATGTCCTGTATTAACCCTTTAGGCGCCGCAATCAGAGTTGATCGTGGCATCTAAAACAGGAGAAAAGTAATCCCGGCTAGCTCAGTGGGCTCTTTGGAACTGCCATGGCGAAATCGCAGTGTCCAGAACAGCTGAGAGGATGGTGGGAGGGCCCTTAACTACCTCCTTGCCGTCTAATTGGTAATCCACAGTTCCAGTCAGCCATGGCAGGCTGGAGCACTGATAACACTGATCGATGCTTTGCTATGGCATAACATTGAACAGAGTATACAATCTGAAGATTGCATGTAATAGTCCCCTATGGGGGACTAAAACATAGTGTAAAAAAAAATAAGTTAATATGATTTTACCCCTTCCCTAATAAAGGTTTGAATTATTCCCCTTTTCTCGTAGAAAAAAAAAATGTTCACAAAAATAAACATGGTATTGCCACGTGTGTAAATGTCCAAAATATAAAAATATAACATTAATTAAATCACACGGTCAATAGCGTATACATAAAAATATTCCAAAGTCCAGAATTGCATATATTTGGTCATTTTGTATACCATAAAAAATGTATAAAAAGTGATCAAAAAGTCCCATCAAAACAAAAATGGCACCGATAAAAACAAAAATGCTACCAATAAAAATGAGTCCTCACACATCCCCGTATGCAGAAAAATCAGAAGAGGACATTTTTAAACATACACATTTTCATACAAAAAGTTATAATTTTTTTAAAGGAGTGAAACAAAATAAAACCTATATAGTTTGGGTATCGTAACCGTATGGACCTACAGAATTAAGATCGTCTCATTTTTACCGAAAAGTCAGCTGCGCAGAATCACAAGCACCCAAAAGTTACAAAATGGCGTTTTTTCAAATTTTCCCCACAAATAATTTTTATTTTGTTTTGCTGTAGATTTTGTGGTAAAATGATTGATATCATTACAAAGTTAAATAGGTGTCACAATAAACAAGCCCTCATATTGGTCTGTAGGTGGAAAATTTAAAGCATTATGATTTTTAGAAGGTGAGGTGGGAAAAACGAAAGTGCAAAAGAAAAAAAAAAACTGCATTGTTAAAGGGGTACTCCGGTGGAAAAACTGTTTTTTTTTTTTTTTTTTTTTAAATCAACTGGTGCCAGAAAGTTAAACATATTTGTAAATTACTTCTATTAAATAATCTTAATCCTTCCTGTATTTATTAGCTGCTGAATACTACAGAGGAAATTCTTTTCTTTTTGGAATGCTCTCTGATGACCTCACGAACACACTGCTCTCTGCTGACGTTATTATAATAATAATAATAAGTCTTTATTGTTGTCCTTAGTGGGATTTGAACCCAAGGGCCCAGCACTGCAAGGCAGCAGTCCTAACCACTAAGCCACCATGCTGCCCTTAGCCCTGTGGTCGTGATTAGAGATGAGCGAACTTACAGTAAATTCGATTCGTCACGAACTTCTCGGCTCGGCAGTTGATGACTTATCCTGCGTAAATTAGTTCAGCCTTCAGGTGCTCTGGTGGGCTGGAAAAGATGGATACAGTCCTAGGAAAGAGTCTCCTAGGACTGTATCCACCTTTTCCAGCCCACCGGAGCACCTGAAAGCTGAACTAATTTATGCATGAAAAGTCATCAACTGCCGAGCCGAGAAGTTCGTGACTAATCGAATTTACTGTAAGTTCGCTCATCTCTAGTCGTGATGTCATCAGTGTTCTAAAAAGAAAGGAATTTCCTCTGTAGCATTCAGCAGCTAATAAGTACTGGAAGGATTAAGATTTTTTAATAGAAGTAATTTACAAATATGTTTAACTTTCTGGCACCAGTTGATTTAAAAAAGAAAAAAAAATTGTTTTCCCACCGGAGTACCTATTTAAGGGCATAAAAGTTTGTGTCCAGTATTTATACTTTATTTTATCAAGCTCCAGATGCTTTAAAAAATGTATTAATAAGTGATTACATTTTTTTTTTTTTTTAAATCAACTGGTGCCAGAAAGTTAACAGATTTGTAATTTACTTCTTTTAAAAAATCTTCGTCCAGAGTAGGAGAAAATCCCCATAGCAAACATGCTGCTCTGGACATTTCCTAAAATGAAAAGAGATGTCAGCAGAGAGCACTGTGGTCATGATGTCAGCAGAGAGCTATGTGTTCCAAAAAGAAAATAATTTCCTCCGTAGTATTCAGCAGCTAATAACTACTGGAAGGATTAAGATTTTTTTAATAGAAGTAATTTACAAATCTTTAACCTTCTGGCACCAGTTGGTTTAAAAAAAAAAAGTTTTTCACCGGAGACGAACACTTTACCTATACAGCTCTCTGGGTCATGCATTCTGTACAGGGGTTCCACATAGACCAACATGTGCGAAAAGTCTCCAAAAAAAACATGAACTTGATGGAGATTGTGAACCTTGTGAAAAGACACGTCTGTTTTTTCTGTGCAGTTGGAGTTGTACTTAGTTGGCATCAATAAGTGGTGTAGAACAGCCCGCCTTCCCCAATGCTGTCCACGTCTGGCACAGTGTTATCTCTTTACCGGTGTTACCTTTCACTGTACAGGGTGGGCCACTTATATGGATACACCTTAATAAAATGGGAATGGTTGGTGATATTAACTTCCTGTTTGTGGCACATTAGTATATGTGAGGGGGGAAAACTTTTCAAGATGGGTGGTGACCATGGTGGCCATTTTGAATCCAACTTTTGTATTTTCAATAGGAAGAGGGTCATGTGACACATCTGACTTATTGGGAATTTCACAAGAAAAACAATGATGTGCTTGGTTTTAACGTAACTTTATTCTTTCATTAGTTATTTACAAGTTTCTGACCACTTATAAAATGTGTTCAATGTGCTGCCCATTGTGTTGGATTGTCAATGCAACCCTCTTCTCCCACTCTTCACACACTGATAGCAACACCGCAGGAGAAATGCTAGCACAGGCTTCCAGTATCCATACTTTCAGGTACTGCAGAATGGGCAAAACAAAAATTGGAACAGGACCCTCAGTTTACGCAGAAGATTTTGTTCAGTGATGAGGCAAACGTTTATGTGAATGGTGAAGTTAACAAACAAAACCACCGCTATTGTTCTGACATTAACCCACATTGGATAGATCCCTCCAAGACTGTTGGAACACAAAAATTGATGGTATGGTGTGGCATATGGGGTACAAAGATAGTGGGGCCATTCTTCATCAATGGAAACCTCAAGGCCACTGGATATGCAAAATTGCTACATGATGATGTGTTTCCCTCTTTATGCACTGAAGCTGGCACGTTCCCTGAGTTTTTCCAGCAAGATGGTGCACCACCACATTATGGGTGTCAGGTCTGAGCATTCCTAAATGAACAGTTTCCTGGAAAGTGGATTGGTCGTCGGGGGCCAGTTGAATGGCCCCCAAGGTCTCCCGATCTGACCCCCTTAGACTTTTATCTTTGGGGTCATCTGAAGGCAATTGTCTATGCTGTGAAGATACAAGATGTGCAGCACATGAAACTACGGATACTGGAAGCCTGTGCTAGCATTTCTCCTGCGGTGTTGCTATCAGTGTGTGAAGAGTGGGAGAAGAGGATTGCATTGACAATCCAACACAATGGGCAGCACATTGAACACATTTTATAAGTTACGTTAAAACCAAGCACATCATTGTTTTTCTTGTGAAATTCCCAATAAGTTTGATGTGTCACATGATCCTCTCCCTATTGAAAAAACAAAAGTTGGATACAAAATGGGCGACTTCAAAATGGCCACCATGGTCACCACCCATCTTGAAAAGTTAATATCACCAACCATTCCTATTTTATTAAGATGTATCCATATAAATGGCCCACCCTGTACTTCTGAAAAAAAATCTTACTTTAAATGATAGAACTATATTTCACATACCTATTCCCTGCTATATGCTACACAAAGACTTATCATAGCATAGAATATATTATTTATTTGTTTATTAGAATAGACATACAATTCTGATTAAAAATGAGCCAGTTTTGCCAAAATAGTCAGAGCCTACAATTGAGTACATCATCAAACAAGCAGTAGCAGATATCTCAATGTTATGTCATGCATGAAGGAGAAGGTATATTGCTGCTATGGTACCATGGTTGTTTAATCTACATAGTATTATGGCAGCACAACCCTTTCATGAAAGCGCATCCCCTGCTTTCAGAATATGTAATGTACATAGCATTGATAAACATATGTATGGTGTTTAACAGTCCACTGAAACTTGTTATATAAAGTCAGAAACAATTCCACTCCTATTCCACTCATCCCATATATCCTCCTCACACATTTCAGCAGATCTTTATTTGGGAGGGGGGATGTTTAGTATCAACAATAAAGAAATACCGTGTTTCTCCGAAAATAAGACCAGGTCTTATATTAATTTTAGTCCCAAAAAACAAACTAGGGCTTATTTTCAGGGTAGGGCTTTATTTATGGGGGGCTGCAGGAGTGTGGAGGATTGGGGGCTGTAGCAGTGTGGAGGATGCCGCACCCCCCCATCTTCCACACTGCTACAGCCCCCCATCCTCCACACTGCTACAGCCCCCCATCCTCCACACTACTGTAGCCCCCCCATCCTCCACACTCCTGCAGCCCCCCATCCTCCACACTACTGTAGCCCCCCCATCCTCCACACTCCTGCAGCCCCCCATCCTCCACACTCCTGCAGCCCCCCCATCCTCCACACTCCTGCAGCCCCCCCATCCTCCACACTCCTGCAGCCCCCCCATCCTCCACACTCCTGCAGCCCCCCCATCCTCCCCTTCCCCCGTCATCCTCCACACTCCTACAGTGCCCCCCACCCCTCTGCCATAATAAACTACAGTACCTTACACATTTCATCCCAAGCGGAGACCAGCACTTCCCCACTTTCTTCCGTACCATAGCATCCGCAACTTGTACTGTACGGGATCTCCTTCTGTTGCTTAGCAGCCGGGGGCAAAGACACGTCCGTGACGTCGGCCGTGAATACGCGCGGACGTTTTAAAGCGATAGCGTCCCTGCCCCGGCTCAATTACGGTAACTTGCCGCGACCACCTAAAGGAGGTGAGGAGGGGTGGGGGGTCTGGTCTGCGGGCATTACTGGCGACCAGGTCCGCCAGTTGATTACCTCTGGCCTAGGTCTTATTTTCGGAGTAGGGCTTATATTGCAGCCCACCCTGATAATCCTGCTAGGGCTTACTTTCGGGGTAGGGATTATTTTCTAATAATTAGAAGCATGGATGACAAAACACTAGCATAATCCTATTAGCCAATCCTATTAAATTGTTTATGGAACACTTTGTCTCCATGTAACCCATTTTAATCAACTGTTTTATATTTTTATCAGGTGTAAACAAGGTTGAGTGACGGCCGATACATCTTTTTCCTATCTTATTAGTACTTACCGTATTTTTTGCCCTATAGGACGCACCGGCATATAAGACGCACCCAATTTTAAAGGTGCAAAATCTAGAAAAAAAAAGATTCTGCACCCAACAGTGATCTTCAACCTGCGGACCTCCAGATGTTGTAAAACTACAACTCCCAGCATGCCCGGACAGCCGTTGGCTGTCCGGGCATGCTGGGAGTTGTAGTTTTGCAACATCTGGAGGTCCGCAGGTTGAAGACCACTGGATAGGAGGTAATACTCACATGTCCCCGCCGCTCCGGACTTGTCACCGCTGCCCTGGATGTCGCTCCATCGCTGTTGCCGTGTCCCCAGGGTTTCCCCGACGCTCCGGACGTCTTCTTCCCCGGAATCCACGCTCTCCGTCATCACGTCGCTACGCACGCCGCTCCTATTGGATGACGGGACGGCGTGCGCGATGACGTCGAAGGAGATCGCCGCCATGCAGGGGATCCCAGCATTGAGCAGACATTGAGGAGGCAGGTATGGTCCCTCCCGGTGTCCTGTAAGCTGTTCAGAACGCTGCGATTTCACCGCGGCGGTCCCGAACAGCCTGACGGAGCAGCCGGGTTAGTGTCACTTTCGCTTCAGACGTGGCGGTCAGCTTTGATCGCCACGTCTGAAGGGTTAATACAGGGCATCACCGCAATCGGTGATGCCCTGTATTAGCCGCGGGTCCCGGCCGTTGATGGTCGCAGGGACCGACCCGATAGGTGTGTATTCACCAGTTTTGGGAAGAAAAAGTGCGTCTTATACGTCGAAAAATACGGTATATAAGGATTTACGGTTGATGGTTCCTTTGTTTTAAGTAAGAAAAAACATAAATTATTATTAACGATAATCTTTTTGTATAAAGGCCTACGGGGTGGATACAGGACGTAAAAGTGCTTGATTTTTAGTAGGCCAGCCATCTGTCAGCCTTTCATAGATGAGTACACATACAAGCTGCCAATATCTTTGTATGTAGGGATATGAAGGGCTTTGTTGTGCATACCAGTGACAGAGACTTTAACTTTTAAGTTGGTACTAAAAAGTCACATTATAGTGTATGCAAATCCCTTTAGCAAACCCCTCCTGTTCTGGACAGTTTCTGACATGAACAGAGGTGGCAGCAGGGAGCACCATCTTTGACTGCGAAGACTACATGACTTCTTGGCACCAGTTGAAAGCTTTTTTTGTCCGAAGTACTCATTTATTATAAAACACAAAAGCTTATGCAAATTAATGTAAAAGGGTGAGTAAAAATAAAATTTAAAGCTGGCCATTTAACCAGCTGCTTAAAATATCTCTAACAGTGTTGATTAATAGATGGTCTGCCAGTCTTACCAAAATCAACGGGTTCAGCCATCTTTAACTCCTTAACGACATTGAACGTAAATGTATGTCCTTGTCCCCTAGTACTTAACAAACCAGAACAGGGACAGGCCAAATATGATGGCAGGTTGCTTCTCCTATTTGCCAGTACCTCGCCGCAAATGGCAAACATCAGTGATGTCATTAACCTTTTAAATGCCATGATGAATACTGATCATGACATCTAAAGCAGTTGTAGCGCTTGTATTTACTCATCGGACTACCAGAAGCCCAATTGTGGTTTCCGATGAGTAAAATATGTGTCCTGAGCTCTCCTTATCTGCTCTGTGCAGCTTCGGGGCGGATTATTACACTATGCCTGTTCAAAGCACTGAACATTACTAGGAATCCAATGGTTGCAATAAATAGTCTACTATGGGGACTCAAAAAATGTAAAATAAGTAGGGGGTCAGAATAAGGCAATTTTAGGCATACTTATTTTGTTAAAAATTTGCATTTTTTTTTAGTAGTACAATAATACTACTATTATAAAAAAATAAATTTGTACTTTGTATGAACCCACAAAATAAAGGTTACATCAGTTTTACCATAGAAGCAAAACCCTCCCAAAGTTGCAAAATTTCAGTTTTCTTTTCAATTTCCTCCTACAAAAAATATTTTTGTAGTTAAAATTGTTCTATCTGTATGGGGCCAAATCATAATTTTTCTTGTGTGTGCACTAGTTGCTGACGTAAATAAGTAACAAATAATAAAGACAAGTGGCACCGATACCTTATTCTGCAGACCTTCTGGATGGACAATTAAGGCACCTGGACAGGTAACCAAAATACTCAATCCAACAGCGGTGGTGCTAGAACAAAGCCAACAGCAATCACTAGTATGAATACAAAAAGATACAAAGGCGTTCTGCACTTACCGCTTAAATGCTGGTCATACGGCTTCCATCTCGGGCTGCTAATCCGGCACAGTTCCCAGGACGGCGTGGGGCGCTCAGAGGCGACTGCAGTCGCCTCTGAGCGCCCCACACCGTCCTGGGAACTGTGCCGGATTAGCAGCCCGAGATGGAAGCCGTATAACCAGCATTTAAGCGGTGAGTGCAGACCGCTTTTGTATTCATAAGTAACACATTGCAATGAAGATACTGTTGTCTATGGCTGCAGATTTGGTTGTAACCATAACTTGTTAGATGGTCTCTGTTACAATCCAAATTGGTTTTGACGTGTGTAAAAAATCGTATCCTGTCATTCATTTCAGATATCCTCCGAATAGAAAGGCTCTGTATGTTTAGATCTACTTATTAAAGTATCATTACAAAATGTTGCAGATTACCCTCTTTATTCATGCATAATATATTCTAGGATACATGTTGTCTTTATTGAACACATTATCATATTCAAAATACAAAAAAAAACAGGGCAGGTGTGGAAGCATATAAGCCCTTAAAGGGGTTATCAAGGAAAAAACTATTTTTATATATCAACTGGCTCCAGAAAGTTAAACAGATTTGTAAATGAATCCTTTCAGTACTTATGAGCTTCTGAAGTTAAGGTTGTTCCTTTCTGTCTAAGTGCTCTAAGATGACACGTGTCTCGAGAACTGCCCAGTTTAGAAGAGGTTTGCTATGGGGATTTGCTTCTAAACTGGGTGGTTCCCAAGACACGTGTCATCAGAAAGCACTTAGACAGAAAAGAACAACCTTAACTTCAGAAGCTCATAAGTACTGAAAGGATTAAGATTTTTTAATAGAAGTCATTTTCAAATCTATAGGTATAGAATTGAAGACGGCACTCACCCAGGTACGTTTGTGCTGACGGTTTCTTTATTTCTTTTCATCTGTAAATTCGTGCAGGGAGGTGCAGTGTCAAGCAGGTGTTAGCGGCAGGAACGCTGGAGCTCAGAGCGTGATGGCCCTTTGTCTTCAGACTGATGGTCTGAAAAAGTGCGGAATCACGACACAGCTGTTGCCATCATGCTGTGAGCTCCAGCGTTCCTGCCGCTAACACTTGCTTGACACTGCACCTCCCTGCACGAATTTACGGATGAAAAGAAATAAAGAAACCGTCAGCACAAACGTACCTGGGTGAGTGCCGTCTTCATTTCTATACCTATTGGTTTCTGGATGGTCTGTGCTACTTAGATTGAGCACCCCCGGTATTGTTTGGTTCGTTTCCACACCTGCGCCTACAATCAGCCAGCTTCCGCCATAGCAGTGCCGGACTCTGTTTCTACCACATAAGTAATTTACAAATCTGTTTAACTTTCTGGAGCCAGTTGATATATAAAAAAAAGTTTTTTCCTGGATAACCCCTTTAATGCCAGCAGACTTGGTGGTTTGGGATCTCTATTCTCTGAATATTTCATCAAAGTGACTTATTTAGCCGAGATGATCTCTTTTCATAATCATGTGCAGACTTTGGTTGGAGTACATGTGATCACATCTTTGTGTTTGCTGCAGCTGAGTTAATATCCTAGAAGTGATCGTGAAAGATTTCAGATAATAAAAGCTTTGAATATCAATATACTGACAGCACATCCACTGGGGACGTCCGGCTCGTGTGCTTTGATTACGCAAAAGTTTTTGATTTCCCAAGCTATTTGCACAATTTGAAACTACAGCAGAATTTCCATAGGTATAACTACTAAAAAACCCTTTTGTAGCTGGCATGTAGAGGTTTTGTCTTTTGGGTAATGTCAAGCCGTTATTTCTTTCTGCATGTTTGGAATTACAAGATCATAACACAAAGTACCAATTATTTTCCTATAAGGATGTAAATAGTGGCATACCAAGCCATATTTCTAATGACTAATGAAAGATGGTGCAGCATATCTTGACAAATGCACAGTGTATCTTGACAAAGGGCAATTCATTAGAAGAGTATGGCTTACAAATTGCTATTTTAAATTAGTTTATATTTTCTACCATGTAGCTTTTTCCAACACTTGGGGCTAAAATGGCAGTTGTATTTTTAATGTACAGACAGCTTTGGGAATATATAATTGTGTATGTTTAGGAAATGAGGAGAATAACAGTTTTTCATTAAATATACTTTAACACAATATTTACTATGATCATTTACTTTCTTGTAGGCAATTTTCACATTTTGGGGGTACTTTCTTAAGGATTTCAATACCAGTCTTATAGGGAACCTGTAAGGGACCTTAACTCCTAAAGGCCCTCCCCAGTATGTTGCAGCGGTGCCCATAAGTTACTATTGATGCCAATCCTTCATTAAAAAAAAAACTTTAATCACTGCTCCCAGTGCGGGATAGATAGGCATGGGGCCAGAACTGCAGCGGCATGTAGTTCCACTCCTCTCAGGCGTGCTTTGCATTAAAGGGGTATTCCAGGATCTTTTTAAGTTAGCGTAGTTCATAATATAGTGTCTGTACCTGTGTTTGATGGCTACTCAAGCAACTTTAATGTGATCTTTGCCCCCAATGTTTTTTTTTTTTTTTTTGCAGCATACAAAATGAGTGTTGTCCCAGCTTTGTCCAGGTTGCAGTGCAGCTCGAGATATTGCATCACTAGTCAGGTGTTGAAAGGGAGCCTTTCTGAGTTTCAATGGGTCGAGCGACCACTGGGTGGGAGGGAGATCATTCTCCACAGGGTTGCAGGGAATTGTAGTTTCAAGCACAGCACAGCATGCAAGACAGCTCAGCTGTACTGCAATTTGTGGGTTGGCTAATGTGTGAGAAGAAGAAAAGTGACCTCACACTTACAAGCAATGGATCCTGGCCTTGTAGTTAGAGGGATTTTTCAACTTTTGTATGCCAGAAAACAGGTATACAAGGTTGACATGTAATTTTTTTTCTCTCTATGGGTAATGTCGGTCAGAAATGCTGCAGATGTGCATGGATTACAGCATTTTTTCCTATGGATATTGACCTGCGGGGAGGATTTTGGAATTTGTGACATTTCAATTTCTGTTGTCCATTTTCAATACAGAAGTGTAAAGGTGAAAATCTGTAGGCACATGTGGATGTTGGGGTTTGGAACTATTTCAGATTTACAACCAAGTCTGATGGCGGATAAGCTTTATGGAATTCCATTGATCTGTATGAGGAATCTAATGATTCCTCCTAAAAGTCCCCTAAAGGAACTAATAAAGTGTTCAAAACTGAAAGTGTTATGATTTTTAGAGGGTGTTGAGGAAAAAACGAAAGTGGAAAAACCCTGCGTTAAGGGATTAATCTTTATTCATTGTTACTTTTTTTTTTCAGGGGAATAATCTTTTATCGGATGTTTTTATTTGCTATGGCAAGGCACTTTCTACCCTAAATATGTAGTTATTATATTCAAGTTATTGATGTTTTAAATGAAATGTCAGGACCCTGAAGATTGTTATGGTATTTGGAGTGCTGTCTTTTAGACAGCACACCACCTTGCACTCTACATTTGGTAACATATTATATTTACACAAACCTTTTCAAGACCAGTTTTCCAATTATGGCCTTAAAGGGGTATTCCGGGCAAAAACATCTTATCTGATAGATGTCTGATTGCGGGGGGCTTGCTGCTGGGACCCCCCGCGACCTCCCTGCAACACCTGCATTCTATGCGGGGCTGCGTCTCTAGTTTCGGAAACCTCCGGGACTTGAGATGTGATGTCACGCCACGCCCCCTCCATTCATGTCTATGGGAGGGCCATCACACCCCCTCCCATAGACCTGAATGGAGGGGGCGTGGCATTACATCACGTCTCTACTCCCGGAAACCCGGAGGTTTCTGAAACAAGAGACGCAGCCCCACATAGAATGTGGGTGCTGCAGGGAGATTGCGGGGGGTCCCAGCAGCAGGCCCCCCGCGATCAGACATCTTATCCAAAGGATAGGGAATAAGAGTTTTTGCCCGGAATACCCCTTTTAAGCACCAGGACAATTTTTATTTCTCACTTATTTTTCCCCTCCTCTGCTTTTGAGACACATAAATCTTATATTTTTCCATCCTCCGTGTCATATAAGGGCTGTTTTTTTTGTTTGTTTCCTGTTTTTTCTTTTTGTTGTATACGGGACCAGTTGCACTATGTAAGTATATTTTTTAGATTTAAGCTTCTCGTAGGCCAAGAATCTCCATGAAATGTTCTTGATGAGGCAGATTTCCCAGTACCTTAAAGGGGTATTCTAGGAAAAAACTTTTTATATATCAACTGGCTCCAGAAAGTTAAACAGATTTGTAAATTACTTCTATTAAAAAATCTTAATCCTTTCAATACTTATGAGCTAAAGTTGAGCTGTTCTTTTCTGTCTAAGTGCTCTCTGATGACACGTGTCTCGGAAACCACCCATTTTAGAAGCAAATCCCCAGAGCAAACCTCTTCTACTCTGTGCAGTTCCCGAGACAAGCAGAGATGCCAGCAGAGAGCACTGTGTCCAGACAGAAAACAACAACTCAACTTCAGCAGCTGATAATTATTAAAAGGATTAAGATTTTTGTAATAGAAGTAATTTACAAATCTGTTTAACTTTCTGGAGCCAGTTGATTTCAAATTTTTTTTTTTTCCTGGAATACCCCTTTAATGCCAGAGGTATAAACCTTTATGGGAATCTGTCTGATTACATAAGACTTATCCTAAAGGGATAGTCCAGGAAACTGAACTTTTTAGACACTTATACCCTATGCGTGGAGAGAGAATAAGTTTCTAATGGCTTGGACAGCCCACAATCTCCGGTACAGGGCCCATTGTACTTACCCGTCCTCAGAGCAGTGCACCCCCCACCTCCCTGAACGAACACAAGTAATGGCCCACTCAGCCAATCACCAGCTGAGGCGGCACATCGCTTTGACCAATGATTGGCTTAACGGGCCATCACTTGCGTACGTCCAAGAAAGTGGAGGCCACTCTGCTCCAAGGACGGGTAATTAGGACAGGCCCCATACAGGATATCGTGCTCTGACCTGCCCCCCCCCCCCCCCCACCTCCGTGATTAGACACTTATCTCCTATCCTGTAGATGATAAATGTCTAAAAAGTCCTGTTCCCTGGACTACCCATTAACATTTGGTACTAGATTGCATTAGTAAAATAGATCATTATTTATTATTTTTAGGTATGGATACAAACTTTATACCAACTATACAGTAGGTAATGGAGACACTGATTTATTTTTTTTCCAAAATTGTTTTCCACCAGAGTACCCCTTTAAATAGTTCTGTGAATATGCCATAATGCCCAGATGGATATTACCCTTTAACCTAAAGCACATTGATCAGCCTTTGTCAGACTTGTTCCTGACATGAAACGGCACCAATGGTCAGCGGACAATGGCTGTCTAATGTGTATTGACAGCCTGAGACAACCCCTTGCTCTGTCTACAAAAGAACAACATGATTATTAAACCCTACTCCTTGGCTAAGTACAGCACCTTTTAGCAGTTTACCGACCTAAGGAATGTTCATACAACACATTTTTTTAAAAATCCAGTTTTGTAGCCATAAGTGGACTCAAAAGGATTGAGAAATATAAATGACGGTCTTTACATCTTCGCGCTCCACTTCAGTGGCATTTCCTTCAGAAATGCTGACATGGAAGAAATTAACTCAATTGTTCTCCGCGTCATTTCTATAGGACAGTTTGTTTAAGCATTTGCTGAAACCTGTCACACACAGTGCTGTCAGCTAGTTCACCCACAATCCTCTGGTGCTCTGCTGCAATTTTGAGAACTCCAATCCCACATTTTTAACCCCTTAGATGCTGCAGTTGCTATTCACTGTGAACTCCAGCGGCCTAATTAATGACTAATTGCAAGGATCATTAGCATTAGCAATTCATTTCAGAGATGTATTTTCATACCAGTATGAAGCCAAATTCATGCCTGCGACTTCTGCAAAAACAGGTAGTCACAAAGTATATACAAGAACTTCTACCTTATTTTCTTATATTGGCCTATGCTGTACTATAGAAGCAAAAACAGGCATTGCTTCTTTTAACAGGTGTAATATCACTTTGATCAGAATTGAAAACTAAATATTTAATGTCTGTTTATGCACAGAACTACTAGTTGGCTTGTAGAAAATATTTGGGATTATTGCATATTATAACCATTTACATTTTTTTGATGATCTTTGTAAATGGTATTTAGTATTTGGCAAGTTTGCGTTCAGCTAATCTTTAAATGTTCCTCTCCAGAGTCTAATTACGGCATGGGCAGAGCGGCAAGTCTGTATACACCAGAGATCCACTGTTCTGTTTGTGTTTCATTATTTTTGATCCTGCTCATCAAAAACTGTGCTTTGCAATTTTTAGTATAATAATGGCACTCCTGTGGTTGCTTACATATATGACTAGCTTCAGAGAGAAGTGCCGCATTTAATACCAGCTCATCTTTCCATGTTACAATACATATTCACCAGTCATGTATGTTCATTATCAACCCTCTCTCTGCCAGTCATCTTTTATTTTGCCTATACATGTTTAAAGTGTTCCGAATTCTATTTGAAAGTGGTCACATTTCTGCTTCATCCACTTTGATATGTTTTTTTGAGCTTTCTAAGGTTGTGAAGTAGAATCTGTCCAGCACCAGAATTGCAGTAAAAACTTAGAATTCTTTATTAGCAAATTATCACAAGAAACAGGATACTCCGACTCATTAACACCTTAAGGACCACGGGGGTACGGGTATGCCCGGACGTACTGGTACTTAAGGACCAAGGGCGTACCTGTAAGCCTGTGGGAATTCCGGTCCTTGCCAGGCGGGGACCGGACCGGGATGCCTGCTGAAATCATTCAGCAGGCACCCTGTGCAAACCCCTGAGGGGGTCCTGAGACAATTCAGATTGACAATTTGCAGCGATTCCGGGTCAATCGGGTCCCCGGTGACCCGGGTGAAAGGTGCCGTCTGACACCATACCTATCACCCTGTAGCAGTCCTGATTAGTCGGCCGGTAACAGGACTCCTGCTGTGGGGGTGTCCCTAACGGCACCCTCTCTGCCCCTACTCCGGAGGGCGAGAGCAGGTGCCAGGAGTATGAACCTGGAGAGGGGGCCCCCGATCCCAGGTATCGGCGGCAATGGCAGGCAAGATCTGGCAGAGCAGCAGCAGGAGGTAAGGCTGGCCTCCTGCTGTTGCTTAGCAACAACTCCCAGCATGCACTAAAGGGCATGCTGGGAGCTGTTGTTATGCAACAGCAGAATGCACTACTACAGCTCCCAGCATGCCCTTTGGTAGCTTGTGCATGCTGGGGGTTGTAATTATGCAACAGCTGGAGTCACATTTTTTCTATGAAAAAGTGTGCCTCCAGCAATTGCATAACTTCAACCTCCAGCATACACAAACTACCAAAGGGCATGCTGGGAGTTGTAGTAGTGCCTTCTGCTGTTGAATAACAAGTACCATGCCATGTACATTTGAGGTTATTTGCACAGGGGTGGCAGATCATGTCACACATGCGACCCCATTTTGGAAACTACGCCCCTCACGGAATGTAACAAGGGGTATAGTGAGCCTTAACACCTGATAGGTGTTTTAAGAATTTTCATTAAAGCTGGACATGAAAATTCAAATTTTAATTTTTTTTCACTAAAATGCTAGTGTTATCCCAATTTTTTTTTTCACAGGGGGTAATAGGAAATAAGCCCCCCAAAATTTGTAACACCATTTCTTCTGAGTATATAAATACCCCATGTGTGGACGTAAACTGCTCTGCAGGCGAACTACAATGCTCAGAAGAGAAGGAGCGCCATTGGGGTTTTGGAGAGAGAATGTGTCTGAAATTTAAGGCCATGTGCATTTACAAAGCCCCCATGGTGCCATCCGTGAGGGGTGTAGTTTAGAAAATGGGGTCAAATGTGGGGGGGGGGGCCCACATGTGACCCCATTTTGTAAACTATACCCCTCACGGAACTTAATAAGGGGTACAGTAAGCATTTATACCCCACTGCTGTCTGACAGATTTTTTTTTAACAATGGTCCATGAAAATGAAAAATAAAATTTGCACAGCACACTGTTTCTTAAAATCTGTCAAACGCCAGTGGGGTGTAAATGCTCACTGCACCCCTTATTACATTCCATGAAGGGTGTAGTTTCCGAAATAGGGACACATGTGGGGGGTGTCCACTGTTCTGGCACCACGGGGGCTTTGTAAATGCACATGGCCCCCGACTTCCATTCCAAACAAATTCTCTCTCCAAAAGCCCAATGGCGCTCCGTCTCTTCTGAGAATTTTAGTTAGCCCGCAGAGCACTTGACGTCCACACATGGGGTATCTCCATACTCAGAAGAAATGGAGTTAAAATATTTTGGAGGCTTTTTCTCCTATTACCTCTTGTGAAAATGAAAAATATGGGGTAACACCAGCACTTTAGTGAAAAGAAATCAAATTTTTCATTTTCACGTCCAACTTTAGCAGAAATTTGTCAAACACCTGTGGGGTGTAAAGGCTCACTGTACCCCTTGTTACATTCCTTGAGGGGTGTTGTTTCCTAAATAGTGTGCCATGTGGGGCTTTTTTTTTGCTGTTCTGGCCCCACAGGGGCTTCCTAAATGCGACATGCCCCCCAAAAATAATTTCAGCTAAATTTGCTTTCAAAAAGCCAAATTTGGCTCCTTCTCTTCTGAGCATTGTAGTGCACCCGCAGAGCAATTTACATCCACACATGGGGTATTTCCATGCTCAGAAGATATGTGGTTACAAGTTATATTTTCTTCTATTAACTCTTGTAAAAATGGTAACTTTGGGGGGAAAAATAAAATGCATTTTAGTGAAAAAAAAAATTCAATTTACACATACGACTTTAACAAAAAATCGTCAAACACCTGTGGGGTGTTAAGGGTCACTGTACACCTTATGTGACTTGAGTGGTGTATTTTCCAAAATAGTGTGTCATGTGGGGGTTTTTCTGCTGTTATGGCACCATAGGGGCTTCATAAATGGGACATGCCCCCCATAAACCATTTCAGCAAAATTTTCTTTCAAATAGCCAAATGTATCCACTTTCTTCTGAGCATTGTATTGCTTTCACAGAGCATTTTACGTCCACACATGGGGTATTTCCATATTAAGAAGAAATGGGGTTACAACTTTTTGGGTGCAATTTCTCCTATTACTACTTTTAAAAATGGTTACTTTGGGGGAAAAATGTGACATGCCCCCCAAAAAAACATTTCCGCAAAATTCACTCTCCAAAATCCCATTGTCGCTTCTTCACTTCTGAGCCTTCTAGTGAACCCACAGAGCAATTAACATTCACATATGAGGTATTTCCTTACTCGAAAGAAATTGGGTTACACATTTTGGGGGACTTTTTCTCCTTCTACCCCTTGTAAAAAAATTCAAAAACTGGGTTTACAAGAATATGTTAGTGTAAAAAATGGGAGTTTGAATTTTCTCCTTCACTTTGCTGCTATTCCTGTTAAACCACCTAAAGGGTTAACACACTTTCTGAATGTCATTTTGTATACTTTGAGGGGTGCATTTTATTTATGGGATAGTTCTAATATGAAGGCCCTTCAAATCTACTTCAAAACTGAACTGGTCCCTGAAAGATTTTGAAAGTTTTGTGAAAAATGTGAAAACTGCTGCTGAACTTTGAAGCCCTCTGATGTCTTCCAAAAGTAAAAACTTGTCAACTTTATGATGCAAACATAAAGTAGACATATTGGATATGGGAATCAATATATAATTTATTTGGAATATCTATTTTCCTTACCAGCAGAGAGCTTCAAAGTTAGAAAAATGCCACATTTTCAAATTTTTCATGACATTTTTGAATTTTTCACCAAGAAATGATGCAAATATCGACAAAAATGTACCACTATGTTAAAGTAGAATATGTCATGAAAAATGATTCTCAGAATCAAATCCATAAGTAAAAGCATCTCAGAGTTATTAATGCTTAAATTGACAGTGGTCTGATGTGCAAAAAATGCTCTGCACCTTAAGGTGAAAATGGGCTTGGTCCTTAAGGGGTAAAGGACCCTGCACGGTCTTATTCCTTTTAAGAATAAGTTGGTACTTCTTTTCCATTTCTATAAAAAAAAATCTTACTTTTAAAAATTAAAATGACATAGAATGTATTTAAATGTATAGACCTGCATAGATGCTATATTCTGTGTATACAGTTCATACATATTATAAATCTGTCATGCAATACGTTTTACTGCCTTTTATTCACAAATTGTTTGCATAAACTTAAATGGCTGACTATGAGGTGCTAATACTTCTACTTATTATATCTGCAGATATTTAACCCCTTCCCTCTTTGGCGATTTTTCCTTTTTGTACTTTAGTTTTTTCCTCCTCACCTTCTAAAAATCATAAGACTTGCAATTTTTCACCTAAAAATCCATATTAGGGCTTGTTCTTTGTGCCAACAATTTACTTTGTAATACTCTTAATAAATTTCACCACAAAATCTACTGCAACACCAGAAAAAAATTATTTGTGGGGC
Source organism: Hyla sarda (assembly GCF_029499605.1). NCBI lineage: Eukaryota > Metazoa > Chordata > Amphibia > Anura > Hylidae > Hyla > Hyla sarda. Next base: position 131,886,920 of record NC_079190.1, on the reverse strand, counting down.
AGAATTGAAAAAAAAAAAAGCCATTTTGTGATTTTTTGCAGCTTCCGTTTCTATGCAGTGTACTTTTTGGTAAACATTGCACCTAATAATTATTATGTAGGTCCATACAGTTTTAATGATTCATAATTTTTCTAGGTTTGATTTTATTTTACTACTTAAAAAAATAACTACATGCCCCAAAATTAATATGTTGAAAAATGTCCTCTTCTGACCCCTATAACTTTTTAATTTTTACATATACGGGGCGGTATGAGGGCTCATTTTTTGCACCGTGATCTGAAATTTTTATTGGTACCATTTTAGTTTTGATTGGACTGTTTGATCACTTATAATTAATTTTTTCATGGTATAAAAAGTGACCAAAAGTGCGCGATTTTTGAATTTGGAATTTTTTTTTTTACGTGTACGCCATTGACCGTGCAGTTTAATTAACAATACATTTTTATAGTTCGGACATTTATTGCCGCTGCGATACCACATATGTTTAATTTTATTTACACTCTTTTTTTTTTTTAATTAGGAAAAGGGGGTGATTCAAACTTTTATTTGGGGAGCAGTTAAATGTTCTTTATTAACTGTTTTTTTACACTTTTTTTGCAATGTTATAGCTCCCATAGGGTCTATAACATTGCAGACATTGATTGAATACCCTGATCACTGTTATGCAGTAGCATAAAACTGATCGCTGTTATCGCCGCTTCACTGCTTGTGCCTGGATCTCAGGCACGGATCAGTCATTCGGTGATTGAACACGCAGGAGGCAGTTAGATATCCTCCTCACATCCTGCAAGCTGTTTGGGATGCTGCAATTTCACAGCGGCAGTCCCGAACAGCACCGCTGAGCTAACCGGCATTATTTACTTTAGTTTAAGACGCGGCAATGAAGTTTGATCGCCGCGTCTAAAGGGTTAATGCCGGGCATCAGCCCAATCTGCAATGTCCAGCATTAGCCATGGGTCCTGGTTACTTATGGCAACCCAGACCCACCGGGTATCATGCGTGCTCTCCTGCTGTTATACCTGGGGAGCCGCAAATGTACGTCCATATGCGTTAAGGGGTTAAGGCTCTCGGACACTTTCTGTGAGTTTTGTACCTTGTGTTAAAGGGGTACTCCGGTGGGAAACTTTTTTTTTTTTTAATCAACTGGTGCCAGAAAGTTAAACAGATTTGTAAATTACTTCTACAAAAAAAATCATAATCCTTCCAGTATGCATTAGCTGCTGAATACTACAGAAGAAATTTTCTTTTTGGAACACAGAGCTCTCTGCTGACATCACAAGCACAGTGCTCTCTGCTGACATCTCTGTCCATTTTAAGAACTGTCCAGAGCAGCATATGTTTGCTAGGGGATTTTCTCCTACTCTCGACAGTTCTTATGTAAATGTAAAATGTTCTCTGTAGTATTCAGCAGCTAATAAGTACTGGAAGGATTAAGATTTTTTAATAGAAGTAATTTACAAATCTGTTTAACTTTCTGACACCAGTTGATAAGAAAAAGAAAAAATTCCACTGGAGTACCACTTTAACCCCTTAATGACGCAGGACGTAAATGTACGTCCTGTTGAGGTGGTACTTAACGCACCAGGTCGTACATTTACGTCCTGAGCAGAACCGCGAGCATCGGAGCGAAGCCCGGATCATGCACGGCAGGTCCCAGCTGCTGATCGCAGCCAGGGACCCGCCCGTAATGGCAGACATTCGCGATCCCGCGGAAGTCCGCCATTAACTCCTCAGATGCTGTGATCAATACAGATCACGGCATCTGCGCGGCAGCTTGCAGCACTGCCGCGGCGATCCGATCATCCAGCACGGCAGACGGAGGTTCCCTCACCTGCCTCCGCTGCCTTCCCGGCATCTTCTGCTCTGATCTGCCTTCCCGCAGACCAGAGCAGAAGATGACCGATGATGCTGATCAGTGCTATGTCCTATACATAGCACTGAACAGTATTAGCAATCGAGTGATTGCTATAAATAGTCCCCTATGGGAACTATTAAAGTGTAAAAATAAAAGTAAAAAAAAATTGAAAACCCCCCTCCCCCAATAAAAACGTAAATTGTCCCATTTTCCCTATTTCACGCCCAAAAAGTGTTTAAAAAAATATTTTATATACATATTTGGTATCGCTGCGTGCGTAAATATCTGAACTATTAAAATAAATGTTAATGATACCGTACTGTAAACGGCGTGAACGTAAAAATAAAAAAAAATCCTAAATAGATGCTTTTTTTATAATATTTTATTCCCCAAAAAATTTATAAAAAATGGATTATAAGTTCTATATAAGCAAATATGGTATCAATAAAAAGTACAGATCACAGCGCAAAAAATTAGCCCTCATACCGTCGCTTATACGGAAAAATGAAAAAGTTATAGGTCTTCAAAATAGGGGGATTTTAAAAGTACTAATTTGGTTAAAAAGTTTGCGATTTTTTTTAAGCGCAACAGTAATAGAAAAGTATGTTATCACAGGTATCATTTTAATCGTATTGACCCAAAGAATAAAGAACACATGTACTTTTTGCCTTCCAAAATTAGCAAAATTGCGGTTTTCTTTTTAATTTCACCACACAAATAGTATTTTTTTGCTTGCGCCATACATTTTATGGTAAAGTGAGTGATGGCATTACAATGGACAACTGGCCGCGCAAAAAACAAGCCCTCATACTAGTCTGTGGATGAAAATATAAAATAGTTAAGATTTTTTGAGGGCGAGGAGGAAAAAACGAAAACGTAAACATTTAATTGTCTGCGTCCTTAAGGCCCAAATGGTCTGCGTCCTTAAGGGGTTAAGGTATCCGTACTGATGGGTTATATATTTACAGATAGTTAAGTTCTGATTACCATTAATATTTGGAATAATTTAAATCACTGTCACCATTTCTTTGCAGTTCTTTTGCACTCCAATTAGAAAGTTGCAGTTGTTTGGTTTGGCTCCTGGCTCAATGTATTATGCTCCAACAATTTCATGTATTTCTGTTAGCATTGGGTATAAAAAAAATGTTCTATGGTAAACATAATAGTTTAACCCCTCTCTCGCCACATTTATTAATGTGCTAGAAGACTGGTCTATGTGCCTTTAGCCCGTACATTTACATGCACAGTTTGGTGGCCCTGTGAGGGAGTTGGAGGGGTATCCCTAGGCAATTGCTAATTGCAGAACACTTACTAAGTCATTAATATAGTCTTGGTAGGAGGGATTTTCATTTAGGTATGATGACAGTCGCTTGCCGAGGAAATGCCTCCAAAAATGTTTTACTGTATCCTACAAATGCATCAATAGAGTCTTGGGGGGGTGGGGGGGGGGGTAGGGGGTGCCATCGAGATCGCAGAAATTTGCTTGCTGAGGAGACACCTCTGTTACTCACGACTTTTTCTTTCAATGTTTTTTATAAACTTGTGTAGCTATGGCATAGTATAGTTAATTTTTTGCAGGGGTCATGACGCAAAGCTCCCAATTTGTTACAAATCTACACTAGCCCAGACCTGGTTTACAAAACTGTCTGTGTACAACATTTGTAAAAAGCTGAACATTTTGGCACAAGTTGTGTACTCAAATTTAATATTAAAAAAATGTGTACTAGCACCATATTTATCAAATGTCATGCAACCATTTAATACGTTTGGTGCATGTGCACACAATACCACCTCACAAATTAAAGGTGTAAAAAAAATACTTTGTCTACACCGCCCATGGTAAATTCCAGCCATTGTGTTTCCCTCTTGGGGACGTATAGATTCTCTCAAGAATGAACTTTATTCTTTCTGCATTACTGCATGTTGCAGTACATTTTCACCAGAATTTTAAGTGATCGAGGACATGTGAATTGGCAATTTATCATCTGAGAAGGTGTGAACTTCAAGTAAGACACTTGTAATTTAGTCCAACGGTTACAGTGCATTGATACTTAGAAAGGGTTACAGAGGGTAATTATACAATATCTGTTTTCGCTGAACCCCACTGTGCTTGTTTATTGACAGGGAAAGTATTTAATTCATGAAACCATGATCAGGAAAGCAGTGAAGCCGGACAATATGACATTAATTACCGTGACCTTAAAATATTAACGCTACCTTTGGGCTTTCAGCGAGTAATTAGCATAGTGCAAACATTTAATTCACCATGCTAAATAGGAAGAACATAAGCATTTGTAACCCCTCGAGTGGTCAGCCATCCATCCTGGTGTAGAGATGGAAAAAAAGAAAAACTACTTTCATTTCAACTTAGCATTTTTTTTTTTTTTTTTTTTCATTTTAAGTAAATCTGACTTAGTATTTTAATAGGCATTGTAAAGCTTCACAGGCATCCTAGTGAGTGATTCGTATTTGAACAACCTCGTTTAGTGCCATCTTGTATTCTATTCTGCGAATCTGCTGAGATTTAAGCATTTATAATCCTCCGTTTAGGGCTGAAAAGCTTTAAAATCTGGAAAATGCTTGTGACAGCGGCATTGATAATGTAGATTTAAGTTCATGTGTTTCTTTCTCTAGGAATCATATCTATTTGTCCTAATAACTCATTTTCTCGGTCATATTGCCTGTGGCCTTCTCTGAATATACTGCAGCTGGAGCTATGGATGGAGGTAAATAGTAAGGACTTTGATTTCCTATAGATTCGGGTGGATTCCAGATTCTATATGCTTCCAATCGTTACTTAAATGTTCTGCTTTGTATTCACTGCCGTTTGATTGGCGGCATTTATGCAGGTCATTTCTTGTAAGTGCAAATTACAAAGTGTTCTCAACATCCGTAGTAAATGAGCTTCATTTTAGTGCTTGCTTGTATTAAGAACTCGAAAGAAGGCATTCTGACTGATATTGCCTTCCCTAATTCTAGGTATTGAGACATCCCTTTTCAGTGTAATTGAATCCTTTGGGTTATTAGTCCTGCAATATTTTTCTAAAGGCAAAGTTTGTTCAAAGTAATTACACAGAGTTATAAAATATTTTCCCTCTCAGATCCCGGAGATATTTGCACTGCAGAAGCACATATGCTGCATTATCTCTGACTGCCGCTCCACGTAACATTTATTGTAAAAGAATGTGACAATAGGCAGATGTCTTTAAGGACTCTAATGAATGCCTTTACATAGGTTAGCTAGGTGGTGCAACTCGTATAATATTAGCAGCTTAGTTTCAACATGCCCAGCCCTTTTGTTCACAGGGTAGATGAGGTATCTGTCAGTGGCTTCCTTCTCCCCATTTAAACTACATGCATGATCGGCAAAGCGAGTGTGATGGTATGTATGGTGATCAGGAGATATTGCAGTCGGCTAAACGAGTTGTTGCTCTCTAAAGCTTTACTGTGAAAATCAGATAAACTTGCTGTCTAAGTGTGATTGGACCAGATGATTGGATATTTTATGATTTATAACTGGACTCATAAAGTGCCCAAGAAAAGAAATAAGGAGTTCTAAAATATTGGCCACTGTGTTAGTGGGAAAATAGGGAAATAGGACCCATTCATTAAAGGGTTTTTCCCATTTTGCAATGTTATTCCCCACCCACAGACTAGAGGATAACCATCTGATTGTGAGGATCCAACTGGCAGCCAAATTATGTACTTAGCCTATCTTTGGCAGCTCTCATAGAACATGAATGAAGTGGCAGTATGCATGCTCAACCCAACGCTCCATTCTAACGGGAGACTCAGATCCCCATTCTTGAGATTATGGTGGGCCCCAATCGGGATCCCAGATGGTTTTCTCCTGTCCTGTCACTAGGGGATAACTTTGCCAGAAGGGAAAATCCCTTTAAATTTGTAAAATATTGGATTGGCCTGCATCCAGATGGTGGAAAAAAGGTTTGCTGACCTATTAGTATGCTGTTTAAGAAGTTCATGGGTAAATCGTGGACTGGGCATAAGGAAAAGCTGATGAGGGATTTAAATATTTAGAGGTTATGACGGGAAATATTTAACCTACGTCTTCTGTCTGCATAATGAAACCACATATCATTTATAAAATAGAGAGAATACATCTTAATAAGTTTAGCCACAACCCTGCACTGTGTTGACTGCCTCATCTCCTAAACCCACATTTATCTTTTCAAGTACTTGCCACTGTGTTTAAGTAAATTCATTTACTGTACTTACATATTTGTCCTAAAGCTCTCCTAAGCAAGAATTGTACTGAAATGAATCTACAGCGTGACTCATGCTTTGTTTTCTGCTATTTCAGTGCGTGGAGAGAAAACTTGATAGCTAAATTATTTTCTTTTTAGAGCACCTCGTAATGGGTAAATTGTTATCAGAACTATGCAAATAATAGAGCAAAATGTGGACATCTTACCTTGTGTTCTTTTACAGACAGATATATACATGCAGTATGGTCTTTTGTTGTTTCTTTTGGTAGAATTTCCTCTGGGTCTCTAAAGCATTATTTTCCCTTGCAATATTATGTTGAAGGCACATTACTTGTCTGAATCATGAATAAACACACTTGCTATTTGGTGATTTCCAATGCAGTGTTCACATTCTTATGGTTCAGTGGACTCTAAATTATATATAATTCATTTCAAAGTTTATGGAAAAGAATGACTATTACAATGTGGAAGAATTCTGTAGGATTAGAATAGACCGTAGAAGAAAGAAACCACCCATAATCATGCTGATTGTTAACTAAGATTTTTTATAGTCATTTTCCTCAGTTAGTCCCAGGTACTCAGTGCATTATATTGTACAGTGGAATCCCTGCGGTTCTGCTTTACAAAACTGTAGGCACGCCTTGTGCCACAACTTATTTTAAAGTGATTCTTTAATATGACACGTTATAGAACTTGCCACATTGTTTCTTCTTCTGATAGATGAATTGAAACTTTAAATGGGTACTGTCATGAACTAAAAATATTGATATGTTGTAGTACTTAAGTACTACAACATATCTCTAATATACTTTAATTTAAAAAAGTGATTTTAAAACAGTTTAAAATCACTTTTAAATTTGGCCACTAGGGGTCGCCCTCCTAGTGGCCGAATGCATTCGGCAGTAACGTCACTAATGAATTTCGACTCGTTGAAGGCTGTCAACGAGTCGGAATTCATTCACTGTGGTGCTCTCTCCTGCCTGTCAATCAGACAGACTGGAGCGAGCGATTTGAAGGAAGAGGACGCGCGCAGGCTCCCTGGCCTCGCACGCCGCCCCCGGCTCCCGGCGACAGGTAAAATTCTCAATGTGACTGTTTTCAATGCTTATGCTTTTGCGGGGGGAGGGGAGGATTAGTGGGTTGAGCGGGGCCAAGGGGGTTGCGGGCTATACAGTATGCCTCCAGTTGTTTCCCCCCTACAACTCCCAGCATGCCCTGACAGCCAATAGATGTCAGGGCAAGCTGGGAGTTGAAGTGGGGAAACAGCTGGAGGGACAGTGAATAGGTGAACTAAGGGGTGGTGGGAGTTGAGCGGCACGACGGGGCGGGGGGGTTGCGTGCTGCGCCGCGGGGAGCGGGATGTGCAGCCATCACGGTGTTCACCTATACAGTATGCCTCCAGTTGTTTCCCCACTACAACTCCCAGCATGCCCTGACAGCCAATAGATGTCAGGGCAAGCTGGGAGTTGCAGTGGGGAAACAGCTGGAGGTGCCCTGTATAGGTGAACTACGGGCGGAAGTGTCGGCCCCAGCAGGCATCAGTGACGTGGTGTCTGCTGGGAAAGTCTGCCTGGTAGTGAGCACACTACCAGGCAGACAAAAAGGGATTTTTAATATGTAAAAAAAAAAAATTAAAGGCAGGGAGGGGGTAAGGGATAGATGGGTAATAGGCAGGGACAGAAAAAAGAAAAAAAGTGATGGTGGGAGCTTGGTAGGATCACCACTGCAGATATTTAAAGGGGTACTCCTTTGCTGGAGTAGTTTTTGGCCTACAGTACAGATATACTTTACTTCCTTTTTTGTTGTCTGTGCCCTCTCTGGTTGTGTTTTAAATCTTACCTTTCTTTCCATCCGGAAGTCGTTCCTTTTTCGGGATCCCGCTGTGCTGGCGACCACCTTTTCACAATCAGTCTGGGCGCCATGTTGTGCCCGCCACCTCTTGATAACGCTATGTTGTAGCGAAACATGTCGAGGGGGGCAGAGTGTAACTTTTAATTGTAATAGCGCTGTTGCTCTCTACAATTAACAGTGTGTGACCTGCAGGCACACATGGTTTTTTCACCTAAGCAAATCAGCCCTAAGCAGCAGAGATATCTGTGCAAGGAAATTATTCTATGACTTAATGACAGTAGTAATTTGAGCATACAGCGCTATTTTGATATTAAAATTGTGTAGGAAACAATAAACCTTATGGGATTTTTAATAGCAAATAAAAAGAAGTATATGGGAAATTAGGGATTTTTGGATTTCCCCTAGGGGAATCTATTGGAAATAAACGAATAATTCAACCCTCCATATACTGGTCTAGACCAGATGTTGTGTTCGGGAGCTCCTCTTTTAGGTGTGTCTGTTTACTTGCGTCATCCTCCACAGCCTGTGATCCGGTGCATTGCCGTGGAATGAGATTTGCCATAGAATGAGATGGTCCGCCTCCATCACATCCTATCTCATTCCACGGCAATGCACCGGCACACCTCCTTCATGTAGTATTTAAATTTAAATATTCCGCCTATTTGGGTGGTGGTAATCTCCTGAAGCAGGTGCAATCCAAGATAGCGGCGGACGCAGGCGCACATCTAGCCCGATTTCTATTGGTCGGCTATGTAGTTAGGTTAGGCTTGTGTTTCTTTTGCAAAATCAATGGACAAAAAGATGTCTGTGCATAGCCAATCGTTTTCAGGACCATAAGGCTAGGTTTTTTTTGTTAAACACCTACAAAAAGCCTGAAAAACTGCCATAGATTTTACCTTCGTTTTGGCAGTTTTTCTGGCTTTTTTCATTCGTTTTTCCGGGTGTGTGTAAGTAGTCAATTTTTTCCCTGTGGCAGTTTATCACTGCCTTCAGGGTACCACTCTGTCGGTCAGGATGCTAAGCGCCCGGTCCACAGTGTGTAAGGAGATGAGGAGTAATGTATAGCATCACTGCTCACCTCCTCAGGCCGTATAGTATACAGGGGTGCATAGCGTACCCGTGTATACTATACAGGAGCCGGGAATCCTGTCACTATACAGACAGGACTCCCTGCTCCTATAGCCCCTTTGGCATGTATACAGTATATACAGCTATCCATATATAGCTGTATATAGTGTATACAGAAGACGAGGTCCACTTACCTCCCTTGCTCTTGTCCCGGCCGAGTCCGTGTAGCTCCACCCCTAGTGATGATGTCATCAGGTGGTGGAGCTACACTGACGCAGCCGGACTGCAGGGAAGTAAGGGGACTTCGTCTTCTGTATACACTATATACAGCTATCTATAGATAGCTTTATATAGTTTATTCCGCACAAAGGGTTAACCTACACTGAACAGCAGTGTAAGTTAACTCTTTCCTTGCTGGGCTGAGGCATAGCGCTCAGCTCAGCAAGGGGTTAAGTGAGCCAGCAATGTGTATACTGTATACACATTGCAGGCTCACTGTAAGTTTTTGCTGGGCAGTAGATATACAATGTATCTCTACTGCTCAGCATCAACTGTTCTCCCGGCTCTGTAGCTGAGAGCTCAGCTGATTCCCAAATTCATATCAGGACGATCGCCGCGGGTGTCAGGAGGAGTGATATAGATATAATGTATAGATGCGAGCGGCCGCTCTTTTATGGTCCCCTACACTGACGTATATATACACCTTTTCATATTTCCCACAGAGTTGTGATTGGCTGGAACCATCTGGCCAATCACAGCTCTCTGCGGGAAATATGAATAGGTGTGTATATACATCAGTGTAGGGGACCATAAATCTATACATTATACTGGAGGATCTCAGCGGGTGTCAGAATCGATACTCGCTGCGATCTCGCTATGAATGCGGGTACTACAGCTCCCAGCATGGAGGAGAGTGTGCTCCTTGTTGGGAGCAGTAGTACCTGCAGTAAAGTACAGATCACAGCGGATTTCACCTGCAGCGATCATCCTGATGTGAATTTGGCTACAGAGCCGGGAGAACAGCTGATGCTGAGCAGTAGATATACATTGTATATCTACTGCCCAGCAAAAACTTAGTGAGCCTGCAATGTGTATACAGTCCTGGCTTACTTAACCCCTTGCTGAGCTGAGCTCTATGCGTCAGCCCAGCAAGGAAAGTGTTAACTTACACTACTGTTCAGTGTAGGTTAACCCTTTGTGCGGAATACACTATATACAGCTATCTATAGATAGTCTTCTGTATACACAGCTAAGTCCCCTTACTTCCCTGCAGTCAGGCTGCGTCAGTGTAGCTCCGCCACCCAATAACGTCATCACTAGGGGGCGGAGCTACCCAGACCCGGCCGGGACAAAAGCAAGGGAGGTAAGTGGAGCTTGTCTTCTGTATACACTATGTACAGCTATCTATGGATAGCTGTATATACTGTATACAGGCCAATGGGGCTATAGGAGCAGGATGTCCTGTCAGTATAGTGACAGGATTCCCGTCTCCTGTATAGTATACAAGGGTACGCTATGCACCCCTGTATACTATACGGCCGGAGGAGGTGAGTATTGATGCTATACGTCACTCCTCATCTCCTTACACTCTGTGGACCGGGCGCTCAGCATCCGACCCACAGAGTGTTACCCTGAAGGCAGTAAGAATCTGCCACAGGGGAAAATTGCCTACTTACACACACCCGGAAAAATGACCGAAACAAACGCCAGAAAGACTGAAAATTGCAGAAATAAGCTGTGGCAGTTTTTCTGGCATTTTGACGTCCTAATTTTAGGTGTTTAAACAAAAAAAATATTGAAAACTAGCCTGAAAGAGTTTAAAGGATAGTGAGCAAACGAGACTTATCTACTTGCTTGAGGCATGAAAAAAAAAACACCACCAAAAAGAATAAAAACAAACCCAGGCTGCCCTTTGTGAAAATGTCACACCATTACAGTTAGTTAAAAGATTATCTGGCAAAATTAAGAAAAATAAGGAGATATGGAGTGTCAAAATGGAAATACTCATTTAAACTTTATAGAAAAACCGTGGGAAGCCAAGCCACACATTAGCGGACCAAAAAAAAAAAATGGGGGTTAACAGAAAACCTTCACCGAAAAGACCAAAAATTACCATATCTACAGAAACTTGGACAAAAGCACTGCTTGGTGCCTCTCTCACGCTACACTACACGGCAACAAACAGCTGAGAGATGACGGAGCAAGGGGCCGCAGAGACAGTCTCCTCATTGGCCAGCGCAGGCAAAACATCTAAGGTAGCAAGATAGGCTGCACACTAAAAGAGCCAGGACCTGTTTTGACAAAAAAGGGTGGTACCAGTAAGGAAAATTAGCATGAGAGGTGAGGTTTACATATGAAATAAGGCAGGGAAAGAGGCGGAGGGGAAAAATAAAATGGGAGGAACAAATGAAGAGAGGGGCGGACAAAACAATGAAGCACACACCACAAGACATTCTGGGAAATGTAGTTTACAACGGGCAGAAGGACAGGAAGTGCTCGGAACAAGTTTTACACAAACACTTCACCATGAGCAGGGATGGGGAAATCCTATTGCCCGGGACAAGTAGTTTTGGGCGCCGGACGGGTGAATTGTTCATAGATTTAGCCCTGTATCGGGCTAGCAGGGGCAGACAGACTTCCCCATTATTTTTCTTTAATGCCTGTGTGAGGTGCAGGAGCCGATGCAAGTCTGCACCTCACACCGGTGCTCAGAGTGTATGGAGGGGGCAGTGGTGGCCCCCAGCTGATTTCAGTAGCCGGGGGCCGCTGCTCAGAGCCCCCCGCCGGTGTGAGGGCATCTCAGGAGCGAGGGCAGAGCCCGAGGACGGTCAGCAGGAGATGATCAAGCCACGCCCCTTCATCCCCCCTCCCGGATGGAGAGCGCAGGATGGAGAGCGCAGGATGGAGAGCGCAGCTCTGCATAACACAGGAAGGCAGGGGGAGAATGAGGACGTACACAGCTCCTCCCTCCCCTGCTCTGTCTACACAGGACCTAATTTATCACGTGGTGGTTTCATGTATTCATGGGGGGGAAATACAGAGTGGGGAGAGGACGTGTGTGAAGGAGACTGCACTGCACGGGCTGGGGATTTCACCTCACACCGGCTCAGGTGAGGAGGCTGAGCATGCAGGCGGCGGGAAGGGTGGTTGTATATATATGTAATGTATGATTGGGGGGGGGGGGGGTGTATCAGTGGCGGGTGTATATATGATGTGTGCATATGTGTGTGTCATTTGTATATATGAAGTGTATATGTGTATGGTGTCCGTGTATGACGTGGGGTGGGCAGCGTCGGGTGTTTGTATGATGTCTGTATGGTGTCTGTGTGATGTGTATATGTAATGTATGATATAGGGGCAGTGGCAGGGGTATATATGATGTGTGTATGGTGTCTGTGTATGTGTGATGTGTGTATGTAATGTATGATATAGGGGGCAGCGGCAGGTGTATGTATGATGTGTGCATATGTATGGTGTATATTTATGGTGTGAGTGTATGTGTATATATGAGATGTGTGTATGGTATATGTGTGATGTGTGTATGTAATATATGATGTGGGGGGAAGCAGCGGCGGGTGTATGTAAGATGTGTGTATGATGTATGTATAAACTGTATAATATAGGGGGCAGTGGCCGGTGTATGTATATGTGTATGTATGAATATGTGTATGCATGTATGTTTTGTACAGGGGCGGACTGACAAGTGCTGCTGCCAGTTGTGCTATCTAATTTTATTTATTTTTAGTGGCTTCTGGCCACCCCCACTAAGGCTGCATTCACATCTCGTTTTTCACACACGGGCGCTGGATCCGGCTGGGGGAGGGGCAAACCGGGTGCTCCCGTACCCCAGCTGGATCAGCCCATGACTCCATTTACTTTAATGAGCCGACCGGAGTCAAATGTTGACTCCGGTCAGCTCAGTTTTGACCCGTATGCGGTTTTTGACCGGACCTAAAACCGTAGTATACTACGGTTTTAGGTCCGGTCCAAAACCGCATACGGGTCAAAACTGAGCCGACTGGAGTCACCGTTTGACTCCGGTCGGCTCATTAAAGTAAATGGAGTCACGGGCTGATCCGGCTGGGGTACGGGAGCACCCGGTTTGCCCCTCCCCCAGCCGGATCCAGCGCCCGTGTGTGAAAAACGAGATGTGAATGCAGCCTAAATTGCACCCCCAGAATCCCACCCCCTTCATACTCGCCCGCCAACCAAGAGCCCCACGGTTGCACGCAAACACGCCCGAACCAAAACTACAACTCCCAGCATGTTGCACCATAACCTAAACTGTAGAACTATAAAGTGTAACATGCTGGGAGTTGTAGTTTTGGTTCGGGTCAGCTGCAGAGCCATAGGCTGGATCAGGGCATGCTGGGTGTTGTAGTTACTAACTGCAATTCCCTGTATTCCTTGACACAGCCTATGGCTCTGCAGCTGACACGAACCAAAACTACAACTCCCAGCATGTTACACAATAACCTTAAAGGGGTATTCCAGGCAAAACCTTTTTTTATATATATCAACTGGCTCCGGAAAGTTAAACAGATTTGTAAATTACTTCTATTAAAAAAAAATCTTAATCCTTCCAATAGTTACTAGCTTCTGAAGTTTTCTGTCTAAATGCTCAATGATGATGTCACGTCCCGGGAGCTGTGCATGATGGGAGAATATCCCCATAGGAACTGCACAGCTCCCGGGACGTGAGTCATCAGAGAGCAGTTAGACAGAAAACAACAACTCAACTTCAGAAGCTAATAACTATTGGAAGGATTAAGATTTTTTAATAGAAGTAATTTACAAATCTGTTTAACTTTCCGGAGCCAGTTGATATATAAAAAAAAGTTTTGGCCTGAAATACACCTTTAACTGTACTACTATATAGTGCAACATGCTGCAACACCCACACAACCAGGCTGTATCAGGGCATGCTTGGAGTTGTAGTTATCTAGTAACTAAATGCAACTTCCAGCATTTTCTGACACATAATTAGAGTAAATAAAATGCACCACATAAACTGGAGAAGCAGAACACTCCCAGTAACACAGCGTTGTTCAGTGTTTTCCAATCAAAAGACTCCATATATAAGTCCCTATGAAGACTGAAAAATAGTGATTAAAATATTTTAAGAAGTGCGTATATATGTGAATAAGCCCCTTTCCTAATAAAAGTTCCGATAAAAACTACAGATCATATCACACAAGATTACCCTCATCACTGTATATGGAAAAATTGGAGTTATAGGGGTCGGATGGGGGGGGGGGGGGGGGCTTGCCTCGGGTGTAAAAGGAGCTAGCTACAGCTCTCCTGCCGCTAATAGCCTGGCATGATGCAATCGCTGTGGCCTCTATTAAACCATTAGATCACCGCTGTTGACAGCAGTGTCTAAAGGGATCTTATCCATCCCTGGTGGTCAAGTGGGGTTAATCGTACTATTTTGGTTGAAATTATTTTATCTACCAGGACAAGTGGATTTTCTTGAGGGTCAATTGACAACTAGTATTGTCTGCTATTAACGCCGGCCCCCAGCTACAGGAATCAGCTGGGGGCCGGCCGGTATGATACAGGCTCGAGTCGGGAGCCCGCGTCATACCACCTTAACGGCACATGGACGAGGATACACGTCCATGGTCGTTAAGGGGTTAAATCAACTGGTGCCAGAAAGTTAAACAGATTTGTAAATGACTTCTATTAAAAAATCTTTACCCTTCCAGTACTTTTTAGCAGCGATATGCTACAGAGGAAATTATTTTCTTTTTTGTCTTATCCACAGTGCTCTCTGCTGACACCGCTGTCCATGTCAGGAACTGTTCAGAGCAGCAAAGGTTTGCTATGGGAATTTTCTCCTTCTCTGGACAGTTCTTGATACGGGAATCAGGTGTCAGCAGAGCGCACTGTGGACAAGACAAAAAGGAAGTTAACCCCTTAAGGACATAGCGTTTTTCCGTTTTTGAACTTTCGTTTTTTCCTCCTCACCTTTTAAAAATCATAACCCTTTCAATTTTGCACCTAAAGACCCATATTATGGCTTATTTTTTGCACCACCAATTCTACATTGTAATGACAGTCATTTTACCCAAAAATCTACGGCGAAAAGGGAAAAAAAATCATTGTGCAACAAAATGGAAGAAAAAACGCCATTTTGTCAATTTTGGGGGCTTCCGTTTCTACTCGGTACATTTTTCATTAAATATGACACCTTATCTTTATTCTGTAGGTCCATACGATTAAAATGATACCCTAGTTATATAGGTTTGATTTTTTTATTACTTTGGAAAACAATCATAACTACATGCAGGAAAATTTATAGGTTTAAAATTGTCCTCTTCTGACCCCCTTTAACTTTTTTATTGTTTCATGTACGGGCCGGTTTGAGGGCTCTTTTTTTGCGCCGTGATCTGAAGTTTTTATCGGTACCATTTTTGTTTTGATCGTACTTTTTGATCGCTTTTTATTCAATTTTTTATGTTATAAAAAGTGACCAAAAATACGCTATTTTGGACTTTGCATTTTTTTTGCGGGTACGCCATTGATCGTGCAGTTTAATTAACTATATATTTTTATAGTTTGGATATTTATGCACGCGGCGATACCACATATGTTTATTTTTATTTACACTGTTTTTTTTAATGGGAAAAGGGGGGTGATTCAAACTTTTATTAGGGAAGGGATTAAATTATCTTTATTAACCTTTTTTGTTCACTCTTTTTTTTTTTTGCAGTGTTATGGCTCCCATAGGGGGCTATACCACTGCACACACACTGATCTTTTACACAGATCACTGCAAAGCCATAGCTTTGCATTGATCAGTGTTATCGGTGGTTGATTGCTCAAGCCTGGATTTAAGGTTTGCAGCAATCAATCGCCGTTCGGATGCACAGGAGGCAGGTAAGGCACTCTCCTGCTCCGTCCTAGCTGATCGGGACATTTTATTGCAATGTCCCGATCAGCCCGACTGAGCTGCCAGGATGCTTTTACTTTCACTTTTAGACGCGGCGTTCAACTTTGATAGCCGCGTCTAAAGAGTTAATGATGGACATCTGCTGGAACAGCGATGTCCAGCATTAGCCACGGGTCGTGGCTGCTGATTGCAGCCGGGACCGTGCGGGTATGATGCAAGCTCAGCTCCTGAGCTCGCTTCATAACCCTCCTATGCCGCAGCACGTATAAACCTGGCGTTCTGAGGGAAGGGGTTTAAAAAAGAAAATAATTTCCCCTGTAGCATACAGCTGCTAAAAGGTACTGGAAGGGTAAAGATTTTTTTTTTTTTATAGAAGTCATTTACAAATCTGTTTAACTTTCTGGCACCAGTTGATTTAAGGAGTACCCCTTTAACATTACCAACCTCAGCTTGTTGACTACACTTTGTCTCCATGCTTAGTTCTGGAGATATGTCACGATTCGGCTTACAGGTTGTGGATCCACTGTGTCAGCGAGGGATTGGCGTGGACTGTGCCGGTGGACCGGTACGGGTAAGTGACTTGGGGTGCGATTCGCGAGCGGGCGCGTCCCGCTATGCGAATCGCATCCCCGCCGGCAATGTCAGTGCAGCGCTCCCGGTCAGCGGGTCTGACCGGGGAGCTGCAGGGAGAGAGACGCCGTGAGCGCTCCGGGGAGGAGCAGAGACCCGGAGCGCTCGGCGTAACAGTACCCCCCCCCCCCCACTTAGGTCTCCCCCTTTTTTTGTCCGGCAACTGCTTTACCTGGGACGAGGACACCGGGAGTGAATGTAGTGTTTCCTCAAAGGCAGGCAGTACAGCAGGAGTGGGAATGGGGAGGGAGGGCAGAGGGTGAAGCTTGGCACGGGGCAGGGTGTCACCAGGACGGGGGCCATGAGGAGGCAAGGCACAGTCCAGATAAGCCTTGGGGGGACCAGGTGTAGGAGGAGGCACTGAGGCTTGCCTGACGGGACTGGGAGGGGGGAGAGGCATTTCTTACGGCAAGCAGAGTCCCAGTTCTTGATCTCCCCGGTGGTCCAGTCAAGGGTGGGAGAATGAAGCTGGAGCCATGGCAGACCGAGGAGGACCTCAGAGGTGCAGTTGGGAAGGACGAAAAATTCAATCATTTCGTGATGGGGTCCAATGCACATTAAGAGGGGTTTTGTGCGGTAACGCACGGTGCAATCCAATCTAACTCCGTTGACCGCGGAAATGTAGAGCGGCTTGACGAGACGGGTCACCGGGATGCAGAATTTATTCACCAAGGAATCCAGAATAAAATTCCCAGAGGCACCAGAGTCCAAGCAGGCCACGGCTGAGAGGGAGGAGTTGGCAGAAGGAGAAATCCGCACGGGCACCGTGAGACGTGGAGAAGCAGACTTCGAACCAAGAGACGCCACACCCACGTGAGCTGGGTGCGTGCGTGCGTTTCCTAGGCGTGGAGGACGAATAGGGCAATCCACCAAGAAATGCTCGGTACTGGCACAGTACA
Organism: Hyla sarda; assembly: GCF_029499605.1. Taxonomy (NCBI): domain Eukaryota; kingdom Metazoa; phylum Chordata; class Amphibia; order Anura; family Hylidae; genus Hyla; species Hyla sarda. Next base: position 131,869,496 of record NC_079190.1, on the reverse strand, counting down.
GACAAAGATTTTCTTCCCTACGGCGATTCCTCTCTTCCTGGGTCAGGCGAGACCGATCCACTTGCATGGCCTCCTCGGCGGGAGGCCGAGGCGTAGATTGCAAAGGATACTGTGGGAGAGGTGCCCAGAGATCTAAGTCTTTTTCCTGGCGGAGCTCCTGATGTCTCTCAGAAAAACGCATGTCAATGCGGGTGGCCAAATGGATAAGTTCTTGCAGGTTGGCAGGAATCTCTCGTGCGGCCAGCACATCCTTGATGTTACTGGATAGGCCTTTTTTTAAAGGTCGCGCAGAGAGCCTCGTTATTCCAAGATAATTCGGAAGCGAGAGTACGAAATTGGATGGCGTACTCGCCTACTTAAGAATTACCCTGGACCAGGTTCAGCAGGGCAGTCTCGGCAGAAGAAGCTCGGGCTGGTTCCTCGAAGACACTACGGACTTCAGCGAAGAAGGACTGGACTGTGGCTGTGGCAGGATCATTGCGGTCCCAGAGCGGTGTGGCCCAAGACAAGGCCTTTCCTGAAAGAAGGCTCACTATAAACGCCACCTTAGACCTTTCTGTAGGAAACAGGTCCGACAACATCTCCATATGCAGGGAACATTGAGACAAAAATCCACGGCAGAGTCTAGAGTCCCCATCAAATTTGTCCGGCAGGGACAAGCGGAGGCTGGGAGCGGCTACTCGCTGCGGAGGAGGTGCAGGAGCTGGCGGAGGAGATGGTTGCTGCTGTAGCAGAGGCAGAAGTTGCTGTAACGTGGCGGTCAACTGCGACAGCTGCTGTCCTTGTTGGGCAATTTGCTGCGATTGCTGAGCGACCACCGTGGTAAGGTCAGCGAGACTTGGCAGCGGCACCTCAGCGGGATCCATGGCCGGATCTACTGTCACGATTCGGCTTACAGGTTGTGGATCCACTGTGTCAGCGAGGGATTGGCGTGGACTGTGCCGGTGGACCGGTACGGGTAAGTGACTTGGGGTGCGATTCGCGAGCGGGCGCGTCCCGCTATGCGAATTGCATCCCCGCCGGCAATGTCAGTGAAGCGCTCCCGGTCAGCGGGTCTGACCGGGGCGCTGCAGGGAGAGAGACGCCGTGAGCACTCCGGGGAGGAGCAGGGACCCGGAGCGCTCGGCGTAACAAGATACCTGAATGCTATACTTGGATATCTCTGGTGCTCCTATAGACAATGCATAGAGCGCGTACCGACTCTTTATTCAGCGACTGCTTTATTCAGCAAGGAGTGTCTGAGCTTTTTTTCGGAGATCAGATACTTATCATGTGATGGGGGGATGAATTTTTAGGGTCTAGAATGTAAAACCCAATCTTTGTAATCTTCTCCCTAGTCTTTTAGAAGTAAGGTGTCTTTTTAGGTAAAGTTTTGCAGTGGTATATAAACAAATGACTAAAGAAGTATTTTGGAAACAAATGACTAACAAAGCTTATACATGCATATTTATTAGGAGAATGTGCCTCACTGAGAAATAAAAACACTGTTCTAAGCCTAACAGGCACAATGTATGCACATGTTTTCAAATGTCACCTATAATGCTTCATTATGTTCTTATCAGAAACTGCTCAATGTAAATATACTAAAACCATTTTCTCCAGAAATACTAACAAATTCAGAAGGACATGTTTAACATGTTTTTTTTTGTAATGTACAAGTGTGGGAGCTCTACGTAAAATATAAGAGACCTAAAGCGAGGATACTGCATTGCACATACCCATGTGCCAAATATATACTGATTTAAAAATGGAAAAATAGCAGTCCTACTAGGCTAGGAAGAAAATTTAGAATAAGGCAGAATAAAAAGAGATAAATAAGAAAGAAAGGAAGTGTCTGATAATAAGATATAAAATATAATTACATTCATTGAATAATATTGCGAGGTCTGGGGCAGGGCCCTTGCCGCAGACAGCTCACTAAAATAGAATGGTAAAAGTTGGTTATAAACATTTAAAACATGACATTAAAATAGTATTGCACTTAAACGGTGGGACAATGGCGGGGGTTTATAGTCCAATGTTTGTAACAGGATATGTCCAATAAACAGTTTTTGCAGCGCTGGAGGCTCGTAGTGATGAGCCCACTGAGTATACTTGTATGCGCAATAGCACTTAAAGGAAATCTGTCATCAGAATCACCCGCACTAAACCTGTTACACAGGCTTGTAGTGCGGGTAATCCTGATTAAAACGCTCCTTACCTGGTTAAAAATGGTTCAGCGCTTCTTCAGATATCTATATTTTTAGTTTTCTGTTATTCCCTGGCTTGGGACTCAGTGGGAGGTCTTATCATCTGGGACTCGGCCACACGTCATTCTAGCTGGGCGGAGCGGGCGCCCGGCTCATGAATATTCATGAACTTATACTCCTGGTCTAATTCTTCTTTCTCGGTCTGTTTGTGAATAAATACACCCTCCGTCCCTCCCTTCCTCCCACCCCCGGCTTTTGACTTATGCAGCCCGTCTTCTTACTTGTATAGGGCCGCAGCTTGAGTGAAGCCGGGGGGAGAACGCCGCTTCCGGGTGTACGGAACGCGGTGCATGCGTGGCCCTCCACACCAGACCGAGAAAGAAGAATTCGACCAGGGGGATAAGTTCATGAATATTCATGAGCCGGGTGGCAGCTCCGCCCAGCTATAATGATGTGTGGCCGAGTCCCAGATGATAACACCTCCCACTGAGTCCCAAGCCAGGGAATAACAGAAAACTAAAAATATAGATATCTTAAAAACTGCTGAACCATTTTTAACCAGGTAAGGAGCGTTTTAATTAGGATCACCCGCACTACAAGCCTGTGTAACCGGTTTAGTGCGGGTGATTCTGATGACAGATTTCCTTTAAGATCTATCCTCTATACCCCGATGGCACGGGGACAAAGTACAAGAGGAAAAATAGATCAAAGTCAGGCACTTAGTGCCTCTTACCGGCTCCGGCGAAAGCAGTCCTATACGCATAGCAGTGCTTAACGGTGATCTGGATTGATGCCTCTCAGCCCCGGCAGCACGGGGAAGGTGTAGGAGAGGGGAAGATGTCCGGTACAGATGGTTATTGTGTAGTCCGTTGGAAAAGGTAATGTTCGTTTGTAGCGTGTGGCAGCACTGGAGGTCTTTGGTGTGGGATCCCTCTCTATCCCGACAACGTGGGGAGAAGCTGAGAGGGTAGTAAAAGACCAATAGTGATGGACATATAATCCAAATAGTCCCGACTTCTTGTGCAAAGGCAGTCTTGGATCAGACGCGTTTCGGGATGCACCGTCCCCTTTTTCAATGGTGGATATGCAAAGACTGTGACACTGGAGCCAGTTGATCTAAAAAAAAAAAAAAAAAAAGTTTTTCCTGGAATACCCCTTTAACGTTCCTAGCAATCACATTCAGGATTTTAGAAGGAAAAAAAAAAAGGAAAGAATACTCCACAACAGAAACAGTTTTTCCTTTTCTAGTAAATAAAGGCACTTCATACAGTGCATCAATTTTCACAGTCGTTTAATAGATTAGAAAGCAATTGTAAACAGCGAAACCCGCATTATCAGCTCCCTCTAACAGATTTTCTTTCCTAGCCTTTTGCTTTCTACTTTGTCTTCTATTTTTGTACATATTTATGTTACTGCTGTTAGTATGAAATGGCAGTAGAAATGATTGCATCAGGGGGAGCGGGATGTATTTATATGCTCTCTGTACTAGGCATGCTAATTTTGAAGACATACAAGCAAACTTGTCATTCCAGAGAGATGTAACAATAGCAAACATTAGACAAATGCATTGAGCATTGTTACAGTATCCGTATATGTTATGCATGCGTGTTTGAAGACGAGATACTTGTATCGGTCTTGAAGTGTAACTATCAGCAAAGCATTATGTTTTTTTGAGAAACAGATCTCTCTTGTGGACTTGTTTTTAATTTCAGATATATTTGCTTTGCAAAATAATCTTGTTTTATGTCATCAGCACATCCAGCTTAGTACAGGCTATTAACAGCAGAACAATAGTAAACCACTCCATGAAATGAACACAATCCCGGGGATCATCGCATTTATTACAAGGATTTCTATAATATTTTTTTCCCAGCTTCAAAACAAAAATTATTAAAACTTGAGAAAGGAAAAGTAGACAAGTTTTTCATAGCAGCCAACCAGATCAAAGCTTTCATTTTTCAGGGATCCTTTAATAAGATAAAGCTAGACAACTGGCTCATTCTTCTTCTACATATATATATATATATATATATATATATATATATATATGTGTGTGTGTGTATTTATTACATAAAGTTACAAAAGTAAGGTGGTGCACATAGTCCAGATGGCTCTGGTCAGAAGCCCAATTGTAGATACAAAAACAAAGGCAGCTGCAGCAAAAGCAGGTGGTTTTATTCCATTTTTTAAATGCAACATGCAACGTTTCAGCCTTTTTCAGCATAAAGAAACTACAGCAGTGTTACGTGACATCACACACATTATAAGTAGATTAAATAAATAGAATTGATTTCATAACAAAGGTGCTACATGCTTATTATAGAATTTGAGCAAATTCAGAGACACTTATAGGTGTCATACACAAGTGTTTTACAGTATACAGGTTATACACAGTGTACAATATAGAATAAAAAGGTATTTTTATTAAAGGGGTATTCCGGCCAAATACATCTTATCCCCTATCCAAAGGATAGGGGATAAGATGTCTCATCATGGGGGGCCCGCCACTGGGACCCCCCTCGATCTCCGTGCAGCACCTGCATTCTATGCGGGTCTGTCTCTCCAGTCTCGGAAACCTCTTTGTTTCCGGGACTGGAGACATCATGCCACGCCCCCTCGTGACATCACGCCATGCCCCCTCATGACATCACGCCACGCCCCCTCATGACATCACACCAAACCCCCTCCGTTCATGTCTATGGGAGGGGACGTGACGGCCGTCAAGCCCCCCTCTTATAGAAATGAATGGAGGGGGCATAGCGTCATGTTACCCGTCCCGTAAACCGCGGCAGGCCCTCCGCGATAAGACATCTTATCCCCTATCCTTTGGATAGTTTATAAGATGTATTCGAGCACACGGACGTAAACTCAATCGTCACCCAGGGAGCATACCCAGTCTTGGTTCATATGGGAGTGCTTCTCATGCATATATACAGCCAATCAATAGGAAATATCTTGATGAGATTCTGTGAGCATATACCAATTACTAGGGATGTCCCAATACCATCTTTATAAGATCGAGTACCGATACTTTTATTCAAGTACTCACCAATACCAATTACCGATACCTATTGTAACAATATTAACCCAGTACTGTACCAGTACAGGCAACAGGCTGCGTGCAGGGCTGGTGCAGGGATTTTTGGCACCCCAGGCAAAACCAAATTTTGCTGCCCCCTTTCTCCGCCCCTTAGTGTCACCCTTTTTTTGACTTTATCTTCAGTGTCTCTGTAAAGTATTCTCCACCCAAAGGTTGGCTGAAGGGAGGGTGAAATGGGGGAGCACATAGGGAAGGCTTACATGGGGTACACACAGGGGAGGTTGACATGAAGGTACAAACGGGAGGGTGATATGGGGTGCAGGCAGATGAAGGGTGACAGTGAGGAGTAGCACTAGGAGGGAAGCTGGGATGCCTGGCAGTGTGTGTGTGTGACACTGCTGTAGAGAGAGCGGATGCTGGGGTGCAGAGGAAAGGGAATTAATAATGTATAGCAGCATTTCCATATAGAGGGAGGCCATATGCATATAGATATGTGGGGGTAGTGGTACCTGGAGCCTCGCAGCGTGCTCTTCCGGCTCCAGTTCAAGCCAGCACTTTCCGCGGCAGCTACCTGTCATCCTGCAGGCCCTACAGCATGATATATCAAAGCTGCCTGCGGTGCGCCGGAGAGTACAAGCGCTGTGGGGGGACGGCGGGCAGGGAGGTACATAAAGTCCAGGCTGCCGGCTTCTCTGCTTCATCTGAAGTACCAGCGGAGCTGGAACTTCTACCACAGCAATGATGTGAAGTGTGTAGCACATTGGTGCGACCACCTCCGCCAAGCAGTGCCTACGAACTGCAAACGAGCACTGTTGTTAACAACGCTTGTTTCCAGTTGAAAAAAAAACGTTTGGCATTGTCCTCTGGGGAATCCGTATGGCTGCATGCCTGTGCTGCTCCTTAAATGTTTATGGATAGACTGTGGACTGGACGCACCTTAGGCAGCAGGTAGGCAACCACAGACTTGATAAGGGCCGGTGATCCTTCTTAGTCCCCTGAGCTCCAGCAGCAGGGACCTAGGAGACATGTCGATAAAAAGTATCTGTAAAGGTATTGGTGACATTTGCACAAGTACTAGTACTCGTGCAAATGTCTGGTATCGGTCCCGATACTGGTATCAGGACATCCCTACCAATTACCAAATATGGCATGCAAATAGTAATTAGTGGCGACTATATATCAGAATTATAAGTAACTGGATTTGGCATTTGTATCATCTTGGATATGACTCACAGTAATGGCCTCTGGATATAGAGAAAAAGCAAAGGTCACTGTAACAAATATCAGCATGTTTGTGTTTATAAAAGAAAAAAAAAATATATATATATATACTACAATGTTGACTGTATTGTGTCATCCCTGTGATGCTACAATACCAAATCTTAGTTTGTGTAAATATAGCATGATAGTGTAGCATGTTGCAGGGTCTACAATTTACAAGTTTACGTTTAACCCCTTAAAGGGGAACTCCGGTAGAAAAAAGTAGAAAACAAATGTTTTCAAATCAACTGGTGCCAGAAAGTTAAACAGATTTGTAAATTATTCTATTAAAAAATCTTAATGCTTCCAGTACTTATCATCTGCTGTATAAAACAGATACATTTGTGAATTTCTTTTCTGTCTGACACCTCTGTCCGTGTCAGGAACTGTCCAGATTAGAAGTATATCCCCATAGAAAACCTATCCTGCTCTGGACAGTTCCTGACACAGACAGAGGTGTCAGCAGAGAGCACTGTTGTCAGGCTGGAAAAAACTTCACATATTTCTCTGTAGTATATCTGTAGTATACAGCAGCTGATAAGTACTAGAAGGGTTAAGATTTTTCAAATAGAAGTGATTTACAAATCTGTTATGGCACCAGTTGAAAAAAAATAAACACAATCTGGCATCCCTGCATGCTAAATTGTCCAAACTATTAAAAATTATTATTGATTATTAATTATATATACACATACACACACATACACATACATTTTGGAAACTAGTGAATCATTAAAAAAATCACTTATATGAATTAGACAAGGTTGTAATCCTACTGACCTGAAGAATTAAGATAAAGGCCCATATTTTTCAATTAACCTGAAACCCTAATTGTCTGTTTTTTCCCATAACAACCAATCACAGCTAAACTTTTACTTTACAAGAACTTATTAGGATATGAAAGCTGAGCAGTGATTGGGTTCTGTGGGAAAAACCAGATAATTGGGGTTTTAGGCAGATTGATAAATCTGGGCCAAAATGTCAGTTTGACCCTATAGCTTGCTTTCTTTCTTTTTGTTTTGTTTTTTTTACTTCACAAATAATTTTTTACTTTTACATTATTTTTAATAGAATAAATGGAAAAATGAAGGCTTCATTACAAAGTAATAGGGGTCCTAAAAACAAGCCCTCATATGGGTTTGTAGAATGAGAAATAATAATTATGGCTCTTAAAAGGCGAGAAAGAACTAGTGAAAATTCTTACAAAACATATTTGGCTTAGTTATCCTTTTTTTTTTTTTTTTCTTTTTACTAAATTCACCAGTTGTAGTTAATTTAGTTTGTTCTTTTTCTAATATGATACATATAATGTATATAATATATACAGTTATGTGTACATCCTACATGTTACTGTATAATGAGCAGTTTTTCCCACTTTATTAAATATACTTAGTTTCATTTATTTTTCATATGCAAGGCATGTTCTTATAAATAGTAAATACAAATATTCTTGTCAAGTTCTAGTGGCTAAACACCGGATCGGGCCTTACATTTCTAACAATCTGTTAGAAATGTAAGGCCCGATCCGGTGTTTAGCCACTAGAACTTGACAAGAATATTTTATGTCCCAGTCACCTGTAAACAGCCTGGACTCCATGTTGATATGTTTTGCCTACATTGATAAACTGACACTTGCAGCTACTGACAAAAGGTTTCAAAGTCAATACACAAGTTCCAATATGATGTGATGCTGTTAGGTTCCTTCGAATCACCTGAGAAATAGGCAAATACACATGCACTTTCTGCCTATCTGACTGCCGAGGAGACCTCTTGACAGGTGCATATGTTGTATGCAAATAAGAAATTGGTCATTTGACCCCATGGTTGATTTTAAGGGTCTTTTCATTTGAGGAATTTTCACTACTAAATAAGTCTCACAGATGTCTAAATTCTCACGACCCTTATTCTCACATGAAACATAAAGCCTGGTAGACTATGGAATATTTCTTTTGAAGTAGTTCTATTTTCATCACAAAGATGCTGCACAGCTTGTCAAGATGCACTCTAATACAGTCTGGAAACCATAACTCTTCCTTATGTAGCTCCTACCATGCCAGTTTAGTCCTACATGAATCTGCCTGAAATCCCCTGGTATGTACCTGCAGAAATATGAGAAACAAAAATAGCCATAGCAAAACACATCACATTTTATGGATTATGGTTTATCTGCAGAGTAAAACTTCTCATGCAGCTTTCACTTATTTATTACTATATATAGAGAAGTCACAGCGCAGCGTATATCTCTTATTTATACTAATCCTGCCCTGTAAACTATAGCTAGCTCTTAAAACACCGTTTTCATTTGTAACTTTATTTAGGCAAGTAACAGGGTGCATTCACAGGGAGCAGATATGCAGTGCATTTTCATGCAATAATAAAAAAAAAATTCTCAATTTTTACAGTACCGGTTAAGTGGATGAGATTGTCATATTACCAGCCTCCTGCTGCTTAAAAATCCACCTAAAATTACAAACACACCTCAAAATATATGCCAAAACCAAAATACATTTGGTACACATGCCCTGGAGTACCAAGCAAACGCCAATGATAGTATCATAAGATACAAATGTAATGATTGCAGGGGTGTGGAAATAAAAAAAAAAAAAAACTACTTGTCCAAGGGACTAAAGCGGAACACAATCTACTTGTCCCCCAAGAAAATCCACTTTTCCTGATAGATAAAATAGTTTCAACCAAAATAGTATGTAAATAAGGTCTTTATTAGTTTCTGCACTTTATTTTTTTCCTCCTCGTCCTATAATTCCCATAACTCTTATTCTTCCATCTACAGACCCATATGACACTTGTTTTTTGCAGGGCTAAGTATACTTTGTAATGGCACCTTTCATTTTTCCATAACTTATGCTCTGAAACAAAAAAAAAATATTATTTGGGAGGTGAAAATGAAAAAAATGCTAATTTGGGTTCTTTCTTTTTTTCGCCATTCACCTTGTGGTCAAACTTGCATTTTATTTTGATACTTTAGGTCTTCTTGATTACACCAACACCAAATTTGTTTGTTTCCGTCATGTTTTAATAAATAATTATTTTTTAACTTTTTAATAAAAAAAAAAATCCCTGACCCTTATAGTTTTTTATATATATATATATATATATATATATATATATATATATATATACTAGGCTATATGAAGGCTAATGTTTTGGCCCGTAATATCCTGTTTGTATCTGTACCATTTTGGTATTGATCAGACTTTTTGAACACTTTATTACTTCATTTTTTTCTGGGATATTATGTTATAAACATAAAAAACACAATTCTGTGATTTTTTTTTATGTTAACGCCATTTACCGTATGGGATGTAAAATGTCATTTTTTAATAGTTCGGTCAATTACGCACGCGCTAATACCAAATATGTTTATTTTTTTATGTTTACATATTTTTATATGGAAAAGAGAGGTGATATGAACTTTTAATATGGGAGGGGTTAATGGGTGTTTTTAAACTTTTTTTATATACTTTTTATGAGGAATCATGCAGATTCCTCAAACAGATGATTGCAGTTCTATTGAACTCCATTGATCTGTGTTCATTTGGTTGAGCCTGCTCAAGGCAGGCTCACTCAAATGCAGATCTATGGGGGCAGCCATGAATGCAGAGGTAAGCCCCCCGGCTACCTCAACAGGGTATCACCCCCCGCAATCGTGCTGCCGGGGGGGGCGATCCACCTCTCTAGACCACCAGGGATGGTTAAAAGATCCCTTTAGACACCGCTGTCAACTTTGACAGCGGTGATCTAAAGGGTTAATAGCCAGCTGCGGTGATCGCCGCATGCCGGGCTACTAGCGGCAGCCCCCTGCTACTGAAATCAGCCGGGGGGCACCGAGTATGGAGCGGGCTCGAGTCAGTAGCCCGCTCCATACACCCTGAGCACCAATGTGAGGTGCAGACTTAAGTCCCATGCAAGTCTGCATCCGCTCCAGCACCTCACACTGCAAAAAAGGGGGAATTCGGTCCGGCCATGCTTGCCCGATACAGGGCTAAATCTATGAAAAATTCACCTGCCCGGTGCCCGGAACTACATGTCCCGGGTGTCGGGCGATAGGATTTCCACATCCCTGTGATTGTTAAATTGTAGAACATGTAAATTTATACACTTTTTTGTAAATATATATATATATATATATATATATATAATATCCAGCAACATAAGAACAGAAACAGAGGGAGCACTCACGGTTCACGAGACTTGCAAGTGGTAGCTTTATTCCTTAGACGGTGCGGTGCATAGACATCAAACAGCGGGACGCCAGGGTCCCAGGGTCAACCTAGCCGAGCACAGGAAGACTGCTTGGAAAGAGTGGGACTGCTAAAAGGTATCTGCTGCTGTTGGTTTCCGTACACATCGGGGAGAGTTGTGTGTCCCCTTTCGGCGGTAGCCGATCACTGTATCTTGGTTCATATATATATATATATATATATAATTTTTAAACGTTTTATTTTAGAACTGCTTTCCTCTGCCTCTTGTTTACTGCTCATTGTCTAGGCTACAGACCACTTTTTTTGTCTGAAAGCAGTGAACTGGCTGCCTGAGAAGGAGAGGGATGTAATCAGCCGGAAACCTACTCTTTATCTAAACAAAATCACTGAACCTTTAGACACACAAGCTCTTTTGCTGTGTCAGTGAGTTATGCCAAGTGCTAGTAGCTTGCTGAACTAAAGCAAGCACACCTTCTCCCTCCCCCATCCTGCCCTGCATTATTGATGTACGGGGTTTTGCTTCCAGCAATGAGCCTTGCACTTCTATCATATGGGGGAGGCATGCATGTTGCAGCTCAGTCTTGCATCTATGGCTTTTGAGATTATAAGAAACTCCCTTCAGGTATTTGTACTGTTTTAGATGCAAAGTTAGTGGGGATGCACCAAAAGGGAAATTTTGGGCTGAAAATTTAGGCTGTGTTTTACTGCAACCGAAAATGCATTGCCCCGCCCCCTTTTTAAAATCTCGTTTATTTTTATGTGTTTTTGTGTTTTTTTGCGTTTGTATTTGTTGTTGTTTTTTTTTGCATTTACACCATTCACGGTGCAGGATCAGAAACATAATTTAATAGTTAGGACAATTACGCACGTGGCGTTACCAAATATGCTTGTTTCTATTTTTATTTATTTTTTATCGGCCGAAAGGGGCATATTTGAAGGATAATTTTTGGCGCCAAAATTTTGGTGCATCCCTAAAAGTTTGTGTTTAAATGTTATCTACAGCTATCTAAAATTATTACATTTTGTTTAGCCTATGGGTTATCCCTTGAGAAATATTGCATGTATTTCCACATTATGTATAAAAATAAGCATTTTATTAATATCAATTGATGAAAAATTTCTATTATGACTTGGCTTACATTTATAATAGTGGCAGCACTACCTGCTGTTTCTTGTTCTGCTAATTTCTTTGTACATCTACTGCAGCTTCTAGTGGTGGACATACAGGTCCCTTTGCTGGCCTTCTCATCGCACAGTGATACCTATGCATACATTTGTACATCATATACCTTATTTTTTTATGGATAATTAATCCCATAGATCTCTGGAGCTGTGTATAAGGGACTACTGTGTATGCAGGTCAGTGGAAGAAGACAGGAGAACGCAACTCTGATAACTAGGGAATTTCCAAGAGTCAGACTGCAATGCATTACTACCTAGTAATATGGCGCACACTGTTTCCGTCTACAGAAATTAGAACTGTAGAAGGGAGAGGAAAGGGTCCTAGTATTTTCTACCACATCATAAGTATAGAGACAAATGTTTAGAGACACATAGTGCTATATTGAATAGGGCTTTACTTGCTTAATTCTGATTTAGATAACAATGACAAAAAAAGAAAACCATTTCGTAGGTTTGTTTCAGTAGTGATTTTGTGCTTCTCTGTAAATATGTACATTTTGATTTCATCTAATGCACATTTAAGGGTTTCTGTCATTTATTGCACTTCTTGTTTACCCATCATATGTAAATGAATGTGACTTATATAGATCCCCCTTGGATAAATTTCATGTGTAGGTATAAGATGTACTGTATGTAAGCAAACAATCCCTCCCCCACCTCTTATAAGTCGGCTGTTAAAGCACTACATATTTGCTTTTCATAAATTTTCATAAAGGGCCCTAAAGCGCTAAATCTGTGAATGATATTAACCTTTCTGAAAGAGAACCAATATGCAGTTTTGTTTTTTTTATAATAGGATGTTATGACAGATATTTTCAGAAGTGACAGGAAGACATATTTCCAAATAAATGCGAGAAAATGAAAAGTACTCTTTATAAAGCAGCCATGCATTTACTTATTTTTATTTTTTTATGTTTGCTTATTGACCGTTTGCGAACGGGATCACAGTTATATATTCACACATACAAATCTTTGAAGTGATGTAAAAATATGTATAAAGCATAGTATGTAATGCATGTCGGGCCCATAATAGTATGTTTTTATCTTTGGATTTCACAAACACATTTTTGTAGTGGCGATTTCTCATTTTTTAACTATGAAAACAACATTCCCTTTGATAAACTAGGTGATATAGGTCAGCCTCTGCAATCCATTAGCACTCTATTGATTTTAGAATTGCGCTACATTGTTCCCAGTGGAGTCATAGAGAGGCAGACATAGTCATTTGTCTCAGAACTTGTACCAAAATCAACTATTTGTTGAGTCCCTTTCTGTTCCTAGGGCATTAAATGTTATTATGTGCATGAATCACTCAAACTTTTAATGAATTTATATAAAATACTGTACACGTGAACTTTCAGAGCAGAGAGATTTTAATTATCTCTGTATGGGAGGTTTATTATTGCTTTTGTACGTGGACTTTGTTGAAGAAGAAACTGCAACACCTTCTGCTCTATGAAAACAATGCAACGATTTGTTGTCTCACTTCTGGGCTTTATTAATGGGTCCTGTGCTTTGTGGTTTTAATTAGTCTACGTCGTTTATATTAGTTTAGTTATATTTTGACATGTCATCAGTGTGATCTGAAATATATACTATATATTTATAGATATACACATACACCCCACATCATGAGACCATAAAACGGAATATCTGACTGAACTTTGGAATAATTATGAAGACTTTTTTTTTCCTGTGCAAAGAAAGTAACTGGAAATTGTGATCTTACTATTAACACTATTCAAATAGTAATAGTCTGACTAGACATATTTTTGGCGTTTTTTTTTCTTTTTAATTTTTTTTTATATGCAATACACAAGGACTGTATATTCAAAGTGTTGGTAAGGATTGGTTGTCTTTCTCTAATGGTAACATAGATGCTTTAAAGTTATTTCCCTGTACAGTTTCTCTTTAATGAGTCCAGTGAATGCGATTTTGTGTAGTGAATGTTTTATTTATTTCATTGATATGTAGAGAAGATCTTTAACAAGCCCCAAGTAATATAATCCAGATATAAGATACTTGGAGCATTGTTCATTTTCCATGTTGACAGGTGAGATAGCAGCAGTTCTCTCATAGTGATGAGATGGCAACATAAAGGAGATGTGGAAGATGATAGCTATACTCTACTGTATATGGATTTAAATTTAGTACTGTAACTATGAGGAGGAGAGAAGAACAGCAAGATAAGGAGCTGAATGAAGCAGGCCAAACACTGGTTTGAGTCTTTGAGAACATTTAATTAAAATAGGTGTTGAGTAGTGAAATGTAAGCCTTGATTTATTTCTCAATAATTTAAAATTATAAAATGATGATTCTTGTTATCAGGATTTTTCTCAGGAGTGTAGCTGGCGAGATACGCGGTCAGGTCATGTGATATCATTAATGCAGTAGTCTGATAGGATATTAATACTGCAGTTATTTGGGTACAGACTTACAGTTTAAGGATAATTAAGAGGGTGAATAGAAAACAAAATGTATTTGATTTCAATAATGCTGCACATACTTATTTTATAGATATCTCTATACCTTGTCATAAGGAAACCGGTCCACTTATCATAAGGGGTTGTCTTCTTTGTTTTTTTTGTTTTTTTCCATAGCTGCTGGGACACTCAGCGATCAGCTATTATCTGTGTGATAAACTGCCAGCATCTGTTCTGTTCTCCTCCAGTGCAGTGTCACCAAAGAAAAAAAAATTAGCATTTTACATTGCTCCTTGAAACATAATTGCGTATTGAATGGAACATGGCAGGTTCCCTAGAATGATAGATGCATGTTACTATAGAGTACAGATGACAGTCCTTAAAGGGTTGTCCAATAATGAAACCTATTTTCTGCAGTTTAATAGATGAACATATATTGTTTGAGAAAGTTATTTTTACTACCTTAACGTGGTCTTCCATGCTTTTCTTCTGTTTCCGATGCTACAATTTACTTTGTTGTCTTCATTAGCACAACTTCTTGTCTGGTAAAGACACTCTAGCAAGAAATTTAGCCAACTCTTTCTCCCACTACACCCTCTTGACTATCCTTAAAAGAGTTGTCCAACAATGAAACCTATTTTTCAGCATTTCCTCTTGCCCTAGAAAACCCAACCTGTTTATACATTGCACCAGTTTGGGGGCATCTCTGATCGATATTTTACCGCTTCACAGCCGTGCAGTGGACTTCCTACCACAGGACAGGAAACCTGAGGATATAGAAATAAGCCAAACCTCATTTCAGGTTTCCTGTCCTCTGGTAGGAAGCCTGGGGAGTTTTCTATACCTCTCTCCAGGCTGCAGGGCCTCCGTCATGTGTGGCTCCCTGGTCAGCGTAAGTCTTCCTAGGGAGCAGCTGCAAGCCTGCCGTATTTCCTGCAGGCCTCCTGTGATTCTTACCCCCGGCGTTCGGCTCCTCTCTGGGGCGGAATGGCTGTGTGAATGCGGGCACTGGCCGGCTCTCCCGCTTCTAGGCCACACTGCCAGCTTGGTCCCTCCTGTTGTGCATTTCCCGGCGCTGCCTCTGATGACTTTGGGACGGGCGCAACATAACTTCTGGATGCCGGCCCTACTCAAACGAAGCCCAGGAGAATCACTGGGGGTGCCTGTAGTTTTCTAACATCGGAAACGATAGTGGACCACGGCAGACAGTCTTTACATCCAAGGGTAAGATCAGCCTTGCCTCAGCATGAGACTTCAGCCTGTCATCATGTCGGATTCTACAGGCAGTGGAGAAGGACGCGCTAAGAAATGCAGCTCCAGCCCGGTACCACCGGGGGGCATTCTGCTGAGAACATTCCTTTTCTTTACTTTAGGTTATCTAAATAGGCAATTGTCTCTCACCTAGGGAGCTTCTTCCTCTAGTGCCGAGAAAGCCACCTCTAAAACACACACAAAGGAATGTGCAGAATGCAAAAAACCCTTAGCTCCCTCTTATAAGAAGTCTGTCTGTGCAGCGTGTGGAAGTTATTTTGGCCCAAGAATCATCAGCTATTGTGAATAGTCTCAGACAGATGAGGAAATAGATTCATCCCTTAAAAATCTAGGACTGCATGGGACCCCTAGCCTGGATAAGCCTAGCATATCTTCTGCATTGTCTAATATCTCTGCCACCTCCCTTATTCCGTGCAGGAGGAAGAAAGAGAGCTTTTGTCTGTTGACCTGTCTTCCGATGAGGACACTGACCAATTACTTAAAGCGATAAGGTTGTCCATAAACTTAGAAGACAGTAAGGATGTGGTCACGACAGATGATGCCTTATAGTAAAGTTTTAGTCTCAGAAAAGTCTTCAGCTTTAATGTACTTTAAAGTATTACGGTGGTTATAGATGGATGGAGTGAGAAAACCGTGTCAAAAGATTTTTTCTTCCATGTGTCCCTAAGAAATATCCCTTTGAGAATACTGATACTAAAACTTGGCATAAGGCTCCTCCTGTAGATGCACCTGTAGCTAAGATGACAAAAAAAAAAATAATCTGCACTCCCCTTTGATGACCTAGGATCCCTTCTGGATCCCATGGACAGGAATTATTTCAATTTAAAAAAAAAAAACCTGGGAAACAGTCACTGTTTCTTTAAGATCTTGTGTGGCAGCTACGTGTGTATCCCATTCACTGAGGGTATAGTTATCTCAGCTCAAAACACACTAACTTGATAACCAGAAAGGAATTAAGAATCTCCTCTCTGAGTTTTATTTCCAAGGTGGCAGATTTTCTTGCTGATGCCTCCCTTGACTCCATTAAACTGTTTTCCTGGGCTGCTGCTCTGTCTAACTCTGCTAGGAGGGCCATTTGGCTTAGGCTGTGGAAGGGGGATAATTCTTCTAAGGGTAGATTGTGTTATATCCCTTGTACTGGTGACCATCTCTTTGGTCCCATTTTGAATAAGATCTTTGCTTTGATTTAAAAAAAAAAAAAAAAAAAAAGGGGGGTTCCCCCGCCTCAGCCTAGGTCCTTTGATTCCTTTTGTGGTAAAAGACAGGGGAGAGGACAAAATCCTAGACCCCAAGATAACAAAAAAATGTAAGTTCCTACTAAGGGGATGGGGTTCCTATATAACCCCAGTAAGGATGCTGGTGTCAGAGTCTCAAAAATGATGCAATGGGAGGACATCTGTCCAAATTGGTGGAGGCCTGGGAAAATATTTCCTATAGCCCCTGGGTCCTAAGCATTATTTGTGCTGGCCTTTTGCTAGAATTCTGCTCCTTTCTTCCAGACAGATTTCTTCTCAATGGGGTAATGTCATATCCCTTAAAACAAAATGCTTTGGTTACAGAAATAAAAACCCTTCTATTAGCCCCTTTAGCCTTAAAGGGGTATTCCTTTTTTATATATCAACTGGCTCCGGAAAGTTAAACAGGTTTGTAAATTACTTCTATTAAAAAATCTTAATCCTTCCAATAGTTATTAGCTTCTGAAGTTGAGTTGTTGTTTTCTGTCTAACTGCTCTCTGATGACTCACATCCCGGGAGCTGTGCAGTTCCTATGTGGATCTTCTCCCATCATGCACAGCTCCCGGGATGTGACATCATCATTGAGCAGTTAGACTGAAAACTTCAGAAGCTAATAACTATTGGAAGGATTAGGATTTTTTAATAGAAGCAAGTTGATATATATAAAAAAAAGGTTTTGCCTGTAATACCCCTTTAAGGACCAGAGCATTTTTTGCACATCTGACCACTGTCACTTTAAGCATTAATAACTCTGGGATACTTTTACTTAAATTTGAGAGATTTTTGAGATTGTTTTTTCGTGACATATTCTACTTTGTTAGTGGTAAATTTTTGTCGATACTTGCATCATTTCTTAGTGAAAAATTCCAAAATGTCAAGAAAAATTTGAACATTTTTCTAAATTTGAAGCTTCCTCGCTTGTGAGGAAAATAGATATACCAAATAAATGATATATTGATTCACATATACAATATGTCTCTACTTTATGTCTGCATCATAAAGTTGACATGTTTTTACTTTTGGAAGACAGCAGAGGACTTCAAAGTTCAGCAGCAATTTTCCCATTTTTCACAAAAAAATTTCAGTGACTGGAATTTTTCAGTCACCATATCAGTTTTGAAGTGGATTTGAAGGGTCTTCATATTAGAGATACCCCATAAATTACCCCATTATAAAAACTGCTCCCCTCAAACTATTCAAAATTATATTCCGAATATTTGTTAACCCTTTAGGTGTTTCACAGGAATAGCAGCAATGTGGAAAAGCAGTCCATTTTTTACACTAACATGTTCTTGTAGACCCAGTTTTTGAATTTTTACAAGGGGTAAAAGGAGAAAATGCCCCCCAAAATGTGTAACCCAATTTCTCTTGAGTAAGGAAATACCTCATATGTGATCGTAAAGTGCTCTGTGGGTGCACTAGAGGGCTCAGAAGCGAAGGAGCATCAATGGGATTTTGGAGAGTGAATTTTGCTGAAATGGTTTTTAGGGGGCATGTCGCATTTAGGAAGCCCCTATGGTACCATAACAGCAAAAAAAAAAAAAAAAAAAATGGCATACTATTTTAAAAACTACACCCCTTAAGGCATGTAACAAGGGGTGCTGTGAGCCATAACACCCCACAAGTGTTTGACGACTTTTCGTTAAATTCAGATGTGTAAATGAAATTTTTTTTTCTCTCACTAAAATGCTGTTTTTTCCCCAAAATTACCATTTTTACAAGAGGTAATAGAAGAAATGGGGTTACTGAAATGCGCACTAAAATGCTCAGAAGAGGAGGAGTCACATTTTGCTTTTTGAAAGCAAATTTAGCTGAAATGGTTTTGGGGGGCATGTCGCATTTAGGAAGCCCCTAAGGTTCCATAACAGCAAAAATCCCCCACATGGCATACTATTTTGGAAACTACACACCTCCAGGTACAGTGAGCCTTAACACCCCACTGGTGTTTGACGACTTTTCGTTAAATTCAGATGTGTAAATTAAAAATATATATTTTTCACTAAAATGCAGTTTTTTCCCCCAAAATTTACATTTTTTACAAGAGGTAACAGGAGAAAATGCCCCCCCCCCCCCCCCCAAAAAAAACAAAGAAAAAAACATGGAAATACCCAATGTGTTGATGTAAAGAGATCTGCGGGCGAACGACAATGCTCAGAAGAGAAGGAGCTTTTGGAGAGAGAATTTGTTTTGAATGGAAGTCAGGGGCCATGTGCGTTTACAAAGCCCCCATGCTACCAGAAAAGTGGACCCCCACGTGACCCCATTTTGGAAACTACACCCCTCATGGAATGTAATAAGAGGTGCAGTGAGAATTTAAACCCCACCGGTGTTTGACAGATTTTTGGAACAGTGGGCTGTGCAAATTAAAAATTTTACTTTTTATTTTCATGGACCACTATTCCAAAAATCTGTCAGACACCTGTGGGGTGTAAATGCTCACTGCACCCCTTGTTACATTCCATGAGGGGTGTAGTTCCAAAATGGGGCCACGTGGGGGGGGGGGGGGTTCTACTGTTCTGGCACGATGGGGGCTTTGTAAACGCACATGACCTTCAATTCCAGCCAAATTTTCATTCCAAAAGCCCAATGGCGCTCTTTCTCTTATGAGCATTGTAGTGCATCAGTAGAGCACTTTACATCAACATATGGGGTATTTATATACTCAGAAGAAATGGTGTTACAAATTTTGGGGGGCTTTTTTTCCTATTACCCCTTGTGAAAATGAAAAATTTGGGATAACACCAGCATTTTAGTGAAAAAATAAAAATTTTTCATTTTCAACAAAAATTCAAAAACTACAAGCAAGGGGGAGCAAGGTCCAAACCTCTACAAAATCTATCTTCAAGATTTTTTATCCTAGCAGAATCACATCTTGCCTCCCTCTCAGCAGTCCATCTAAAGAAAACAAAGTAGCCGACTTTCTGAGCAGAGTTCAGTTAGACTAAACAGAATTGGCTTTAAATGAAGACATTTGTTCTCTGATAGAATAGTTGAGAGGCTATCAATAGATCTGTTTGCTTTTTGAAAACAGCAGAAGCTCTGAAGATTATTTTCCCTGAATCCTCTAGATTACCTGCTGGCAGTAGACACCTTCTTGTAATCTTGGGCGAAAGAAAGAGCCTATGCCTTTCCTCCTCTTCGCTAAGGAAAATAAAGCAGGATCAAGCAGTAGTTCTGGCTAAGAAGGCCTTGATTCAAGCTGCTGAGAACGATTTCAGTTTGCCAACCCTGTGTCCTCCAGACAGAGACAGAGCAGACCTGTTATCACAGGGTCCAGTCCATCATCCACAATCTTTTCGTCTCCACTTGACAGCATAGATTCTGAAAGGGTTATCCTAAGGAAAAAATGGCTTTTCTGAGGTAGTTATTGACTTGTTCTTAGCCAGCAGAAAGGATATCACTTCCTTCATATATCTAAGAACCTGGAAGGCCTTTCTATGCTTTGCTGATTATTCTGTGGATCCTCTAGCAGATCCGCGCATTTCTTTGGTCCTCAAATTTCTTCAGAGCGGTCTGGAAAAACACCTGAGCCCTAACACCTTAAAGATACAAATATCTGCTCTTAGTTCTTTTTCAACTGTAAATTGGCAGATGATGTTTTGAAGAAATTCATCACGGGAGCTGTGAGGCTAAATCCACCTGTTAAGATAACAGTTCTGGGTTCTATACTTAGTCTTAGAGGTGCTCTCAGCTCAACCCTTTGAACCTCTAGAGGCTCTTCCTATTCAAATCCTTACATTTAAAATGTGTGATAATGAAGACTTTGACTTTTTTTCTACCCAAAGTAGTGTCTGAATTTCATAGAAACCAAGAAATAATTCTGCCATGTTTTTTGCTCTGACCCTAAAAATGAAAGAGAACAAGCCGTTAATAATCTGGACATTAGGCGATGCATGTTAAAATACTTGGACTCTACTAAGGACTTTCACTTTTCAGAAAATCCTCTTATTCAATATGCAGGTCCACACAAGGGTAAGGCTGCTTCTAAGCAATCTATCGGTAATTGGATAAAAGATTGCATTTCTATGGCTTATACCTGCAAGAATCATAATCCTCTTTTTCGGCTCACTCAACTAGGTCAGTTGCAACTTTATGGGCTGAGAAAGCAAAGGCTTCTCTTGAACAAATTTGTAATGCTGCCATGTGGTCTTCCTGTCATACATTCCTGAGACATTATAGATTACAGTTAAATCCCATTCCCTCCCTAAATAATCTTCTATTCAAGTCTCCAGGGCTGCGGTCATAAGTAAAGGGGTAAAGATGGATTACTTACCAGTGTTCTGTTTTACAGTAGTTTATAACAGACCCCTCATTTATCCCCCCCCCCCCAATAAATTAAAAAAATAAAAAGAAAGTAAAAATGTATATATTTTAGATATCAGAAAGATTCCAGTAGGGCTCCTTATCAGAGTATTTTCCTATGAACTGAGGTGTGGAGGGGTGTGGCATATTTTTATATCCTCAGGTTTCCTGTCCTGCGGCAGAAGGTCCTCTCCAGGGGTGCAGTCATGAGCTACGGAAAAACAGATTACCAGTAAGTAATCTATCTTTTTCATACAGCAAACAAACTCCAAATACTCCTTCTTGTGGCTCATAGGTTGCCACCAGGTGCAACATGTCTGAAGAAGGGGTCGGACTGCTGAAAACCTGTGCGGAAAGAAATATGCATTTCCTTGAAATCCTGATCTGTGTCAGCGCTCATTCCCATCCCAACCTCGCACTGAAGTGTGGAATCCTTTATTTCCAGATACCTAAAAAGAAAATTATGTTTATTGCATACAATGCATTTCAAAGCCACTCTAGCTTCTTCCTCACCTGAGGAAGAAGCCAGACCGCCTTTAAAATGTGTTGTACACAATAAACATCATTTTCTTTTTAACCCCTCGAGGACCAGGCTATTTGTCATTTTTGCACTTTAGTTTTTCCTCCTCCCCTTTTAAAAATCATAACTCTTTCAATTTTCCACCTACAGACCCATTTTAGGGCTTGTTTTTTTGTACCACAAATTATACTTTGTAATGACGTCAATCATTTCATAAGAAAATCTAGGGCAAAAGCCCCAAAAATTTGTAGAATGAAATAGACAAATCACCAAATTTTGTATTTTGGAGGGCTTCAGTTTCTACACAGTGCACTTTTCGGTAAAAAATAACACATTATCTTTATTCTGTAGGTCCGTATGATTTTCAATTTTTATTTTATTTTATTTTACTAGTTCAAAAATGTAACTTCATGCACCAAAATTAGTATGCTTTACCCCTTAAGGACTCAGCATTTTTGCATTTTCATTTTTTCCTCATCACCTTCTAAAAATCAATTTTGCACATGAAATTCCATATGATGGCTTATTTTTTGCACCACCAATTCTTCTTTACCAAAAAATCCACGGCGAAACGGAAAAAAAATAATTGTGCGACAAAATTGAAGAACAAATGTCATTTTGTAACTTTTGGGGGCTTCCGTTTCTATGCAGTGCATTTTTCGGTAAAAAATACACCTTATCATTATTCTGTAGGTCCATACGGTTAAAATGATACCCTACTTATATAGGTTTCATTTTGTCGTACTTCTGAAAAAAAATCATAACTACATGCAGGAAAATGTATATGTTAAAAATTCTCATCTTCTGACCCCTATAACTTTTTTATTTTTCCGTTTATGGGCCGGTATGAGGGCTAATTTTTTGTGCCGTGTTCTAAAGTTTTTATCGGTACCATTTTTGTATTGATTGTACTTTTTGATCGCTTTTTTCCCATTTTTTCATGATATAAAAAGTGACCAAAAATACGCTATTTTGGATTTTAGAATTTTTTTGCGTGTATGTCATTGGACGTGCAGTTTAATTAACTATATATTTTTATAGTTCGGACATTTACGCACGCGGCGATACCACATATGTTTATTTTTCTTTACACAGTTTTGTTTTTATGGGAAAAGGGGGCTGATTCAAACTTTTATTAGGGAAGGGGTTATTAGGGAGTGACCTAGCTTTGCATGGATCAGCATAATAGGGGGTTGATTGCTCAAGCCTGTAGTTCAGGCTTGGAGCAATCAAACGCTGATCAGACGTGACGGAGCAAAGTCTAATAGCAGCCAGGGACCCGCCGGTAATGGCCGAGATTCGCGATCGCACGGATGTCCGCGATTAACTCCTCAGATGCCATGATCAAGACAGATCACTGCAACTGCAGCAGTGCAGTCACTAAAATGGATGATCAGTGGGTCAGTAATGGGGTGGGGTGGCATTTCTTTGGGGGCGGCACAGCCCTCCATGGGCTTGCCGGAGGTAGCCTGACTGCCATTAGGTACTAAGATGAGATCCTCAGACCCCTTGTGAGACCATATGCTGGTGCAGTTGGCCCTGGGTTCCTCCTAATGCAAGACAATGCTAGACCTCATGTGGCTGGAGTGTGTCAGCAGTACCTGCAAGAGGAAGGCATTGATGCTATGAACTGGCCCGCCCGTTCCTCAGACCTGAATCCGATTGAGCACATCTGGAACATCATATCTCGCTCCATCCACCAACGCCACGTTGCAGCACAAACTGTGCAGGAGTTGGTGGATGCTTTAGTTCAGGTCTGGAAGGACATCCCTCAGGAGACCATCGGTCACCTCATCAGGAGCATGCCCAGGCGTTGCAGGGAGGTTATACGGACATGTGGAGGCCGCACACACTACTGAGCCTCAATTTGACTTGTTTTAAGGACATTACATAAAGTTGGATCAGCCTGTAGTGTGGTTTTCCACTTTGATTTTGAGTGTGACTCCATATCCAGACCTCCATGGGTTGATAAATCTAATTTCCATTGATCATTTTTGTGTGATTTTGTTGTCAGCACATTCAACTATGTAAAGACGAAAGTATTTCATATGATTAGTTAATTAATTCAGATCTAGGATGTGTTATCTTAGCGTTCCCTTTATTTTTTTGAGCACTGTATTTGGTCACACTGACCTTCTTTTACTGGTACCCTCTGTGAGCCCCATGGAGGAGTATTTGAAGTTTGTTTGCTGTATGTTATGCCCTGGAGTGTTTGGGGAGAAGGCCTAGTGTCCATTTTAATTGTTTCACTTGATAGGTGAGTTGTTTCTTGTCTTCTTCTCGTCTGTTACCTAATGAGGTTTCACACAGGGAAGAGCTCAGCACTTTATTTCTGAAGTTATTTCATGTTATTAATGACAATTTAGCCAGTAAAGCTTTATGCTATTCACAGTTTATTTTTTTTATTTTATTTTTTTACTTACAACTAATACAGTACATAAGAAAAACATTTCATTACATACAATAGCAATCCAGGATGTACGACCTTCATACTTTGCACTGTTTGGCTGCGCAAAACTCTAGCTTATTAGTTCCTGAAAGACACATTGGTTGAAAGACTGAGAAAAGGAAAGGGTTAGAACAATTTGTGCTCTTGACAATTGAAGTGTATAATATTTAATTACAGCTCATGCATGCATGCCATGTTTTATTATATTAAATTACAACCCGTAAATGAGATTTGTACCTAACAACAGGTCCAGATTCACACGATGTTCTTTCGAAGCTGTTGACAATCCTAACCCGTTTGATTGAATGTTTCTGGAGTGAAAAGATTTGTCTGCATCTATTTGTTCAGATGATCAACATGCTTGATTTGTTAAATTACTACGCAACTTTGTGTCTATTTAGAATTATGGGTATCTTATAGTTTAATGCGGTAACATCAAATATCTGGCTGCTCTTGGAGTCTATTCTAAATTGTTGTGTGAAAAGTAATCTTTAAGCAGGATCTTACAACTGGAATGAAATATCAGGACTTGAATAGTTACATTCATTTAGGCAGCAGCCACACTACCATCTAATTGTTGCTAACATGATTACATTTGTTACCGTGGTTGACTGTTAAATTTCAGCTGTGTTCTCTAACTGTTGACCTCCAGCTGTTACTAAACTACAGCTCCCAGCATGTCCGTGTTTTAAAATTGTTGGATAGCCACAGTTTGGAGACCACTACATTACAGCATACAGGAAGGTATTGTTCCAAAACCTACACCCTCTACTCGACTAGCTTATCAACAGAGACTATTAGAAGTAAGTAATTGCTGCAGAGTGTTACAATAGTACTGTGCAGCAAATGCAGGGTATAGGAGACTGCTGTGCTCTTAAAATATAACTTTATTAAGTTTTCACATCAGATCTTTACAATTGCTGAACGATTCTGATTTTAGTGCAGAGGACTGAAAATCTACTTGAAGCTTATAAAGTTTGATGTCTGAACTTCACTAAATATAATACAGTTATTTAATTAATAAATGCTACAAAAGAACTTTACTAGCTGCAGGTTAGTCTTCAAGAGCTGTCTGCTGTGGTGTCGCTAACAGGCCACGTTGAACTGCATCTGTGGCCTCAAGACACAATATTTTGAATATAGTTGAATTATCTATCTGCCACGTGTGCAGTCTATTGGGCCACAGACCACATTAGGCCTGTGGCCTACAAGCCACCAGGGCATCTTACAGGAGGTTTCAGGACTAGCGCTGGTGACACATGCAGTGACCTCACCCTGCTGCATGCACCAAACCCACCAAGCAGGGAAAGGTGTATATTTTGTTCTATTGCTTTTATAAGCACAATGGAGGGCATTATTATTATTTGATGGACACAAGAAAAAGGTGTGAATTGAAAATGATTTCTCTGTAGCAACTTCTCAAACAGCAATTATTCCCATGAAACATATTGAGTATGCTATAAATATCTATCCTGTGGTATTCTGACTTAGAGAACCCCTTTTGTTGCTTAGAGCGAACAGACCCGACACTGTGTTTTCAGCACAGGCATATTCCAGAAAATGTCCTAGGCCAGTGCTTCTCAAACCATTAGGCAGCTCTAAGTGGTAAGATGCCTGATAAGCTGCTGTTGAGGCATTTTGCATTTTGATAGGATTGTCCAAATGCAGATATTCCTGCTGCACAGCACTTTCTTTATCTGTAACCATATAACATTTTGCAAGATAGTTGTTTACACTTCTGTTTATATGTTTCACTGGGTTCAGGTTAAGAAAAATGTATGCATTAATTGGCACATCTCAGCATGAACCAATCATCACCTAGTAAGAAAGAATGCGAGTCCCAGCGGCCTGACCCCTGCCAATCAGATAGCAGCCCCATTACTTTAACACACTCTGATATACTGTAATAAAGGATACAATTGTGTTAAATGGTGTTCAGAACATAAGCAAGCATAATTACACTTAAGTATTATGCTTGTATAGTTTATCATAACATGTTTTTTTTTTTTTTATAGTTCCTTAAATATGAAAATTGACCTAAGAAATCATATGGACATGTCAGATTTTAAGGAATAGACTTGGACTCTAAGGGGGGAATTTATCATTTCCTGTGCCATAAAGTGTTAAAATAAAAAAAAAAGCTTGCACAATTACTATGTACATTTGTGCCTATCTGCTTTAGTGCAGGGAATCATAACCCCCCCCCTCCCCCCCCCCCCCAAGTAGATATATATATCAGTATGAGGTATGTTTCCCGGTATGCTTACCACACAAGTTAACACAAATTTTTTGTAGAAGTCTATCTGTACTCTATACTGAAATGCTATAATTAGAGATGAGCGAACTTACAGTAATTCTATTCGTCACAAACTTCTCGGGTCGGCAGTTGCTGACTTAAGCCTGCATAAATAAGTTCAGCTTTCAGGTGCTGTGGTGGGCTGGAAAAGGTGGATACAGTCCTAGGAGACTCTCCTTGGACTGTATCCACCTTTTCCAGCCCCCTGAAGCACCTGAAAGCTGAACTAATTTATGCAGGCTAAAGTCAGCAAACGCCGAACCCAGAAGTTTGTGACGAATCGAATTACTGTAAGTTCGCTCTTCTCTAATTATAGCATTTCACTATTGTAGAAAATATATCCCAGCATTAGTGCCTATTACTGTATGGGGAATGAAAATAAATAAATAAATGGCAGTCCATAAAGGAGTTGTCCAACAATGAAACCTATTTTCAACCGTTTAATAGATGAGCATATTTTGGTTAACAACGTTTTTTTTACTACCTTTATGTGGTCTTCCATGCATTCCTTCTGTTTCTGATGCTACAGTTTACTATTTTGTCTTCATTAGCACAACTTCTTTTCTGGTCAAGACACTTTAGCAAGGAATTCAGCCAACTCTACCTTTCTCCCACTACACCCTCTTGACTATCGTTAAAGAAGTTGTCCATTTTTATATTTATAGTTGATTATCATTTATATAGTTAGTTGTCTTAAACTAAGTTGTTTATAAATATAATTGACCTAAATATAATTGACCTAAAAAATATATGAACATATCAGATTATAAGGAAATAACTTGGACTCTAGGGAGGGAATTTATCCTTCCCTGTGCCATAGAGAGTGTCAGAGATGAGCAAAGTTACAGTAATTCGATTCGTCACAAACATCTCGGCTCGGCAGTTACTGACTTTTTAGCCTGCATAAATTAGTTCAGCTTTCAGGTGCTCCGGTGGGCTGGAAAAGGTGGATACAGTCCTAGGAGACTCTCTACTTGGACTGTATCCACCTTTTCCAGGCCACCGGAGCACCTGAAAGCTGAACTAATTTCATGAGCCGCGAGGCTCATGACGAATCGAAACACTGTACCTTCACTCATCTCTAGAAATTTTAAATAGTAGTCTACCTGTACTCTGGTCAAATATTATAGCATTTCACTATTGTAGAAAATATATCTCAACATTAGTGCTTAATTACTGTATGGGAAAAAAAAAAAATATATATATATATATGTATATAAAATGTGGGAGTTTGTCAACGGTTGGGGCAGGATGTAATGGGACGCATGCCATTATGACAACTATGCATAAGAAATTCCTGTTAATTATTTCAGGTTTACTCTCCAGTACGATGACTTTAAAAGTTAGAATTGGAAGTAAACAAAAGCAGAGAGATGAGATATCTTCACAGTAAGCACAGGGAACTGCAGAAGGATTTTTTTGGCACTAGTTCTACTTTTATTTCCCCAGAAATAACATTAGCAAGTAAGTGCAAAATGTGGCACCATGTCATGGATGTAACAGAGAAAAGTTCAGGCAATTAAAATTAATAGGTGTCAGCATTCATGACACCTCAAGATCCAACCTGCATGTTGGCAAAAGGAGATATTTTGAAGGCACCACTTGCATAATGGAGATCTTGTGGTGCTTAATTCCTAAATAATTCATACTATTTATATAATAACAAGCTTGTGCACATCATTGACAGTATCTTATTTTTTCCTTTTAGACCTCTAGTGGTGGATGATAGTTTTTATGTATGTCTTCTTTTTATTGTTATTGCAATATAAAGAAGAATAGAACATCAGACATTTATATAGAACTACTACTTCCAATGCTACCGTTGATAAGTAGGGCTCAGAAACAATAATCTAGCATAGATAATGCCTATTGCTACTTTTCGGAAAACCACTGTACATATTCCCTAGCTTGGACATACAGACATCACAGAGGGGCTCCCCCACACAGGATAGAGTGCAGCTCCTATCAGACCTGAGCCATCCCCATCTGAATCGCATTTAACACACTGCTATTTCTTTGCTTAGATTTAAATTTGGTGGCCACCATACTAGGGGCAGCAATATAATTTTATATCTACAAAAATAGGTAGACAAATAAAAAATGCATTGTCTTAGAAATAAACGCTTGAACATCTCATTAAGTAAATAGATTTTAGGTATAAATAAGAATTGAGAATTGACTGATAATGAATTGATGCTGACCCTACCCAATGGACACCTCAGGAGCTGAGATCTCTATCCAAGACAAGCGTTTGCCTGTTGTGAAAGTTGGAAATATTTTAGGACTTTAATTAATTAAAAAAAAAAAAAAAAAACTAAATAGACCATTTTCTGGATAGGGGATAAGATGAGTTAGGGCCAGAGTACCCCTTTAACCACTTACACCAGGGCTGCTTTTGTGATTAAATGCGTTCACCCCTCCCTTTTGTCTTTTGATTATCAGCAGCAGTTCACTGCTTAGTTTAGGGCTGCTTTTGTAATGTAATCCCTCATTTGCTGTTATGCTGTTGCTGTCTTTCTTTTTGCTCATGTAGCAACTTGCAAAGCCTATACATCAATAATCTCCTCCTCCCAATTTTCTCTCTATTGTACCATACAGTAAATCCAGGAATAGAAAGAGAGCAAATTTCTTCCTAAAACCACACCTGTACTCCCTTTTATGTAACAAAACCATGATGTTCTTTAAATATCTTTTAAAGTAAATAGTGTGCTTTAAGGTACACTTTACCCTAATAAACAGGCTAATGGAGTTTTATTAAAGCATGTTACCTAGAATAGGTCTTAGAGAAGTATTGTTATCAAGTTTTTATATATTCTACATTATAGTTTTGCCACGGCAGCCTCTGTCCCACCACCACAGCCCATCAATGTTATGTTGTGCTTAGAGGCCAAAATCACGACAGTCCTATGTCTGTCTGAACATTTTGATGTGATAACTCATATAGTGTGCTCATTGTCACATTTGTTCTTTTGAGATTGTATAAGTAAATTAAAAAAAAAATGTAACCTTTAGTGGCAAGGCATGCTGTGCTAACTTTTTCATCTGGTACCTGCTGATACAGTCAACTGTGTACAATATGTCTTATAGGGTCCCATTGGCCAGAGAAGTTCAGATTGAGTCATGCATTGTGTATTGTTTTCTTAATTATTACTTTAGTAGTTTCCTAATGTGTGATTATACTCAGGTCTTTGCTCTGCAAGTTCTTAGAAGTGACAGCTCATGGAATAATTGTTCTCCTAGTACCTTGATTTATGGGTTCATTGTTTTTTTTTCTGGTTTCCGTAGCAACTTGCACGCATATCTTTCATACTTTATTTTCCAAGCCTTTACAATATGCAGTGCTGGAGCACATCAATTAATGTACCACAGTAGAACAGTTTCAAAAACCATCACTAAATTTTAAGAGTTGACTTTTATTTCTCAACTTTCAATCTTTCTTTTCTCCTTTTAAACTAAAATGCTGGAAAATAATATAAACAACAGTCAAACACATCGACAGACCACAAGGTAAATGGATCATAAAATTAAATTGTTGCTTCAAAACATATACTTCAGCATTTTTGTAAGATGCATCATTTTAAATATAGTGTTCCTTTCAGCAGATAGATAGTTCTCTACTGCTTACTACTTTCTTGTCAACTGTATAATAATGCGGCTATCATGTCAGTACAAAATCATCTTTTCGTGATATAAAGCATGTATACTTAAAAAAAAATGCTTGACACGCACGCACAGAAAAAAAAAGAAAAAAAAATTAAATAGTTTTGTAAGTCACAGCATATCTTCAGCCTATTTCATGCTGGAAATACAGCAAATGTATAAATTCAGTGTTTCCTACTCGGGTATTTGAGAGACCAGGAATAATCATTGTATGATAATACAAGTTGGTGAACTCCTGTATATAGATAGGCCAGACCTTCTGATTGATTCTCTAGTTTTGAAGAAAATAGATCTGAAAGTATTGTACGGATTCCCAGTGGTCTTCTACACTGAAAATATTTTAAAAAAATGCAACATGGATTGAAAGACAAAGTGAAGTTTTTGTTTTCTTTTTCACACAAATAAGAACAAAAGAAGTCGAATTATTCATTGATTTTATTTGTCAATACATTTCAGAACTATTATGTATTTTCCACTGTTATGCTTCATATAAAATGTGTATATAGTACATATTTCTGCTTGTGGCAAACTTTCTATAGCATCCTGATTCAAATGACTCCGAACACTAACATTTAAACACTAAACCGGTGCAATAGATGACTTACCACTCTCCTCTTCTGGGATGACATCCAGTGGTCCCACAATATGGAGGGATAAAATAATAACTGTTGCTGATAATTATTTGTTTGACTTTTTATATAGAGTAGTTAGCAGTAGCCATATTAGTCCAGTGATGCAAAAAGCAAAATCATCGGTAGTTGCAGTATCTTGTAATACCTTTTTTATTGGACTAACAAGATTTTGTAGAGACAAGCTTTCAGGATTCCTCCCTTTATCAAGTCCTAAGCATTTCTGAGCTCACAAGGAGAAAATACACGTTCTATCTCACAAAATATGCAGGGGTTAAAACAACATATGTGGAGAATGGACATTAAGTTGGGCCATAAATTGTATAGCTATAGGACATAGACTAAAGATAAGGATGAGGGGGGGGGGGGGCTGGAGAGCAGAGGTTTGAAGGGTGATTACGCTGGACAGAGGAGAAAGGACAATTTTACTACAGAACCATAGACTGAAGATAAGACTAAGACAGGGGAGGGGGAGCAGGGGTGTAATGGTGTTAGAGCAGGGAGAGCGAAGACAGTTTAGCAAAGGTTATAGGAAATTTTGATAATGGGATAAGAAGCTTAAATCCACATTAAGTCCTCTGTTCTTGGAGTAAAAAAAAACTATCATTTTGGCTTCAAATGTCTTTCTTTCCTGGGTGTTCTTGAAGTTTCCTTTCAAGATTTTGATTTTGAGGTCCTGTAGGGAGTGACCTGTTTGGGTGAAATGGTGTCCAACTGGGGTGCAATAGTCCTTTTCTCTATGGTTGTTGATGGACGATCTGTGGAGGTTCATCCTTTTATTGAGTGGCTGACTGGTCTCACCAATGTAACATCCCAGGTCACACTTGGTGCATTGTATCATGTAGACTACATTCTCTGTGGTGCAGGAGTATTGTCCCTTGATGTTGTATGTCTTGTTGTTGTGGGAGGCCTCAGAATTTGTGCAGATGTGTTGACAGAGTTTACAACGCGATTTGGTGCAGGGTTTGGTCCCATTGTCTGTATCTGATGTTCCTGTGGGTAGTTTCCTATTGACCAGCTTTTGTTTTAAGTTGAAGAATCTGTAGAGAAAAGAAAAGAAAGGACCGACGGACGGCGCCTCGTGTATTTACCCTCAATAGATCGGGTGGTGGGTGGGGGCAACCCCACGGGGCTTATAGATGGCCGCTCACCTTGAGATCTATGCAAAAAAGCATATCACCCACGATATAATCGGGGTACTGTAGTGCGAGTCGCTGCTATGCCGATGGGTTGCAGGAGGAAACAAGTCGTCCTGGGAGTCAATATTAGAAGTAGAGCAGGAAAAAACCCTCAGGTATGGCACTGCAGACTCTTGTAGACAGATGAAGCGGATGCCAAAGGTAATAGGAAAGTCCTCAGCATGACATTTTATTTAAAAAAAAACTATAAAATGGACAAGATTACGCGTTTCGGGAGGATCCCTCCCTTCCTCAGTTTCCCTTTGGGGGTAAGTGTGCTTAACCAATTCTTACTTTCTGTCTTGTGTCGTGCGGCGGATTTAAGTTTGTCACTCAATGTAGGATTTTAGGTTATGAGGGGACCCTCACTAGCTTTATCGCTCAAATCAGGATCAGCTTGGATGATATACCAAGCTCTACGTATTGCCGAGGCTACTGTGCTGTTCATGTTAGAATTCTCCATAGAAAAAATGAACCTATTGACTGTATTGGTGGTGCTGCTGTTAATATGCTTTAGACGCAAAAATTGGGAATAAGGGATTCCCCGCTTAACATGGTGGGGGTGAGAACTTCCATAGGGGAGGAGGGCATTCCTGGCTATGTCTTTACGATAGCCACTGGTATGCAATTTGCCCTCCTCCACTATGAACCTAACGTCCAAAAACTCCAATGCATTCTTACCGAAAACATAGGTGAACAACATGTTCACATTGTTGTGCACATTGAGGTGGTTGACAAAACCAGCAAACAACTCCTCGGAGCCCTCCCAAATGACAAACACGTCATCCACATACGGAAGCAAGAGTTTGATGTGCTTGATGTAAGGGTTAGACTCCGAGAAGATACATCTTCTCTCAAGGATAGCCAAGAAAAGATTGACATACGTGCAGGAGACTGGCCTGCCCATGGCTGTGCCGGTCTCCTGCCTATACCAATCGTTCCCCTGGCGGAATTCATTGTGACTCAAGATAAACTGGAGGGCTTCCGAAATGAAATTAATGAATGTAGGGGATTTATCAGTACTCTGAAGGAATTCCACTACAGCCTCTACACCCGCATCCCTAGGGATACGGGTGTAGAGGCTTTTAACATCAATGGAGGCCAATTGAAAGCTATCCTGCCAAGGGAAGTCCTGTAATTGGGTGAGTAAATCTCCAATATCTCTTACATAAGTGGGAATAGAGGTAAGGAGGGGTCTTAACAGCCAGTCAATGTAGCTCGACAATGGCTCAGTCACAGAGCCGATCCCCGAGACGATAGGCTGTCCCGGGGGTTGGCTCCGTGACATGTGGATCTTGGGAAGACAATACCATTTGGCGTGTCTTGGATGGCTAGGGAGAAGCTTCTCTGCCATCTTAGTGGAGATTACACCTACCTCTGTCTGTGACCTCAAAAAGGAGCGGAGGGAGCTGAGTGTCTTGGGGGTAGGATCTGTGGAGAGGGGTAGATAAGTAGATGTGTCACTGAGCTGACGTGTGACCTCACTTTCATAATCCTTACTGTACATCACGACAGTAGCCCCTCCTTTATCAGCCTTGCTGACTTTTATATAGCATTTGAAGAGAAGTAAAGAAATCGGTAACTCACCATCTCAGCTGGTATATTCTTCTTTTATTGAAGCATACTCATGTTACAATATAACAGAGGGAGAGGGTAGTGGGGGGGATAGTGATGTGTGATCAAGCTCCTGTTTCGCACACTATGTGTGCTTCCTTTCTCCCTCCTAGTGCGCCGTTATTTGCAGTCCTCAATTTCTCCTTGTCACATTCTTCCTTTTTCCTCTCCAGCCATCTCTTCTTCTTGTTCCCTCTCCTCCTCCTAGTGCGCCGTCTAAAGGGACAGGACCAGGGGTAGTAGGGCGGCTAGTGTCCATCTGGACCTGTGCTCCCTCTGCCTCATCAGAAAGGCTGGTATCTGAGTTTGTTGTCCAAAAATCGGACACTGTTTTTTTCTGTTGGGGACCCCTTCTGGAACATGAGTTCTTCCATCCTTTCTTATTAGGTTTGCGGTTATTCCAGGAGACTTGCTGATTATCATAATCAAATTTGTCCCTCATAAATGTATCTATTTTTTTCTCCTTTGTCTCCACCTGCACTAATAGCATCCGCTTCTCTAGTTTTTTATAGAATGCATTGGCTACTTGCTCTGTAACCCTAGTGCGATATTCAGTTTTGGCTTTACATAGAGCTGCAGTCACCTTCTCATATTCGCACTGATTGTGTCAGCACTAGCTGGCATGTTTAAGGTGAGCTTCCTGCCAAGCTTCCATGAATGTGGCCGATTCTTGAAACTGCGAGGGGGCCTTAAAAATCTACAGACCCCGAGGGGTTCATCCGCTGTCTAGGTAAGATTGGAGAAAGTTAACTGTCCAGAATAATCTGACCTCACGGTCAGCCCGGGAGAAGATCCGATTCTCTAATGTCCGAGTGCTCACCACCGTGAGCTTGTCCCTGATGTTGCAGGATGTGAAATACGCCCCTGCCTCAGACCGCCCTGCCTGTAATGTGTTTTCCGCTGACGAGTGCGGCTTCGCCCCGTAGTCTTTCAGCTGATAGCCGATCATAGCAGTGCCGGCACCATTTCTTTCTATTTGAGATAAAGATACATAATACTAAGAGGGTATATATACCCAAAACATGTGATCAGTTGGTAGAAAGTGCAAAGTCTCAATCCATCAATCAATTACACACACAAAAATTCCTAAGTGCTTACATAATATCACATCAAATATCATAAAGTGTTATTTCATTATTTCCATGATTCTTTGTAAAGTGGCAAAGTACATATTAAAAATCAATACTTTACATTATGGTTCCAGTATAAATTGATACATGATTGATACAATTGTTTAACAGTGCAATATCTAGTGCACACCTGTATCCATTAACACTTTTGCTAGTTAATAAATCCACCTGTGCTATACATAATATTAAATAAATATAGAGAGGAGACAGGACACTCAACTTCTCCATCTTGGGGCTGCTAGCGTGGGTCCGTAGCTACTGCGTCTGCGCTACTTTCTTGATGTCAGATGAATCCCGGTCAGTTGACCTGGGTCATCTAACATACATAAATCATGTGACTGGTCGCCATCACTACCAAGATGCTAACCATCAACCATCTGTGTTAATCAAGAATTGACGTGAGACAAT
The DNA here is from genome assembly GCF_029499605.1 of Hyla sarda. Lineage (NCBI taxonomy): Eukaryota > Metazoa > Chordata > Amphibia > Anura > Hylidae > Hyla > Hyla sarda. Next base: position 131,834,485 of record NC_079190.1, on the reverse strand, counting down.
AAATTCACTATACATTTTTTGCACATTGGAGTGTTGCACTGCTGATATACATATATATATATATATATATATATATATATATATATATATATACTAGCTGAGTACCCGGCGTTGCCCGGTTTTTCTTTCCTAATCCTTGTTGGGGAGGAAAATCAACAAAGGAGGAAACTTTTGACTTCATATCCCATCCTCATATATTGTTTTCATATCCCAACCTCATATCTCGTCCTCATTTCCCGAACTTCTATCCCATCCTCATATCCCGACCTCCTATCCTGTCCTATCTTGACCTCCTATCCCGTCCTCATATCCCGAACTTCTATCCCACCCTCCTATCTCTACCTCATATCCCGTCCTCCTATCCCAACATCATATCCCATCCTCATATCTCGACCTCCTATCTCGACTTGCAATTCCATCCCCATATCTCAACCTCATATCCCATCCTCTTATCTCGACCTCATATCCCGTCCTCATATATCAACATCATATACCGTCCTTATATCGCATCCTCATACACTGACCTCATATCCTGACCACATATCCCGACCTCCTATCCTGTCCTCAGGTGGGAGAAATTTGTGATAAAGATATTGCAAGCTGAAAATAGAAGGGGGTGTGGCTGTGTGGGACTGGGCGTGATTTGCAAGCCAGACCGATGCACAAAAAAGGTAGACAATAAAAGGGTGTGGCTTAAAATGAGGGCATGTCTTTACGAGATGGGGTGTGGCTTGCAAGCGGGATTGACACATTCACCAGGAGATGAAGAGCGGAGCTTGTGGAGTAAGGTACTGGAAGTCCCATATACTTGCATGGGACTTGAAACAAAACCCATCTTTTATATAAGGGTGTAGGTAAGGGTTAATTTAACTATCATATCTTTTTATTTGACATATAAGTAATATGTGTACCAGGTATTATTGAAATATCTCCAGCCGTACGGAAGTTATGTGGGAACATGCATTTCCCATTGATTTGAATGGGACTTTAAACAAAAACCCAGACACTCACAAATGGGGGTAGTTAAGGGTTAAATTCACTATCCTATATTTTAAGTGGATATTTAAGTAACATGTGACCAAGTATTATCGAAATATCTCCAGCCGTTTGGAAGTTAAGCAGTAATATATATTTCCCATAGACTTGTATGGGACTTTAAACAAAAACCCCGACCCTGTCAAATGGGGATGATTAAGGGTTAAATCACCTATTCTTAGTTTGTTGTTGACATATAAATAACATGTGTGCCAAGTTTCATGTTAATATCTTTAGCCGTTTGGACGTGATGCTGGAACATACACACACATACACATATACACATTGAATGTTATCTAGAAAACTAAAAAGTATTTGCAGCACTACTCCAAAAATTCTTATGGTGCAAGATGCCTGCATTCCAGACTTAACCAAAAGTCTATACACATAGAAAACCAATAGTGCCGCACTAAAAAAAAATATATAAATATTTATATATATATATATATATATATATATATATATAGTTAGACTGTAACCACTGCCTTATAATAGGGTCCTTTTTGCAGCAGCATTGTCTTTCTTTCTTTGGTCTCCTTATGTAATAAATTCAACTCAGTAAATGAACAGCTTTCGGTGCAATGAATCACTTGGCAAAAGTGGGACTAGGAAGCCATTTGTTTTACTTTTTTCCCTCCAATTTTAATGTAGTCATTGTTGATGAAAAATAATGGGCTCTTAGGTAGGGCTGCCAAGAAAGGAGTCAAGGCTCAGATAATCAATGATGAATAACTGAGCAGGCGAGCAGTCCCAGCTAGTTTCCGATTAAATGAATTGTTCAATATTAGTTTACAGTGACACTGCCATTTTAAATATATTTGTCGATTACAGTTATCATTATGTACTCAGATAGAATATGTTGTCAGATGTGTGATTTTAATCCCACTCTTGTTTATTTTATAAACCATGTTTAAATCAAATTACTATTAATATTCCGATTTTAAATTTTTATGGTGAGTCTAAGGCCATATTGGCCAGCGCTCAGCTAATATGAAAATGCATAGAACTAATTTGTCTCATTTACACATAGTGGTCTATCACATCTCTTCATACAGCTGCGTGACAGCACTATGTAGAAAATTAGCATAAACATTTTTTTTTTCACTTGGGTAGAAGTATTTATTACAAGAAAATATATAATAATAATAATTACACCCATGTCTACACAGTAGTAATAGTTATTAGAAGAGTTATTTAGTGCTTGTAAAATGTGTGTTTTGCTGGGATTGTACAGTTATATGGCTTCATAATTTTAGGCACCAAAGATTATAAATCAGCGAGGCCATAAAGAGGATTTTAATTTTCTAGTCATTCACCTTAAGAATTCATCACTTGTCCATATTTCTCTCCCTTCTCCATACCATAAAACATGGCTCTTATTTACTATTATAAGCCTGACCTGTTTTGTCAGGTTGTGCGCCAAAATATGGTGCAGTGTGCCAGTATTTGGCGCGTTGTGCCACAAATTGTTTCTGCGGCAGAATTTGTGGTGCAATGTGCCAAAAAAAAAATATACAAACCCGAAAAGGGTCATGGCTGGGCAGAAAAGGGGCCTGTTCTTATAACCCGACCCATTTACTATTGAATTCACAGAAAATCCTTTGAATAAATACCTGGAAATTTTCACCAATAAAAAGCTGGTCAGAAAACTTTCCCGACTTGTGAATCTGTGAATCCCACAGTAAATAGAGTGGAATCCTGCAAGTCAGAAACAACATTTCATACTAGTAAAAACCCAACAATCTTAGTAAGTCAGGGTCTATGTGTATATTACACTTATTGGTTTAAAGGGGTTATCCAGCCTAATATAATCGAGCTGTTATCGCTGTTCCTGTCCAAGGGGGTACAAGCCTTTTTAAATGACTGCTCGATTTACCTTGCATCAGCAGTAATACGGTAATTTTTACATAGCTCACAAAACTTAAACTTGTCTTCCTAAGTCATACTTGGTTATTGCTGTACCTCTTTCATTGTAACCTTAGTCCATTCTCTTTAGTTTGAACTGAATTCTCTGGGCTTCTTAGCAGGCTTTAAGACAGCAAGTCTCTTACCACATGCCATTCACTTTAACCCCTTAAGGACCCAGCCCGTTTTCACCTTAACGACCAGAGCATTTTTTGCACATCTGACCACTGTCACTTTAAAGGGGTATTCCGCCCCTATACATCTTATCCCCTATCCAAAGGATAGGGGATAAGATGTCAGATCGCCGCGGTCCCGCTGCTGGGGACCCCCGGGATCCCCACTGCGGCACCGCGCTATCATTACAGCACAGAGCAAGTTCGCTCTGTGCATAATGACGGGAGATACGGGGGACGGAGCAGCGTGACGTCATGGCGCCGCCCCTCGTGACATCACGGCCCGTCCCCTTAATGCAAGTCAATGGGAGGGGGCGTGACGACCGCCACGTCCCCTCCCATAGACTTGTATTGAAATGGGCGGGCAGTGACATCACGAGGGGCGGAGCCGTGACGTAACGATGCTCCGGCCCCTGTACCTCCCATCATTACGTGCAGAGCAAACTCGCTCTGTGCTGTAATGATAGCGCGGTGCCGCAGCGGGGATCCCAGGGGTCCCCAGCAGCGGGACCGCGGCGATCTGACATCTTATCCCCTATCCTTTGGATAGGGGATAAGATGTCTAGGGGCGGAATACCCCTTTAAGCATTAATTACTACTTTAACATAGTGGTAAATTTTTGTCGATACTTGCATAATTTCTTATATTTTTCTATATTTGAAGCTCTCTGCTTGTAAGTAAAAATAGACATTCCAAATAAATGATATATTGATTCACATATACAATATGTCTACTTTATGTTTGCATCATAAAGTTGACATGTTTTTACTTTTGGAAGACATCAGAGGGTTTCAAAGTTCAAAAAGCCCCCCCAAAATGTGTAAGGAAGGAAATACCTCATATGTGAACGTAAAGTGCTCTGTGGGTGCACTAGAGGGCTCAGAAGGGAAGGAGCGACAATGGGATTTTGAAGAGTGAGTTTTTCTGAAATGGGTTTTGGGGGCATGTCACATTTAGGAAGCACCTATGGTGCCAGAGCAGAAAAAAAAACAACACATGGCATACTATTTTGGAAACTACACCCCTCAAGGAATGTAACAAGTGGTACAGTGAGCCTTAACGCCCCACAGGTGTTTTACAAATTTCGGCTAAATTTGGACATGAAAATGAAAAATTTGATTTTTACTAAAATGCTGATGTTACCCCAAATTTTTCACAAGGGGTAATAGGAGAAAAAGCCTCCCAAAATTTGTAACCCCATTTCTTCTGAGTATGGAAATACCCCATGCTCTGCTGGCGCACTACAATACTCAGAAGAGAAGCAGCGCCATTGAGCTTTTGGAGAGAGAATTTGTTTGGAATAGAAGGCAGGGGCCATGTGCATTTACGAAGCCCCCATGGTGCAACAAGTCCATTGTTCTGGCACCATGGGGGGCTTTGTAAATGCACATGGCCCCTGCCTTCTATTCCAAACAAATTCTCTCTCCAAAAGCTCAATGGCACTCCTTCTCTTCTTAGTATTGTGACCCCATTTTGGAAACGACACCCCTCACAGAATTTAATAAGGGGTGTAGTGAGCATTTACACCCCACTGGCGTTTGACAGATCTTTGGAACCGTGGGCTCATTTTAACGGACCACTGTTCCAAAAATCTGTCAGACACCTGTTGAGTGTAAATGCTCACTGCACCCCTTGTTACTTTCCAAAATGGGGTCACATGTGGGGGGGGGATCCACTGTTCTTGCAGAATGGCGGCTTTGTAAACACACATGGCCTTCAATTTCAGACACATTATCTCCGAAAGCCCAATGGCGCTCCTTCTCTTCTGAGCATTGTAGTGCACCCGCAGAGCACTTTACATCCACATATGGGGTACAAATGGGGCTACAAAATTTGGGGGCTTTTTTCCTATTTACCCTTGTGGAAATGAAAAATGTAGGGCACCCGCATTTTAGTGAAAACATTTTTTGTATTATTTTCACATTCACCTTTAACGAAAAGTCGTCCAACACCTGTAGTGTATTAAGGCTCACTATACCCCTTGTTACGTTCCATGAGGGGTGTAGTTTCCAAAATGGGGTCACATGTAGGTATTTATTGTTTTGCGTTTGTCAGAACCGCTGAAAAATCAGCCACCCCTGTGCAAAGCACCAATTTAGACCTTGAATGTACATGGTGCACTCTCACTTCTGAGCCATGTTGTGTGCCATAGAGCACTTTGTGTCCACATATGGGGTATTTCCGTACTCAGGAGAAATTGTGTTACAAATTTTGGGGGTCTTTTTTTTCCCTTTAACCGCTTGTGAAAATAAAAGTATGAGGCAACACTAGCATGTCAGTGTAAAAAATGTAATTTTTTTACACTAACATGCTGGTGTAGATCCCAACTTTTCCTTTTCATAAGGGGTAAAAGGAGAAAGAGACCCTCAAAACTTGTAATGCAATTAGAGTACGGAAATACCCCATATGTGGCACTAAACTGTTGCCTTGAAATACGACAGGGCTCCAAAGCGAGAGAGTGCCATGCGCATTTGAGGCCTAAATTGGGGATTTGCTTCCGCCACCAAAATACCCTACACCAGTGTTTCCTAAACAGGGTGTCTCCAGCTGTTGCAAAACTCCCAGCATGCCTTGGCATTCAGTGGCTGGCAATACTGGGAGTTGTTGTTTTTCAACAGCTGGAGGCTCCATTTTGGAAACAGTGCCGTACAAGACGTTTTTGAGCTGCGGCGGAAACCCTCGCCAGCTGTTCCAAAACTACAACTCTCAGCATGCACTTACAGCCGAAGGGCGTGCGGGGAGTTGTAGTTATGCAACAGCTACTACTGCAACTCCCAGCTTGCCCTTTGGTAGTTTGTGCATTCTGCAGGTTAGTTATGCAATTGCTGGAGGCACACCTTTCATAGAAAAAATGTGCCTCCAGCTGTTGCATAACTACAACCCCCAGCATGCACAAACTACCAAAGGGCATGCTGGGAGTTGTAGTAGTGCCTTCTGCTGTTGCATAACAACAACTCCCATGCTAAGCAACAGGAGGAGGCCAGCCTTACCTCCTGCTGCTGCGCACACGCCGGATCCTCCTGCCACCACTGCCACTGTATACGCTCCGGGGGCCCCGATCCCAATGCCGGGGATTGGGGGCCCCCAGTCCAGGTACACACTCCCCGCTCTCGCACTCCGGAATAGGGGCGGAGCGGGTGCTTTGTGTTTATTCCACCAATATTTTTCAAGATTGCTATACTGGGACCTTCCTATGTAACAATATTTATATGAGAAATAAATAGCGGCATTTACCAATCTTTGTTGCTTCTTCTCTATTTACTTATATATTCTTGTATATACTCGCATGAATACAGGGGAGAACAGACTAATTGTGACAGCAGGATTGTACTGCTGAATGGAGGATATGGCTGTTTAGTACTACTAGTACTTTATCGGGTCTCTATGTGTAGCCTACGTTCAACAGTACACCCCTGCTGTCACCATATGTTTATTCCCCCTGTATTCATGTGAATATATACTCTAAGTTAACAAAGAAAAAACAACAAAGATTGTTGAGTCCTGCTATTAATTTCTCTTATGGATATTGTTTGTGGACATATGTCAATGCAGAGCACAACAAGACATTGCTAGTAGTGATTGCACACTCAGCTTTTTGGAAAACAATTGTATATTGGACCTGGTGCTTTGGTGTTGGCTGTACAAGACATTTGCCATTTTGTTATATTGGATAGACGTGGCCATGTAACACCTCTCAGGCTCTTCACATCTCTTAACCTCTTCCTCTAGCCCAGTGGCGAACCACTTAACAACTTGCTCAGAACTACATGCATCACTTTCTGGTTCTTGGCACTAAATTCTCCCTTTTTTGGTTTCATCTGCTCCTCTTCTTCCAGTGTCACAATGAAACAATGAATGCCACGACACTTGTCAGAACTTAAGGTTCTGAAACAGCCCAAACTGATGCTCGGCAACTAATTACCTTGAAAGCTGCCAGCCTGGATCATATATTTCCTGCTGCCCAGCAATACTGGCACACTCTGGCAGTGCTGTTTTTTACAATTACCCAACAGTCACTAGTTACACCAAGCAGTAAGCATTCATTGCTGTGTTACAACTACTCATGAAATAACAGTGTAATAATAAGCCTCAACTTAAAGAGGTATTCCAGGCCAAAACTTTTTTTATATATCAACTGGCTCCGGAAAGTTAAACAGATTAGTAAATTACTTTGATTAAAAAAATCTTAATCCTTGCAATAGTTATTAGCTTCTGAAGTTGAGTTGTTTTTTTTCTGTCTAACTCCTTTCTGATGACTCACGTCCTGGGAGCTGTGCAGTTCCTATGGGTATATTCTCCCATCATGCACAGCTCCCGGGACGTGACATCATCATTGAGCAGTTAGACAGAAAACTTCAGAAGCTAATAACTATTGAAAGGATTAAGATTTTTTCATAGAAGTAATTTACAAATCTGTTTAACTTTCCGGAGCCAGTGGATATATTAAAAAAAAGTTTTCGCCTGGAATACCCCTTTAATGTAAGGGGGAGAATATTTAGAAGTTAAAGGGGTACTTTGCCCCTAGACATCTCATCCCCTATCCAGAGCATAGTGGGATAAGATGTCTGATCGCTGGACTCTGAACATTTGTGTAGAAAGCTGGATTGGGAGCTGCTGGCTCTAGAGCAGAATTACACAGCTGTCACGCCACCTCCTATAGACATAAATGGAGGGGGGCGTGATGGTTGTGGTCGCCCGTCATCTGGTATGGTGTGGAATTTGCTCTGTGCACTGGGTGAATGGGGTACTGTGCCAGAGATTGCGGAGGGTCCCAGCGGCCGGACCCCCCTTGATCAGACTTCTTATTCCCTATCCTTTGGATAGGGGATAAGATGTCTAGGGGCGGAGTACCCCTTTAAACTTCTGTCCCCAATGTATCTACAAATCTTATCAATTCTGATTCCAGATAACCATTACTGTCAGCAATGTGTATTAAAACACAGACATTCGAGACTTTGAACATATTACAGCTAGTTGAGAGAACAAGGTTTTTCGATATTGAGTTGTGATTTGGGCCTACAGATAGTTTCAGGGCAGCTATGCTGTAATAATAAAGACAAAGCATTTCTAGTAGTATGCGGCATCACCTGAGTTCTGCATTCTATTGAAACTATTTGCTAAATAAACTGTGTGAAATATTAGAAACTATTCCTCTACAAGTTTCTTTGACACGGCCATGTTTTGAAACTGCGATTCTCCGGCATCAAACATTTCTACTACAGGGCTCCAGTTCCTGAAGAAGAAATTAAAAAAATCTCCTGTTGAGCTTTCCGACAGCATTCAATTGGTTTATTCTGTTTTTGAAACCGGCTGTCAAACTGTTTTCTTCAAACATTGACAGATTTCCCTCTAACCACTTCTTGACTAACCCTTTGCTGGTTTCCTGCTGGTGTATTTCCAGGCTTTTTGAGAGGAAGGATTGCACTTTCACCAGCTGTGCTTATATGGTGTCAGTTTGTTCAGTGCTCCCCTGTGTATTATACAGTATCCACTACCTGTAAAGACAAATAAGAGGTTTCAGAAAGAAAAGGTACAATATATTTAGGAGCGAGTGCTTTATTAAAGCAGTTATTTCAGATTACCTTTATACGGCCATTTAATAAACTTCCCTGTCCCCAGTCTCCCGGTGTTCATTTAATGTTTTGCTTAACCCTTCCATAGACGGGACTCTTATTGTTATCCTAGAATAACACAAAGGCAGGCGCTCTGTCCTGTGTATTTTATTTGCTAACAGTTTTCTTGCAATGATATAACAACAAAATGTGGTATGCAAATGTATGTTGTTTTTTTATGAGCAATATGAAAGAAAAATGTAAATACAGTAAACTCCCTGTGAATAAAAGGAGACTTTTTTTTATCAGACTTTCAGTGTAGATTCTGTAATGTTTAAACTGTAACACAGAAGTGAATGAATTTGGTTTTGTGTCCTTTTCATAGAAATAGTACACCAGTTGCATATTATTACCCCTTTCATATTTCAGTTCTGCGTGTAGGTTTTTCATGTCATTCACCACTGTTATTTCTTTTCTGTTGTATCTATTGGTAAAGTCTTCTGAACAACACTATATTTTCAACCTAATGGAGTTCACTAATTAGAGGGGTTTTCCAGGACAGTGTAGGTAGCAGTAGAAAATAATTGTAATGGACATTGAAGGAGCTCAAAGTCTGAGATGTAAGTGGTGCTGCAGTGTGAGCACATGTCAGAGATTCTGTTTGAAGGCCATGGACACCTTGACGTGAAGAAAATATTTTTATAGGTGTTAGTGGTTGCCTTATGTCAAAGAGGTTTTCAACACTATGTATAAAAATAAATATTTTATCCATAGCAATTGATTACAAATCTGTTTATGTAAAATATTTAATTGATGTCAGTAATAGTGCTCTTGGATATTTCTTCTGTTGTTAATTTCTGTGCTCACATTCTGCAGCCTTCATTGGTGGACTCAAAAGTCCCATTGCTGTCCTTCTCACCAGGCACATTGATATCTTTTTACATGTGTATATAAATATATTTTCTTTATACCTTTTCATAAGCCTGAGTATGCAAAGCAAGAGAACTAATACTACATAGTAACATAGTTTATAAGGTTGAATAAAAGACCAGAGTCCATCAAGTTCAACCTATAATCCTAATGAGTCCCTACTGAGTTAATCCAGAGGAAGCCAAAAAAAAAAAAAACTCATATTCGAGGTAAAAATTCCTTCCCGACTCCAAATATGGTCAGAATAAATCCCTGGATCAACCTTCTGTCCCTATAAATCTAGTATCCATAACTTGTAATGTTATTGCTCTCCAAAAATGCATCCAGACCCCTTTTGAACTCTCCTACTGAGTTCACCATGACCACCTCCTCTGGCTGAGATTTCCACAGTCTCACTGCTCTTACAGTAAAGAACCCCCGTCTGTGCAGGTATAAAAACCTTCTTTCCTCCAGATGTAGAGAATGCCCCCTTGTTATAGATACAGTCCTGGGTATAAATAGGCCTTGAAGAGATCTCTGTACTGTCCCCTGATATATCTATACATAGTTATTAGGTCGCCCCTAAGCCTTCTTTTTTCTAAACTAAATAACCCTAATTCTGATAATCTTTCTGGGTACTGTAGTCCTCCCATTCCCCGTCTTTGAACCCTCTCCAACTCCACTATATCTTTCTTGTACACTCGTGCCCAGTACTGTACACAGTATTCCATGTGTGGTCTGACTAGTGATTTGTACAGCGGTAGAATTATTTCGTTGTCATGGGCATCTATGCCCCTATTGATGCACCCCATGATTTTATTTGCCTTGGCAGCAGCTGCCCGACACTGGTCACTACAGCTATCTACAAGTGTTCTCACATTTAATGCATAATCCCAACCTGGATTTTTCCTCCCCATGTGCATTACCTTACATTTATCAGTGTTGAACCTCATCTGCCACTTCCCAGCCCAAACCTCAAACATATCCAGATCCATTTGTAATAGTGCGCAGTAGGGATCGACCGATTATGTGTTTGGCAGATATTATCGGCCGATAATCGCGATTTTGGACATTATCGGTATCGGCAATTACCTTGCCGATAATGCCCCGCCCCCGCCCAGAGACTACCATCGCCGCCACTGCCCCATCGCCTCCCACCATCCCCGGTGTTATAATTACATGTTCCCGGGGGTCCGCGATCCTTCTGGCTCCTGCCCTATTGCTGTGCGCTGTGCTGCGTAATGAAGAGTGACGTCCCCAACATGACGTCACCGTCAGTATGCACAGGTACAGCGCAGGATGCCGATGGAGCCAGAAGGATAGCGGACCTCCGGGAACAGGTCATTATAACACCGGGGATGGGGGGAGGTGAAGGGGCAGCGGCGGTATGTGGGCAGAGGATGGGGGGGAGGCGATGGTGCAGCGGCGGCAGTATGTGGGCAGAGGATGGGGGGAAGGCGATGGGGCAACTGTGGTGGTTAGACTCAGGACAGGCAGGGGGAGAGAAGCGGGCAGCGGCGGCGGTCTCTGGCACCGCAAAAGCCGCTGCAGTTCATTGATTTAAAGCACCCGCTTTAAATCATTGATCTGCAAAGGCTTCTGTCCCGCCGGGGGGGGGTTGAAATAGCCGATAACTTGTACCGGAATATCGGTATAAGTTATCGGCTATCGGCCTGAAAGGCCACTGATTATCGGTATCGGCCCTAAAAAATTGATATCGGTCGATCCCTAGTGCACAGTCCTCTATAGTGTTTACCACTTTACAGAGTTTAGTATCATCTGCAAAGATTGCTACTTTACTATTCAACCCCTCTACAAGGTCATTAATGAATATATAAAATAGAGCAGGACCCAAGACTGACCCCTAGTAACAGTCACCCAATAAGAATAAGTACTATTAATAACCAACCTCTTTTTCCTATCACTGAGCCAGTTACTTACACACATTCTCACCCAGCCCAATCCTTCTCATTTTATGCACCAACCTTTTGTAAGGCACTGTATCAAATACCTTGAAAAAATCAAGATATACTACATCCAGCGATTGCGACTGGTCCAGTCTGGAGCTCACCTCCTCATAAAAGCTGATCAGGTTAGTTTGACAGGACCGATCCCTCATAAACCCATGCTGATATGGAGTCATACATTTATTTTTATCCAAATAATCCAAAATAGCATCCCTTAGAAAACCCTTAAACAATTTGCATACAACGGAGGTTAAACCAACAGGCCTATAATTCCCAGGGTCACCTTTTGATCCCTTTTTAAGTATTGGCACCACATTTGCTATGCGCCAGTTCCTGGGGAACAGACCCTGTCACTATAGAGTCCTCGAATATTAAAAATAGGGGTCTGACATTATTTAATTCCTTTAGAACATGGGTGTGAATACCCTATAGACCTGGTGATTTGTCTATTTTGATTTTTTGTAGGCGGCACTGTACTTCTTCCTGGGTTAGACAGGTGACCTGTACTGGGGAGTTTACCTTATTTCGCTGTATTTTACCTGGCATTTCAGTTTTCTCTATGAATACAGTGGAGAGGAATGTGTTTAATATATTGGATTTTTCCTGATCCCCATCTATACTTTCTTCCTCATCATTTTTTGAAGGGCCAACACTTACATTTTTAGCATTTTTGCTATTTTATATAGTTAAAGAACATTTTTGGGTTAGTTTTGCTCTCTTTGGCAATGAGTCTTTCTGTCTCTACTTTTGCGGCTTTTATCTTTTTTTTTTACATATTCTACATTTCTCTCTCTTTTTTTTTTTTATGCTTCTCCTCTTCCATCCTGTTTTAGTAGTTTAAGTGCTTTATTTTTGTCATGTATTGCCCCCTTAACATTTTTATTCATCCTCGTTGGTTTTCTTCTATTCCTGACCCTTTTATTCCCATAAGTTATATACCTCTTACAGTGAAAATTTAAGATATTTTTAAGTCATCCAATTTAGTGTCAGTATTCTTGTTTTTGAGGACATTATCCCAATTTATATTGTTAAGGACTTCTCTGAGTTGATCAAACTTTGCTTTCCTAAAGTTCATTGTTTTTGTAGCCCCTCGAGAGATTCCCTTATTGAAGAACAATTTATAATGTATTATATTATGAAGACTATTCCCTAGGTGTTCTTCTACCGACATATTAATTACTCTGTCAGGTCTGTTCGTTAATATTAGGTCCAGTAGGGTGCCCCCCCCCCCCCTGGTCGGACCCTACATCATTTGGGACAGAAAATTGTCTTTAGCTATAGTCAGAAACCTGTTTCCTTTATGAGATTCACAGGTCTCAGTCTCCCAGTTTATATCAATATAGTTAAAGTTCCCCATTATTATCATGTCATTTTGATTTGCTACCTTGTTTATTTGCCTCAGTAATTGATCTTCTGGCTCTACCATTATATTTGGAGGCTTATAGCAAACCCCTATCATAATTGATTTATTTTTATCTCCATATATTTCTACCCATAATGACTACCCATTATTGTTTCCCTCTTGTATATCCTCCCGCAGTGTGGCCTTCAGACTGGACTTTACAGAAAGACAAACCCCTCCCCCTTTCTGTTTTTGTCCGATCCTTCCTGAATAGACTATAACATTGTATGTTGAGCACCCATTCATGAAGCTTATCCTTATTAACCCTTGCAGCAGAACGCCGGGTATACCCGGTGCTTGCGGCACGGGAGGGTTATGGAGCTGAGCTTGCATCATACACGCACGGTCCCGGCTGCTATCAGCATCCAGGACCCGTGGCTAATGCCGGACATCGCTGTTCTGACAGATATTTGGCATTAACTCTTTAGACGCAGCGATCAAAGTTGAATGCCGCATCTAAAAGTGAAATTAAAAGCATCCTGGCAGCTCAGTCGGGCTGATCTGGACATCGCGATTTTATCGCGATGTCCCGATCAGCTAGAACGCAGCAGGAGTGTGCCTTACCTGCCTCCTGCGTGTCCGAACGGCGATTGATTGCTGCAAGCCTGAAATCCAGGCTTGAGCAATCAACCGCCGATAACACTGATCAATGCAAAGCTATGGCTTTGCAGTGATCTGTGTAAAAGATCAGTGTGTGCAGTATTACAGCCCCCTATGGGAGCTATAACACTGCAAAAAAAGTTAATAAAGATCATTTAACCCCTTCCCTAATAAAAGTTTGAATCACCCCCCTTTTCCCATAAAAAAAACAGTGTAAATAAAAATAAACATATGTGGTATCGCCGCGTGCGTAAATGTCCGAACGATAAAAATATATTGTTAATTAAATTGCACGGTCAATGGCGAAATAGCATATTTTTGGTCACTTTTTATAATTAAAAAAATGAATAATAAGCGATCAAAAAGTCCGATCAAAACAAAACTGGTACCGATAAAAACTTCAGATCACCACGCAAAAAATAAGCCCACATACTGCCCCGTACATGGAACAATCAAAAAGTTATAGGGGTCAGAAGAGGACAATTTTAAAAATTTTAGACATTTTCCTGCATGTAGTTATGATTTGTTTCCGAAGTAATAAAAAATTAAACCTAGTAGGGTATCATTTTAATCGTGTGGACCTACAGAATAAAGATAAGGTGTCATTTTTTATGAAAATTGTACTGAGTAGAAACAGAAGCCCCCAAAATTTACAAAATGGCATTTTTTTCTTCCATTTTGTCGCACAATGATTTTTTTTTCCGTTTCGCCGTAGATTTTTGGGTAAAATTACTGATGTCATTACAAAGTAGAATTGGTGGATTTTTAGGTGCAAAATTGAAAGGGTTATGATTTTAAAAGGTAAGGAGGAAAAAACGAAAGTGGAAAAAACACTATGTCCTTAAGGGGTTAACTATTTTAACCCCTCCCTCTGCTCCACCCCCAAGTACATTATTAAGTCCCACCTCTCTATCTACACTATCTTCCCCCTTCATGTTGTAGTTTCCCTCCCCCCCCTGGTCCCTAGTTTAAACACTCATCCACCCTTCTGGCCATCTTATCCTTCTACACAGAGGGACTATTTTCTAGGCATGCTAGTGAAGGGAGACAGGAAAAGTGAGCTCTGGTAACTAAGGAGTTCTAAATGCCAGACTGTAATGCACTCTTAGGAGATATAGCTGCCTCCTGGTAACATTGGTGCATGCCACAGTAAGTGAAGGGAGCTTAGTTGAAGAGAAGCACAGAAATGGGGTAAAAAAAAAAATTACACTGGAAGGAGGCTGTTTTCACATAGTGTTAAAATAGGTATATAGGTGTATATTACTCCAGAGCTTTTTCCATTTTGTGAGATAACCCCTTTAAAATAAATGCCACTGAGTTTCTGGCTGCAATCTCTATTTCATCATTACTACTGATACACAATCTGCTGTCAAACTTATGAGTGTGTCCCTCCCAATAAGGCTATGTTCACATGGCGGAATTTCCATGCAAAATTCAACTGGGAAATTCTGCTTGGAAATTCTGCAAAATTTATTGCACATTGAATTGAATGGAAATTTTGCTGTCACATTTACAAAGCAGAATTTCTGCAGCGAAATTCTGTTTTCTAGGTTCTGCAAAAATATAAGACCTGTGCGGAATTATGAAATTCACACTGAAATTCCCCTGAAATTCCCCTGAAATTCTGCAAAACTGCAAAAATTCTGCAGCAAGCTTTGCAGAATGGAATTTAAGCGTAATGGCAGAATTTCCACTGTGTGAACATTGCCTAAGGGTAATTTCACACAAGAAGCGTACACAGTGGATTTTCAGAAGAAAGTCTGCAGCAGCAAATCGATACCAAATGATAGAAGATTTATATATATGTATATATATGTATATATATATATATATATATATATATATATATATATATATATATATATATATAGAACCCTGTACTCAGTTACCTCTAGTGGTTAAAACATGCAGCAATTCTATAAAACTGTCTCGGGTGTTCTTTAATTATCACATTTTTTTTCTTTTTTTATTTGTGCCCAGTATACTTTCCATGTCTTATAATAGCACAATAGATGTCAAACTAGTTTGCACACCGGATGATCCCAGTTTGAGCACTCTTTTCAGATCCACTAAAAAGAGAGGAACACAGACATATTGCAGTACAGACCAAAATGTATTTATTGTACTCACATAGGATAAGTATTAAAGCACATGCAACATAACATCCAAAGAGACAAGCGGCACACCCACTCCATACCCAACCCTGGTTTTTGCCATCTGCTTTTTCAAAGAGTCTTGAAATACACCAGCAGGAGACCAGTGAATAGTTAGTAAACAATTTGTTAGCAGTGGTAAACATGGTTTAAAGGGATTATCCAACATAAGGTGACTTTGCTAATTATTTGTCAGACAGAAAAGAACATACTTAACAAGGATCCATGCTTGAGTTGGTGTTAAATGACCATGTCCAGTGTCCCCCATCACACTGCTGGCTTGTTTTTGGGAACTGACTATTTCCTTTCCTCCAACTACTAGGGGATCATTGTTTTCGGTGCTCGATTGCGCCATCCTGGATCCTGGAGCAATCAGATGCAGAGGAGGGAGGTAGGGACCCTCCTCATGTGTCTTCAGCTGATCTGGACACCACGGTTTCACCACGGTGGTCCTGCTCAGCCCGACTTAGCTGCCGGGAAGCATTTTTTTTACATTTTAGATGGGGAATCATATGACACGGGGTCAGCCCGTGACCGCGCTTTATATCGTGGGAGCGGGCCCAGGGTGTACAGGTACACCCTTCGTCCTTAACATGGTAAAAAAATTTGGGACAGCCCATATGATGATGTCATGTTATTGGAAGCTTCTGATTGGTTGGTTTATTGGCAACATCTG
This sequence comes from Hyla sarda, assembly GCF_029499605.1. NCBI lineage: Eukaryota > Metazoa > Chordata > Amphibia > Anura > Hylidae > Hyla > Hyla sarda. The sequence goes on along the minus strand of NC_079190.1, from coordinate 131,818,113 downwards.
AGTTAATTAGGGACACATCTGTGGATGTATTTTAATGCACACCAAAAACCCACTGCTTCTGTGTGTAACATCATGGAAAAGTCTAAAGAAATCAGCCAAGATATCAGGAAGAGAATTGTGGACTTGCACAAGTCTGGATCATCCTTGTGTGTAATTGTCAAGCTACCTGCGGATGCCTCGTTCATCTGTACTAACAAGTATACGCAAGTTCTAACAAGATGGGAATGTCCTGCCATCATGTCGCTCAAGAAGCCGACGGATTCTGTGTCTCAGAGATGAACGTGCTTTGGTCTGACAAAGCAAATGACCTTGTGAAGATGCTGGTGGAAGCTGGTAAGATTGTGTCATTATCCAAAGTGAAACGAGTAATGTACCAACATGGGTTGAAAGGCCACTCTGCAAGGAAAAAGCCATTTCTCCAAAAGAAACATATAAACATATAAAAACCAGATTATTATTTGCAAATGCACACAGGTACAAAGATCTACATTTTTGGAGACATGTCCTGTGGTTTGACGAAACTAAAATTCAACTGTTTGACCATAATGACCATTGTTCCGTTTGGAGGAAAAAGGGAGAAGATTGGAAGCCTAAGAACACCATCCCAACTGTGAAACATGGGGGGTGGCAGCATCATGATGTTGGCTTGTTTTGCTGTAGGAAGGACTGGTGCATTTCACAAAATAGATGGTATCATAAGGAAAGAAGCAACATCTAAAGACATCAACCAGGAAGTTAAAGCTTTGGTGAAAATTGATCTTCCAAATGGACAATGACCCAAAGTATACTGCCAGACTGGTTACAAAGTGGCTTAAGGATAACAAAGTCAATGTTTTGGAGTGGCCATCACAAAACTCTGCTCTCAATCCTATTGAAAATTTATGGGCAAAGCTGAAAAGACATGTGCGAGCAAGGCGTCCTACAAAAATGGCTCAGTTACATCAATTATGTCAGGAGGAATGGGCCAAAATTCCTACCAACTATTGTGAGAAGCTTGTGGAAGGATATCCAAAACGATTAACCCAAGTCAGTTTAAGGGCAATGCTACCAAGTACTAATGAAGTGTATGTAAACTTTTGACGTTGCAGAAAGTGATAAAATGCCTTAAAAATTCTCTCTCATTCTGGCATTTGGCAAATATAAATAGTTTTGGTAATTCTAATTGACCTAAAATCGGTAAGATTTATTCTGATTTCTGATAGTGAGAAAAACATGCATATGGTGAGGGAAAAAAGTATTTAGTCAGCCAATAATTGTGCGAGTTCTACTACTTAAAAAGATTAGAAAGGCCTGTCACTTTCATCATAGGTATACCTCAACTATGAGACACAGGGGGGACATTTATCAAAGCATTTAGTAGGTTTTTTTGCTTAAAATTGTCGCTAAAAAGTCACACGTGCAACTATGCTTTTTTTCTGCGACTTTTTGCATGTTCAGTGTCCTAAGCAAAGAATGAAAATCTTGCTTACTAAAGCAAAAAGTGATTTTTGACTTGCAGTGGTCAAAGATTTATCAAGTGTGAAAGTCGCAAAAAAGTCGCATAGCATGAAAAAACCTACTAAATTTACTCCAACATGGAGCAGAAAAAGCCACTACCAGAGCAAAAAAAGAAAAAGTGCTTAAGTGAATGAAATTTATCAACAAGCTGAAAGCAGTTGATAAATAAGTCGCACATAAGCAAAAAAATAGTAAGAAAAAAATAACTAAAAAAAGGAGTACATAAGCAAACATTGATAAATGTCCACCAAAGTGAGAAAAAAAATCCATAAAATTACATTGTCTGATTTTTAAAGAATTTATTTGCAAATTATGGTGGAAAATAAGTATATGGTCGCCTACAAACAAGCAAGATTTCTGGCTCTTACAAACCTGGAACAACTTCTTTAAGAGTCTCCTCTGTCCTCCACTCATTACCTGTATTAGTAGCACCTGTTTGAACTTATCAGTATAAAAGACACCTGGCAACAACCTCAAACAGTCACACTCCAAACTCCACTATGGCCAAGACCAAACAGCTGTCGAAGGACACCAGAAACTAAATTGTAGACCTGCACCAGGCTGGGAATACTGAATCTGCAATAGGCAAGCAGTTTGGTGTGAAGAAATATACAGTGGGAGCAATTATTAAAAAATGGAAGACATACCAGTCCACTGATGATCTCCCTTGATCTGAGGCTCTATGCAAGATCTCACCCCATGGTGTCAAAATGATCACAAGAATGGTGAGCAAAAATCCCAGAACCACACGGAGGGACCTAGTTAATGACCTGCAGAGAGCTGGGACCAAAGTAACAAAGGCTACCATCAGTAACACACTACACCGCCAGGGACTCAAATCATGCAGTGCCAGTACATGTTTGGGCCCATCTGAAGTTTGCTAGAAAGCATTTAGATCATTCAGAAGAGGATTTGGAGAATGTCATGGTCAGATGAAACCTAAGTAGAACTTTTTGTTAAAAAAAATCAACTCGTCGTGTTTGGAGGAGAAAGAATGCTGAGTTACATCTTTGGAGGGAGTTGAAAGTCCTTGTTGCCCAGTGACAGCCCCACAGCATCACTGCTCTAAAGGAGATCTGCATGGAGGAATTGGCCAAAATACCAGCAACAGTGTGTGAAAACCTTGTGAAGACTTAGAGAAAATGTTTGACCTCTGTCATTGCCAACAAAGGGTATATAACAAAGTATTGAGATTAACTTTTTTTTTTTTTCTATAATTGTTTATTTTCACAATTTTTTACATTTCCATAACAAAGGGAAACAGTTATACAGTTATAACTTTTGTTTTTGACCAAATACTTTCCACCATAATTTGCAAATCAATTCTTTAAAAATGAGAGAATGTGATTCTATGGATTTTTTTTTCTCATTAAGTCTCTCATAGTTGTATTTTTTCCCTCTCACTGTATGTGTCTTTTTTTATAGTGTATGAAAACTTCTGGTTTCAACTGTATATGCTAAAAAGGTATGTATTTAAAATCTGCAGTTGCTGTTTTTGATGCACGTCTGCAGATTTTTTTTAGGAAGAAAGATCAAAACCTGTTACGGTTATCTCTCCAATGCCAGGGGGTGGGGGTTATTGTTTACAGCGACTTTAATTACAGCATTTGTTGACTTTGGATTTCATGTTCAGTGGTACCAGGATCAGGGATTTATTAGCAATGGAACAAAGAAATCCAGCACTCCTTTAAATAATATGAATAATTCTTTATTCATGTAATTTTAAAAACCTACTCTTTTTAACACTTTTCTTTAAAGTCCCGATGGTTGTCTTGGCAGCAGGAGGCCAGCTGATGGCCTTCTGTCTGCCGAGTATGGAAGCTTGTGACTTCCAGCCATAGGCTGGATCTCTCAGGCTTAATGTCGGTGTACTGCAGTATAGTATAACAAGTAAAAAGTTTAAAAATAAAATGTATTTTTAATAAAGTGTAAAAAAAAAATTCTTAATAAAGCCCTATATTATCCAAAAAATTAAGCAGAAAGTGTAAACATATATAAAAAAAATACATAATAGGTAATATCATGTTTAACATTTATAAAATGATGTTAATTATCCTGCACAGTGAATGCCATAAAAAATAAAAAAGCAGCACAAGAATTGCTAAATTTGGTGCAAAAGTGGAAAAAATTATCAAAAAGTAATGTATAACAAAATTGGTACCAAAAATTAAAAAGTTATTGCTGTTGGAACATAACACAAAAAGGGGGAAAAAAAGGATTTTGTAGTGAAAAGGAAAAAGAACATAAAAAGTTATATAAAGTTAGGTATCGCCATTATTTTACCAACCCACAGAATAAAAATAACATAATTTTTACCGCACAGTTAACGCCATAAAAATAATAATAAAAAGAAAAAACTAGTAATTTGTCAATTCTTCACTAAAATCACAGGGGGTTTGTAACTATTTGAGTTACTGTTGCCTTACTGTCATCCCAAACCAGTCAGCCCATTCTCCTCTGACATCAACAAGGCATTTTCATCAACACAACTGCCACTTTCTGAATATTTTTCCCTTTTTTGACCATCCTGTGTTTAAAAATCACAGTAGATCAGCAGTTTCAGAGACCCTCAGGCCAGCCCATCTGGCACCAATAACCATGCCACATTCAAAGTCCCTTTCTTTCCGATTCTGATACTTGGTTCAAGCTTCAACGAGTTGTCTTGACCATGACTACATGCCTAAATGTATTGAGTTGTGGCCATGTAATTAGCTGATTAGCTATTTGTGTTAACAAGTAACTGAACAGGAGGACCTAATAAAGTGAGTGAGTGTATATTTCTTCTGAACATTTTTGGAAATGTAGCACTTAGGGTGCATGCACACCACATTTTCAGGCTACGGCTGCCCCATATCCAGTTTTGTGACCTAAAACCATAGTATACTACGGTTTTAGGTCCGGTCAGAGAACCGGATACAGGTAAAAAATTAGCTGACTGGAGTCAAACGGTGACTTCGTTCGGCTCATTAAAGTCAATGAATTTCAGCATCGGTCCGGCTGGGGTACGGGAGCGCCGGATCAGCAATAGCCTGAAAACGTGGTATGCATGCACCCTTACATATAAAAATATTTTTGTCAACCAAAACCTATTGATATAATAATACTTTTTTTATTATTGTACCCCATGATGTTTGCATAGAGAGAAAAATGCTCTTTCTAGAAAATTAATTTAGAAAGATCAAGGCTATCTAAAAGTCAATAAACAAAGCCTGCACAAAGAGACCTTATACTCAGCTACTGAGACAGCAAGCTTCAAACACACATTTCAAGTAATAAATCTAGATGGAATGACATTCTGAGAAGATGCATAAAAGTTTGAGTATCTTTGGATTTAAGTCACACCGCATCAATCCCTTTTTTCAACTCAATTAAAAAATGTATAGCTATTTATCTGAGGAGTTTGCATTAGTATGCCCGGGTTGTCCACACAGAAGGATTGCATTAAAACATCAGACAAGCAAATACCTGGAAATCCAACAATAAAACAAGTACAGTACATGTCCAGACTTTGAAATGTGCTCTCGGATTTGCCTATTGAAATTTCTACTCCCTTCAGCGGTCACTCAAGTCTGACTATATGATATGATAAATTTCAGATAAAATCAGTCATTGATTCAGTCAGTTTTACTTTTAACAAGTCCTGCACTATGATGAAATCCCTGTAGGGCCGCTATTATGCATACAAATAGTTTTTGTTTTTTTTCCCTCTCTGCGTGTTCATTACATAGAAAATGGTGTCTTTATTTATGATAGAAGAGGGCAGCATGTGGAATTACCACAATTACTTATCGTAGTCTGTTATTGTGCTTGTTTTACTTTTTAATGGGAAATGGATTTTATTTAATGCGACCTGATTACTATTATGATTTGGTCAGTTTGTTACTAATGTAGCCCTGAAGTATGAATTCGCCAACATCTCATTAAAATGCTAATGTGGTCACGTTTGTAATATTAAACTTAAAGGGAAATGATGCCCCAAAAAGATGTAGTTTGGAGGAGAATAATTGCTAAATCTATCAATGAGAGGCATGCTTCAAAAATAATTGGGCTATTCAGTGATACTGCAACTCCACTCCACTATGGCTAAAGCGATTTTCTCATGGTGTTTAAACCATTAATATGCTATGCTTGATGTGTACTTGGCTTTCAGGTCAATAGATATCACACACCAAATATGAAATGAAACAACCCTGCCCTATTCAAAAGCAAATGTTGCCCTATGTAAGAACAGAGAGAAAAACAGAGGTGTGTGATATATAGTTGTATTTTATTTAGAGCAGGAGTAGAACGCTAAGTTAATGCTGACTCTTAGGAGCAACGCTGAGAGTCCTCCTTACCCAGCTCACAGAGGATAGGTGAAAAGGGTGAGGGAGAGACTAAGCTGCTATTGTCTTCTGTATCTACTTGTCACCTGTCACTGCTGTACTGGTCACTTTCCAGCAGACTTCTCCTTGTCATCACAGATAGAACAGGAAGTCTTATCATAGCTTTAGGCCTAGTGCCAAAACTGAACATTTTTCATTTTGCTATCTTTATTATAAAATTATCCAGAAAATCTTGCAAACATATGTTTAACATAAAAATTTAATGAAACCATGAAATATCCAACATGAAAAATTCAGCTCACCACTCAGGTACGTGTCCCTAGACAAAAAGATATCACATCAATGCAGCATCTTCAAACAATACTGTAGAACAAAAGCCCAGAATTGCATGAGTTCCAGTAAAAGTTGCTTCTTTATTCGTACATAAATTAAAAGTTTACAGCAGAACCTCTTACTCATAAAACTATGCAGACAGTATGTATTGCTACTAAAATAGCCTCAAACCGTGTGTACTGCTACTAAAATAGTCCTAACCATCATTGGCTAGACACAGGTGTACGTCGCATGCACCTGATGGTTGGAGCTATTTCAGTAGCAGTGCACACTGTTTGGGACTATTTTACTATCAGTACACACTTGATATGTTCCACTGCTGTAAAGTTTTAACTATGTGCGAATAAACTTTTACTGGAACCCGTGGGACGCTGGACTTTTGTTCTATGATTTTAACAATAGATCATTTTCTGATTACTCATTCCCTTATCCAGTATCCAGACCTTTTTTGGGAGAAGTTAGCATGCCACAATATGGCTGCCATAATATGTCCCAAATTAAAATAACCATTATTTGTGCTATAGCTTTTGCTTTCCCGAATTATAAAAAAAAAATGGGACATTTGACCCAAAAGCAGAAATAAAGCTAAGAAAAGTTGAAACTTAAAAACAGCCATTTTTGAATGTGAACCAAATTTTATTTATGTGAACCAATTTTTCATGGCACAGAGGAGTTTAGCTATATTTCAACAGTACCATATATATCAGTTAATGTACCTTAGGGCCAAAAAAATTGGTAACATGTATTCCCTTTTAAAGTAATTCAATGTTAATAATCAAATCTGAAAGACAGGAGTTGTCCTAGTAGCAAAAAAGGTATTACCTCTTCTCTCTGGTGCTCCACCTCCACCATTCTCACATCACAGGGGGAGGGTATCAAATCGTAATCATTCCATATGCAATATGCATAAACCACATCCATATGCAATGTCTAATGGCTTCACAATGTTTCAATGCCCTACATAGGACCATTATTTGGCCCACACACAATAATCCCAATTTGGTACCTGCCCCCTCTCATCTCAGAAGTAAAATCACAGAAGTGGAGGGTGGAAGTGAGTCCCAGGGGTGATACTATTTCTGCTTCCTTTGGCCTCTTAGGGACACAGCCCATTTTGGCCTTAACCCGTTTACGCAAAATCAGATACATGTACCTGATGATTAACGGTGACTTCCCCCAACATCAGGTACAAGTACCTGATGGAAATAGACTGTCACAATGCCGCCGCGCTGTCGCAGTTTATCGAGGCTGGCTGTGCTGCACAGCCGGACCTCCCTGAAGCCGGCCAGAGACCAATCACAGCGGTGACTGGCCGGCGTTTGCTGCTATTGGTTCGTCAGTAAAGATGGACCGAAAGCAGGGATATGGCGGGGGTCTCCTCCTTCCCCCTCTTTTCCGTCGCTTCACACAGTAAAGCGATCGGGGTGAGGGGGGGGGCCCCGTCTGGGCTCTGATCCTGAGTTAACCCTGTAGACGCTGCGGTCTGATCCTGAGTTAACCCTGTAGATGCTGTGGTCTGCAAAGTGAAAGCAGAACGCCGATGGTTGCCATGGCAACCGGAGGACTGACAGTGGCCTCCGTTGTGTCATGGCAACAGATCAGTCTTTACCTAAGGTAGAGACTTATCTATCCTATGTCTATTACAGACATAGACATAATTCAATGGAGTACAGATGTGTACTCTATTGAATTGTGTATAATAATCATAATAAAAAAAGTAAAATGTGAAAAAAATAATAAAATAAAAATGTGAAAAATAAAACATTTTTAAAAAAGAGTCCTCACATAATTGCGCCAGTGAAAAAATAAAAAAGTTATGGCTCACAGAAGACGGCGACTTACAAATGTGATTTTTTTATTTTTTTACAAAAATTGTTTTTATGCTATAAATTAACTAAAATATGAAAAAAAGTATAAAAATTTGGTATCGCCGTAACCATATCAACCTGCAGAGTAAAGTTAACGTCCTTTATACCGCATGACAAACGACCTAAATCTTTTTTTTTTATAAAAAAGAACCGCAGAATAGATTTTTTAATGTATACCACCTCATAAAAAATAAAATCAAAAACGATCAGAGTGTCACATGTACCCCAGAATGGTACCAATGAAAGTGTCAACTTGTCTCCCAAAAATATTTTTGCACCCCCAAGGCCTCAAAAATATCCTAAACTAAAAGGGCACCCCAAAATCCACAGAACCCGCCTTCATGTCTAAGTACCTCAGAATTCAGGGAATAAATCTTGAGTTTTATTTCTTTGTCAACAACCTACTGTGTTACAGAAATTTTTTTTATAAAAATAAAAAATCTGCAAAAAAATTACATTTTTAAATTTAGCCTCCACTTTGCTTTCATTTCTGTGAAATGCCTAAAGGGTTAATAAACTTCTTTAACCCCTTAAGGACCCGAGGTTTTTCCGTTTTTGCATTTTCGTTTTTTCCTCCTTACCTTTAAAAAATCATAACTCTTTCAATCTTTCAGAGATTGCAGAGCCATGACGTCACGCTGCTCCGTCCCCTGTAACGCCCATCATTACGCACAGAGCGAACTCGCTCTGTGCAGCAATGATGGTGCAGTGCCACAGCGGGGATCCCGGGGATCCCAAGCAGCGGGACTGTGGCGATCTGACATCTTTACCCTATCCTTTGGATAGGGGATAAGATGTCTGGGGGCGGAGTACCCCTTTAAGGTCAAAACAGGCTGCTGAGTAAAGGGGTTTTAAGGACGCAGTTTTTAACTGTTTTATATTTCCATCCACAGAGGAGTTTGAGGGCTTGTTTTTTGCGCAACCAGTTGTCCTTTGTAATGACATCACTCATTTTACCATAAAATGTATGGAGCAAACAAAAAAATACTATTTGTGTGGGCAAATTGAAAAGAAAATTGCAATTTTGCAAATTGTGAAAGGTTTTGTTTCCACGCTGTACAATTTAAGGTAAAATTACATGTTTTCCTTATTCTGTGGGTCAATACAATTAAAATGATTATGATTACATGTACCACTTTAAAAAAATCTCTAACTTTTTTACCAAATTAGAGCATTTAAAATCTCTCTATTTTGACAACCTATAACTTTTTCATTTTTCCATATAAGTCGCGGTATGAGGGCTCATTTTTTGTGCCTTGATCTGTACTTTATATTGATACCACATTTGCATATATGAAACTTTTAATTCATCTTTTTTTATATTATGTGACAAAAAAGCAGCAATTTTTTTTTCTTTTTTTTTAACGTTTATGCCATTCATCGTACAAGATCAATTACATTATATTTTGTTAGTTCGGACATTTACGCACGCAGCAATACCAATCATGTGGTTTTTTTTTTACTCTTTCTGGGGGTACAAAAAAAGGGATGATTTACATTTTTATTGGGGAGGGGATTTTTCCAATTTTTTTTAACTTTTTTTTTATTTTATTTTTTTACATTTATACTTTTTTTTATGTTTTAAAATTCCCCATAGGGAACTATTTATAGCAATTCTTTGATTGCTAATAGTGTTCATGGCTATGCATAGGGCATAGCACTGATCAGTATTATCGGTGATCTTCTGCTCTGTTCTGCTCAATCTCAGACCAGAGCAGAAGACCCCTGGAGATGGACAGATGCAGGTGAGTGATTGCTAATGTCCACTATTACCGGCGGGTCCCCGACTGCTCCCGATCATGTACAGGACGTAAATGTACATCCTGGTGGGTTAAGTACCAGGGCACCAGGACATACATTTATGTCCTATGTCGTTAAGTGGTTAAGGGAGCTGCAGCATTTATATAGTGCTACAGCACCTTTTTGTTCTAAATATTAACAAAAAACCAACCTATGTACCACAAGTGATAAGGAAGCAACATAAAACTCCATTACTTCTCATTATGGAAAGACCCATGTAAATGATAAAACCACTTTTCCTTTGTGAAGAAGGGAAATATGTCTGGTCTAATATGTGATAATGTAGATATTCTAAAAATTCAGCACAGACCTGCATATTAATTTTAACTTCACTTCAAGAATGGAAGACTGATCAGACAGAAGCAATTACAAGACTCCTTTGTTTAAATAGCAAATCTGTGCTCAGCTCTTTCTCCACCCTTACAAGTACATTTTATACACCCTCTAAACCATCCCAGAATTCAGGATATCCGATAATCTGGCACTCAAAGTCCCATTAATGCTGGATCAAGGGAGTTATACCAAACGGTTTGATATCTTATCATTTCAGTGTCTAAGACTGTCTTGTAGGGAACTGGAGTATTTCTTAGTGCACATGCTGCTCATGTCATTGAAGAATATATGTATTAACATCACTATCTTTTTTTCTTATCAGAAAGCTGTTTTTCCTTACACAAGCAAGACCAGATCTTAAATTTGTAATTCAATTATAGGTTAATGAAGCATTGTAAGCACTATTTATTACTGCATTTTTAAAAAGTCACAAGCCAATTATGCAAAATGTCTATATAACTTTCTTCACCTAGCAATGTAAATAGATTTAACCTTTCTATTAATTACTTGTTCATGCAGAGCTCTGCTTTCAATAATGCAGCATTTCCTGTAATAGCATTATTTTTCAAAGACATGGCTTTTTCCAAATTTACACCATTTTAATGAAAAATTGAACCACTTTCTCTGCCCACTGCTCATTACCAGACCAATATGCTGCAAGCCCCCTCTTACGTGCGGATGAAATTAATTTCATTATTGCATTTGGCTAGTTCACTCTTACCCATTTCTTCCTTCTTTATGATTATGTGTGCTAATATAATATTCAGTATAATGTTGAAAAAGCCATTATTAGAAGAAAAACAACCTTGAATATCTCCAAAGGACTCACGGTCTTAATGCTGTAGATCAAAAGTTACACACCTGATATATATTTAGCACTGGTGAATATCTAGCATTACCTTTCTTTTCAGTGATGTATTGCATCTTGTTTTTCCCATTTAATCTTTTAGGCTATGTTTAATTGGACATTAATTGGTGATAGCTTCCTCCAACAACTGAGTCTGATAGTGTAGCCAGACTGATAAATGTTTCCCTAAGTAATTTACATTTCACCTTATTGGCAGGTGTAAAAAAGGACAGAGGAGATATAGATACACAAGAGTGAGATAGGGAGAATTTCACCCACCATATACCGAACACTGAGTGAGAGCTCAACTGACCCACTCCTTGTCGGTGAATCAGAAATCGGTTAAAACTACCAAGTTTGACCTGGAATTGTTTTCTGACACTTTCCTTCTTACAATGTACATCTGTGAATTGAACATATGACTCTAAAGCTGTGTTTTTGCAAAAAGAACAAGAAAAAAGGAAGAGTGCTTCATATGGTAATATTGTAGGAAACCAATACAAGTATATATACACACTAGATAGGATCACTAATGGAAAAAATATGCACAAAATCCATGCAGATAATTTGCTGGGAGCAGTAGTGCTGTGTGTAGTCTCTGCTCCGATTGGGTCCCTATTATTATTATAGTATTTTAACACACATATTACCTGAAATTAATTTTAATACACAATGTGCTCCTGAAATGAACACACAAATGTGTGTTTTGTATGTACCTCACATGAAAAGGAGTGTGTCCCCAGTCCAATAAAAAAAAGATACTCACCTGTCCCGACATTATGATTGGAGATGCAAATCTGGATTTTTCTGGCCAAGCCTGGCTTTCAATGTACTACACGGGCAACTCAATGGCATAATCACTCAATCACTTTATGTATCATAAAAAAAAAGGATTGATTGGCAGGACCAAGTACTCCCTTGCACCCACTAGTGTATTGTAAAATTCAATTGTATCTGCATTCTTAGGACATAAATACATCTCTATAAGAGAACTGGGTTGGGATATCACTTCTCTGAGGTTTCCTGAACCAGTTGTTTCAACAATTGGTTTCAAAGAACCTGCCTGATCCCACCCCTGCTCTGAAGTTGTGGCCATTTTTTTCCCCAATAGATAAATTGGCTTAATGTCTGGACAGTTATATGAAGCACTATTCAATATATGCAATCACAAAAGAAAAGGAAAGTATCCAGCACTGTCACTTTATCCTATGAGTATACTTCCTCTAATAGTGTGGCTAGTGTTAGCAGTCTGTGTTCTCCTATGGGTGGTGCTGCATGCAAGATTAAACAATGCACAATGGAATAACAAAAGAGAAAGTGCGGAGCAACTCACCCAGTAAATCGGAGGCAGCGAGGCACATCACGGTTAGGCGATGATGGAGCGGGGAGGCGGTAGGTGGAACGGTGGGAATCAGGCGTCGGGCCACAGCCGTATCGCACTGTTAGGTGCTTCGTCAGGCCCCTGCGACATCATCATGCTCACTCCACTGGTTTAAATTACCTGCCATATCACGTGATACAGGTGAATGGGTGTTGCCCAAAAACTTTACACTTAAGTGCTCAAAACAAAAATAAGTGGGTTAAAATCAACTGAGGAGGAAGAGATCTTACATGTGAACAGGGACTAAGATCTAATATATCATATTAATGCACCTAATTCATTCTTATCGTTTAGATCTACCGGTCCTAATGCATTTAATCGTAGAATCCATCTGGATTCTTTTAATAATAATGTTCGATCGTAGGAAAAGCCAATAAAAGATAGACATCAAACATTATTAAAAGAATCCAGATGGATTCTACGATTAAACGCATTAGGACCGGTAGGTCTAAACGATAAGAATGAATTAGGTGCGTTAATATTACATATTAGATCTTAGTCCCTGTTCACATGTAAGATCTGTTCCTCCTCAGTTGATTTTAACCCACTTATTTTTTTGAGCACTTAAGGGTAAAGTTTTTGGGTAACACCCATTCACCTGTATCACGTTATATGGCAGGTAATTTAAACCAGCGGAGTGAGCATGATGACGTCGCAGGGGCCTGACAAAGCACCTAACGGTGCAATATGGCTGTGGCCCGACTCCTGATTCCCCCTGTTCCACCTTCCCCCTCCCCGCTCCATCATTGCCTAACCGTGATGTGCCTTGCTGCCTCCCATTTACTGGGTGAGTTGCTCCGCACTTTCTCTTTTGTGATTCCACTATGCAATATATGTTATTTGTGGTCTGCACTTGTATGTCAAAGATATACCAGAAAGACACCAAAATCTTGATTCTGTTCACTGCGGAGACACCACATCTAGTGCCAAACACTCATACTCAAGATTAGTGGTTGTGCTGTTTTGGAGACGTTTCATGTAGGGATCGACCGATATCGTTTTTTTAGGGCAGATTCCGATAGCGGCCGATAGCCTATAACTTATACCGATATTCCGGTATAAGTTATCGGCTATTTATCCGCCCGGGACACCGCTGCAGATCATTGATTTAAAGCTGGCGCTTTGAATCAATGAACTGCAGTGGCTTTTGCGGTGCCATAGACTGCCGCCGCCACCCGTTTCTCTCCCCCTGCCTGTCCGGGGGTCTTCCTGAGTCCTATCACCGTGACCGCCGCTCCGCGCCCGCTACCGCCCCACCGCGCCGCGTCACACCCCCCACCGCACCTCCCCGGCCCCATTGCCTCCCCCATCCCTGGTTTTAGAATTACCTGTTCCCGGGGTCCACTCTACATCTGGCTCCGGTGGCGTCTTCCTGAGCTGTCACTGCGCACTGACGGTGACGTCAAGTCGCGTCACTTGTCATTGCGCACAGCGTATCGCAGGACGCAGCAGGAGCCAGAAGTAGTGTGGACTCCGGGAACAGGTAATTATAAAACCGGGGATGGGGGAGGCAATGGGGCCAGTGCGGTGCAGTGGGGGGTGCTCGCAGTGCGGGGGGCGGGGCATTATCGGATTATCGGCAAGGTAATTGCCGATACCGATAATGCCCAAAATCGTGATTATCGGCTGATAATATCAGCCAAACCGATAAAATCGGCCAAACCGATAATCGGCCGATCCCTAGTTTCATGCATAGTAGAACAGGACAGCTTTTCCAGAAAGCAAACAACTCCAAACAGGCAGGTATCACAGTGCGGTAGTTCTTTGTTTATTTCAATAATTCACACACAGCAATGAGCTTCTCACTTAACTTGGCAGGTACTGTCCCAAAGTCAGTCTTTTTGGTACAGTGTAGCAGTATCCAATGTACTCCAGAAAAGCTGAGCTTCGCTTCAGACCACCTCCTTTCAGATTTTCTCTGGCAGTGCTCACACACCTGTGAGATACGGTTTAGGACTGCAACACACCACAAAACTGAAGTATGGGAGGGATTTTATGACCAGAACCTTCAGTCACTCCCAAAGCCTGGACCCAAATGCTAGTCATATCTTACATATGCAAAAAGCCTCAGTGATACATACCGACCATCCTGCTTTCTTACAATTTAAACATGTATATTATTATTTAAAAGTCAGTACTTTTACCACTATGTTAAAGACTGGTAAGTTTGGTTATTATAAACCTTAGCCTGGCACCCATCAATCTGCTAATTCTTCTATCTTGATCAAAATAGCCATCACATAACCAGGATTACCAAGAGTTTGTACATTTTCAGGGTCCATATTATTATGATGGACAAGTGATGGAAACATGTTTTTCTTCTTATTTTAGATATGAGCAACATTAGGTTGTAAAGTGGACTCGGAGATCCATCATCTGTCCAGTCCACAGGATATTGAGATTTTACTCTACATTATTTTTTCATCTAGATTGGAAAATCTATAAAGCTTAATATTTGCCATAAAGCTAAAGTTTAATTTTACAGGTACATAAGATGTATTTTGTAGAAGGCTCTTATATGCTCAGATGTTATCCTTGAAACCTTAATAAAACATAAGTCAGGTAAACTACCCCACTGTACATCAACTAACCTAATCTGATATCTTTCCTTGTAGTAAGTATCAGATGACAGTAATATGTATTCTATGTACAATAGGTCAAGACAATATGCTGGACACTGCTGTAAGAGTAAATATTCTGCTGGGAAATCATGTCCAGTTTTAACAAATCCTAGTTAAACTGCACACATTTTCTTTTATGACTGAAGATTTTCTTTTCCTATATTTCTGTAACCAAACAGTGGACGCACTGTTGGTAATTGTCAAGATTGTGTGTAAAATACTCATCCATCATTGTGAGCCCCTGGTCAGAAAATGACAATGCAGTAAATATCTTCAGCAACCACCTTTTAATGTACAAGCTGTTTTCAGTAGGAATTTTCAGCTCTCGCATAAACCACACTGTCATGAGTGACTGCCTGTGCTCTAAAGTCATTACTATTGAGATGATAGGACATCTTTCAGCCGATAACCGAAAAACTTTAAATGTCATATCAAGTTTCTGAAGCCATTTTCAATCCCCCTGCACAAGGTTGCCTGAATATTGAATATGCCTGTGTAAAGAAGGCTGCATATCTTTGGGAGGGATCATTCTTGAAAATGAGCACTAACCATTTGAGGACTCAGCCGCCGCAAGTCACTTAATCATGAGCCAGTGTGGCCGTCTTTTTCCGCACTTGTGATAAGTCAAGATCATTGTCTCTTAATAGTCGCTTTCTAGAAAAAGATCACAATGTAGGAAAATGGATTTCTTGGGAACATTAAACTGCAGTGCTGATTTCATTGCAAATGTAAAGTTCCCTCCCGACACTGAGAGTTTATAACCAGGAAGACAAGCCTGCATATTCTTTGTAATAAATGCAAAAGAAAAGAAAATATATTTACTTCTGATGCTTTCTCTTTATCAGGCCTATTTTATGTGCAAATGCAAATTACCCTGATAAAGATGTATTGCCGTCATCAGTATCCTCCCCTCTCGGGCCAGATCAGCTATAAACAACAGCTCTACAAAATCGCTTCTTTCTAGAGACTGTCCTTTTTAATACCAGTATATATTTTCCTCTGTTTTTTTCCCTTTATGCCGTTGCACTTAAAGTATATTTTTTCCTTTCCTCCTCCTTTCAGCTTCAGCCCTAAATTACCTTTTCCATGTTCTATAAATTGGAAATATAATGCAATGTATGTTTGAAATGTAACTCAATTTAATAACCTAGCATTTTCTTTTCTTCTAATTTCCACAGAAAACCAAAAACCTCAATTTGAGAGATCACGATCACGACCAAATATCCACTCCACTACTGCAAGGGCTCCAGTTGCTAAGGAACTCAGTTATGAGTTGGATTCTCATGCGTCCGCAACAAGAAGCAAGGTTACCAGTAAAAAAGAGGTTTGCAACCCAGAAGGGCACAAGGACAAAGGGACAGGTCACAGCACTGCTGTCAAGGCAGAGTCAATTCCAGAAGTTGAAGCTTTACTTGCAAGACTACGGGCACTCTAACAAAATGTTGTGTTCTTTCCTGCTTTTATCAAAGAAATAAAAATAGAAACCAAACCGCAAGAGCTGAACTGCAAGTAACCATGCAAGGCAGCATGTGCAATTTCTAGCATTCCAAAACTGCTTATTCAAAAGAGTTTTCTATCTACCACTCCTTCCCTGGTCACTGGCTTATAAATGCCATACATACAGATCATATTAGTCCAGCACTGCAGTATGTTGCTTTCTGGCCAATATTTCCAGCATGCTGGAGATGACATCTACTTCTAGCTTCACATGTCCTGTAACTTCGCTAGAGTAGTAGGTGATATAGTGCCATAGCCATAACTATTCAGCACATATACTCATCAGCACATATACTCCTCAAGTTTTAGAGAGAAAACTAATCTAAAAAACACATACTTGAATATAAACATATATAATATATATTGTGATTGATTACAGGGAATCCAAAACTCTTTATTTCCAGCTGCTAGGTGGAGAATACATACTCCAATTTCGAATATTTTATCAATGTAACTGGCACTGCCATATCAGGCCACTACCATGCCAATTCCTCTATTACAAATATCAGCAACCAATGGTGAGGTGGTTTTGGTTAACAAAAAGATTCTTAGAAGACTTTTTCCTTTCTTTCATTTGTTATCCAATTTAGTAAATCCGATTGTAATAATGCCACAAAGTCATAGGTTATCTTGTTATGATTCTGAGTAAAAGTGCAATTTCTACTATTTCCCCATTGCCTATATAGGAAAAAATATTAAGTGATAAGCACCTCACTAGCTGCTAGTAACATGCATTTTATTGTTTCTAAATGTTCTTGGTATGACTGCTTTGTTACATGTTGTAATGAGGTCTTTTTTCTTGTGACCATCATTTTATTATTCAAATACAGATAAATTCTTCATCTTTTTCTATGCAACTTTGCAAATGCTTTTTTTTATTTTTTATTTATCTTACTGATTCTTTGTTTCCTCCTGCATTATATTCCAGAGCAGCATTCACAATTCTGTTGATTCCATTGGTCCCAGATGAGAATTTAACAGATGCAGCTTAGCTGAACACTTATAATGTTTCTGCACTGCTTTCTGTTACACTCAGTTTTGTGGGTTGTTTGTTTTATTGCACACTAGATTACAGTATAGTATTTGGTATTGAATAAATAAATAAATTGTTTCTGCATTGGAAATAACTAGCATGATCTGAGCAGATACTGAACAAGCAATAGATGCCTAAAAAGTGAGCTTGGATCCAGGCAAAATTGTGATTGTTGCAATAGACTAATAAAGGCTGTAACTTAGTAAGTTAAGTAATTTTAAGAATAATTGCCTTGTTATTTTGTACCAATTCTATGTAGACAATATTGGTATCTAAACTGTAGAATCTTAAATGGAAACTGACAGAAGGGGCACCATTCTAACCTGCTGCTACTACTAGGTCATAGTGTAGAGGATACCGGTCACAACTATGTGTTTTTTTGTTTTGTTTTTTGCATACGTCATGCTGTGAATGTGAATGCACTATTGCTGCATAGATATGTGTAATATTGCACTTAGGGTGTAAGGGAACGCCCCCAGAGCATCACACTTATTTGCATATTAGTATTTTCATTATTGCCTGACGCATGTAAACAATTAAAACACTGCTGTGATTAGCGTCACCCACACTCGAGCAGGTTAGAATGGGTGACCTTACTTTGTTTCCTGTTAAAGGTGAAGCTACACTTATTATACAATCATTTCTTGTACAGTTTAAAATTCTTTGTATTTCTTTTTGTCTATTAATATATAACAATGTTTTTGATAATGCACATTCACAATATATTTATGATATGATCAACGTATCCATACCAAAATACACTTTTTCTATGCATAAAATACTTTATATATACAGGGGCAAACAATCTGCTTTAAAGCAACAAATCTTGCAAATCAAAACCAATACATATTCCAGTTCTATAAGCACAAACCACAAGCTGTAATTAGACATAATGGCGAACATGTTGGCGTTAATGAACCAGATAGACAGAAATTAAAAAACCAAATGCAAAGGCAGAGTTTCTCTCACCCTCCGTCAAAGCTGGCATTCTCAGTCAAGGGTGAAGAGCACACATAACAGGTCAACAAGTCCAATGCTGGACAGAAATTCCACATGGTATTAAACGACTTGTTTTGAACCTTCAAAGCACTTAGCAATTGCCATCTGACAAGATGTCAGTACACGCCACAGCTTTCAGCTGAAACACATTAGGTTAGTTTATTATATATTTGTAAGGAATAAGGTAATATATGGTGTAGTCCTGATTGTAGAGAACATTGCCTTCTTTTAAGGAGCATTTCTGCTATAAATATTTTTATACGCCAATCTGGATCTTCTCATATTACCGTCATTATTTTACAAGTCTTGCATTTTTTATTACCATAGTGCATTACATTCTATAAACACTACATGTTTATTATTGGAATTGCTATTAAACTTGCAAATACCTCATCCATTTCACTCCTCCATCCACCCTCCTCGTACAGCACAAGTTGTGTCATGCTCTTTTTGAACAATACTCAAAGAGCACTCTTAATGGGCATGTGGGTCAGCTTTTATGAGGCCTTGTGATTTCTGTGCAGTTAATAAATATAATCTCATGTTGTAACATTGTGCCTGATTATGTAATCTAAACACTGCAACGAAAGTCACATGGAAAAGTCTTATATGGAGTAAACAAGTGCAGCTCACATCTACATAAGCCATGGCTATAATTTCATAACTGACCAATGTAAATACTAATGTGAAATAAAGAGAGGAGTTTGCTACGTACCACGTATATGTGTATTTTCTTTACTAAATGTGTTTAGAACTTTGTTTTATTAGGATAATTAGGGAACTCCACACGAGACTGATAGTTCAGATATCGATAGAGCTGAATGACTGCCTTACTGAATAGAAAAAATGGCTTGTAACCTCTTTGGTCTTCTCTATTGAAGCTTAAACAGCGCCTAGGGATTAGAGAGAAAATATACATTCCCTTGTGCCAAACTTAATCATGGCCTTAGCAAACAATTGTTAAATTTGTGAACCCATTCTAACACTCTTAAACCTAAAAATAAATAAAAATACTGACTATAAAAGGTGTGTGCGAACAAAGGCTTATATATCATTACTAAAAATGCAAACATTATTTTGGTTAGTCAACATAAAAAAAAAAAAGCTTCAGGCTCACTCTTTAACACCTTAAGGACATGCGCCGTAAATGTACGGCGCTGCATAGTGTCACTTAGCGCACGGTGCCGTACATTTACGGCGCCGCTGTGATGCGAGCGCAAGAGATGTGCTCGCTTCATTCCCGGCGGGTTCCTTCGGCTGTCAGCATCTGCGGACCCACCGGTAATGGGGGACATCACCGATCGCGCTGATGTCTGCCATTAACCCCTCAGATGCCGTGATCAATACAGATCACGGCCTCTGTGGCAGTGCGGCACTTATAATGGCTGATCTGATCGCCCACGGTAATGCCTCAGGGAACAGATCAGCCAAGATGGCGGATGGAGGTCCCCTCACCTGCCTCCCTTCCTCCATCTCCCGGGGTCTTCTGCACTGAAAAGTGTAAAAAATAAATGTACAAAAAAAGTTAAAAAATAAATTTGAAAAAGCCCCTCCCCAATAAAGTTTTTTAAATCACCCCTTTTCCCCTTATTAATACAAAAAAGCGTAAAAAAACATAAATAAACATATATGGTATCGCTGCATGTGTAAATGTCTGAACTATAAATATATAATGTTAATGATCCCGTATGGCGAACAGCGTAAACGTTAGAAATGTTTAACTTTTTTTTTTTCTTGTCACATCAAACTGCAAATCAATGTAATGAAAAGCGATCACATATACACAAATGGGGTACAAAAAACAAACTACAGATCATGGCGCAAAAAAATTAGCCCTCACACATCCCTGAATACAGAAAAATAAGAGTGTTAGAGGTGGTCAAAATAGGGCAATTTTAATCATATTGATTTTGTAAAAAAAAAAGTTTGAGATTTTTTAACAGCAGTACAATAATAGAAAAGTATCATTTTAATCGTATTGACCCAGAGAATAAAGAAAACATGTAATTTTTACCGTAAAGTGTACAGCGCGAAAACGAACCTACACAAAAAATATTTTGGGGGGTTTACCATACATGTTAGGGTAAAATGAGTGATGTCATTACAAAGTAAATCTGGTCACGCAAAAACAAGCCCTCATATGGGTCTGGGAATGGAAATATAAGAGAGTTATGAATTCTTGAAGGCGAGAAGGAAAAAACGAAAACGCTAAAATAAAATTGGCTGTGTCCTTAAAGGGGTACTCCAGTGGAAAACTTTTTTTTTTTAAATGAACTGGTGCCGGAAAGTTAAACAGATTTGTAAATTACTTCTATTTAAAAATCTTAATCCTTTCAGTACTTTAAAATAGCTGTTTGCTTCAGAGGAAAATCTTTATTTTTTTTATTTCTTTTTGCGGTGCCCACAGTGCTCTCTGCTGACACCTGATGCCCGTATCAGGAACTGTCCAGAGCAGGAGAAAATCCCCATAGCAAACCTATGCTACTCTGGACAGTTCCTGACATGGACAGAGGTGTCAGCATAGAGCACTGTGGACAACACAAAAAAGAAAGTCAAAAAGTTAAGAATTTCCTCTGTAGCATACAGCTTCTAGAAAGTAGTAAAAGGATTATTTATTAGAAGTAATTTACAAATCTGTTTAACTTTCTGGCACCAGTTCATTAAAAAAAAAAATTCCACCGGAGTACCCCTTTAACCCCTTAAGGACGCAGGACGTAAATGTACGTCCTGGTGAGGTGGTACTTAACGCACCAGGACGTACATTTACGTCCTAAGCATAACCGCGGGCATCGGAGCGATGCCCGTGTCATGCGCGGCTGATCCCGGCTGCTGATCGCAGCCAGGGACCCGCCGGCAATGGCCGACGCCCGCGATCTCGCAGGCGTCTGCCATTAACCCCTCAGGTGCCGGGATCAATACAGATCCCGGCATCTGCGGGAGTTCGCGATTTAAATGAACGATCGGATCGCCCGCAGCGCTGCTGCAGGGATCCGATCATTCATAACGCCGCACGGAGGTCCCCTCACCTTCCTCCGTGCGGCTCCCGGCGTCTCCTGCTCTGGTCTGTGATCGAGCAGACCAGAGCAGAAGATGACCGATAATACTGATCTGTTCTATGTCCTATACATAGAACAGATCAGTATTAGCAATCATGGTATTGCTATGAATAGTCCCCTATGGGGACTATTCAAGTGTAAAAAAAAATGTAAAAAAATGTAAAAGTAAAAGTAAAAAAAAAGTGAAAAATCCCCTCCCCCAATAAAAAAGTAAAACGTCCGTTTTTTCCTATTTTACCCCCAAAAAGCGTAAAAAACATTTTTTATAGACATATTTGGTATCGCCGCGTGCGTAAATGTCCGAACTATTAAAATAAAATGTTAATGATCCCGTACGGTGAACGGCGTGAACGAAAAAAAATTTAAAAAGTCCAAAATTCCTACTTTTTTAATACATTTTATTTAAAAAAAAATTATTAAAAGTGTATTAAAAGTTTTTTATATGCAAATGTGGTATCAAAAAAAAGTACAGATCATGGCGCAAAAAATGAGCCCCCATACCGCCGCTTATACGGAAAAATAAAAAAGTTAGAGGTCATCAAAATAAAGGGATTATAAACGTACTAATTTGGTTAAAAAGTTTGTGATTTTTTTAAAGCGCAACAATAATATAAAAGTATATAATAATGGGTATCATTTTAATCGTATTGACCCTAAGAATAAAGAACACATGTAATTTTTTCCATAAATTGTACGGCGTGAAAACAAAACCTTCCAAAATTAGCAAAATTGCGTTTTTCGTTTTAATTTCCCCACAAAAATAGTGTTTTTTGGTTGCGCCATACATTTTATGGTATAATGAGTGATGTCATTACAAAGGACAACTGGTCACGCAAAAAACAAGCCCTCATACTAGTCAGTGGATGAAAATATAAAAGAGTTATGATTTTTAGAAGGCGAGGAGGAAAAAATGAAAACGTAAAAATTAAATTGTCTGAGTCCTTAAGGCCAAAATGGGCTGAGTCCTTAAGGGGTTAAGGTCAAAATGGGATGTGTCCTTAACCCCTTAAGGACCGGGGGTTTTTCCGTTTTTGAATTTTCGTTTTTTGCTCCTTGCCTTTAAAAAATCATAACTCTTTCAATTTTGCACCTAAAAATTCCATATGATGGCTTATTTTTTGCGCCACCAATTCTACTTTGTAATGACGTCAGTCATTTCCCCAAAAATCGACGGTGAAACGGAAAAAAAATCATTGTGCGACAAAATTGAAAAAAAAAACGCTGTTTTGTAACTTTTGGGGGCTTCCGTTTCTACGTAGTACATTTTTTGGTAAAAATGACACCTTATCTTTATTCTGTAGGTCCATACGATTAAAATGATACCCTACTTTTATAGGTTTGATTTTGTCGTACTTCTGGAAAAAATCATAACTACATGCAGGAAAATTAATACGTTTAAAATTGTCATGTTCTGACCCCTATAACTTTTTTATTTTTCCATGTATGGGGCAGTATGAGGGCTCATTTTTCGCGCCGTGATCTGAAGTTTTTAACGGTACCATTTTTGCATTGATAGGACTTATTGATCGCTTTTTATTCATTTTTAAATTATATAAAAAGTGACCAAAAATGCACTATTTTGGATTTTGAAATGTTTTTTTGTGCGTACGTCGTTGACCGAGCGGTTTAATTAACGATATATTTTTATAATTCGGACATTTCTGCACACAGTGATACCATATATGTTTATTTTTATTTACACAGTTTTTTTTTTTATGGGAAAAGGGGGGTGATTCAAACTTTTAATAGGGGAGGGGTTAAATGATATTCATTCACTTTTTTTTCCACTTTTGTTTTGCAGTGTTATAGCTCCCATAGGGACCTATAACACTGCACACACTGATCTTTATCATTGATCACTGGTTTCTCATAGGAAACCAGTGATCGATGATTCTGCCGCTTGACTGCTCATGCCTGGATCTCAGGCACTGAGCAGTCATTCGGCGATCGGACAGCGAGGAGGCAGGTTGGGGCCCTTTCGCTGTCCTGTAAGCTGCTCAGGATGCCGCGATTTCGCCGCGGCTATCCCGAACAGCCCACTGAGTTAACCGGCACTTTTTACTTTCGCTTTTAGCCGCGCGCCTAAAGGGTTAATAGCGCGCGGCACCGCGATCGGCGCTGCGCGCTATTAGCGGCGGGTCCCGGCTTCATGATGACGCCGGGCCCGCCGTGATATGATGCGGGGTTACTGTGTAACCCCGCATTATATCACGGGAGCAGGACCAAGGACGTATCGGTACGTCCTTGGTCCTTAAGGGGTTAAGGGGTTAAAGAGTACCTGTCATGATCTTTAAATGAAATCTTTAAATTTTATAATCCTCCCAGTTCACTGCCCCCATCATGATAACCCCCCCCCCTCTCCTTTATTTTTATTATTCATTAATATTCTGCCTTGATATTGCTTTGTATTTTCTGCTCAGTCTCAGTAAGAGTCACAGACTGGGAAGGGGCGTTCCCCAGCAGGCGAGACATCATCTGAAGCCAAACAGTGGAGAACTTCCTCTCTTACTCTGCTACACACAGCCCAGAACAGTTCAGTGTGAGATGAGCTATGATTGGCTAAGACTGCACACACACCCTTCAGCACTCAAGACTGCATTTCCTGATTTTGACAATCCAGGCCAGAGTGAAGTCCAGATTCTGTGCAAGAGATTGTGGGAAATGTGCTCTGGACAAGGAGGGAGACACCTAGTGGCAGCTTTTTTTAAACACAAAACATAGAAAACTTAATTTATTTATTTTTAAACAAAGTACATTAGAAAGTTTTTTTTTTACTTACCATAAGGAGTGCAATAGCGAAAATGTGTTTTAATGACAGTGTGCATATATATATATATATATATATATATATAATGCCCATGAATGTATTTCTCACAAAAAAGGATTGCAGTAACACATGTTTTGCTATAAATATGTTTACTCCCTTTGTGTGTATTGGAACTAAACCAAAAAAGGGAGGAAAAAAGCTAATTGGACATAATGTCACACCAAACTCCAAAAATGGGCTGGACAAAATTATTGGCACCCTTTCAAAATTGTGGAAAAATAAGATTGTTTCAAGCATGTGATGCTCCTTTAAACTCACCTGGGGCAAGTAACAGGTGTGGGCAATATAAAAATCACACCTGAAAGCAAATAAAAAGGAGAGAAGTTCACTTAGTATTTTCATTGTTTGTCTGTGTGTGCCACACTTAGCATGGACAACAGAAAGAGAAGAGAACTGTCTGCAGACATGAGAACCAAAATTATTGAAAACTATCAACAATCTAAAGGTCACAAGTCCATCTCCAGAGATCTAGATTTGCCTTTGTCCACAGTGTGCAACATTATCTAGAAGTTTGCAACCCATGGCACTGTAGCTAATGTCACTGGGCGTGGACAAAAGAGAAAAATTGCTGAAAGGTGTCAACGCAGTATAGTCTGGATGGTGGATAAGCAGCCCCAAACAAGTTCCAAAGATATTCAAGCTGTCCTGCAGGCTCAGGGAGCATCAGTTTCAATGTGAACTATCCGTTGACATTTAAATTAAATGAAACACTAAGGCAGGAGACCCAGGAGGACCCCACTGCTGACACAGAGACATAAAAAAGCAAGACTACATTTTGTCAAAATGAACTTGAGTAAGCCAAAATCCTTCTGGGAAAAAGTCTTGTAGACAGATGAGACCAAGATAGATCTTTTTGGTAAAGCTCATCATTCTACTGTTTACCGAAAATGGAATGAGGCCTACAAAGAAAAGAACATAGTACCTACAGTGAAATATGGTGGAGGTACAATGATGTTTAGGGGTTGTTTTGCTGCCTCTCGCATTGGGTGCCTTGAATGTGTGCAAAGCATCATTACCAATGGATTTTGGGTCGCACTGTACAGCCCAGTGTCAGAAAGCTGGGTTTGCATCTGAGATCTTGGGTCTTCCAGCAAGACAATGACCCCAAACATACATCAAAAATTACCCAGAAATGGATGGCAACAAAGCGTGATAGAGTTCTGAAGTGGCCAGCAATGAGTCCAGATCTAAATCCCATTGAACACCTGTGGAGAGATCTTAAAAATGGTGTTGGGAAAAGGCGCCTTCCAATAAGAGAGACCTGGAGCAGTTTGCAAAGGAAGAGTGGTCCAAAGGGTAAGTTAAGGGTGCCAATAATTTTGTCCAGCCCATTTTGGAGTTTGGTGTGACATTATGTCCATTTTTGCTTTTTTCCTCCCTTTTTTTGGTTTAGTTTCAATACACGCAAAGGGAATCAACATGTGTATAGCAAAACGTGTTACTGCAATCCTTTTCTGTGAGAAATACTTCGTTTTCTAGAAAAAAATCAGGGGTGCCAACATTTACGACCATGACTGTGTATGTATATAAAGTATATATATATCATTTAACACAAAACAACCATGATTATGGACAGAATATTTCTCTGTATTCTGGGTATGAATGAGATTTATAAATAGGGTCTAATAAAGTTGTGAATTGTATACTGATCTGTTGCAATTTTTTCTTTGGACAATTTAGTTGCAACCTAAGTATCCATGGGAGGATATATGCGTTCTTACATATTGCATTAAAATTATGATAATACCTGACACATTAGACACCAAGTAAGTATAGGTCCAATAACTTGTTTAACCCCTTGATGACATATCCATCCTTTGTGAGCAAGCTCACGTCAAGGTTGAAGAGGGATATCAAACTTGAGCTATTTTTACTCCTGCCTTTAATTTCTGCCACAAGTCATCACATTAGTGCACAAGGTGCTAATATGTTTTTTGTTCATCTTCACACAGCCTACCGGTATGTGTTATCACTCTTTGCTCCTCTCTCCGCCCCCATGTTATCGTTCCCTGACAATCACTTTCATGTTTGTGACAATTTTTTTTTATCAGTTTTTAAAGTTTTTTCATACATAATAAATCTGTGTTATAAATTGAATTATCCTTAGTTTGTAGCCTTAAGTTTCTCTCTAGTCATAGAATAAAAGAAGAATTATTTTGTGCCTATGTCTTTGACATTCTTTCATGTGCAATAAACGTATTTGGGATATCTGATCCGCTGTATATTTTCTTTATTTTTTCTGGCAGCACCATTAAAATGTGACATTTCCAAACAATAAATAAGGAAAAAGAACAACAGATTTATGTGTTGCTGAATATAATAGTATGCAATTGTTAAAATTTGAGGTTTTGTTTGAATTCCACGTTTTATGTTCTGCATTAGTTATTTAAATATTCTTCTTATCATGTCAGTGTACATTTATTCACACCAACTCTTAGGGAATAAATAATTTATTTGATGTTACAGTTAATATTCTTTGATATATCAATCCTGTCTCTTATGTGGGTGTCTTTAGATAACGCAGATAATTTAGATTAATAGTGGTTCTACTAAACATGGAGCTGCAGAGAGAATAACCTCCAGAAACCCTGAGTGGGTATGTAGCACTCATTTTTTTTATATTTCATTGCTTGGAAACTAGACCTCCTGACAGAATGTTTTAATGTATCATATTCAAGCTTTTCAATGTAAAACACATGTAAAAATACGTAATAGCAAAATCATTTTGTTAGCTGAACTTTGTAACTAGGCTTAGTCTTCAACTGGTTTTATTTGAGGACACTAAATATCATTCATTAGCTTTCATTTTATGTGTTGGCAGCATATAGATAATAGAACACAGTAATTAAACACGTTATTGCCTAAAAGCACCCTATCCCTGTATAACATTACAATTTTAGACATGTTGAGATCCCATTTTTCCCCATGTTTATTTTTATTTGAATCGAAATGTTATGCTTAGGGCCATTCCTAGGATTTAAAAAGATATGAGAAGCACAAGCTCCAAGGCATATGATTTGCCCCCATCAATATTTTCTTCCTAGATTTAATTTTAACATGGAATCTGCACTTAAGTACATCAGCCCGTTTTTTAAATAACTTATATATGTAAGTTTATCTCTGCAATATACAGTCCTGCTTTTAATAACAAACCTATGAATGGTGTGAATCCCTCCCCACCATGACCACATATACGATATCTACTGAAAACACCAGTATGACCAATTCTTCCCACATATAGTGCCCATGTAATTGTAGGTACCAGGGTTATATAAGAGCTCTATGGCCCAAATAAGGGATCACCGTTTCATTTAGTTGGCAATTGGAGATATAGGCAGTTGGCATTATCTGAGCATAGGCGACTCACCACTGCATTTGGCTGTAGATCACCAATCCGGTGCGTCTCACTGTATCCAGGTGCTCTATCATCACAGAAAGCAATCCCACTGAAGACTAACCAAAGCCCTTGAGGGGCCAGTTGAAGCGGGTAGTTCCTGCGAAACGGTTGTTGCCCCGTGTTACCGCTCTGTTGTTTTTATACCGATGTTACCCCACCAATAAAGTGAAGCCTATTTTTACACTGCAGCGAGTGCCATCGTTGTTTCCTTCTCAGCTTTGTTAGTCTACAGTTACATTTAGTGATTCACAGAGGACTTCTTCTTTCATCTTAGTCACTCACTTTCCCTTTTATTCTCTATTTGACTCAGACCCCATAAAGAATTACATAGTAGCAAAGTTACATAGTTCTTTAGGTCGAAAAAAAGACCAGAGTCCATCAAGTTCAACCTATAACCTTATTTTGTCCCTCATGTGTTGATTTTTTCTGGCAGCACCATTAAAATTTGAAATTTCCAAACAATAAATAAGTAAAAAGAACAATAGATTTATGTGTTGCTGAATTTCATAGTATGCAATTGTTAGAATTTGAGGTTTTGTTTGAATTACACGTTTTATGTTCTGCATTAGTTATTAAAATATTCTTCTTATCATGTCAGTGTACATTTATTCACACCAACTCTTAGGGAATAAATAATTTATTTGATGTTACAGTTAATATTCTATCAGGCTGATTCCAATTGCCCCATACCAGGGAAAGAATGGCAATCAGAGTAAATCCCTGGATCAATGTTCTGTCCCTATAAATCTATTATCCATAACCTGTAAAGTTATTACTCTCCATAAATGTATCCAGGCCTCCTTTGAACTCTTTTATTGTGTTCATCATGACCACTTCCTCTGGTAGATAATTTCATAGTCTCACTGCTCCTGCAGTAAAGAACCCCCATCTGTGCTGGTGAAGAAACATTCTTTCCTCCAGATGTAGAGGATGCCCCATTATAATAGATACAGTCCTGGGTATAAGAAGATTATGGGAGAGATCTCTGTACTGCCCTCTGATGTACTTATATTATACATAGTTATTAGGTCGTCCCTGAGCCTTCTTTTTTCTAAACTAAATAACCCTAATTCTGATAATCTTTCTGGGTACTGTAGTCCTCCCATTCCCCATATGGTTGCCCATCTTTGAACCCTCTCCAGCTCCAGTATATCTTTCTTGTACACTGGTGCCCAGTACTGTACATAGTATGCTATGTGTGCTCTGACTAGTGATTTGTACAGTGGTAGAATTATTTCCTTGTCGAGAACATTTACGCCCCTTTTGATGCACCTCATGATTTTATTTACCCTGGAAGCAGCTGCCTGACACAGGTCACTACAGCTAAATTTACTATTAACTAAAACTCCTAAGTCCTTTTCCATGTCAGTCTTCCCCAGTGATTTACCATTTAATACATAATCCCAGCCTAGATTTTTTTCTCCCCATGTGCATTACCTTACATTTATCAGTGTTGAACCTCATCTGCCACTTCCCAGCCCAAGCCTCCAACCTATCCAGATCCATTTGTAACAGTGCACTGTCCTCCATTGTGTTAACCACTTTACAGAGCTTGGTATCATCTGCGAAGATTGATTCTTTACTATACAATCCCTCCAAAAAGGTCATTAATAAACACATTAAAAAGAATAGGACCCAAAACTGACCCCTGTGGTACCTACTAGTAACAGTCACCCAATCAGAGTTTATACCATTAATAACCACCCTCTGTTTCCTATCATTGAGCCAATTGCAAGAGCTGGTTTTATGTTATGATGCCAGGCATGCCCAGGAAGACATTCCTGGCAGCTCACAGGCTGCACTCTGCATTGCCTGAGGAAGGAGGCAACTCCGCAACGCATCGGATGTATTATTATGGGCAATAAATGTCTTTATTTTATATAAAGTGAAGCCTGTTCTGAGATGTATTTCCGAAAGAAGAAAAAAAAGCATACTCCAGGCATAATACCTGGAGGAACGAGAGTGGGAAAGATAGGTTTGCCTAGGGGAGCATAATGAACTCCGGCTCCCATCAGTGAAGTAAGTGGATCGATTTACTAATTTTTCTGTGTGTTCAGCTGCTGTGGGGAAAGGTGTGTCCGCTCCTCCAATTTTTCTTTTTTTCTAGTCTTGCACGTTTTCGGGTGGAAATTTTCCACCAGAGAGGAATGTAGCGGCAACCGAAGATCTCTCCATTTTGTTATTGAAGATGTCTGTTTCAGTTGTAAGTGGTCCTAATCGGCCACTCACATGTTAGTTTGGAAACCAATATTGTGTTGTTGAAGTGTTTTGGTATGTGAACTGCAGCCGCTCCCAGTTTTTTTTCGTGTTTATTTTTCAGCTTTAGTGTTCAGGGTTAGGTACAGGAAAAGATTTACAGGGGTGTTGCAGGAAAAAACTTATTTTTATATATATATATATATATATATCAACTGGCTCCAGAAAGTTAAACCGATTTGTAAATTACTTCTATTAAAAAATCTTAATCCTTCCAATAATTATCAGCTGCTGAAGTTGAGTTGTCTGTCTGGCAACAGTGCTCTCTACTGACATCTCTGCTTGTCTAGGGAAAAGTGTAGTTAGCAGTTTTTTTCCTTGGAAAACCATGTAAAGCTGGGTTTACACCACGTTTTTGCAATACAGTGTAACGGCAGTGGTGAAGTGGATCCGCTGAACCTGTGTTGATGATGGTGGGCCGTACCAGGGAGCAGAGTCTAAGGTGCCACTGGTTTTCACCAAATCCTGCCGCAAAGCGGGATGGACTTGCAGCGGCAGGTCGCTCCTATGTCACTACCCCTGATACGACTCGTCCACACAGGCTGCTGAGGTGTGACATGTTACAGGGAGGATGAAGCAAACTGAAAGGTCAGGACAGGCGGCACTGGAGAGTGGTCAGGGAACATAGCTGAAGGAACTGGTACACGGAATAGCAGAACACACAGGAGGTACGCTTTCTCTTAGGCAGCAAGGCACAAAGATCCGGCAAGGGGAATCAGGAAGTGCTGACACAGGAAGTGCCAGTGAGTAGCAGTAACCAATTAAGGGCATACTGGCGCTTTAAATCGCAGAGAGCCGACACGCGCACCCTAGAGGGTGGTTACCCATGCACACCAGCGACCTGGGACAGCGGAGGAAGCAGGAGGTGTGTAACAGCCCGGCGTTTGCATGCAGGCACGTTCCACGATGCGAACCACAACACCGGCAGAGGAGGACGGAACAGGAGAGCACTTGCGGCCAGCGTGTCTGGCCGGAGCGCTAGTTGTACACATCAGGCTTTTGATGGAAAACATTCCTCAAAACCGTACTAAACTGTATCAAAACGTGTGTACAAATTTTAACCCGTATACGGTTAACCGGACATCGTTTGGCATACAGTTTTCAATGGAGAGTCAATGCATACAGTATTCAATACGGTTCCGTACAGTTTTCACATTGAAAACGTATGCGGGAACTGTATTGCAAAACCGTGGTGTGAACCCAGCCTTAACCCCTTTTTGCAAACTTTTGCAATCCGACATGCCAAGCACTTAAGGATTATTACACTAGTTTGTGAGCTGGCTGTCACTTGGTACAAGGCTCCTGCCCCAACTGGCTGCAGCAGTGTCCCGTCTATTATCCAGTGACATCCTTCTATCAACCAGTGAGCACTCTGGGGAATCTTTTCTCATAACCCTGAGTTGTTCAGCTTATCCAGTATTTCTCATTAAAGGAAAACTGTCAGCCAGTTCACCCACACTAAACCCAATATACTGGTTATAGTATGGGTGAACAGGAGTCCATACACGGGTCACTTACATTTTTTGGTTTTGTTGCCGCCGAGTTTTCATCCTCTAAAGTTCCGTAATTCCCCTCATCATTTGCACTCTGCAGGCGTGTGTGTCCCCAGCAGTCATGCTTTAGGTTCCGGAGGAAGGGGCCTAATCCACCTCCCCTGTATTATATTAGCAGGATGCCCAGTGTCATCCTTTATTGATATTCACAATGGAGGCTGCAGTACTCCAATGAATGAGGCACTATGATGGTTGTACTTTAAAGCACACACTCTTGCCCCCTTCTACATGTTTTAGTGCTACTGCACGGTCTTCAGGAGGAACATGAGACAGTACAGTCCTAAATTTTGAGCACTGACTGGACAAGGTCAGGGTGTATAAGGATACAACCCAATTGTTAATATTAATTTGTTTACTGGGAGGAGCGAAACAACACAGAATACTAAAAAAAAGTTACTCCAGAATTGTTATAATATGAGCATACAAGTATGTATTTACTAAAACATACAAATCAGGAAAGTCAAAAGACCCACTTTAACCCCTTAATGACCAAGCCCATTTTCACCTCAAGGACCAGGCCAATTTTATGTTTGCATTTTCGTTTTTTCCTCCTCGCCTTCTAAAATCCATAACTCCTTTATATTTCCATGTACAGACCCATATAAGGGCTTGTTTTTGCGTGACCAATTCTAATTTGTAATGAAACCTCTCATTTTACTATTAAATGTAGGGCAAACCCCCCCAAAAAATTTTTAGGGAGGAAATTTAAATGAAAACCTAAATTTTGCACATTTTGGAGAGTTTCGTTTTCACACTGTACACTTTACGATAAAAATGATAGGTGTTCTTTATTCTGTGGGTCAATACGATTAAAATGATACCCATGTCTAGATACTTTTATACCGCTTAAAAAAAATCTAAAACTTTTTGTACAAAATCAGTAATCTAAAATCGCCCTATTTTGACCACCTATAACTTTTTCATTTTTCTATATATAGGGCGTAATGAGGGCTCATTTTTTACGCCATCATCTGTACTTTTTTTAGATACCACATTTGCATATATAAAACTTTTAGATAATTTTTTATTAATTTTTTTTGAGTAAAATGTGACAAAAAAGCAGGATTTGTGGAATTTTTAAATTTTTTACGTTTACACCATTCACGGTACGGGATCAGTAACATTCTATTTTGATAGTTCGGACATTTACGCACGAGGCGATACCAAATATGTTTATAAAAAAAAATTTACGCTTTTTGGGGGTAAAATGGGGAAAAACTGACAATTTTCATTTTTATTGGGGGAGGGAATTTTTCACTTTTTTTTTACTTTTTATTTTTACATTTTTCAACTTTTTTTTTACACTTTTTATGTCCCCATAGGGGACTATCTATAGCAATCGTTTGATTGCTAATACTGTGCAGTGCTATGCATAGGACACAGCACTGCTCAGTATTATCGGTGATCTTCTGCTCTGGTCTGCTCGATCGCAGACCAGAGCAGAAGACCCGGAAGACAGCCAGAGCTAGGTAAGGGGACCTCCGGCTGTCATGCTGGATGATCGAATCCCTGCAGCAGCGCTGCGGACGATCCAATCATCCAATCAAAGTGCCGCAATGCCGCAGATGCCGTGATCTGTATTGATCACAGCATCGGAGGGGTTAATGGCGGACATCCACCCGATCGTGGATGTCGGCCACTACCGGCGGTCCCCTGCTGCTGCTAGCAGCCGAAACCTGCCGTGTATGACGCGAGCACCCTTCCGATGCTCGCAGTCATACACAGGACGTAAATGTACGTCCTGGTGCGGGAAGTCCCACCAAACCAGGACGTACATTTATGTCTGTGGTCGTTAAGGGGTTAAATTATCACTTTGTGGCTATTGCAGCCACCACCAGGGGAGCTCACTGCTTATAATTTCATACAATTCTCATTGACCTCATTAGGAACTGATACAACTATACACAGCCATTCAGTTGTTTCACCATTGTAAGGTATGAAGTATATATAGGCAGGAGTTAACACCTTAACGACCATGGACATGTATACATGTCCAGACAGGATGCATGTTCCCACACCAGGACAAGTATACATGTTCATGGTTCTCGCTGCCCAGTGCACCCACGAGATTGCGGCAGGGACTCGGTTGTAACACACAGCTGGTACCCTGCTGCACTGCCAGAACCAAAGTATACTTCGGTTCCAGCAGTTTAACCCTTACAGCCACGGTCAGAAGTGAAGGGGGATGTAAGTATTTTGACAGAGGGAGGGAGCTCCATCTGTCACCCCTGCAGCACCCCGCAGCACAATCATGGGGTGCTGTGTGTGATACCCAACGGGCAGGGGCCTGCCGCACTGCCAGACCGAAGAAAACTTTGGGTCCCAGGAATTTAACCCTTACAGCCGCAGTCGGAAGCGACCGTGAGCTGTAAGGAGTTTTGACAGAGGGAGGGGGCTCCCTCTGTCTCTCTCCTGTAGCACCCCGCAACGATCGTGGGATGCTGCATGTTATCTGGGCAGCCGGGGGACTTTACAAGGACCCCCAGGTCTGCCCCAGTTAGTGTAAAACGCAGGCAGCATATAACTAAGTATTCCAAAGCACAAAAAAAGTGTAAAAATATATATAAAATAAAAGTGTAAAAACAAAGTGTAAAAAAGTATACAAAAATAAAATAAAAATAAATGTATTAAATAAATATAATGAAAAATAAAAATGCATAATGTGTAGGATGACACAGCGCACATCCGCAGCATATTACATGCTGTGGATGCCCGCCAGCAGTCACAATAATGAGCTCTCTGCTGTGGCTGGGTAGCTTTGTGTGTCCACTCATAGCGGCGGATTTCCCACCGGCAGTCATGAACGGACACACTGAGCTACCCAGCCGCAGCAGTGATCTCGCCATTGTGACTGCCGGGGGCATCCGCGGTGAGAAATATGCTGCGGATGTGCTCTATGCGACCCTACACTGCGTTCCGTTCATACGCGTTTCAGCAGTATGTTAGAGGTATCCATCAGCATCATGTAAAAAAAAGTGATGCTGGCGTATACTGTAGCAGCTCCATTCACTTTTGAATGAGACTGCTACAGTATACATTGGCATCCCTTTTTTGACATGACAATGGACACCTATACTGCAGAAATGCAGTATGAATGGGGACTATCACCCAACACCCCCTTCCCCCTCCCACAAAATAAACCAGTTTTTTCAAGATTTTTTTTTTTTTTTTATGCCCAGTGATGGATATATTCTTCATGAGCATGTGCTTATTCCCACAACATGATGGATATATCCATCAGAAACTTTAACTGCCACAGCCACAAGTCACTGCTAGCCGACCAAGGGCCAATCAGAGTGGTCCCTGATCCAGCCAATACACTTGTAGGGGTGTGGTACTATTCTGACAGCTCCGATCCTTTGCAGGCATGGAGTGGGGTCTATAATTCATATAATGATGCCCTGAAAGCCAAAGGGGGCTCCTCTCCTTCTTGGTCCTACCAGGTGGTCAGGCAACCAGATATGGCCTAAGTAGGGGTACAGCCCAGAACAAACAGCGTGATAAAATATGGGGCACATTTCTTCCATTTCATAAGCGACTTACCAAAATTATGTCTCACAAATAAAGAATTTGTGGGAAAAAAAGGTAATTGCAATTTTTTTCCACTGACTTTTAAATAATTCTAGCCACATAATAAGGGCTCCATACATACTCACTTTTGCCCTAGGTGAATACTTTAGGGGGCATAGTTTCAAAAATGGGGTCACTTCTGGGGGTGCAATATTGTTCTGACAGCTAGAATGCTTTGCAAGATGAAGTGCGGCCTATAATTTTTATAATGATAGCCTGAAAGCCAAATGGTGCTCCTCTCCTTTTGGGTCCCACCATGTGGCCATGCAACCAAATATGGCATAAGCAAGGGTATTACCGAACACAGGAAAAATAATGTAATAAAATATGGGGCGCATTTTCAACTTTTCAGATGCAATGTGCAAAAAATATGTCCCACAAATGATGCATTTGTGGAAAATAAAAAGTTAAAAAATTTTCACTGACTTTGTAACAATTTCAGCCATACAAAAAGGACTCAAAGTACACACTTTTGGTCTAGATGAATACTTTAGGGAGTGTAGTTTCCAAAATGGGGTCACTTGTGGGGTTCTGTATGGTTCTGGCAGCTAAAACCCTTTGCAGGCATGAAGTGCAGCCTATAATCCATTCAGCCTAAAATGATGCCCTGAAAGCCAAATTGTGCTCCTCTCCTTCTGGGTCCTACTATGCGGCCAAGGAACCAAATATGGCCTAAGCGGGGGTATTTCCAAACACGGGCCGAGCAGCTCAATAAAATATTGGGTGCATTTCTTTCAATATCAGAATCAATGTACAAAAAATATGTCCCACAAATGATGCATTTGTGAAAAAAAGCTAATTTCGAATAGGGGGTTCCTATGTTCTACCGCATTCAAATTTCTGCAAACCTTGCATAGCACACACACCATGTTTGCCATTCATTCCTTCGGACGGTGCTGATGCACTGAAACTAGTAGAGGATGGCAAATCATGTTTTTTAAAGGGGTACTCCGGTGCTTACACATCTTATCCCCTATCCAAAGGATAGGGGATAAGATGCCTGATCGCGGGATCATGCACGCGGCACCCCGTTTGTAATCAGTCCCCGGAGCCTGTTCGCTCCGGGTCTGATTACGCTCGACCGCAGGGCCGGCGGCATGTGACGTCACGCCTCCTCCCCTGTGTGACGTCATGCTTCGCCCCTCAATGCAAGCCTATGGGAGGGGGCATGATAGCTATCACGCCCCCTCCCGTAGGCTTGCATTGAGAGGCGGAGCGTGACGTCACACGGGGACAGAGGCTTGACGTCACACGCTGCCGGCCCTGCGGTCGAGCGTAATCAGACCCGGAGCGAACAGGCTCCGGGGACGGATTACAAACGGGGTGCCGCGTGCATGATCACGGGCGTCCCCAGCTGCGGGACTCCCACGAGTAGGCATCTTATCCCCTATCCTTTGGGAGTACCCCTTTAATTAGCACATACAAAAGTCCAGTTTAGGGGCACTGCAGACCCCCCAGTGACAGTTCATGAGTGGGTTTATCCCAAAATGTTTTTTCACATCTGGAATTGTATTGCTGTATTTTTAATCATTAATCATTTCCTATTTTAACACTAATATAATAAAAGTAAAATTTTTTCTAGTAGGGGGGTTTCCCAAAAGGGATCTTGTGCCCCGGGCTTAGGCCCTGGGTTTTTATATTTATATTAATTGTGGTTCATGACCCACCCTGGGGATTATTTGTGAGTGGTTAATCCTGGATGTGCTGCACAACCTGAGCCACTTGTGTGGGTTGTAGACTCAGTCTCATGCTACCACTAGAGTGAAAGCACCGCCAGCATTCAAAAGGGACCAAAACCTCAGCCAGGAAGCATAGGAACTGAGAAGTGGTCTGTGGTCACCACCTGCAGAATCACTCCTTTATTGGGGAGTGTCTTCCTAATTGCCTATAATTTCCACCTGTTGTCTGTTCCATTTGCACAACAGCATGTGAAATTGATTGTCAATCAGTGTTGCTGCTTGAGTGGACAGTGTGATATCACAGAAGTGTGATTGGCTTGGAGTTACATTGTGTTGTTTAAGTGTTCCCTTTATTTATTTTTTTAGCAGTGTATTTAGAAAAACATCCAGGAAGTTGTTTACTTAAATGCATACATTGAGAAGGGCTGACATATGTTAACATAGGAATGAACAGAACATTTTATCTATTATTGTTTCACATGAAAGCAAAACAATGTTCTTTTTTTTTCACGACTGAAACGAATGGAACACAAAATTGACTTAGTGTGCGGCAGTTAGGAAATGTAGTAGGCAGCAACCTTGGCATGTTCTTTAAATAATGCATATATTTAGTACAGATGGTCAAATTCAGCACCATTGTAGTATACGACAACACCTGGCACTTTTATAGCCGCTTTTATTTCAGCAGGATTGATTTTATTTTCTCTGTGAATGAAATGAATCATTGCTTTGCATTAAAGGAATTTTTTAAAAAAATTACATCTTTTCTTTACGTGGGACTTTCAAAGTGAAATGTATTTTTATCTTACTATTTTCTAATAATGCCACTCTTCATGCTCAAAAAAGAAAGTTGCAACAGCACTCTTGGTCAAAAAATGGAGGCTCTTAGCGCACTTTTTGATCAAAATGTGTCCCCCCATCCACCACGCGGAGGTGGCCTCATATCGGATGGGACCCTAACATGATAACTCACCTCTGCTGTGCATATAGACTCTGACTGTGTGACATGTTGGATCAGCCATTGACTAAACCACCTCCAGTCTGAGAGGGGTGGGGTGCACGGCTAAAGAGGGTGCCACACCCCCCAACTTACAAAGTAAAAACAAAAGGAAAAATAGCCAGCACAACAACCTAATACACAGGTGCCCGCTGCTGTGGCAAATACAAAATGTACAAAAAAGAAAGTTGCAACAGTACTCTAGGTCAAAAAATGGAAGCTCTTAGCGCACTCTTTATGCTGTAGCATTGGACACTGCTAAATTTAAACAAGTCAGTTGCAGATGGGTTCTATGTAAATTGCAGAATGTATTCTATGGGGTGCCATGTTGTGGGCGTGGTTTTGGAGTAGCGCCCGCTCGTTTTCGTGTGGGAATCTGGAGAGGACGGTACGTCTGCTCACGGCGGGTGACTGACGGACTGAGGGACCCGCTGCAATTCTCCTCATACAAAGTTGCCTGAGTGGTGGATTGCGCTATACAGAACCTGGTACCTTTCCTGCCTAGCACCAGCACTTGCATCTATGTAAATTGCAGGCTGAGCAAAAAATTGGTTAGAGCTTGAGAGCCATCGGTTTCATGCCCCATCTTTCACACCACAATCCTATGGTATACTGTAGGTACCGTATTTTTCGCCCTATAGGACGCTCCGGCATATAAGACACACCCAATTTTAAAGGAGGAAAATCTAGAATACAATGTAAAGTATAGGACAGTGATCTTTAACCAGCGGACCTCCAGATGTTACAAAACTACAACTCCTGGCATGCCCGGACAGCCGTTGGCTGTCCGGGAATGCCAGGAGTTGTAGTTTTGCAACATCTGGAGGTCCTCAGGTTAAAGACCACTGGTGTAGGAGGTAATACTCACATGTCCCCGCCACTCCGGACCCGTCACCGCTGCCCTGGATGTCACCGCATCCTGGGGGTGTTCCTGGGGGTGCTCCGGAACGTCTCTGCTGCACGGTATCCTCACTCTCGTGACGTGATGACGACAAAGGAGAGTGCCGGCCATGCAGGGGATCCCGGCACAGAGCAGACACCGAGGAGGCAGGTTAGGTCCCTCCCGGTGCAGCCAGGTTAGTGTTACTTTTGCTTCAGACGCGGCGGTGTGCGTGATGTCCTGTATTAGCCGCAGGTCCCGACCGTTGACTTTCTTTTTTTTTTTTTTATCAATTCAGTTTTTATTGTTTTCAATATAAAGAACAAACAACAAACAGTGCAATGCAAGAAGGATACAGTAAGAGGTAGAGACCTCAACATTATATATCAGAGAGAGGAAAATAACAAGTTATACAATAACGTCCTGACAACTACCTCATCTTCAGCATTGAGAACGAACAAATATGAATATGCTCTTACTCGGTATAATATGTGCGTTATCAGGATAGGAAGACAAAAACGGGTTACAGGGGGAGGAAGGTCAGTGAACTTTCTTGATTAGTGCTGAAGATTGTATCAGTTAAAGACTAGGAATAACAACCTGCAACATTGTGTAAACAGTGGGAATGGGGTTGGGTGTGTTTTTGTACACAGTTGGTGGAAACTATTTTTGAGGGCTATTTTACAAACACATAGGGAAACTGATGGGGGGCTTTTACTTTGGCACAATTATTTGGGGATCCAGCCATATTAAAAGCCTTCCTGACATGTTTTGCTTCTCAGAGCTTCAGCAGAGGCCTGGGTGATAAAAGTTACCATATCATGGGCAGCACTTTCTCCAAGGTTAGTGTGTTTATGAAAAGGCTCAACAATTTGTAAAAGGTGGACTAATATAAAATTCGTTTTGGAACAGTTTTTTTTTTTCTGTTTAACTTTTGTTTAACTGGAGCCACGAGCCATATTAACAACTACTCTATGCCAGGGTCTATTAGACGTTACTATATTCAGTCTTTCTTTCTATTGCTTGGCCCAAATAACTTTCCATCTTTCATTAAATATTTAAATATATTCATTGTGCAGGTCTAAAGAGCACCTGAACCTATCCTTGGGTATTCACAGTTGATTTTGCAAATTTCAGTTTTTTTATGCTCTGAAAAGCTTCAGTCTTGTAAACAAGGAAACATTGCTGTGTCTCAATCTGGCAAAGTACCACCATCCTTTAACAAGCCATTATCTTTGGGAAAGCAATACTAAAAAGACCTTCTGTCACATAGCTTCCGATGAAACTTTTCACTCCAGGTTATCATCTCCAACGCCAGAACAGTAAAATATTCATGGCACACAGTAATTAATAAGATTAAAACTGAGAATGTATTGTTAATGAAATATGAACATACTCTAAATGAAATTACAAAGGTACAAGTACAGCCAGGTGCCGGAATGAAAAAAAAAAAAAAAAAAAGCACAGGCTAAACTAATGTTTCAATAAATGCTAAAATGTAAATAGAACCCTTTTATTTGTCACTTTATGCTGTTTCATAATTTGTATTAAAGGACATCTGCAGCAAAAGACAACTTATCCCTTATCCACAGAATAAGGGATAAGTGTCTGATCGCGGGGGTGGGTAGTGGCTAATGCGCGTAGCGTCGACCTCTCTGAGGTCGACTTTACTCCCCCTCCCCGCCTCTCCCCTGTATATATCTCCTCTGTATTTTCGTTTCTGTCATCATTTGGTAATTCACTTTATCTAACGCATCTACTCACCTTAGCGCAGTGTCCGCTTTCGCATCTCCGCCGGCGCCATTGTTTCCCTGTCTGAACGCGCTCTCCCTCACGCGCGTCCTCTCACAAGATTTTTATTTATTTTACCTTTATTTCCGCCCTGAACCTCATGTTTCTATGTCTGTCTTTTAAATTGTATTAATTGTATATATAGTACTATGACTGTTTATGAAATCTTTATGTTTTTAGCTTTAAACTTGCATATTATGAGCCTCCTAGTCGGCAATAAAATTCAAGATTTTCCTAGTTTTTATGAAGGAAAATATAGATTTTATAACGACAGGAGGCGAATAATATCCCACCCATGCCCAACCCTCATGATATTGTTTATTTATATTTTTCAGCCTACTAGATTTGACGAAATGATCAGCCTACGACAACTTCTCCCTCAGATGACTCGTCTTCTCTTTAATCTGATCTCCTAAGTCAAGTCCTTATGGCTTCAACCCTCATACTCATCCTATACCTCTACTGAAGAAAAGGCCAGAGGCCTTGAAACGCGTCTAGAATTGTGTATTCTACTTGCATCTATCTATAATCATCTCCATATCCCAGCTCTATACCGAACTCTATTTGAAACTGCTGGAAGCCCCCAGTATTGGGACCACTGCGGCTTCACTGCCACTCTGCGCGCGTGCAAGCGCCCAACTACACGGGGCGCGCTGCACGCACTCCCACCGCTACCTTGAACGCACCGCTTTATTCCACCAGCCAAGGACCTTCGGCTTACCTACGAGGCCGGTGCCATCCGTGCCAGCTGCGGACCTTGCGGAGAGGACAACTCCAGCGCTACCTATAACGCTGCTGGACACAGGAGATACAGACCTTCACTGCCGGAGGCCTGACACCTCCGTGCCACATCACCGAAACAGCTCCTCTGCCGATACCAGCGGTCGCAAGGGTGGTGAGTGGTGCTGTGCACCGGACTTTCGTTATCCTTCACATCTGTGAGACAGTTTGTTACACTGCACTACCATCGGCTGATTCATTGAGATTGGACACTGCAACTGTTACAACAAGCCGTTATTTGACATTGTATTTGGCTATCGGCATCACATCGTGCTTATAAGAGACTGAGCAGTTAAGCACACTGTTAACTGATTATTATTGATGCCAACATTGGATGAACTATAGATGCAAGTTTTATTTTATTTTATTTTATTCTCTCTATTGAATTATTAATTCATTGATTTTATACATTTTTATTATTCTACGCTGCGCCTTTTGTCCCATGCAAGGGCCCTGCAGGGACACTAGATACCAGCGAATAACATCACCTTTAATAAATATATTATATTTTTTCAATTAATATCTGGATCTCCATCTATTCTTATTCTTTACATTCCACTAACTTTCTTTTACATATACCTTGAGGACTGGTACCTAGTTGATTTATCAACTAAATCGTTTTTCTGTACTATTTAGACCTTTGGGTGAAGGTAACACCAGTTAACCTCGGGTATATTCACCCACTGAGTGAGCTACACCTTCTTTTATCTAATTTGTCCTCATACCTTTAAGCTGAAGATTTGACCTTCTTAACTGTTTATGATTCAGATATGGATTGTTTTTTCCTACACACATCAAAGAAAGGAGACGTTATTAGGTCACCTGGACTTATATCACCTCTCAT
Organism: Hyla sarda; assembly: GCF_029499605.1. Classification (NCBI taxonomy): domain Eukaryota; kingdom Metazoa; phylum Chordata; class Amphibia; order Anura; family Hylidae; genus Hyla; species Hyla sarda. The sequence goes on along the minus strand of NC_079190.1, from coordinate 131,775,949 downwards.
GATATATGATTGGTCAACACACCTATACCTGTTCAGCATGTTTGGTTGCACTGTTAATGTTTTTTCTCTCCTGTATCTCTACTATGTTATTTCAGCTGCTATTGAGTAGTAAAGAATTTGGACAGCATATTATTCGCCTCCTGTCGTTATAAAACCTATATTTTCCTTCATAAAAACTAGGAAAATCTTGAATTTGTGGTCTAGTAGCACCTCCCCATAGTATAGTGCAGTACTGCACTACTTTTTATCTATACCAGTATTAGCTATTCCTATGGACACCAGGTGATGGCAGCTTCATGTTGTACAGGACCCTGAGGAAGTTCCTGCCCTCTATGTATAAAGTGATTTATAGCTTCTAGCACCTACTTATGACTTTTATTTTAGTACTTGCTTTATCTGTATTGGTTATGTTGACATTTTTTTTTTAATCTTTATTTTTTTTTTCTTATTTTTGCATGAGATTTTGGAGACTTTTGAACCAAATATCAGTTTTCCATAGAGTTATAGAGGGAGATTTATCAAAGCTGTCTATGTCCCGCATCAATATAGACCAAACTACAGAGGGTTAGTCTGGTTTATTGTGCACCTAATTTATCAAAAGGCGCACGGCTCTTGATAAATTCTGTGCACAGACTTTGTGATCTATGCTTTAGACTGTATTTAAACCTGCTGCAGCATGGTCTGACATTTCGGCGTAGTTTTAGCCGATGCGACTTGTCGCTGAAAAGTCACTTTTGATAAATTCAGCACCAATGCATTTTTCCGTCTAAAATAGACTAGAATGCATCATGTTCTAAAAATCCTCTAAAGCAAAAGTCGCAGAAAAGTCGCACATATTTAGACTGTGACTTTCTGTTCGACAAATTTAGACAGGAAAAAAACTGTCTAAATCCTTTGAAAAATATCCCCCATAATCTCAGGATACAATTGTTTCAACATGCAATGTTTGCCGTAGAACAGGGGTACTCAACTATTTATAGTGAGGGTCCGCTAATCCAGGTCTGCCACTATTAAAGGTCCGAACAAAGCGCTGAGGCCTGATTCACACCTAGTGGCCGCAGTGCCATGAAGGAAATAGGTAAAACAACTGAAGCCTGTAGGATGTAAACCTACTGTTTCCTGTATTTCCTGAATACTGCCAGAGACTGTACCCCTGAATAAAATACTGCCACATTGTATGTCCCTGAATATATTACTGCCACACACTGTACCCCCTGAATATATTACTGAAGCATGCTATGCCCCTGAATAAATTACTGCTGCACACTATGCCCCTGAATATATTACTGCTGCACGCTGTGCCCCTGAATATATCACTGCCACATGCTGTTCTCCTGAATATATTACTGCCACAAGCTGTACCCCCTGAATATATTACTGCTGCACGCTGTGCCCCTGAATATATTATTGCCGCACACTATGCCCCTGAATATATTACTGCCACACGCTGTTCCCCTGAATATATTACTGCCACAAGCTGTACCCCCTGAATATATTACTGCCACATGCTGTTCTCCTGAATATATTACTGCCACAAGCTGTACCCCCTGAAAATATTACTGCCACATGCTGTTCCCCTGAATATATTACTGCCACAAGCTGTACCCCCTGAATATATTACTGCCACATGCTGTACCCCCTGAATATATTACTGCCACACACTGTACCCCCTGAATATAATACTGCCACACACTGTGCCCCTGAATATATTTCTGAAGAACGCTATGCTCCTGAATATATTACTGCCGCACACTGTGCCCCTGAATATATTACTGCCGCATGCTATGCCCCCTGAATATATTAATATATAGTAAGATACAAGGGGCACAGTATGCGGCAGTCATATATTTAGGGGAACAGCGTGCGGCAATAATATATTGCTGCACGATGTGCCCATAAATATATTAAAGCTGCACACTGTTCCCCTGGTATTATACTTCCACATGCTATGCCCCTAATATATTAAAGCCACATGCTGTGCTCCAGGTATATTACTGCCACACGCTGTGCCCCTGGTATATTTCTGCCACTTGGTATGCCCCTGCTATAGGACTGTCACACGCTATATCCCTGGTATAGTACCGCCACACACTATTTAGCTGATATAGTACTGCTACATGCTATATCCCTGGTATAGTACCGCCACACACTATGTAGCTGATATAGTACTGCTACATGCTATATCCCTGGTATAGTACTGCCACACACTATGTAGCTGATATAGTACTGCTACATGCTATGTCCCTGGTACATTACTGCCACACAATATGGCCCCAAATATAATTTTAACAAGCACTGTGCCATGTACCGACTAATTGTACCATAAAACAATGAATGATACTACCGAGCCCGCTCAATGAATTATACCAATCTGCCCCCAGAATAAATGATGCCACTGTGCCCCCAGAATAAATGAAGTTACTGTGCCCCCAGAATAAATGGTCACTGTGCCCCCAGAATAAATGAAGCCACTGAGCCCCCAGAATAAATGAAGTCACTGTGTCCCCAGAATAAATGAAGTCACTGTGCCCCCAGAATAAATTGTCACTGTGCCACCACATAAACTGTGTCACTGCGAATCTTCAGCTGCTGCAAACTACAACTCCCATCATGCATAGGCAGACGGTGATGATGGGAGTTGTAGTTGTGTAACAACTGGAGAGTCACAGGTGGGGGAATGTCTGCTCACCTGACAGCGTAGGCTCCCGGGTCCCGTGCTGCTCCGTCGCTCTGGCCTCTTCTTGTCAAGCCTGGCCAGAGCAGATGATGCAGGCAGCGCTAATCGTGCCACCTGCATCACTGGAGAAGCACCGGGCAGGAAGCACAGCGTTCCCTTGCTCCGGCCGTGGCTATTCATTTGTATCAGTGTCTTAAAGACACCGCTACAAATGAATAAGGGGAGATCCAGCTGGAGATCAAGATGACTGGCTGTCGCCGTCCGGATTTGGACCGTGGTCCGCCAGTTGAGTATCTCTGTCCTAGAACCAACTAGTATTGTAACTTAAAGGACCTCTGTAGGTCACATGGTTTTTGTTCAGAATGTCAGCTGTACTTTGGGTATTTAGATTAGTATTGTATAATTATTTGTATGCAACGTTATACCCAAGGCTGCTGCATCCCTTGGTTAAACTCATCCTTCAGGTTATGAGATGTGAGAGTTGGTAGGTTTTTCAGTCTTCTGCAATATATATCCCCAGCGATGAGTGCATAGCATTCCCTCAGTGTCCGGTCAGGTCATTGGGAAACCCAGTTGCCCAATTGGCCTGAGAAATCCCATTTGCTCATGTTGCATTTGTAGAGCAAGGCAATAAAACGGTTAGATGGACAGGATTGGAGCCCCCCCCCCCCTCAACTACAGAGACTCCACAAGACTGAGGACCTACACCACCCACTGTCAAAAGGCAGTGATTGTCATTTTCAAGAACTTGTGACATTCAATAGTGGAAGTAACAATGAGTGACAATGCGGCATTTCTCACCATAGTAACATATATGCAATGTGCACTTTGACTATACAAACACATTGTAATGGACTGCACCTGGGAGACAGCATATGGATCATTAGCTTTCTACAAAATGACTTGCAGAAAATGCATAGTTATGTACATAGTACTATTTGCTGCAAAATAAAATTAAGGAAAATGCCAGTTCAACGCACACAGTGCCAGAGTAAATTCCATACCGGTAATAGACAATGTAAAAACTATAGAGGGTACCCTTTTTTTAATTGAGCAGTTGTTGTATGGTTATTATATTCTGTATTATCTTTCTTTGTGTAAAAATCTAAAATTTAAGAAATTAAGTTCTAAAATATAATGGTGTGATTATAGTGCCTGCAAGCTAATTCTGGTGTTGCACATATTAAATTGTTTTGCCTTTTTATGGCTATCTCTCTATAATAGCACTTTCTTTTTTTGTCAAGGGATTCATTTGAGAATTAAAGAGTGGATATGTGTTAGCCTAAAGTTAAAGATAGACTATGTCATAAAATGGAAAATCGCTTTATTTCCATATAACCGATGTATACCAAAATTGGATTTCCACATGATTATCCATAGTACAAGTAACAGCTTATGTCCATGGATGTATTTGGCTTGTTTGCGACCCCGGCTTTACATTGTATAACATTCAGCATATCAGATATAAGAATATCACATTTTAAATAAGAATATTTGGGGTTATAATGTTGAATTATTTAGAGGCATGTAAACATTGCTCAGTAACAATATAGTGTTATCATGGAGCATGCAGGAGACTGGTTTCTTGGCAGCTCAGCATATGGACACTTTATTTGAGACACTTTTATTGCAATTGTTGTTGTTTTTTTTTTTATAATAAAACAAGGGATAATACAGAATCACAAGCCATATGACAGCACCAAATACAAAAGTTATATGAAAACACATGTACTATAGCATTATTACAAGTTAACAGCAAAACAAACAGTGGAAGTGATTTGACACAGTCATAGGTGTGGCGGTAAACAGATAGCAAATAGAATAAATTAGAACAGGGCAGGAAGGAACCGCTGTCAGCATTGTAGTCCTCACTCCAGCACCATCCTCTTACATCTGCTCTGTGCATGCTATGTTACTGGCGTGTGCCCATTGTAATACCATTCGATCCCAGAAATGTATTTAACCCCTTAAGGACCACGGGTTTTTCCATTTTTGCACTTTCATTTTTCCCTCTTCACCTTTTCAAAATCATAACCCTTTAAATTTTGCACCTAAAAATCCATATGATGGCTTATTTTTTGCACCACCAATTCTACTTTGCAGTGACATCAGTCATTTTACCCAAAAATCTATAGCGATATGGAAAAAAAATCATTGTGCGACGAAATTGAAGAAATAACGCCATTTTGTAAGTTTTGGGGGCTTCCGTTTCTACGCAGTACATTTTTCGGTAAAAATGACACCTTATCTTTATTCTGTAGGTCCATACGGTTAATATGATACCCTACTCATATAGGTTTGATTTTGTCGTACTTCTGTAAAAAATCCTAACTACATGCAGAAAAATTTATGTTTAAAATTGTCATCTTCTGACCCCTATAACTTTTTTATTTTACCGCGTATGGGGCGGTATGAAGGCAAATGTTTTGCGCTGTGATCTGAAGTTTTTAGTGGTACCATTTTTGTATTGATTGGATGTTTTGATCACTTTTTATTCATTTTTTCATGATTAAAAGTGACCAAAAATACATTATTTTGGACTTTGGATTTTTTTTTGCGCATACGCCATTGAACCTGTGGTTTAATTAATTATATATTTTTATAGTTAGGAAATTTACACGTGGCGATACACATATGTTTATTTACATACTTTTTTTACACTTTTTTTTCCCAGTGTTTTAGCTCCCATAGGGGGCTATAACATTGCACACACTGATCTTATACCCTGTTCACTGCAAAGCCACAGCTTTGCATTGATCAGTGTTATCGGCGGTTGATTGCTCAAGCCTGCATCTCAGGCTTGGTGCAATAAATCGCCGAAGGGACACCCCGAAGGAAGGTAAGAGGACCTCCGCTCGTGTCCCAGCTGATCAGGACACCGCATTTTCACTGCGGTTGTCCCGATCAGCCCCACTGAGCAGCCGGGAAGCTTTCACTTTTGTTTTTAGATGCAGCATTCAACTTTGAACGCGGCGTCTAAAGGGTTAATAGTGCGTGGCACCCCACGTTATATCGCGGAAGCCGGCCAAGAACGTAAGGGGCAGCTTTGTACAACTAAGGCCTTATTAACACCACAAACCCATCTCAACTACAGAGATGCCAAAAGATTGTGGACTTGTACCGCCCACTGTTAAAAGGCAGTGAGTGTCGTTAAGGAGTTAATTTTTTTTTTTTTTACCCCCTATTCATTGTGCATTTTGCCTGCACTGCACCTGGGAGACAACCTATGGATCATTAGCTTTCTACATAGTTCTATTTGCTGTAAAATGAAATGAAGGAAAATCCCAGTTAAACACACACACAGTGCAAGAGTAAATTCCATACGGGTAATAGACTTTGTATAAACGTTACCTTTTTTTATTGAGCAGTTATTGTATGGTTTTTATATTCTGTGGCAGCTTAACACAATGATTTCTGCCTCCAAAGCATGGATACGTAGAGAAAATGTAAAAATTACATGCCAATGTGTCCGATCTCAGATGGGCAGGGGCCTCATTCATTTCAATGACCATTGGGCAATTTTTAGTCCAAGACAAAACTCTGATACGATGGGGAAAATGACCCAAAGGTAGTTATTAGCTGAATATATGCGGGCCATTAATATATGGGGCGTGTGTCATTTTGACACTTTCCGTTCTTCAGGGGCAAAAATCGTGAGGTGAACCTAGCCTAGCTTTGTGTCATTTTGCTTCAATTGCAATAACACACTTTGGTGCTGAAGCAAGGTAAAGATTAATTCACCTAATACTGAGAATTGATGCTATGTAATACCGTGCTACTTACTCCTATGCTATGTGGATTAGGTATCTGCATTATGCTCAATGTCATGCACAGTACTTACTCCAATTTAATATTCTGCTTAGTTTTTGTAGTATTGGTCCTCACTAGGGATGAGCAAATCATATCTGACAAATCCGAATTTGTTACAAATTTCAGGAAAAATTTGATTTATAATTAATGCAAATATCGCCGCGATTTGCTTCATTAAACTCCATTTAGTGCAGTCCAGGCTCCAGGGCATCTAAAATTGCAGATCCACATGTGAGGACATGGGGCAAGAAATCCGGGGAAGGCGTGAACAAGGATCGGCGGGATGACCCTGAATCCCATGCAGCATGCGGCCTATCAGCAGCCAGCCACCCTGTGATGTCACAGCCCTATATAATCTGCAGCCATCTTGCGGCCAGTCACATCAGAGTTCTATTATAGAGAGAGAGGGACAGACAGCAGTGTGTGCTGCACAGAAAAGCATTTTTACAGCACAGAGGAGTGGCAGAGGCTTAAATTCATTAGGTGGAGGTCGCAGCAGACTAGGGATGAGTGACAGCAGGAGTCGCAGCGAGAGGCCTGAGCTCCCAGTATCAGCTAACGGTCGTCACTCGACCAGCAACCCATCTGCCATCATCGATTGGTTAACACAGTTATCCACTTCATCACAAGTTACATCTGACACCCCCCAGTCAACAGTCGGTGGGTTCTTCAGACACAATGCTCAGTTGGCATAGAGAAGTCAGGAGGCTACTGCTACTGCCTAGCCAAGAGGTGGAGGAGACATCCGCCGCTTCCTCCACTAGGTGGGCAAGTAGTGGTGATGAGAGTGACATGGGAGGTGGTGTTGCGAGCGTTCAGGCTCCTGAAGCAGACAATGTGGAGGAAACTGAGGAGGACATCAGTGACGTGCAGACACAACTCGATGATGATGAAGCCGACCGCACTTGGGAGTCGGGTGCCAAAGGGCCTTCATCATCATCAGGAGAAGAGAGTTGCAGGTTGCAAGTGAGGCAGCAGCTGAGCCAGCAAGGGGGTAGCATGGTTGGCAGTCAGCATGGTGGTAGAAGTGGAAAGTCTGGAGCCAAACGTGCCCCGGGTAGACCACCTGTATCGCGGCAGCCAACCTTCCAGGGAGGTAGTGGAACGGGGGTTCCTGGAGTCGGCAGCAGTAGCAGTCAATCAGTGCAGACTGGTTGAAAAATCAGCTACTCGGCTCATCAAGCATCCGGAGGATGTTAACCTGCCACATCACATGCAAGATGTGTCGGCAGAAGGTGAAGCATGACCAGGATCCCAATGTTGGCACCACAGCCCTGCATCAACATATGCAACGTCACCATAAAGCGGCCTGGGAGAACCGTGGTTCCGATGTGGTGGTCCAGCCTGCTGCATCACCCAGTGGCACGCCGCTCCCTGTTTTAGCCAGCCAAGGCTCCACCACCTCAGCCAAAGGGAGCTGTGTGTCATACCCATCTTCTGTCGGTCCAGAGGCTCCTGCTCCTCCTACTTAGAGTAATTCATTCTGCCAGCAATCCATTGGCGAAGCCATGTCCAAGAGATAACAGTGTGCGCCCACTCATCCAACGGCACAGAAGCTGGTTGTGCTCCTGTCCTAGTTGCTGGTGCTGCAGTCCCTCCCTGGTCAAGTCAGAGAACTGATGGCTTGTGTTGAGCCAAGGTGGAGAGTCCCAAGCCGTCATTTCTTTGCGAAGAAGGCAGTACCAGCCCTGAACAATTTTGTGGAAGAGAAAGTAGGCCTGTCCTTGAGCCTATCAGTGTGTACCAAAGTGCACAGCAGCGCCGTCGTGTGGAGCTGTAACTACGGTCAGGGACAATTCATGTCCTTTATGCCCCACTGGGTGAATGTGGTTCCTGCACAGCCACAACAGCAACTTTGACAGGTCATGCCGCTTCTGCCTCCACGCTCTCAGGCCGTTGGTCCTGTGACAGCGTGCGACTCCTCATCCTCCACCGTGTCCTCAGCCTCCAATACACGGACAAGTCTCAGTGTTTCTCCAGCATACCATGTGTGCAGGGCACGGCGGTGTCACGCTGTTGTTCACATGGTTTGCCTTGGCGAACGGAGTCACACAGGGGAGGAACTGCTAAAAGTCATTCATCAAGAAATCGATTCATGGCTTACTCCACAAAAACTGGAAATGGGAACCATGGTGACCAACAACGGGAAGAACATCTTGTCTGTGCTGCGAGAAGGAAGCCTGAGACATGCGCCCTGCATGGCACACGTGTTCAATCTGGTTGTCAAGCGGTTCCTGAAGTGTTCTCCCCATCTGCAAGACATTCTAACAATGGGAAGGAAACTTTGCATGCACTTCAGCAACTCGTACACCACAAACACACCCTCCTTGAGCTGCAGCGTCAGAACGGTATCCCCCAACATAGTCTGATTTGCGACGTTTGAACATGTTGGAATTCCACACTCCATATGCTGTGTTATTCAGTTGCAACTATATGGTCTCCTCATGCTGCCAACACTTCCACGCTGTGTCATTCAGCCACTATATGGTCTCCTCATGCGGCCGCCACCTCCACGCTGTGTCATTCAGGCACTATATGGTCTCCTCATGCTGCCAACACCTCCAGACTGTGTCTTTCAGCCACTATATGGTCTCTTCATGTGGCCAACACCTCCACGCTGTGTCATTCAGCAACTGTTTGGTCTCCTCATGCTTCAGCCTCATCCAAGCTGTGTCATTCAGCCACTATATGGTCTCCTCATGCTGCCAACACTCCCACGCTGTGTCATTCAGCCACTATATGGTCTCCTCATGCTTCCAACACCTCCATGCTGTGTCATTTAGCCACTATATGGTCTCCTCATGCTGCCGCCAACTCCAAGCTGTGTCATTCAGCCACTATATTGTCTCCTCATGCTGCCAACACCTCCACGCTGTGTCATTCAGCCACTATATGGTCTCCTCATGCGACCGCCACCTCCACGCTGTGTCATTCAGGCACTATATTGTCTCCTCATGCTGCCAACACCTCCACACTGTGTCTTTCAGCCACTATATGGTCTCTTCATGCTGCCAACACTTCCACTCTGTGTCATTCAGCAACTATATGGTATCCACATGCTTCAGCCTCATCCAAGCTGTGTCATTCAGCCACTATATGGTCTCCTCATGCTGCCAACACCCCCACGCTGTGTCATTCAGCCACTATATGGTGTCCTCATGCTGCCAACACTTTCACGCCATGTCATTCAGCCACTATATAGTGTCCTCATGCTGCCAACACTTTCACGCCATGTCATTCAGCCACTATATGGTCTCCTCATACTGATGCCACCTCCAGGCTCATTGTGCCGCTCTGCGATGCCGGTAATCTGCATGTTATTCTGAATAACAGTATTATGTTACTACCCCAGCACACTCCATATGCGTGTTACCGCAAGGCAAAGTGTTCTACACCCCTATTGAGGCTCTCTGTAGGCCAGAAATAGCCATTTTTAATACACATTCGCCGCAAATAAATTTGGACCGAACCAAATTTTTTGGGAAATTCAGCAAATGTATGCCACACTAATTATTATGCAAATGAGATGTACCGCTGACCTTATGACCTGGCAGTAATGTAACTAGGGTATATTTAAAACCACTGGATATGTGCAGCTGTAATATTCTATGCCTGATGAAGAACCCGGCATGGGTTCGAAACCTTTGTGTTGCACCCTTCTATATGTTGCCAATAAAAGTCAAACTGATTTTAAGGAATACTTTTGGCATATTGGTCGTTCTTGGGATTTTGGCGCCCGGTCACACGTTCCAATTTTTTCATGTTTTCTACTTAACACTAATTGAGCATTGTTTAAACATGATGCTTAGTCTTCCTTAATTTTGTTGCTTACCATGTCCTTCCCTTTTTCACTACAGTTTACCTATGGCTGATGGCTACTTCCATGAGGATACTGCAACATGTCACAAAGGTCACATCATCTCAATCTGGATACATATACATGACCGTGAGATCACTGTACTCCAAAGGCCTCCACAGTCATCAGATCTCAGTCCAATAAAGCACCTTTGGGATATGGTGGATTGGGCAATTTGCATAATGGGTGTTCAGCTGACAAATTTAAGCCTTGTCAAGAAAAAACATAGCTAGGAAGCTGGAACTGCCATACTATCTACAGATTCCCACTGGAAGTCAATAAACATGCAACATCTGTCCTGCAACTTCTTCAGTCCTTGCAAATAAAATTATTTTGACTACATGTGTAAACCACTCATGTGCAGCATTAGTTGCCTCTGGAACACTCCCAAATGAATGTCCTTGTTTGTTAAATTGGGGAACAGATGAAAGTCAAAAGGAGCCAGTTTAGGCAAAAAGGAGGCTGGTTTTGCCATTGTTTCACCTGAAGCGTGTGAAGAGACGTTAAAGGGGTACTCCACTGGCCAGCTTTTGCAACTAAATGTTACGAACGCTATTTTTGTGCTGTGGTGGTTGGCCACGCCCCCTCGTGACGTCACAACCACGCCACCTCAATGCAAGTCTATGGGAGGGGGCTTGCAGGAACATGCCCCCTCATGGGAACATGCCCTTTGTGTCTTTACAGGAGCACACTGTGCATTCAAAGGCTAGAGATGGGTATATAGAAATAACAAATACTATATGCACTTAGCAAAAATGAAACACTAAAAACATTTACTCATAAAACCGACATTGGTAATTGTTTAATGTAACCTCTATACTGCTCATTAGGTCCAGGATAACAGCCTCAGCTACAATGCTTGGTTCAAATAGCTGCTCTTCCATCTACAGTGAATGATATACTTCGCTAATTGAAGCAGCGACATGAGGCAACACTATAACCGGTACAAAAAAAAAAATATCAAACCTACATTCACTAAGCTATTAGTCACTTCCCAACACTTGTTAAGAGTATATCTGTGGGTTTTACACTTTACTATTCTTTGTTGAGCTCAAAAAACATTAATACAGATGGGAAAAAAAGGCATCTAAAAGTCTAGTTCAACCTATTATCTTTTGGCAGAAAATTCCATAGTTGCAAGTACTTGCCATTTGTACTTGACGTAGATTTAGTGCCTCAGTTTCAGATACACTATATGGCTAAAAATATCTGAACACCCTTCTTATTTATTGTGGTTAGGTGCACAATACGAAGCACAAAGCAATGCAATCTCCAAAAGAAAATACCAGTAGTAAAATTAGCCATTATTTCCAGTATAAGGCAATGTTAATTCTGCAGCATAAATTGGCATTTTATTGTATGCTTCCATCTTTGCAACATCAGTTTGGGAAATGCCCTTCCTGTTCCAGTATGACCCCTGCCCCATGTATGACATGTGGTTTCTAAAGATATGGTTTAATGCATTTGTTGTTGATAAAGGCCTACAGAGAGCCTGATAGCAGGCAGAGATATAAAAAAACAATGAGAAAAAAGGAACAATGAAAAATGTATTAGGAAGTGACAAAATCTTTCATTAACCCCTTAAGGACCAAGCCCATTTTATTTTAGCATTTTCGTTTTTTCCTCCTCGCCTTCTAAACATCATAACTCTTATAAATTTTTCATCCACAGACCCATATTAGGGCTTGTTTTTTTGCGTGACCAATTTTTACTTTTTAATGACATTGCTCTTTTTACCATAAAATGTATGGCGCAACCCAAAAAATATTATTTATGTGGGGAAATTGAATAGAAAACAGCAATTTAGCAAATTTTGTAAAATTTTGTTTTCACGCCTCACACTTTACGGTAAAAATTACATATTTTCTTTATTCTGTGGGTCAATGCGATTAACCCCTTGGGCATGGAGGGTTTTTCCGTTTTTGCACTTTAGTTTTTTCCTCCTTACCTTTTAAAAATCATAACCCTTTCAACAGAGGCAGCTCTAGACTTTTTGAGGCCTTAGGCAAAAATAAATCTGAAGCCCACCAAGCGCAATAAAAAGAAAAAACAAAATAAGCAGGCGATATAAAAATTTACTGTATAAATTGCATATTTTAAGGCAAACATTAATATATATCATAACCTCGCTATTCACAGCTTATTACATACTACATACTACAGAGGACATTTTTTTCTTTTTGGATTTTCATTTCTGTCATGACCACAATGCTCTCTGCTGACACCTCTGTCCATTTTAGAAAATGTCCAGAGCAGCATATGTTTGCTATGGGGAATTTCGTCTGCTTTGGACAGCTCCTGACATAGACAGAGGTGTAAGCAGAGAGCACCTTGGTCGTGACAGTAGAGAAATCCAAAAAGAAAATAATTTCCTCTGTAGTATACAGCCACTAATAAGTACTGTAAGGATTAAGATTTTTTTTTAATAGAAGGAATTTACAAATCTGCTTAACTTTCTAGCATCAGTTGATTTAGAAAAAGAAAAAAAAAAGTTTTTCACAGGAGTACCTGCCTTTCATCGCTCACTACATTATTGCACAGTTTGATATATAACTCATCTCTGACTGTGCCATCATTTAGTGAGCGGTGAAAGGCAGGTAAAAAATAGCAACTGGTCCATTCATAAGCCACACACTTTACCTTTTTTGCCCCCTGCCTGGATGAGGCTAAGGCTTTTTAGATTTATTACAGAAAAAGCACAGCAGCACAGAGGATTTCTGAAGGGAACTGTAGTGAGTCAGAATGTCTGCTTCACTACAGTTCCTGCCAGAAATGGTCTGTGCTGCTGGGAAGTCTACTCCATCTTCTACCTGCCTTTCACCACTCCCTACATGATGGTACAGTCAGAGATATAAGTTATATTTCACATGTAACTTATAAGTCAGACTGTGCCATCATGTAGGGAGCGGTGAAAGGCAGGTAGAAGATACATACAACTATACAATTCATAAGCCACCCACCTGGCCAGGCTACCCTGTTTTGGGTCCATGCAGCTGTCGACTGAGAAGGCCGGCAGAGAGATCAGGGCACTTCTTCGGGACGGCTCCGTACACCGAGGACAAGCAGGGCCCCGTACACCGAGAACAAGCAGGGCCCCGTACACCGAGGACAAGCAGGGCCCCGTACACCGAGGACAAGCAGGGCCTGTATGAGAGAGAGAGAGAGCAGGGCAGCGGGGGCACTGATCGGTGGCACAGTGAACTCCGACGTGGCGCTGCTGTGCTTAGAGGTGAGGTCACGTCACCCCCACGGTGACGTGACCTCACGTCTAAGCGCAGCAGCGCCACGCCAGAATTCAAAGCGCCTCTCCCAGCAAGCCACTGCGGTTCTCTTACAGGGCTGATGTGGCTGTGTGGGAGATGCAAGCCAGCAGCACCGTTCTCCAGGCCCGGGTGTGTGCTGGGCCCGGGTGTCGCGGGCAATTTAAAAAAAAAAATTTTTTTTATTTAATGTGACAGGCAGCGGGCAGCGGCCCATTTCCCGGCCGGGCCTCCAGATGACGGCCGAATGGACCAGCCGGTCAGTCCGCCCCTGGGCTAAACAGTTAAAAATGTTGACCAGGAAAGGCTGCTGACATATTTTTTAATTACAGCAGCCTGCAGCTCTCTGATTACACCAAGGGTCTCAAACTCAAATTATCTGGGGGCCACTGGAGGTAGCAGCTGGGTGAGGCTGGGCCGCATGCGTTCATTAAATATAATGCCCCCATCATGCGCCCCTCATCATCCACCAGCAACCCCCCATTCCCACCTACCACCGTGTGTTAATAGCATGAGCTGACGGATGATGGGGGTGCTACTTCTGGGGGTTCACCACATTGGGTAGGCAGCAGGTTCCCCACATTAGGTAGGCAGCAGCTTCCCCACATTAGATAGGCAGCAGGTTCCCCACATTAGATAGGCAGCAGGTTCCCCACATTAGGTAGGTAGTAGCAGTTTCCCCACATTAGGTAGTAGCAGGTTTTCCACATTAGGTAGTAGCAGTTTCCCCACATTAGGTAGAAGCAGGTTCCCCACATTAGGTAGGAGCAGGTTCCCCACATTAGGTAGTAGCAAGTTCCCCAGATTAGGTAGCATTCTCGTCGTCGTCCCCCCCCCGACTCTCTCTCTCTCTCACACACACACACACACACACACACACACACACATAGACAGACACCCACACATGCACACACACATAGACACACTTACCTGTCCTGCGCTGCATTTCTCTTCTCCGGCGGCGGCGACCTGACGAGTAACGTCACTGACGTCCTCCTGTGCGGGTCTGTGGAGGGACGTCACGTGCGCGACGTCCCTGATCAGACTCGGGCCGGCCGGCCAACCCGAGACCGGGAGGAGGAGGGCGGGGAAGTGAAGCCTTCTGGCATTTTGCGTTGCTTGCCCAAAGCAGGACTAAATGCCTGAAGAAGTTACCTGCCCAGCACCCGGAACTGCATGTCTCGGGCGTCGGGCAATACAAATTACACATACCTGGTGCGGGCCACAAACTTTCGTTCCGCGGGCAGCAAATGGCCCGCGGGCCGGGAGTTTGAGGCCCCTGAATTACACGATTTAGGCGGCCGCAAGGCCCCTTTTAGCACGAGGCCTTAGGCGGACGCCTAAATCGCCTCTGCCTTTCAATTTTGCACCTAAAAATCCATATGATGGCTTATTTTTTGCAGTGTTATAGCTCCCATAGGGGGCTATAACACTGCACAAACTGATATTTTACATTGATCAATGGTTTCTCATAGGAAACCATTGATCAATGATTCTGCCGCTTGACTGCTCATGCCTGGATCTCAGGCACTGAGCAGTCATTCGGCGATCGGACAGCGAGGAGGAAGGTAGGGGACCCTCCTGCTGTCCTACAGCTGTTCGAGATGCCGCAATTTCACCACGGTGATCCCAAACAGCCCACTGAGCTAGCGGGGAGCCGTTTACTTTCATTTTAGATGCGGCGTTCAACTTTGAACGCCACGTCTTAAGGGTTAATAGCGCGCGTCACCGCTATCAGTCCCCGCTGTGGCCCCGCATTATAGTAAGGGAGTGGGCAGAGGGTGTACAGGTTTTTATGTACAAATGTCGCAGATATTTACATATCTGGGGGTGCTACTTCTGGGGGTTCACCACATTAGGTAGGCAGCAGGTTCCCCACATTAGGTAGGCAGCAGGTTCCCCACATTAGATAGGCATCAGGTTCCCCACATTAGATAGGCAGCAGGTTCCCCACATTAGGTAGGTAGTAGCAGTTTCCCCACATTAGGTAGGTAGTAGATGGTTCCCCACATTAGGTAGTAGCAGGTTCCCACTCATTAGGTAGTAGCTGGTTCCCCACATTAGGTAGAAGCAGGTTCCCCACATTTGGTAGTGGCAGGTTCCCCACATTAGGTAGAAGCAGGTTCCCCACATTTGGTAGTAGCAGGTTCCCCACATTAGGTATTAGCAGCTTCCCCACATTAGGTAGAAGCAGGTTTTCCACATTAGGTAGTAGCAGTTTCCCCACATTAGGTAGAAGCAGGTTCCCCACATTAGGTAGGAGCAGGTTCCCCACATTAGGTAGTAGCAAGTTCCCCACATTAGGTAGCATTGTCGTTCCCCCCCCCCCCCGACTCTCTCTCTCTCTCACACACACACACACACACACACACACATAGACAGACACCCACACATGCACACACACATAGACACATTTACCTGTCCTGCGCTGCACTTCTCCTCTCCGGCGGCGGCGACCTGACGAGTAACGTCACTAACGTCCTCCTGTGTGGGTCTGTGGAGGGACGTCACGTGCGCGACGTCCCTGATCAGACTCGGGCCGGCCGGCCAACCCGAGACCGGGAGGAGGAGAGCGGGGAAGTGAAGCCTTCCGGCATTTTGCGCTGCTTGCCCAAAGCAGGGCTAAATGCCTGAAGAAGTTACCTGCCCAGCACCCGGAACTGCATGCCCCGGGCGTCGGGCAATACAAAGTACACATACCTGGTGCGGGCCACAAACTTTCGTTACGCGGGCAGCAAATGGCCCCTGGGCCGGGAGTTTGAGGCCCCTGAATTACACGATTTAGGCGGCCGCAAGGCCCCTTTTAGCACGAGACCTTAGGCGGACGCCTAAATCGCCTCTGCCTTTAAATTTTGCACCTAAAAATCCATATGATGGCTTATTTTTTGCAGTGTTATAGCTCCCATAGGGGGCTATAACACTGCACAAACTGATATTTTACATTGATCAATGGTTTCTCATAGGAAACCATTGATCAATGATTCTGCCGCTTGACTGCTCATGCCTGGATCTCAGGCACTGAGCAGTCATTCAGCGATCGGACAGCGAGGAGGAAGGTAGGGGACCCTCCTGCTGTCCTACAGCTGTTCGAGATGCCGCAATTTCACCACGGTGATCCCAAACAGCCCACTGAGCTAGCGGGGAGCCGTTTACTTTCATTTTAGATGCGGCGTTCAACTTTGAACGCCACGTCTTAAGGGTTAATAGCTCGCGTCACCGCTATCAGTCCCCGCGGTGGCCCCGTGTTATAGTAAGGGAGTGGGCAGAGGGTGTACAGGTTTTTATGTACAAATGTTGCAGATATTTACATGCAACCTTTTTTCATTGTTTATGCCTCCTGTGCCACATAGTGGGTGGGGTGTGGCCTCCCGCAACATGGCAGATTTACTATAAGTAAGTTATACCAGAAATTGGAATAATCTATTCCACAAATAGTTTTCTTAGTCTGGCAGATGGACATTGTGAGAGAGATGCCAGATTTTTACTGCTTATTACATCTGGGACACTTTACTTCAACATTCTTTTACTTAAAACCGGTATGTAGGACGTAGATCTTAATAAATTTCCCCCAGTTTAACATGACTGCTGAGGAGTGTCAAAATACACAAGGGATAATAGCAGAAAAAGCCCTTTTTGCCCCAGTTTTGATAATTTTTTACTCTACTGTAAAGTAAAAGTTGTACATGTTGCATTTCAAGTGGCCTTTTTTTTACCATCACTGAACTCATTTCACATGCTTAAGCCCCAAAACAAGCAAGTTATGGCTACATTGGATGCAGTGTGAGAAACTGATATCTCTAAAGTTGATACTTTATTCAACAAGCATTTGCAAAGAAATTTATGTTTTTCAAAAAGAACAGCGTTAAAAGTCTGCAAAAATCCAGCTGTTTCCCTGAGATAATCACTGCTCATAACTCATCCCGTTTATATTTGGAAATGAATGAGCAATCTGTTAATTTGTCTCTGAAAATATGATAAAATTACAGTACTTGCTCTTCCATATTCATATACTTCCTTTTTTCCAGATATAGATATATCCTGACTATAGTCAGGCCTAAGTCTGTAAAATATGGATCCTATTATATAATACACCTTTGTAATATTTTTGTACTTTTATGGTGGTACATACTTTCTTGCTCTGTTGTCTGTATACAGAGTACATCATGGGGTATGTGATTCTTGATCACTGCTGTGAATGTGCATTCATAATCATAGAAATATCATAGATTTTTACAGCCTCTTGAAGATGATGATACCCCCTTCAAACATAGTGTATATTTTGTTTACTGTTGCTCTCCTGCCTTGTGTCCTCCAACTTGTGCCGATCCTGTTCCAGTCTAGACAGCAAAGCAAACTGCAGTAAACAAGAAGGCTATGTTTAGTGTGTAAGCAATAGTGGCCATTGTGAGTGCTACATGTTTTTATGTAGTCAGTCACATAAACAAATAAATGCAAAATTATTCTTTTTTTATATAAATTCCTGATTTAAATTGTATGATGATTACCAAGTCCTCTCTATGACAGCATGACTGAGGTATTCTAAGCCTGGAGATACAAAAAGATTATTTTTTTTAAAAACGACTTATTTTCAATTTTTTTCTTCTTGTCCCTATCAAACCGCATGTGGACCAGAGAGATACTTGAAGTTCTTTATGGGATCCTTGAAATTTAGATTTTTACTGTATAAAGGCCACTATAGTCATAGGTTATAGTTACTCATTCTCTTGCTGTTGGCTGTAGTCAGGGAACTACAGGGCAGATCTCCCTAGCAAATATCCCCCAAGCAGGGATGCAGGGCAAGCTCTATAAGAGATGACATTTTTAGAACTGTATCATTGTTTCTTCTGGATCTTCAGTGGTATTAGATCTTGAGACCCAAAATAATCATTATACAGATGCTGCAGAGGTTACATCCATGAGAGCACCAACCTTTTGTTTGTCCAAAGCATCCAGTTTTAACTTTATCATGGTTTTCCAGACCTTACCCTTCATATTTTTGGAGTGTGGAAGTAAACTGGTATATCTGGAGAAACTTAATGCAGTTGTTATCCTTGGTCAGACTCAGGGGTGGAAATATCACCTGTGCAGTCGGTTCAGCTGCACAGGGGCCCAGTGTGTGAGAGTGGCCACTGTGTTGGGGGGGGGGGGGGGGCGCTATGCTACCTAATGTGGGGAATCTATGCTACCTAATGTGGGGAATCTGTGATACCTAATGTGAGGAAACTATGCTACCTAATGTGGGGAAACTATGCTACCTTATGTCGGGAGTCTATGCTACCTAATGTGGGGAATCTATGCTACCTAATGTGGGGAATCTATGCTACCTAATGTGGGGAAACTATTCTACCTAATGTGGGGAATCTATGCTACCTAATGTGGGGAATCTATGCTACCTAATGTGGGGAAACTATTCTACCTAATGTGGGGAAACTATGCTACCCAATGTGGGGGGAAACTATGCTACCTAATGTGGGGAATCTATGCTATCTAATGTGGGGAAACTATGCTACCTAATGTGGAGAATTGCAGTGCAATATCATGACATAGTACTTTTTTTTTTTGGGGGGGGGGGGGGGCACATTCTTTGCACAGGGGTCCTCAGCTGCCTGTGTCCACCCCTGGTCAGACTCAACCCCGGAACCCCAGCATTGCAAGCCAACAGTAATACCCACAGGTAAAGCTGAATGAATTTTATCATGTATTGTGTTATAGTGTTCTCTATTACCAGAAAATGATATATTTTATGATAAATTGTTCTATTGTAATGCAGTTTAAAATGCAGGTGGCAAATTAGGATCAGGATTACACTGTGTTTACACTTAAAGGGGGTACTTTGGAAAAAAGAAAGTGTTTTCAAATCAACTGGTGCCAAAAAGTTAAATAGATTAGTAAATCACTTCTTTTTAAAATTATCAAGCCTTTCCGTACTTATCAGCTGTTATATGCTTGGAAAAGTTGTGTAGTTCTTTCTGGTCAGACATGGTGTGGTCTGATGCCACCTCAGTTCATCCAGAACATCCCCTGGTTTGGACAGTTCCTGACATGAACAGAAGTGGCGGCAGGGTGCACCATGTTTGAATGGAAAAACAAAAGGGCTTCCTTCAGAGCATACGGTACAAGTAATAAGCTCTGAACAAGCACACTTGTTTACTGAGCTCTCACACAGCTTGATTAATCATGAAACCAGGCTTCACGATTACTAGTTTATTTGTGCAGCCCTTAAAGGGGTTATCCTGGGATAAAGAAAAAAAAAAGTACTCCACATGGTGTGAAATGTAGTTACATTTCCTCCTGGTTTGTTTCTGGCACCATTCACTGCTCCCTCATGCACCGTCCTCTCTCTCTGCTACTTCCTCCTGCAAACCCTAGTAGAACTATATTTCCCAGCAGTCCTTACTGCCAAGATCATTAGATGGCTTACAAGGTGAGAATGCTGAAAGCCAGTACACAAGTGTCACATGATCTCTGACTCAGTTGTTGGGGGGGGGGGGGGGAGGAGAGAAGAGACACGGTGGACAGAGTCTGGCAGGTATTTCTTCCAATTACACCATATTCCAACAGGAAAAATTGCCTATTACAGGTAATAAGTGTATATTACAATGCAGTTGGTCTGACCATGAGGGAACAAAATATTAATCATTTTTGCTATCCGGAGTGCCCCTTTAAACTTTATTTTTATCTTTTTCACATCTCCTTTTTTCACAGAGGGATGTGCAGCCGATAACAATGATTTTATTAGCCACACAAAAGATCTGATCAGCTGATAAATAATCATTTTCATGCTCATTCACCCACTTATTCGCCTGTTTAAAGGGCCATAAAGTGGTAGTCTGGTGCAAAACACATTTTTTTCAAATTAACTGGTGCCAAAAAGGTAACAGATTTGTAAATTACTTCCATTTAAAAATCTTAATTCTTCCAGTACTTATCAGCTCAAGAGGAAATTGTATAGTTCTTTTCTGCCTGACCACAGGGCTGTCTGTTAGGAACTGTCTAGAGTAGGAGCAAATCCCCATAGCAAACCTCTCCTGCCCTACACAGTTCCTCACTCGGACAGAGGTGTCAGCAGAGAGCACTGTGGTCAGACCGAAAAGAACTGTACAACTTCCTCTGTAGCGTACAGCAGTTGATAAGTACTGGAAGGATTAAGATTTTTTAATAGTAATATACAAATACAATAGTAATTTACAAATTGTTTCAAGAGTACCTTTCACCAAACTAAACTTTTACTATATTGTTACTTATGTAATTATAAGACACTTTGCTATTTACTTGCTGTTAAAATTTTCAACTTCTACATGTTTTTAATGTGATTAAAAAAAACTTCCACTAAGTGGCTCTGTTTTGTTCCCTGCACAAGTCAAACTGTCTTGTTTTGCCTATATCAACCAATCACAACTTTACCAGAGCTTGGTAAGTTATAAAAGCTGAGCTGTGATTGGTTGTTCTAGAAAAAACAGACAGTTTTCCTTACTGGCAGATTTATAAATCTGAGCCATTGACTTTATGGAGAAATTTTGAAAAGACACATCTGTACATGCACTACTGAGTAGATTTACCATTTGGGATATCTGGTTGACAGTCACTAAGATGGAATGTAATTTTTAGCATAACCTCAAGTTTTCGATGCCTTATAAATAAGCACTTCAGACTTGAAGGATACTAATACTGTTACAAATTTATGTTTGCTTGCGGCTATTAGAAGAAAATGCTATGTTTATATTATTGTATTTTATGTTATCACTTTACAAAAGGCAGCATACTATAATTCCATACACAATCACTTTTCTTCATAAGGCTATAAAACGTTATTGCAGGGCTTTAAACTATATAACAAGTGTAAGGGAATGCTTGAATAGCAATTTTCCAACATAATGGTGAAATGGGAATTCCTTCATTTATGTGAGCAAGGAATATATATTATAATAATGGTGGGGTCAGGAACTCAACATTTGAAGTTGTTACTTCATTATCCCTAAGTACACATTATACAATATATTGTTGTTTTGAGCAACCTATAAAAAATATTATAAGATGACCTCGGGAATATTTCAATCTATACCAACAATTATTGAATAACTACACTGAGGAATGCAAGAATTTGAGATGTGGCACACAACAGTTGTGTTCAATTAACAGCTGATCTGTCACAACTGGGCAGGGAAGGAGTGCACACTATTCTCACCCACTCCCCTATCCATGCCTACTTATGTACCCGCTCTAGGCAACGGGTCCGTAACTACGGAGACCGTCCCTCCCTAGACAAGTGACGGGAGTCAACTGTAAAAATAATACAGTAGGGAGCAGACAGACGAACAGAAGCCAAATTAACACACTCACACCATAAGTCTAAGTCCACTAACCGCGAACAAAAAGGAGTTGTCAAAGTACAAAATTGCTAATACCAGAGAAGTGTCAACGAGTGGAGCCAAAGGGTCAAAATGCCAGATATTACAGATACAGTAGAAAGCTAGCTAGGAGTACAAACTGAGCTCTTTAGCAGGCAAAGACTGGGAGTAGACTACCAGAACAGGTGTTCAATCAAGGTCAGCTGACCAGTCCAGACAGCCGGGTGTAACCCAGCAACAAAAAATAACAAAGAACCTGTCATAACCTTTTAACCCTATAGGTTCTGACATGATCATTGGGCTTTAGAAGACTTACTTCCATACATGACCCAACAAAAAATCTATTGGCTGAAACTAAGAAAAGGATTAGAAAACTCTTCCAAGGTGAAAAAATAAATAAATACATAAATAAATTAATTAAATAAATACAAACAAGAAAAGGAGTGTACCAAAAGATGTTGATTGCCCCTAGTTAACAGTATAAAAAAAATGCAGTAAAGCCATAAAGAAAACAAAGATTAGAAAAAAAATGTAAACAAAAGAAGATGTCAAAGCAGCAGCCAAAAAAGACTCAATGGGGGAGATTTATCAAAACCTGTGCAGAGGAAAACTTGCTTCTTTCATTTTTCACAGGCCTTCATAAAAATGAAATAAGCAATCTGATTGGTTGCTATGGGCAACTGGGCAAGTTTTCCTCTGCACAGATTTTGATAAATCTCCCCCAATATACCTTTAAAATAGAAAATGCACAGCATAATAGATGAAACAATAATGAAGTCAATGTTTGTGACAGAACCAACACCTTATCTGAAGAAAAAAAAAAGTTACATTCGGCTAAAGAGAAGCGATCATGGAGTGTGGATAATTGGATGTAAGTGATATTTACTTATGAATCAACAATCTGCAATGGCAAGGAGATGATTCTGGGACTTTTGTTTAGTGCCTTTCGAACAAAACATATAAAGATGACATATGGGGTTGTATGTCAGGTAAAGGACTAGGAAAGATGACAATATCTACTGAACAGTAAAGAACTGGTCTGCACGTCTGCTCAACGGAAGGTTTCTATCCTCCTTGAGCTTGCCTTAGGACACCTGCGTTACGGTTTTACAGGTGTACCATTTGATCAGAAATAGGTATGGTGGGGATGAAGTCATTTTCAGAATTTATCCCCTTGCCGCAAAACACCGCTTATAAATAGTACTGCGTCACGGCAGGGTTATGAAGCGAGCTCAGAAGCTGAGCTTGCATCATACCCGCTTGGTCCTGGCTTCTATCAGCATCCAGGACCCATGCTAATGCTGGGCATCGCGGTTCAGGCACATGTCCGGCATGAACTCTCTAGATGCGGCAATCAAAGTTGATTGCCACATCTAAAGTGAAAGTGAAAGCTTTCAGGCAGCTCAGTTGGTGAAAGCGCGGTGTCCCGATCAGCTAGGATGCACGAGGAGGGTCCCATACCTGCCTCCTCAGCATCCGATCGCCGAATGACTGCTCCGTGTCTGAGATCCAGGCAGGAGCAGTCAAGCGGCGATAACACTGAGCAATGCAATGGCATAGCACTGAACAGTGTAAGAGATCAGTGTAATGCATGTTATAGTCACCTATGGGGCCTATAACATTGCAAAAGAAAAGTAAAAAAGTTAATAAAGATGATTTCACCCCTCCCTTAATAAAAGTTTGAATCACCCCCCTTTTCCCATTTAAAAAAAGAACAGTGAAAATAAAAATGAACGTCCCAAAAATTCCAAAGTCCAAAATAGCTTTTTTGTGTAACTTTTTATTCCATAAAAAATGAATTAAAAGCGATCAAAAAGTACAATCAAAACAAAAAGGGTACCAATAAAAACTTCAGATCATGGCACAAAAAATGAGCACTCATACCACCCCATATGCGGAAAAATAAAAAAGTTATAGGGGTCAGAAGAGGACAATTTTAAACGTATTAATTTTCCTGCATGTAGTTATGATTTTTTTCAGAAATACAACAAAATCAAACCTATATAAGTAGGGTATCATTTTAATCGTATGGACCTACAGAATAAAGATATGTCATTACAAAGTAGAATTGGTGGTGCAAAAAATAAGCCATCATATGGATTTTTCGGTGCAAAATTGAAAGGGTTATGATTTTTAAAATGTATGGAGGAAAAAACAAAAGTGCAAAAACAGAAAAAACTCCTTACAGGGGTACTCTGGTGCTAAGACATCTTATCCCCTATCTTAAGTAACTAAAAAATTGTTATTAATTCATATTAAAGAGGTTATCCACCATAAGGTGATTTTAGTACGTACCTGCCAGACAGTAATGGACATGCTTAGGAAGGATCTGCACTTGTCTTAGGGCTAAATGGCTATGTTGTGAGATCACCATAAAACTGTTATTTCCTGTTTGACTCTTCTTTCTTTGACTACAAATCCCACAATTCCATTTTCCTCCCTCCCACACATAAGCCACCTCACCCATTGAAACATAAATGAGCTGCAGACCTGTGGTTTTCAACCAGGGTGCCTACAGCTGTTGCATTAGTTGCAGATTGATCCCTCAACCCATTGAAGCACACAGGCTCCCTGTCATCAGCTGTCTAGTGAGTCAGGTCTCAGCCGCATTGCAAGCTGTTAAAAATAAATATTGGGGTGAAAATCACATAAGAATTGTGAGAAAACATTCAAACACAGGTACAGACACTATATTATGAACTACACTAACTTTACAGCCCCTGTAGCATAGTCAGATAAAAAAAAAATTCCCCTGGAATACCCCTTTAAGTTTTCTATTACAAATAAATTATCTAGCCTATCTAATATTTACTTTAATATACAATTACCATATTTCTAATTGATATATTTACACCTCAGTGTTTTTCCTTATATATAAATACCATGATGTCTTCTGAACAGACAAAAATGAAAGACTGAGATTATGTTTCTAGTGAACAGATACAGGTTCTAGTGGACCAGTCTGTCTCACGGTCGGTCCAGTTGGCAGTAAATTCTGCCTTGGCGACCATGCATAAATCAGTGGCCATATCAGTTGCCATGGCAATCTCACAATCTTTTGCTGAAAAAGCACATCAGGAATCTCAACAATCTCAGAGCCATTCTTTAAAGAGGCATTCTAACTATGACAGCCAAAATCCAACTAAACATACAAAAACTACTCATATGGAGGTGAGCCAAAAACCGATGCAGGCATGCTCCCCTCATGCAGCCATGAATCAAGTGCTAAAAAAGTACCCTCCACCCATGAGGAAGACATTGAAGTACGGGTTCATAAAACTTCACACCGCAATAAACCTGACTCCTTTGAGGAGTGTGATGGAGATTAATCTGCAGAGGATTATATTTCCTCCAATTCTGATGACGCCTCCTACCAGCCCAATGATTCGGAGGGAAGTGACACTAATTTTGCCAAATCCAACTATAGGGATTCTACTATAATGGATAGTTAAGGAGTGCCATACTTCGATCCATCCCAGATCAAGCATCCCTTCTCGGGAGAATGGATCCAAAATCCTCAGCTGGAGCAATACATATGCCACTGAATAAAAAAGGGCTTAGATAAAAAGTCCCAGAACAAATTAAGGGCTGAATGCCCAAAGCCCACTCTACCCTCTAATGAGGACGTAACACCTGAATTAGACCCCATACTTGTGAAGTATTTGCAAAAATCGTGGAAAAACCCGAAACAAGCCATAGACCGATCTTTAAAGTCCTGTCAGGGCAAAGTCCTTGACCTTTTGGGCCTCCTTACAAATATTTAGAAATGTCGGAAGACCCCTCTGCTTCAGGTATACTAATTGATGTAGATACCCTTAAAGGCTGGTCACAAAGGGCTATAAGCTTTCTGGGCAACGCTAATGAAGCCCTCTCCATTGAATGGAGATGTTCAATTCTGATTAAGTTGGACCCCCAGTTGGGTCACATAGCCACTTCAGAATCCTCTACACCAACAGAGGGTCTCTTATTCGGGGACCAATTTATTAAAGAAATTTCTAAATATGTTGGCCTGTTCTCAACATTGGACAAAGCTCAGGCTTCACTTAAAAAAGTTTTCCGAGCTGAGCCCCTCAATTCAAATCCTAATATCGAGGCCCCCCTCAACAGGACAGACTGTTATAAAGTGCTCTTATTCCACAACCACAGCCCTTCTTTCCTTATCGAGGACAGCCCTGGAGGGCAAGAAGCCAGCGAGGTTCATCCCGCTCTAGACCATCATCAGGTAAGTCTGAATCCACATTTTTTACAAATTCCAGTGGGCGGAAGACTCACTAATTTTTTCCACAGTTGAGAAATTATCTCTCCCGATCCCTGAACACTGTACAGGCATATCAGATAGAATTCCTACCCACTCCCTTCCAACTTCCTCCTCCACATCTAATACATTTTTCAAAAACAGACAGAAATCAAATACCTTTTATTCCAAGAACTCTATTATCCAAGTTCCTCTGGACAACCCAGGTTTTATCAGCAACCTCTTTCTTGTGAAAAAGAAAGATGAAGGTCACGGACCAGTCATAAACCTTGAGATTATTGAACAATTTTGTTTGTTACCACAATTTCAAGATGGAGGGTATCCATCTTCTGAGAGACCTCTTACTAAGGGAAGATTGGTTGATAAAAATTGACCTCAAAGATGCCTATCTTATGGTCCCTATTCATTCCAACTTTCAACTTTATCTACAGTTTATATGGAACAACCAAAAATGGCAATTTACTTGTCTACCCTTCGGTTTTTCTTCAGTCCCTTGATGTTTCACCAAACTGTTGAATCTAGTAGTGGCCTCTCTTCGATCTCGGGGAGTTCATTTAATAATTTATTTAGACAACATTCTCATCATGGCCAAATCTCGTCATCTGGTCTCCTTACACATGGAATGGACGTTATCTCTTCTTTCCAATCTCAGGTTTGTAATCAATTACGACAAATCCATTCTCATATCCTCCAAGAAGGTAGAATTTCTGGGGTTTTCAGTAAACACCGACACTGCACTATTCAGTCTTCCTTCCAAAAAATGTAAGGGTTACTCTGCTCCCCCACATCCGGAACATTGAGTTCCTGAACGCTGTGTGCGGGCTTCCGTGTTCACGCCCGCCCCCTCCTTGCGTCACGCCCCGTCATGTGACGTCACATCCTGCCCCCTCAATGCAAGTCTATGGGAGGGGGCATGACGGCCATCGTGCCCCCTTCCCATAGACTTTCATTGATGGGACAGGCCGTGACGTCACGAGGGGGCGAGCCTGAACACGGAAGCCCACACACAGCGTCCAGGAACTCAAAGGAAATCCATTCCCTCCTCCATGACAAAATATCTTTTTGTGCGATAGCTAGAATTGTAGGTCTACTGTCCGCTTCCATCCAAGCTATATTCCCAGCTCCACTACATTACAGAGCTCTTCAAAGACTAAAGATCCAACACCTAAGAGAAGGTTTAGGATACTCAGATGAAATTTGTCTGTCATCAGAAGCAAAAGAACAAATTCTCTGGTGGCTTCATCATATCCAGGAATGGAATGGCAATGCGATTTTCAACTCCAACCCAGATTTGATCTTAGAATCGGATGCCAGCCTCAACGGTTGGGGAGCTCATTATGGTTCTCTTTCAACAGGCGGCAAGGGGTCCCCTTCAGAGTCTCAGCTTTATATCAATTGCTTGGAACTTCTAGCAGGCTTTTTTGCATTAAAGAGCTTTGCAATAGAATTATCATACATGCATTCTGATTCGTATGGACAATATTTCAGCAGTCCAATACATAAATCGTCTGGGAGGGACGAAGTCAGGATTCCTTGCCAATATCGGCAAAGATCTTTGCCATTTTTACCTGAACAGAAATATTACTCAAAAAGTGAAGTATATCCCAGGTCTTTCCAATACTGTACCAGATTGGAACTCTCGTTATCTAGTCAATTCCAGTGACTGGAAACTAGATCCAGCTGTTTTTCACCAACTCAACCTCCTGTGGGGTCCACTCCTTCTGGACCTGTTCGCATCTCGACTAAATCACCAACTCCCTCTATTCTTCAGTTGGCGCCATGATCTGGAAGCAGCAAGGGTTGATTCATGTCTACAAATCTGGTCTCTGAAAAGGCTTTACGCCTTTCCCCCTTTTGCTCTCATTCCCAGAGTTCTCCTTCAAGTATCCATTCAGAAATCAACCATAGTATTGATAACTCCTTGGTGGCCAACCCAATCCTGGTTTCCACAACTCCTAGGAATGTTGATAGACATTCTGAGAATTCTCCCGGACTTCCAGAATCCTCTTCTAGACCCGTTGAGGAACCCTCGTCCGTTAATCCTATCCCATCAACTTCCTCTAGTTGCTTGGTTGATCTCGGGTCAAACACATTTGACTCAGATTTTTCTCAGACAACTAAGGATATCCTCTCTGAGGCCTGGGCTCCAGGTACCAGGACCACTTACCGATCAGCCTGGAAACTTTGGACTGATTGGTGCTCACTATGGGATTTGGATCCCTTTCAAGCATCTATCCCTCACATCTTAAACTTTCTATTTGCCTCTTTCGATTCTGATAAGGCATATCGCACTTTAAACCTTTATCATTTAGCAATATCTTTCTTTCATGTACCTGTTAATTCTATCCACATAGGTAAACACCCATTAGTTTGCAAACTCCTTAAAGGCATACGTTTCAAACGTCCACCTTTACCTAAGTATCAGTCCATGTGGGATGTCAACACACTTCTTGACTTATTTATATCCTGGGATGATAATGACTCCCTTTCCCTGAAATTATTATTAAACTTACAACATTACTTTGTCTTATTTCCGTTAAACAAGTTTCAAATGTCAATCCCTTAGATTTCTCTCGTAGGCAATATACTCCGCAAGGAGTGATGTTTACCATTCATTAAATCCTATGTGTCTAAAACTAATCTCTTATGACATTCTTCTTCTCAACTATTTATTTCATACTGTAAACATCACCTTCCAGTTTCTTCTATAACTCTGGCTAGATGGGTTAAACAGGCTATGTCTCTTGCAAATATTGATACTTCCATGTTTGGTGCACATTCCACTAGAAGCGCAGTCTCTCATATTTGATAATTGTTATTATAGCTTTGAACATGCATATAATGCGGGGCCTCCTGTCTTGATATAAAATTAGAGATTTTCCTATCCTAGGTGACAGAAAATATAGATT
This sequence comes from Hyla sarda, assembly GCF_029499605.1. Lineage (NCBI taxonomy): Eukaryota > Metazoa > Chordata > Amphibia > Anura > Hylidae > Hyla > Hyla sarda. The sequence continues at coordinate 131,746,834 of NC_079190.1, read as the reverse complement.
TTATGAAAGACAGGAGGCGAACATTATCCCCTACTTATCCCATCCCTATATGTTGTTATTGCATATATATTTTTATTCAAAGTCCATTGACTCCCATCAGAAATGGATTCATCTTTCCAGATTCCTTACCCGTGACATTTTTACCTACTGAGCTACAGTGGCTGATTCCTTCGTTGAATTCACCATTCTTCGATATGTTTCTTGTGACCCTTACGAGACTTTGGATCTTCTTTTCCTGATGGATTAGACTGTTCCTGAAATTGGCAAATTAGCCTTTTTGTTTGATATATTTCTTTTTTCTATGTTATGCCTTTGTTCAGTTACTTACATTGTCAAAGAAAGAGGGTGTGGCTTATCGTGCGGCTTATGTATAGCATAATTGGTTGTACGTATTCATTGTAAAGTTTTTTGCTTCACACTGATTGTTGCATGCATGTAATGTAATGCATGTAATGCTTGCCTCCTGTCTTTCATAAAATCTATATTTTCTGTCACCTAGGAAAATCTCCAATTTTCAAGCAATGTGAGCCATGACTACTCTTGGAGGTAGGAGAATACTGTGACTATTGATTTGGGAAATAAGATGTGGAAGAGGCTACTACAAAAGGTAATTAGTGCTGGGGAGATGAGATGTGAGACCTGAGGGTATGGTCCCACAGTATACATAGTACATGCTGACAAACCCCGCCTGATTGCACTGGCACAATTTTGCCTGTAAAACTGCCATATATGGACAAGCCTTGCTGACATCTGGTGGCCAATAGATGCTCAATTTTACCAGTAAGACCACCATGTTATTAGAAAAATCATACAGCCATTGCTCACCATATTTGTGCAAGGTTTCACCTGCATGCACAATTCACATTGTAGAACCATACCCAGAAAGTGTAGACTGCTGTGAATATGGGTTATAAGATATGAGCCGGGAATCTGATTACTGTTTTTCAGGGGCAGATATGAGTTGTAAATAGAAATATGACTACTGTTGGAGTGGAAAGACGGGGGTGTGGGGAGCCCTAAAGATAATTATTACCTTCAGGAGGGGATACGATGTGAGACCTAAATGTAAGTACTGCTGAAGGGGGGATGAAGTGTAAACCCTGAATGTGATTGATGCTTTGCAGATATTAATATTGCTGGAGAAAGTGTATTAGATTTAAGTCATTAATGTGATTACTGGTAAATGGAGGGATGAAATGTGATCCCAGAACTTGATAACTACTGGAGGGTGGATGAGTAGTGAGCCCTGAATGTGATTAAGGTATATTAGCTCTGCTAAAAATACTGCTCACAGAGCATGACGAGTACAGGATCAATGGGAATCCATTATATTCTGCCATAATCAGCCTATGCAAAACAAGCTGCCAACATTGTTGGGTGGAGGGTCTAAGTGTCACACCCTAAAAGGGTAAGTCTCTTTTTTTTTATTTTAAACTTTAATCTAGATGCTCAAAAGTTGTGCTTGAGGCTAGGATTCCACTGAGGTTTTTGTCTTGCGTTTTTTAGGCTTAAAAATGCCAGGAAAATTGCCACTGATTTTCCCTGCATTTTGCATTTTTTTCTGGCGTTTTTGTCTTTGAGTGGAAATTGCATTTTTGACCCCTTCGGCGTATTTATTTATTTATTTTTTAAATTTGTCTTTATAATGACATTTTAATTCATTTTTAAACAGAGACCTATTTATGTCAGCAAGTGGGGACCTAAAAATGTAGCTGACTCGACAATAATAAAAATGTTAAAAGGGGCCATTTAAATGTAAAAATAATATATTTTTTTATAATTAATTTTGTTAAAATTTTTATTAGTAATGTATTTTAATATTGTGTTTAATAAAGTTTGTGTGTGTTTTTAACTTTTTTTCTTTCTTTATTTTTTTAATTTTTAGGTAGAACTACTACTGACAGCATGGAACACACTGTTCCATGATGGGAGCAGTAGTTCCTGTACTAATAGACAGATCAACCCGGGTGTCACTCCTGACACCCGATGTGTTCGTCCTATCTATTGCAGAGATGTGGATCGGCTCTATATAACGCTCACATCTCTGCTCTGAACTCCGGGGCAGCCAGTGATGTGAATAGAATTCATATTTTCCGCTCAGAGTGGTGGCAGCCAATCACCGCTCTCAGCGGGAAATATGAATCAGTGATGTTAATTCAATTCATATCACTGGCCGGCCGGAGTATAGTGCAGAGAAGAGGAGGGCAGGAGAAAGCGCTCCGCATCTCAGGGATGAAGGATAGTGATAGTGAGGTACCTCGAAACACGTCTAGCCTCTATCACCTGTACCCCCAATATTGGCAAACCCGACGATCTAAACCATCATTCACTGGATCGCAAGAAATTTATCACGCTTCAGGGGTTGTACGCATCCCGCCAGCCAGCAGATGTCTCCCCAGCGAAAACTTTTTTCCGGCAACCAGGCTCCAGGACATTGCTGGTAAGAGGCACAATGTGCCAAATCCCCAAAGCCACTCAAAACTTTCCCTGTGCCGACGGGGTAGAGTGGTCCACATTTTAGGGGCCTCCAGTGCTGCAGAGCGCAGCCTCATGCACCCACAGGATTACAATTAAGAGACTATCTATATCCCACCCACCAATCTCTATCCCTGTGCCGCCAGGGTAGAGTGGGATACACACAAGCAAACCCCAGCACCACAGAGTGCATTGATTTTAACCCCTTACTAACACGCTGCTGCATGCAGTATCCTGACCAGATACGAGCTATACATGACATTGCTACTCAGACTATTTGTAATCAACCATACAAGGTACGATCTCCGTGCATACATCTACAGTGGGGCTCAGAAGTTTGGCACCCCAGGTAAAAAATTGTATTAATGTGCATAAAGAAGCCAAGGAAAGATGGAAAAATCTCCAAAAGGCATCAAATTACAGATTAGACATTCTTATAATATGTCAACAAAAGTTAGATTTTATTTCCATCATTTACACTTTCAAAATAACAGAAAACAAAAAAAATGGCGTCTGCAAAAGTTTGGGCACCCTGCAGAGTTAATATCTTGTACTCCCCCCTTTGGAAAGTATCACAGCTTGTAAACGCTTTTTGTAGCCAGCCAAGAGTCTTTCAATTCTTGTTTGAGGTATCTTTGCCCATTCTTCCTTACAAAAGTCTTCCAGTTCTTTGAGATTTCTAGTCTGTCTGTCACGCAATGCACTTTTAAGGTCTATCCATAGATTTTCAATTATGTTGAGGTGAGAAGATTGTGAAGGCCATAGCAAAACCTTCAATTTACGCCTCTTGATGTAATCCCCCGTGGATTTCGAGTTGTGTTTAGGATCATTGTTCATTTTTAGAAGCCCTCCTCTCTTTAACTTCAGCTTTTTCACAGATGGCATCAAGTTAGCATCCAAAATTTGCTGAAATTTTATTGAATTCATTTTTCCTTCTACTCGTGAGATGTTTCCTATGCCACTGGCTGCAATACAACCGCAAAGCATGATTGATCCACCCCCATGCTTAATAGTTGGACAGAGGTTATTTTCATTAAATTCTGTTTCCCTTCTTCTCCAAACGTACCTTTGCTCATACCTGGCAAAAAGTTCAATTTTAACCTCATCGGTCCACAGAATTTGTTTCCAAAAGGCATCAGGCTTGTCTATATGTTCATTTGCAGAGTTCAAACGCTGATTTTTGTGGTGAGGACATAGAAGAGGTTTTCTTCTGATGACTCTTCCATGAAGACCATATTTGTACAAGTAACTCTTCATAGTGGAATAGTGTACCACAACTCCAGTGTCTGCCAGATCTTTCTGGAGGGATTGTGCAGTCAAACGTGGGTTTTGAATTATTTTTCTCACAATCCTGCGAACTGTTCTGTTTGATATATTTTTTGGTCTTCCAGATCTTCCTTTAACTTCCACTGTTCCTGATGACTGCCATTTCTTAATTACATTCCAAACGGAGAATAATGACATCTGAAAGCATTTTGCTATCTTCTTATAGCCTTCTCCAGCTTTGTGAGCATCAACTATTTTCAGTTTCAGATTTATCATGCAGATTTAACATTCTGCAGGGTGCCCAAACTTTTGCAGACGCCATTTTTTTGTTTTTTGTTATTTTGAAAGTGTAAATGATTGAAATAAAATCTAACTTTTGTTGACATATTAAAAGGATGCCAAATCTGTAATTTGATGCCTTTTGGAGATTTTTCCATCTTTTCTTGGCTTCTTTATACACATTAATGCAAATTTTTAACCAGGGTGCCCAAACTTTTAATCCCCACTGTATAAGCACTACAGACTATTTGCCACACTGGGATACCTGCACTTTTTTACCCTGTATATTATATGTCTATTTTATTTTACTTTATTGTATGAATATTTTATACATTTACTACCTTGCTTATCGTGGTGAGTCCAATGTAAGGGCCCTACAAAGGATACCACAAGCACTTTCATTGTAATAATAAATTGTTTTCAATTAATTCACTGGATCTACATCATTTTTTCCATACCGTATTTATCGGGGTATACCACGCACCGGCCTATAACACGCACCCTCATTTTACCAAGGATATTTGGGTAAAAAAGTTTTTTACCCAAATATCCATGGTAAAATGAGGGTGCATGTGTGCGCGTGTATACCCCGATACACCCCCAGGAAAGGCAGGGGGAGAGAGGCCGTCGCTGCCCGCTTCTCTCCCCCTGCCTTTCCTGGGGTCTAGAGCCCTGCTGCCGGCCCTTCTCTCCCCCTGGCTATCGGCGCCGCTGCCCCTTCTGTCCCCCTGACTATCGGTGCCGGCGCCCCATTGCCGGCGCCGATAGCCAGGGGGAGAGAAGCGGCGCCGACAGCCAGGGGGAGAGAAGGGGCAGCGCCACCCGGTGCCGCTGCCCCGTTGCCTCCCCCCATCCCCGGTGGCATAATTACCTGTTGCCGGGGTCGGGTCCGCGCTGCTGCAGGCCTCCGGCGTGCGTCCCCTGCGTCGTTGCTATGCACGGCATGGCGCACTGGCGTCATGCGCCGCGCCGTGCCGTGCATAGCAACGACGCAGGGGACGCACGCCGGAGACCTGCAGCAGCGCGGACCCAACCCCGCAACAGGTAATTATGCCACCGGGGATGGGGGGAGGCAACGGGGCAGCGGCGCCGGCAATGGGTGCCGCTGCCCCTTCTCTCCCCCTGGCTGTTGGCGCCGCTTCTCTCCCCCTGGCTATCGGCGCCGGCCATTGCCGATAGTCAGGGGGACAGAACGGGCAGTGGCGCCGATAGCCAGGGGGAGAGAAGGGCCGGCAGCAGGGCTCTAGACCCCAGGAAAGGCAGGGGGAGAGAAGCGGGCAGCGACGGCCTCTCTCCCCCTGCCTTTCCTGGGGATGTATAGGCGTATAACACGCACATAGACTTTAGGCTAAAAATTTTAGCCTGAAAAGTGCGTGTTATACGCCGATAAATACGGTATATTGGTGACAATCAAGCCCAGACTTGAGGAAAGTGTACCCCCCACTTTATACAGCAAATATATTATTTTTACATTTAAATGGCCTCTTTCTAAATATTCATTATTGTTGGCTACATTTTTAGTTCCCTGCCCGCCCACATAAATTGATCCCTGTTTAAAAATTAATAAAAAATTTTGTTATGAAAAAGATACATTTCCATCACTACTGTATCTGTTTTTATTTAAATTTTTTTTAGTTAAAAAAGGTATCTCCATCACTTTTTTTGATCATGGGTTTTTGGAAGTCCAAAAAAGAATAAAAAACCGCCTGCAAAAATGCCAAAGTTAAAACCCACATGTCGTTTATCTTGGTGTTTTTTATGGGTGAAAAACGCCAAGATTTTCCCCCAAAAAACGCCAAAGTCTCAACAAGAGGTTGTTTTGGAAAAACTGCCAAGGAGCCAAAAAGAGCTGGAAGACGCCTAAGGGATTAAAAAATGCCAAACTGAAAATCGCCAAGTGGATTTGGCATTTTGCAGTTCACTATTGACTTGCAGCTAACAGAAAAAACACCATGCTGCGACATGGTTTTTGCATGAAAAACCTCCGTGGAATTCTAACCCAATAGGTATTTTAAATTACTTGTTTGTAGCTATTTATTTGGTAGGGTTCCCCAAGGTAACAAAAATATATGGGGGTACCAGGAGGTTAAAAAGGTTGTAAAACACTGTATAACATAGTAAAAAACTAAATAAACATTCATATGAGAAAGAGAGGTGTGGGTCCTGCTTGCAAGAGCTAACAATCTATGAAGAAGCAGGAGTTAATCAAAAGCTAAAAATGATACAACCTTCTTTTATTTAAAATAAATAAATACAACTGAACTAAATAGATAAAAAAATACAGCTAGAAGAACTGGTCTTTTAATCAGTATCTTTTGCGTGCAGGTATGAAGTGTGCAACATCCAGGACACATCTTCATTGTTAATAGACATATCACACTTTATTTGTAAAAAAATTAAAACAACAAGGAATACACTAAAACATCTGTTACAACATGAGAACTTTCCCTCCTACTGAGATCTTAGTCATAGCTATGACTAAGGACCCAGAATCAAGGCAGATGTTTTCATTCTTGACTTTTTGAAATGTACTTGTTGTTCATCTGGATAACAACAATAGGATAAATCAGGGGTCTCAAACTCAAATTATCTGGGGGCCACTGGAGGTAGAAGCTGGGTGAGGCTGGGCTGCATGCGTCACTGACATATAATGCCCCCATCATGCGCCCCTCACATATAATGCCCCCATCATGCGCCCATCACATATAATGCCCCCATCATGCACCCCTCACATATAATGCCCCCATCATGCGCCCCTCACATATAATGCCCCCATCATGCGCCCCTCACATATAATGCCCCCATCATGCGCCCCTCACATATAATGCCCCCATCATGCGCCCCTCACATATAATGCCCCCATCATGCGCCCCTCACATATAATGCCCCCATCATGCACCCCTCACATATAATGCCCCCATCATGCGCCCCTCATATATAATGCCCCAATCATGCACCCCTCACACATAATGCCCCCATCATGCGCCCCTCACATATAATGCCCCATCATGCGCCCCTCTCATATATTGCGCCCATCATGCGTCCCTCACATATAATGCCCCCATCATACGCACCTCACATATAATGCCCCCATCATGCGCTTCTCACATATAATGCCCCCATCATGCGCCCCTCATAATGCCCCCAGCATGCGCCCCTCATATATATAATGCCCCTATCATGCGCCCCTCACATATATGATTCCCCCATCATGCACCCCTCGCATATATGATGCCCTCATCATGCGCACCTCACATATATTATGCCCCCATCATGCGCCCCTCACATATAATGCCCCCATCATGCGCCCCTCACATATAATGCCCCCATCATGCGCCCCTCACATATAATGCCCCCATCATGCGCCCCTCACATATAATGCCCCCATCATGTGCCCCTCTCATATATTGCCCCCATCATACGCACCTCACATATAATGCCCCCATCATGTGCCCCACACATATAATGCCCCCATCATGCGCCCCTCATATATAATGCCCCCATCATGCGCCCCTCATATATATAATGCCCCTATCATGCGCCCCTCACATATATGATTCCCCCATCATGCACCCCTCACATATATGATTCCCTCATCATGCGCACCTCACATATATTATGCCCCCATCATGCTCCCCTCACCTATATAATGCTCCCATCATGCGCCCCTTACATATAATGTCCCCATCATGTGCCCCTCACATATAATGCCCCTATCATGCCCCCAGACAGCCTGTCAGAGGGATTAGTGTAGTGACTGTCAGAGGGATCAGTGTAGTGCCTGTCAGAGGGATAAGTGTAGTGACTGTCAGAGGGATCAGTGTAGTGACTGTCAGAGGGATCAGTGTAGTGCTTGTCAGAGAGATCAGTGTAGTGCCTGTCAGAGGGATCAGTGTAGTGACTGTCAGAGGGATCAGTGTAGTGCCTGTCAGAGGGATCAGTGTAGTGTCTGTCAGAGGGATCAGTGCAGTGCCTGTCAGAGGGATCAGTGTAGTGCCTGTCAGAGGGATCAGTGTAGTGACTGTCAGAGGGATCAGTGTAGTGCCTGTCAGAAGGATCAGTGTAGTGCCTGTCAGAGGGATCAGTGTAGTTCCTGTCCGAGGGATCAGTGAAGTGACTGTCAGAGGGATCAGTGTAGTGACTGTCAGAGGGATCTGTGGTGTCCCGGTACCGTATTGCATAACGTACCTTGGTAGAGGTCCCCAAAGTCAGAGTTCCTAGGAACGTCAGAGTCCCTCTTTTCTAGTTAGCCCCTCGTCACCCCTCAGTTAGTTAATATTAATATAAATATAAATATGTATATTTAAATGACTACCTGTTAGCGTTGCAGGACCTTAGGTCATGTGACTCAGTATTCAGAACTCTATGGTTTGTTGAAGGACCTTTAGTGGTTCTTGTGTCAGGTGTTCACCCACAATGCAATGTAACGGTGAGTGACAGCTGTATGGACCATTCCAAAACCGCTCAGCCCCGGCCCATATAAGGGAGCTGCAGCCATTTATCCCTCTCTTGGGTTGCTGACATTGGATGAGGTAGGACCTCCACAACTTACAAAGACAATTACTAGGCCTAAGCCTTGCGGCCTCAGCCTACGCTAAAGACTGAGTTCTTATCATTCCCCGCTATCTCCGCAAGATCACTGGACCTAAACCTACCCCTAAATCCAGCGGATCTATGCTACAAAAATCCTCCTGTACTAAAGAGAACTTACAAGGTCCCAACCACCTGTCAATCGCTGCTTCAGCTGTATATAGACTCTGTTATCGGGACTGTTGTTACTGCTGCATGTTACAGAAAATCTTCAGTAAAGTTTCTACAAGTTTTCAGCTAAGCACTGGTGGTGGACAATCCGTTATTCTGCACTCACCTATCGCTCTTGGGAAGGGTGGCGATAGGCCCAGCGTTACCTCAGCATTTAACCCTCACCCTGGCGTCACGAGTGGCAAGGGTTAATAAACCCCTGATACCTGATCAGCAACACCCCAGCTACCCTACACCCCCCGAGGCTTACCACAAAGCCTTTTTGGCGTCTCACAAACAGGATTCAGGTGTGTGCCTGTTGCTGTTGTCACTAGTGAAAGTGTACTCCCCCCAATATAACGGACTTTATTCATGTGTTGCAAACCACATTACAGTGTACAAGAGCGGTGCGTGTGGTGTGCATTACAAGGGGGCCACATGAAAAGTAAGGGGGGAGGCGAAGATTTATTTGCTGCAAGAACATGTAAACTGCAAAATGAATACATGCTATGATCCTCTGGTCCGGTCAGCACAGGTAGAGTTAACCTGCTGCCGGAGAAGCGCGCGAAAAAGGCCCGCGCTGCGCCACCCCCGCTAATGGGCATGGCTGTCAAGTTGCTGTATCGCAGCCGAAAAGGAACTTAGAGACAGAGGAGTTGTTCCTGGGGGGACCAGAAGTCGGGGCTGCACCGATGACATCCTTCCTGCCGGCCGCCATTTTGGGGAAGCCCGGTATAAAGGACACTCTGCACAGTGACCTCTTCAGTCTGCACAGAGAGCCGGAGAGTAAAGACATGGCGGAGAGCAGCGTTCCACGTGGTGAGAGCACCAAGATGGCGCCGGAACAAAGGAAAGTTGTGGCGGTCACAGCCCAACTGTTCCAGGATATTGCCGACCGTATGCAGCGGTTGTCCTTGGATGAAGAGGGGGCCTGCAATATTCCCCCACTGCCCGACAATGATGATGACTGGCCGGATACACCTTCAGGAGACTGCGCTGGGACACCTGGAGTAGCATCACCGGTGAGATTGTCCCCTCACCACCGGACTTGGGGCTTATGGGCCAAGATCCCATCGGAGTAGTCTACAGTGAGTACCCCGCTGGAGGCGGCCTCTTCCTCCTCCTCCAGCCCTGAGCCTGAAATACCCCTATCCAGCCTGCAGAGTGCACGACTGCGCTCACCAAGTTTGCCCCAGTGGATTTTTGGGGACGAGCTGGGATTCATCATGTATATGCACGTGGTTCTACAACCTATACCTAGGAAGCCACTCCCACCAATCCCAGCTGCACAAAGAGAAAGGACAGTTGAAAGATATAATAGTTGCAAGATATATTCTTGCATGCGCATTTTGCTAATTTTATTACAAATTTTGCATGTATAAAAAAAGTGAAGGAATATTGCGAAATTTGCAAATATAACACAAATATTCACCCAAATATTCGCGAAATATCGCAAATTCATCACTACTGTATGTAATTTTTTTATTTTCTATGTGTGTCAATAAATGTATTGATACTTAAAAAAAACAAAAAAAAAAAACGACGACTCCTGAGGTTTTCTTTCTTCTTCACATTTATAGAAAGATTCTTGTTGTTTTGCCTAGCAACCAAACAAAGCTCAGATTTCCTTTTACAAGAGCAATATGAGATATGAAAGCTGAGCTGTGATTGGTTACTATAGAAGAGACTCTTCCTATAAAACAGGGCGATAAGTCTCCTCCAGCGTGGAATCAAACCCCTGGTCGGGCCAGTCCTTAAGCTGTAATACGGACTCAAAAATGTGTCTGTCTTTCTGCCCTGGTTTTAGGGCCCTAGCAACACCCCTATAAATCAGAGTGACAATAGAATTTCCACAGTGAAAAACAGACATCTGGTGATGATTTTTGAGGTACCGGTGATCTCAATATAAGGAATGCATTTTTTTTTTTTATATATCATGTATACACGAGGTACACTGCACACTGAGAGGCTAAGTTTCCACTTGTATTTTTTTGCTGGCAGTTTTTGGAATACTGCCACTGCAGTTTTTGAGCCAAAGCTAGAAGTGTATTTAAAAGGAATAGGACATATAAAGGAAGGACTTACTCTTCTCCTATCTTATGGATCCACTTCTGACTTTGGTTCAAAAACTGCAGTGGCAGTATTCCAAAAACTACCAGAAAAAAAAAACAAGTGGAAACTTAGCCTTATGGAGATATGGGTAGGAATATATTATTTCCTGCACAGCACAGAAAACTCTGCAATTCTTTTCTGCATGCCCCCTCCTTGCTCAAAAAAGGTTATGCCAACATTCACATTCACTTTGCCCAATTAATTGCCCCCCCCCTCAAATGTTGAGATATTTCAAAAAATGATTGTTTGTTATCTTAGTGGTTACTGTAATTTTATGACTGCATAGTACCTTGACTGTCTGAGTCATTGGAACCCTCACCAGCCTAGAGTCTATTTCCCATTCACCTCCTGATGCCCCCTTAAATGTTCATGAATATTAACAGGAATGAGTATATTTTATATCAAGTTTAAGTAGACAATATCACACTTTGACTTTTTTTTTTTTTAGTTTAAAGGAATGCTATTTAAGAAAACACACTGAAAAGCAGAGGGAAAGGAGAAACGAAAGGAAGGGCGTAAGGGATACAATGGAAAAGCTGCAGTAGTTCTAGTCTGTGATTTTATCCATAGCAGATGATAAGAGAAGCCAGAGAAAAGAGTAATTAATAAAGTAAAGTAGAGAGGATGGTGGAGGCGTGAATGAGTCCACTGAAGTGTAACACAAGTTGTTTCTCATGAGTAGATACTGATGGATGCGGTATTGGGATGGCTTTGTTGTTCTCGTGCTGCTCTGCTGGGTAACTGCTGTAAGATCTATTGTTCTAAATAGAGATGAGCGAATTTTTTAAAAATTTGATTCAGACAATTCGCCACATTTTCCGAAAAAATTTGGTTCGGTACGAATTTGCAGCGAATCTGTATTCTGTAATAATGGCTTTTTCTGGCCTTCAGAGAGCCTCAATAGGGGTGTAGAACACTTTGCCTTGCTGTAACATGCATAGGGTGTGTGCTGGGTTAGTGAAATAATACTGGCATTCTGTATGACATGCAGATTAGAGGCATCGCTATTAGAATCACGCAGAGCGGCACAGTAACAGAACCTGGAGGTGGCATCAGTATGAGGAGACCATATAGTGGCTGAATTACACAGCCTGGAGGTGGCAACAGCCTGACGAGACCATAGGGCCTCACAATTGAAAAGATGAAAGATATTTTTTAACATTTAAATTCAAGATTTCAAATAGATGAACCTAAAAAGTTTTATTTAATGTGCCAGCAGTATGAGGAGACCACATGGCGGTACAGTGACATAGCCTGGAGGTGGCAGAAGCATGAGGAGACCATATAATGGCTGAATTTAATAGGCAGCATGAGTAGACCATATAGTGGCTGAATGACCTGGAGTTGGCGGCAGCAAGAGCAGACCATATAGTGGCTGAATGACACAGCCTGGTGTTGACGGCAGCATGAGGAGACTATATAGTGGCTGAATGACAGCCTGGTGTTGGTGGCAGCATGAGTAGACCATATAGTGGCTGAATGACACAGCCACGAGGTGGCGGAAGCATGAGGAGAACATATGGTGGAAGTATGAGATAGCCTGGAGGTGGCATCAGAAGCAGCAGGAGTCCTGAAAGTGACCCGGTGACAAAGTGGGGCAGTGGGTGGCAATACCAGTACTCGGTGACAAAGGTGGGTGAAAAAGGAGAATTTGGCATTAGATGTGTGGCATCAGGCGGGTGGCAGGATCAGAATAGTAACTGAGGCAGGTAGGCAGAAGAAAACAGTCTCTTTTGTAAAAGTGTTAGTGTGCACAAGTAAGTATTGAGGATATGCATTACGTAAAACTATGTACCCAACAAAAGGAAAGGTGTGCAAAAAACACTATGTGCCACCTACACCATCAAGTATTGATGTAATGTAAAGACCTTTAAAAGGTAGAAGGGAAGAACGTATGGTTCATTGTAACCGGTGGGGATAAAAACTTCCCCTGTAAGGCCCTACTCTCGCATTATTAATTCCCTTCTTGGCAAGTGTTACTCGCCCTAAAAAGGGCGGCCCCACACAGGAAGCTCTCCCTGTTTCCAACTACAAACACTGCCATTTCCCAGGGTTTTTAGGTGGAAATAGGGAGAGGTTCCTGTGTGGGGTCACCCTTTTTAAGATGAGTTAACACTTTCCCCGAAAAGGTGGAAGGGAACAACGTATTGTCCATTGTAGCAGGTGGGGTAAAAAATTCCCCTGTAAGGCCATACTCTCGCCCTATTAATTCCCTTCTTGTTAGATACTGATGGATCGGGTATTGGGATGGCTTTGTTGTTCTCGTGATAAGAAGACGAGAAGTTTAATTTGATTTTGAGTTGATTACAGAGGGCCCTCCAGAATTTAGACACAAACTGAACGCCTCTATCCGAGACGATATGCGTAGGAAGCCCGTGAAGGCGAAAAATGTGTATAAAAAATTGTTTCGCCAACTGAGGCGCAGAAGGAAGACCTGGAAGAGGAATAAAATGTGCCATCTTGGAGAATCGATCAACGACCACCCAAATAACTGTGTTGCCATGGGATAAAGGTAAGTCAGTAATAAAGTCCATACCAATCTGAGACCATGGTCGTTCAGGAACAGGCAGAGGATGGAGGAGACCAGCAGGCTTCTGGTGAGGGGTCTTGTCCCGGGCACAGACTGTACAAGCCCGCACGAAATCAACAACATCAGCTTCCAGGGTAGGCCACCAATAAAATCGAGAGATGAGCTGGATGGATTTTTTGATGCCAGCATGGCCTGCGAGGTGTGAGGAGTGTCCCCACTTGAGAATCCTGAGGCACTGGCGTGGAGAGACGAAGGTCTTCCCTGATGGAAGCTGGAGAAGTGGAGATCAGACAGTCCGGAGGAATAATGTGTTGCGGGGAAGCTTCCACTTCAGAGGCATCCGATGAATGAGAGAGGGCATCAGCCCTAATGTTCTTCTCAGCAGGGCGAAAATGAATTTCAAAGTTAAAACGGGCAAAGAACAACGACCACCTAGCCTGGCGAGGGTTCAGCCGTTGGGCAGACTGAAGATAAGAGAGATTCTTGTGATCAATGTATATAATAACTGGATATTTGGATCCCTCCAGCAGGTGCCTCCATTCCTCAAGCGACAATTTTATGGCCAGTAGTTTTCAATCACCTATGGAGTAGTTTTTCTCCGCAGGAGAGAAGGTCCTAGAAAAGAAACCACAAGTAACAGCATGTCCGGAAGAATTTTTTTGTAGGAGTACTGCTCCAGCTCCCACCGAGGAGGCGTCTACCTCCAGCGAGAAGGGCTTATATGGATCAGGTCTGGAGAGTACGGGAGCAGAAGAAAAGGCAGTCTTGAGATGATTGAATGCGTCTTCCGCTTGAGGAGGCCAGGATTTAGGGTTGGCGTTTTTCTTGGTTAGGGCCACGATAGGAGCCACAATAGTGGAAAAGTGCGGAATAAATTGTCTGTAATAATTGGCAAACCCCAAAAAACGTTGGATAGCACGGAGTCCGGAGGGGCGTGGCCAATCCAATACTGCTGATAGTTTATCTGGGTCCATTTGTAGTCCCTGGCCAGAGACTAAGTATCCTAGGAAGGGAAGAGATTGACATTCAAAGAGACATTTTTCCATTTTGGCATATAATTGATTGTCCCGAAGTCTCTGAAGAACCATGCGGACATGCTGGCGGTGTTCTTCTAGGTTAGCAGAAAAAATCAAAATATCGTCTAGGTAAACCACAACACAGGTATATAGAAGATCACGAAAAATTTCATTTACAAAGTCTTGGAAGACGGCAGGGGCATTGCAAAGCCCAAAGGGCATAACCAGATATTCAAAGTGTCCATCTCTGGTGTTAAATGCGGTCTTCCACTCGTCCCCCTCCCTGATGCGGATGAGATTATATGCACCTCTTAAGTCCAGCTTGGTAAAGATGTGGGCGCCTCGTAGGCGATCAAAGAGTTCCGAGATAAGAGGTAGGGGATAGCGTTTTTTTTTACAGTGATTTTATTAAGTCCGCAGTAATCAATGCAAGGGCGTAAGGAGTCGTCTTTTTTGGAAACGAAAAAAAATCCAGCTTCGGCAGGGGAGGAAGACTTGCGGATAAACCCCTTTTTTAAATTCTCTTGGATGTACTCCGACATGGCTTGTGTTTCCGGAGCAGACAGAGGATAGATTCTGCCCCGGGGTGGAGTAGTACCAGGGAGGAGCTCAATAGGACAGTCATAAGGCCTGTGAGGAGGCAAAGTCTCTGCTTGTTTTTTGCAAAAAACATCAGCATAATCCAGATAGGCCTTGGGGAGACCAGATATCGGAGGAACCACAGGGTCTTGACTGACAGTACAGGGAGCAGGCTTAAGACAGTCCTTGTGGCAAGAAGTACCCCAGTTCTTGATTTCCCCGGTGGTCCAATCGAGGGTTGGGGAATGGCGTTGAAGCCACGGTAGTCCAAGAAGAATTTCCGAAGTGCAGTTAGAGAGGACCAGAAATTCAATTTTTTCGTGATGGGGTCCGATGCACATTAAGAGGGGTTCCGTGTGGTAACGCACAGTACAGTCCAATCTTTCATTATTAACAGAGGCGATGTAGAGGGGTCTGGCGAGACTGGTCACCGGGATGTTGAACCTGTTGATGAAAGAGGCCAAAATAAAATTTCCTGCAGATCCGGAATCCAAGAAGGCCATAGCTGAGAAGGAGAAGGTAGAAGAAGAAATCCGCACAGGCACAGTAAGACGTGGAGAAGCAGAGTTCACATCAAGAGCTGTCTCACCTTTGTGCGGAGTCAGCGTGCGTCTTTCCTGACGTGGAGGTCGGATAGGACAATCCTTCAAGAAATGTTCGGTACTGGCACAGTACAGGCAAAGGTTCTCCATGCGGCGTCGTGTCCTCTCTTGAGATGTCAAGCGAGACCGGTCAACTTGCATAGCCTCCACGGCGGAAGGCACAGGAACGGATTGCAGTGGACCAGAGGAGAGAGGAGCCGGGGAGAGAAACCGCCTCGTGCGAACAAAGTCCATATCCTGGCGGAGCTCCTGACGCCTTTCGGAAAAACGTATGTCAATGCGGGTGGCAAGATGAATAAGTTCATGCAGGTTAGCAGGGATTTCTCGTGCGGCCAGCACATCTTTGATGTTACTGGATAGGCCTTTTTTAAAGGTCGCGCAGAGGGCCTCGTTATTCCAGGACAATTCGGAGGCGAGAGTACGGAATTGGATGGCGCACTCGCCAACAGAAGAATTACCCTGGACCAGGTTCACCAGGGCAGTCTCGGCAGAAGAGGCTCGGGCAGGTTCCTTGAAGACACTTCGAATCTCTGTGAAGAAAGAGTGTACAGAGGCAGTGACAGGATCATTGCGGTCCCAGAGCGGTGTGGCCCATGACAGGGCTTTCCCAGACAGAAGGCTGACTATGAAAGCCACCTTTGACCTTTCAGTTGGAAACTGGTCCGACATCATCTTCAAATGCAGAGAACATTGTGAAAGAATTTAGAGTCCCCATCAAATTTAGAGTCCCCATCAAATTTGTCCGGCAAAGATAAACGGAGGCTGGATGCGGCCACTCGCTGCGGAGGAGGTGCAGGAGCTGGCGGAGGAGATGATTGTTGAAGCTGTGGTAGTAGCTGCTGTAGCATCACGGTCAGTTGAGACAGCTGGTGGCCTTGTTGCGCTATCTGTTGCGACTGCTGGGCGACCACCGTGGTGAGGTCAGCGACAACTGGCAGCGGGACCTCAGCGGGATCCATGGCCGGATCTACTGTCACGATTCGGCTGGCTGGAGATGGATCCTCTGTGCCAGAGATGGATTGGCGTGGACCGTGTCGGTGGACCGGTTCTAAGTTGCTACTGGTATTCACCAGAGCCCGCCGCAAAGTGGGATGGTCTTGCAGCGGCTGTAGCAACCAGGTCGTATCCACCGGCAACGGCTCAACCTCTCTGACTGCTGAGATAAGCGCGGTACAAGGGAGTAGACAAGAGCAAGGTCGGACGTAGCAGAAGGTCAGGGCAGGCAGCAAGGATCGTAGTCAGGGGCAACGGCAGGAGGTCTGGAACACAGGCTAGGAACACACAAGGAAACGCTTTCACTGGCACAATGGCAACAAGATCCGGCAAGGGAGTGCAGGGGAAGTGAGGTATAAGTAGGGAAGTGCACAGGTGAAGGTACTGATTAAAACCTCATGCGCCAATCAGTGGCGCACCGGCCCTTTAAATCGCAAAGTCCCGCGCGCGGAGCGGGGCCGAGCGCGCCGGGACAGCACAGACGGGGAACAGGTCTGGTAAGCGAGTCGGGATGCGCATCGCGAGCGGACGCGTCCCACATCGCGAATCGCATCCCGGCTGGGAACATTATCGCAGCGCACCCGGTCGGCAGGTCTGACCGGGGCGCTGCGAATAGGAGAACGCTGTGAGCGCTCCGGGGAGGAGCGGGGACCCGGAGCGCTCGGCGTAACAATGTCATAGCTGTGGCTGGACTTAGGGTGTACAGGTACGTCCTGATGTGCTAAGTCCCTGGTGCCCAGGGCGTACCTGTATGCCCTGCATCCTCTAGGGGTTAGGAACAAAATTACAAGGTGCTGACGTTCAACATTACCAATCCTTCTTTTTCCTGACATCATCTATCAGGTGAGATTTGGCGCATACACATAAGCTGGATGGTCCATTGGAAGTATTTTGTCCTGTGCCCCCAATCCTGATGGGGAATTAAACAGTGGCATTAGTCTTCCACCCAGTGTCATTGATGCTGTCTGGCCAGTATAAACAACTTTAACAGGCAATATTGACTAAAATGTATATGACTGCATCTGTGAAACAATCGTTCATTAGACAATTGGTTGTTTATCCATCAACCTACTTTTATCTAATATACTGTACAGTGGGGCAAAAAAAGTATTTAGTCAGCCACCAATTGTGCAAGTTTTCCCACCTAAAAAGAGGAGAGAGGCCTGTTATTTTCATCATAGGTATATCTCAACTATTTGAGACCTGATGAGGAAAAAAATCCATAAAATCACATTGTCTGATTTTTTTTTTATTTCAAAAACTTTTATTGGTTTTCCAATAATAAGGAACATTCACAATAAGATGGACATCACATATAAAATTGTGAAAGAACATGGGTTTCAGACAACAGAAAAACGTTAAGAGTAAGTGTTACGCCTAGCGCTCCGGGTCCCCGCTCCTCCCCGGAGCGCTCACGGCGTCTTTCTCCCTGCAGCGCCCCGGCCAGTCCCGCTGACCGGGAGCGCTGCACTGTCATGGCCGTTGGGGATGCGATTCGCACAGCGGGACGCGCCCGCTCGCGAATCGCATCCCAGGTCACTTACCCGTCCCGGTCCCCTGCTGTCATGTGCTGGCGCGCGCGGCTCCGCTCTCTAGGGCGCGCGCGCGCCAGCTCTCTGAGACTTAAAGGGCCAGTGCACCAATGATTGGTGCCTGGCCCAATTAGCTTAATTGGCTTCCACCTGCTCCCTGGCTATATCTGATCTCCTCCCATGCACTCCCTTGCCGGATCTTGTTGCCTTGTGCCAGTGAAAGCGTTTAGTGTGTCCAAAGCCTGTGTACCTGAACTTCTACTACCCATCCTGACTACGAACCTTGCCGCCTGCCCCCGACCTTCTGCTACGTCTGACCTTGCCTCTGCCTAGTCCTTCTGTCCCACGCCTTCTCAGCAGTCAGCGAGGTGGAGCCGTTGCTAGTGGGTACGACCTGGTTGCTACTGCCGCAGCAAGACCATCCCGCTTTGCGGCGGGCTCTGGTGAAAACCAGTAGCCTCTTAGAACCGGTCCACTAGCACGGTCCACGCCAATCCCTCGCTGACACAGAGGATCCACTACCTGGAAGCCGAATCGTGACAGTAAGTATATTCCCAGCACCTAAGAAATTAAAGCAGAGACCAGTGTCCATGAGGGGTGGTTCAGAGAAAGTTCTGTAACTCGGTAGCTGTGGGGAAAGTCTCCTTTCGAATGTCCAGGTGTGGAGACCCACACCCAAGTAGGAGAGTTTAAGGAAAGGTAAGTCCAGCAGGCAAATCGACAACAGTAACCTGAAGGTTATGCTTTAAATAAACATTGAAACTTCCGTTATAAAATGAGTATACTTCCCTAGAGCTGAGGAAAGAAAAGTGTAGGCTAGAAGAAAGAGAAAAGAGGCAAGAGCAAAGGAAGAGTAGGAGTACAAATAGAGAAGAAAGTAGGGAGGGGGGGGGGGAAGAAAAGATTCCCAAGGACACATAGTGGGGACTATGAATCCAGAGGTCCCAGTGTTTTAGGAAATTCAGGTCTCCATTGTTAGCAAAAGCACAGGTGCGCTCATACTGGCAGGTGAGGTTCACATTGAAAAGGATTTCCGAAAGGTTCGGGGCCACCCGGATCTTCCACCTCCTAGTAATACACAGTTTAGTTGACATGTGTGCAAGTATTGTTCTTGACATAGGAGGGAATTGGTCCAAGTCCAGCATGAGCAACACAGTGGCAGGGTTGAGTCTGAGTTCCATACCTAGCAGTCTAGAAGTCACTAATTCTATTCCCCTCCAAGTTGAGAGCAATACTGGGCAATCCCATAGTATGTGTAGCAGAGTCCCCACTTCCCCGCAACCCCTCCAGCATCGGTCAGTACATGTAGGGTCTATTTTATGCAGTCTGTAGGGTGTATAGTACCACCTGTGGTAGTCTCTTGATGCTTAGCACTTCTGAATATGCGCCGTATGTTGCGAAAAGCTAGGCTCCATTGGTCTAAGGTGATTGTGCAACGTAAGTCTGTCTTCCACCTTTCCATGAAAGGCAGGGGAGTAAGGGTCGTCTTATCACCCAGCAAAGTATAAAAGAAGGAAATACCCCTCGGCAGTGTAGAAGATGTGTTCAATGAGCCAAGCAGTTTCTCAGGAATGCGAACAGTATCAAGCCACCCGTATTGTAAACTTTTATAAAATTCCCTATGGGGAAGTGGATAGTGTAATCTGAGAGTCGGGAAGTGAATAGTTTCAGATGCAGCTAGTAGGTCCCCTATTGAGAGTATTCCAGCAGCTTTCCAGGAGGATAGCTCTAGGCCGGGAATACATAAGGATAAGTGATCTATCGGTATGTGTTTAGGTGGGCATTTGATAAGGCTAGTGAACTGTCTAATACTAGTTCTCCAAATGTTGCCTGTAAGATCGATAGCGGTAAGGCCAGTACTGGCAATCGGTGTGTCAGATAGTGTGGCTAATAATCTAGTCCGTAAGGAATCTAGTCCGTAAAGGACTTTTCAAGTGCAACCCACAGTTTGCTGGATCTGATCTAATATACAAGCTCTATAATATCCCTCAATATCAGGTCTGCCTAAACCTCCCGTCAATCTGTGTCGTACCATAGTCTTTTTGGGGACCCTAGGGTGCGTCTGCATCCAGATAAAGGTATCCAAAATCTTATCTATCGATTTGAAGAATGTGTTAGGTATTTTTATAGGTAGAGTGCGAAACAGGTACATGAATTTTGGAAGTAATTCCAAATAGGGGATACTGCAATGTTGCCAATCTAAGGGGAATTTGGGTTTCAGTGAGTCCAATAAGGAGGGTGGGAGTCCCACAGGTAAGGCTTGGGATTTGGTGACGTTTAGCTTATAGTAAGAGAGACTGCCAAAGGTGGTTAACAAGTCAAAAAGGGACGGTAATCAGACTCTCGGGTTAGTCATGGACAGGAGTAGATTGTCTGCGAATAAAGCTAATTTGTGGTCTCTATCACCCACAGTTATGCCAGAAATCCCAGCATGAAGACGGATCTTCGTAAGAAGATAGATCAACGGCAATCGGGGACAACCCTGACGCATTCCGTTTCACAGGGTGAACCGTCTGGAGAGGGCACCATTGTTGAACTCTCTTGCCACAGGGTGTGAATATGGGGCCTGAATGGCCCCGTAAGGCTAGCTCACGCTTTCAAACATTTTTTCAGCGTCCAAAGTAAGAAAGAGCATCGGAATACCCCTATTCTCACAGTGCTGTAATAAGGAGAGAACTCTCCTGGTATTATCAAGGGCCTGTCTCCCCATAGTGAAGCCTACTTGTTCCTTACCCAGCAATGCCGTCAGATAGGGACATAGGCGAGTAGCTAAGATCTTGGCGTAAATTTTGGCATTTCCATTAAGGAGAGAGATGGGGCAATAATTAGCCACCTGGTCTGTAGTCTTCCCAGGCTTAGGGATCGTGATTATGAGAGCATCCAACATGTCTGAGGGGAGGGAGCCAAATTCCACTACTTCATTATAGACTGGAAGTAAGTGTGGCAGAAATAACGGGAGAAACCTTTTATAATATTCATTGGGTAGACCGTCCGGTCCTGGGGCCTTATTAGATTGGAGGGAGTTGATAGCATCAGTAATCTCCTTAGCGGATATAGGCTCATTCAGAAGAGCTTAGAGTAGAGGAAGGTAGTTTGGGTAGATTCAGAGAGTAAAGAAAAAGGTTAATGGCCTCCTGGTTCGGCTGTGGGCAATGGGGGTCAGCATTCAAATTATAAAGGGATTCATAGTAGTCCCTAAACGCATCCGCGATCTGTCTGGGAGACAACAGGGGTTGCTGTGTCACTGGGTGTTTGAGCAGAGCAATATGTGTTTTAGAAAAGGCTGGTTTCAGTTTACTGGCAAGGTGAGAACCTGTCTTGTTGTCATGTAGATAGCAGGATAATTTGGTTCTCCTGAGCGATCTTTCATAATCGTGCAACAGGAGTTTGCGCAGATGAAGTCTTTCAGAGCGCAAGTGGATCTCCGACTCCGGAGTGGGGTGACACTTCTGGATGGCTTCCAAGGTAGCAATTTTGTTATGAGACTCCATAACAGCCAAAAATCTCTGCTTTTTCAGGGTAACTCCCATCTGAATGAATGAGCCTCTAATTACTGCCTTGTGTGCCATCCAGATCGTCTTGGCACTAACATCAGGGGTAACGTTGTGAGCAAAATATTCGAACACGGCATTCTCTAGGGAGGCTGAATGGAAAGTATGTGCAATTAAATGGGTGTTAGCGTGCCAGACAAAATCACCACATTTCTGGACCATGGGGCGGAATCATCAACCTATATAGAGCATTTTTAAGTGTATTTACTCACACAAAATCTTGCGCAATTATATTTTCTGGGTTCTTTTTGTGCGTCTTTTTTGGTGGAACTTTTTCTAAAGATGTCAGCCTTCGGGTGTACCGTAGAGCATCGATTTACTAACTGCGTTTTTTTTTCGGGATGCACATTTTTGTGCGCAAATATACACCACCTCGGAGGACACATACCATAGTGTGTATTTTGACACAGTAAGGACTGCAACTCCCATCATGGACAGACTCTGAGGAGCAGATCGCAGCAGGTCATTATCCAGAGACCCGCTGCGATCTGCATTTATTAACTTAAAAAGCCGGCGGCACATGCGGCTACACTGCGCTGCCTCCGGCTCTTGTATACACTGTCATAATTCATAATCCCCACCGTCGGGAGAGAAGAGCTCCGATTCGTCAATAGCTCCCGTCTCCCGGCGGGGATTATGAATTATAAGAACTGTATATAGGAGTCGGCGTGCAGCGCAGTGTAGCTGCATGTACCGCTGGCTTGTATAGTTAATAAATGCGGATCGCAGGAGAGTGATCTGCAGTGATCTGCCCCTCTGCCCTTGGACTACTACTCCTATCATGGGACAGAGTATGTCCCATGATGGGAGTAGTTGTAGTACCGCAGCGCTGCTGAGGGATGGCACTTGCACATCCCCCGGCTGCGGGACATTTAGGACTACTACTCCCATCATGAACAGACAATGCTCATGATGGGAGTTATAGTCAAGGGGTTGAGGTGCAGATCGCAGCGGGTCTTTCTGCAGAGACCCGCTGCGATCCGCATTTAATAAGATAACAAACCGGCGGTACATGCATCTGCACTGCCCGCCGACTTGTATTTACACTGTCATAATTAATAATCCCCGCCGCCGGGAGAGGGGAGCTCTGATTGGTCAATAGCCATTCTCCAATCAGAGCTCCCCTCTCCCAGCGGTGATTATGAATTATTACAGTGTATATAGAAGCACAGTGTAGCTGCGTGACAGCGGGAACAGGTGAGGACAGAGTGGGCAGCAGAGGGAGCAGAGTGCAGTGACAGGGAGGGGAGTGTATGTGCCGGGGCAGTGATCGCAGTGTTTATTGTAGCAGGCACAGCCGTGTATTGTAGCAGGCGGCCGACATGCCTGCCATTCACTTGCCAGAGGGGGGAGGGGGGGTTATGTTGGGGCAGCGAGCGTACAGAGTTCATTGTAGCAGGCGGCTGTCCTGACTGCTGTTCACAGCGCTGCACGGGGGGTGTTAGCATGCACAGCGCTTGCTCCCGCCTGTCTGATTGACAGGCAGGGAGCTGCGCTGTGCACTTCAGTAACGCCAGGCCGGCATGAGTCCGAACTCTCTGAGCCAGGACATATAGGAAGACCCCTAGTGGTAGGTTTTTAAAAGTAAAAAAAAACATAAAAATAACAATTTTTGTTAATCACGTTATTAGAAAGTTGTTTCTAATACGTTGATTAACAAAATATAAAAAAGTTTTTTTGATGACAGGTACTCTATACAAGCCGGCCTTACATACGTCTACATCACACTGCCTGCCAGCTTGTATATACACTGTAATAATTCATAATCCCCACCGGAACACGGGAGCTCTGATTGGTGGATAGCTATTGACCAATCAGAGCTCATCTCTCCCGGCGGTGGGGATTATGAATTATTACAGTGTAAATAGAAGTCAGCGGGCAGTGCAGTGTAGCCGCCTGTACCGCCTGCTTGTTAACTTAAATGCAGATTGCAGCGGGTCTCTGCAGAATGACCCAGTGCGAATTGCACCTCAGCCCCTGAACTATAACTCCCATCATGGGCAGAGTCTGTCCATGATTGGAGTAGTAGTCCAAAAGTCCCGCAGCTGGGGGATGTGCAAGTGCCATCCCTCAGCAGCGCCGTGGTACTACAACTACTCCCATCATGGGACAGGCTGTGTCCCATGATAGGAGTAGTAGTCCAAGGGCAGAGGGACAGATCTCTGTTCACATTATGCGTTTTGCATAATGGGAACAGAGCCTTTCTGGCAGTGTGGTCCCAAACAGGGAGACTCCAAATTTTTCTACTACAGCCCCCATGATGGGAGTTATAGTTTAGCAACAATTGGAGGCTTCCTGTTTAGTAACACGGTGCATTATGTGCTCTCTTCCCAGGGAGAGCAAAAAAATTCACTAACCCATATTTCTTGTTTTTCTTTTATTCTTATCTCAGATAAGTGAATGCGGAGGACGTCAGATTCGGTGGACTGCGACGATGTCCAGCGTTTTTTTGCCATTTCAATAAAATGGTTAATGAGGGCTGTGGGGGAGTGATTTTTTTTAAATCATTTTTTTTTACCAATGTGTCTTGTTTTTTATAATTGAATTTTCAGGGTTAGTAGTGGAAGCTGTCTTATAGACGGAATCCATTACTAAGCCAGGGCTCAGCATTAGCCCCAAAATCAGCTAGCCCTAACCTCCAATTATTACCCCGGTACCCACCACCACAGGAGTGCCGGGAAGAGCTAGTACCAACAGGCCCGGAGAGTCAAAAATGGCTCCCCTGGGCCTAGGCGGTAACAGGCTGGTGTTATTTAGGCTGGGGAAGGCCAGTAACAATGGTCCCTGCCCACCCTGGTAACATCAGGCTGTTGCTGCTTGGTTGGTATCTGACTGATACTGAACATAGGGGGAACCATATGTTCATCGTTGCAATCCACAAAATCTGACATAGTCCTCCGCATTCACGTATCTAAAAAAAAAAAAAAAGTTAGTAGATTTTTTTGTTTCCACACACCAGCAAAAATGCAAGAAAAAAAAATGCAAAACAAACTGACAAAATGCAGGAAAAAGCTGGGACAGTTTTTCTGTTTTTTTTATGATGGACAAAAAACTTCAATAGAATCCGACCTCAAAGCAATAGAACAAAATCCCTGTGTCCACTTTTCCTGTGAGGTAGAGAAGGAGTGTACGGTAGAGCGAGGGGGGGGCGTTTCTATAGTTGCTGAAGATTTGTCAAAGGATATGCACAGCCTTAGTAAATTATGAGCAAGAGTGTACAATAGACAAGAAGTGTAAAGTGGGAGAACTGTGTCTACAATAGACACATATTGATGAATCCCCCCCCATGTCCCTAAGTGTGAGATGTACTGATGCATGATCAGACCACGTTCTTTGACCAATCTCCGTGGAGACAGCTTGGTCAAGTAAGCATCTATCTAGTAAAATAAGATCAATTCTAGAATAAGTGTGGTGTCTCGCAGAGCAATGGGTGAAATCTCGTTCAGAGGCATGTTTCAGGTGACAGATATCAAACAGATCGTAGTCTGGTAAGACTGAATCTAAGGAAAACGAACGTGTAATAGCTGGAGAAGATAGGTCAAGGGAGGGTGTCACGACTGCATTGAAATCACCACAGACCAATAAAGCACCCTTCCGGACACTGGCAACTTTAACCCCTTAAGGACCGGAGGGTTTCCGGTTTTTGCACTTTCGTTTTTTGCTCCATGCCTTTAAAAATAATAACACCACCAATTCTACTTTATAATGACATCAGTCATTTTGCCCAAAATTCTACGGTGAAACGCAGTTTTGGGGGCTTCCGTTTCTACGTAGTACATTTTTCGGTAAAAATGACACCTTATCTTTATTCTGTAGGTCCATACGATTAAAATGATACCCTACTTATATAGGTCTGATTTTGTCGTACTTCTGGAAAAAATCATAACTACATGCAGGAAAATTAATTTGTTTAAAATTGTCATCTTCTGACCCCTATAACTTTTTATTTTTCTGCGTATAGGGCGATATGAGGGCTAATTTTTTGCACCGTGATCTGAAGTTTTTAACGGTACCATTATTGATCGCTTTTTATTCATTTTTTCATGATATAAAAAGTGGCCAAAAATGCACTATTTTGGACTTTGGAATTTTTTTGCGTGTACGCCATTGACCGTGTGGTTTAATTAACGATATATTTTTATAATTTGGACATTTCCGCACGCGGTGATACCATATATGTTTATTTTTATTTACACTATGTTTTTTTATGGGAAAAAATAGGGGAGGGGTTAAATGATCTTTATTCACTTTTTTTTCACTTTTTTTTTGCAGTGTTATAGGTCCCATTACACTGCACACACCGATCTTTCACATTGATCACTGGTTTCTCATAGGAAACCAGTGATCGATGATTCTGCCGCTTGACTGCTCATGCCTGGATCTCAGGCACTGAGCAGTCATTCGGCGATCGGACAGCGAGGAGGCAGGTAGGGACCCTCCGGCTGTCCTGCAAGCTGTTCGGGATGCCGCGATTTCGCCACGGCTATCCCGAACAGCCCACTGAGCTAACTGACAGTTTCTACTTTCACTTTTAGCCGCGTGGCTCAGCTATTAGCGGCCGGGTCCTGGCTTCACTATGACGCCGGGCCGCCGTGATATGATGCGGGGTCACCTTGGGACCCCGCGTTATATCACGGGAGCGGGACCAAGGACCTACTTATACGTCCTTGATCCTTAAGGGGTTAAGAATGACCCTTCGGAAAAAGCATTCCTGGCGGGAGTTAGGAGCAGACATGTTAACTATGGTGTAGTCAACATTATTTATCGTTCCAACTACAATAATATACCTGCTGTGTGGGTCTATAATCTGTTTAGAAATAGTAAGAGCAACATTATCGCTAAACGCCAACATAACACCTCTTTTCTTCTTCGTAAATGTAGAGGTCAAAACAGTTGGGTATTTTCTGTGTTGTAGGGCAGGAGGATTCTTTGAAGAGAGGTGCGTTTCTTGTACACAGAGCACATCCGCACGTTTACGGACTGTCTCATGCCACAGAAAATTTCTTTTTTGCGGACTGTTCAGTCCATTCACATTACATGACATCACCTCAAGGCCCATGGTAAAGGAATGGATAAGTAGAAGTCGAGAAGATTGAAAATGGTGAGAAGTATAAGAAAGAAAGAAGTGGAAAGAACCGAAAGGGAAGGAGGGGGAAATACTCTAGTGGGGTGGACGCTCGTCTAGAATCCAAAGATGGGCTCAAGACGGGACAGTAGCAGGTAAAGAAAATACACAAAAGTAAACCGGTCAGTGTAGAGAAATATTCACCTATATGGGGTAAGTGGGAGTATACAACAGAATCAAAGAAACAAGCAGATCTCCCTACACTGAAAATTAAAAATATGATTCAAACCGGTCATGCATGCTTTTGTCCAGCGGGAGTCACACAGGAGTCACACAGGTGCTGGGGAACCCGCAGACAGGTGGTAGTCCGGGGATTTGTCAGGAGCTTGAGCCGGGAACCCCCACTGGAGAAGGGCCTCAAGGCCAGAGGCAACGGTGGTGAAAGAATACATTTTGTTCTGACGCAGCACTAAAACTTTCATTGGGAACCCCAGCGGTATGGTATCTCAAAGCGTCGCAGCTCCTGGGTGAGGGGGTGCAGTCGTCTTCTTTCTTGTAGAGTCGCCGCAGATAATTCAACAAAAAGCTGAATATCCTCGAAGGGTGCTGGTAAGGATTTGCGCTTTCTAGAGTATTGGAGTAACAAGTCCTTGGTTTGGAAGAAAGTAAATCTTGCCAAGACATCATGTGGAAGATCTTCTGGCAAGGACATAGGTTTCAACACTCTGTGACTCCTGTCGATACTGTACTGAAAAACTTGTAGGTCAGGGAGAAAGTGGCGTGTAAGCTCAAAAACATATTTAGTAAGTTGAGAGTTTGGAATAGTCTCAGATATCCCGCGGAATTTGATATTATTCCGTCGACTGCGGTCCTCGGGGTCAACTAGCTTCTCCTGGGCTGTGGCAAAGGAAGCTAGCTTGGACTCTTCATGGGTGACTTTATGCTCTAGCACCTTGACCAAGGTCTGTATAAGGTGTAGCAGGGAGGAAAATTCTTTATGGAGAGATGTGCACAGGAGTTGAAGTATATCCTTTAGGGCCTTTTCAGTCACTGCCTTATCTGACGTCTGGTAAGAGGAAAACATGTCCCCATTATCACCTTGAGGCACAGTGGACTTCTCTGCACTCTCAGTCCAATCTCCCGGTATCTCTGAGTCCAGCCTCGGCTTCTGTTTTACAGGGCTGACCCGTGGGGAAGAAGGACCCCAGAGGGAAGAGGTCTCCATCCCACCAGCAGTGGCGAGTGCTCCCGTGGAAAGCGAGAGCGTATCATCCCCTCGTACCTCATCCGCCATAGCGCCAATCGCCGGCGGTGATCCGGATTTCCAGGGAGCAGGTAAGAGATAGTCCGCATGAGCCCTGGTTGGCGTCGAGGTCTCCCCCATCCTAGAGGCAGTAGGCGGGAGTCTCTTCTGTGGCTGCGGCAGGTGAGAGTGCTTGGAGCCGGACATGGTGCTTGGCGGCGCAGGCCGGCCCGCGCCATCTTTGATCCCGCTTGGCTCCTGCTTCCCGCTGGTGAAATAGTGTGGTATGGGTGCTTTATCAGCC
Source organism: Hyla sarda (assembly GCF_029499605.1). Lineage (NCBI taxonomy): Eukaryota > Metazoa > Chordata > Amphibia > Anura > Hylidae > Hyla > Hyla sarda. The sequence continues at coordinate 131,718,547 of NC_079190.1, read as the reverse complement.
GGCTTGTTGTGCTGCTTCCTGCTCGAAGTCGCCATTAGGACCTGAGGGTCTTTAGGAGTTGCAGATATAATCGCTGACAGGCAGGAACACGAGGTTAAGGAGAGACTGACACGGAGCTCTGCAACTATGCCGCCATTCCATCTCGCGGCCAAGCCACGCCCCCCCACATTGTCTGATTTTAAAGAATTTATTTGCAAATTATGGGGGAGAATAAGTATTTGGTCACCTACAAACAAGCAATATTTCTAGATCTCACAGACCTGTAACTTCTTCTTTAAAAGACACCTGTTCACAACCTTAAAAACAGTCATACTCCAAACTCCACTGTGGCCAAGACCAAAGAGCTGTCAAAGAACAACTGAAACAAAATTGTAGACCTGCACCATGCTGGGAAGACTGAATCGGCAATATATAAGCAGCTTGATGTGAAGAAATCAACTGTGGGAGCAATTAGTAGAAAATGGAAGACATACAAGACTCACTGATAATCTCCCTCGATCTGGGACTTCATGCAAGATCTCACCCTGTGGTGTCAAAATGATCACAAGAACAGTGAGCAAAAATCTCAGAACCACAGGGGGGAACCTAGTGAATGACCTGCAGAGAGATGAGTGAATCGAAGCTGATGAGCCAGAATTCGTTACAAATTTCATGAAATATTCGATTCGCAATAAATGTGAATATCACCGCAATTCTATCGTGCAAATCGCTTAATTAAACTCCATTTACTGTGGTCCTGGCTCCAGGGCATCTAAAATGGCGGATCCACATGTCAGTACATGGGGCAAGGAACGATGGGAAGGCGGAAAGGAAAGTAGGCGGGATGACCCTGAATCACATGCGGGATGCAGCCTATTAGCAGCCTGTCACCCCTGTGATGTCACAGCCCCATATATTCATCAGCAATTTTGCGGCTTGTCATATAATTCATTACACTGTATAGAGAGAGGACGGACATCGCTGTGTGTGTTACACAGAAAAGTTCATTCCAACAGCGTTTCACATCCTAGTCACATCAGCATTCTGGTGGACAGAGAGCAGAGTTTTTTTTTTTTTAACTGAAAAGGATTTTTACTGCAGCCATTAACCTCCCAGTTATTTTCTTCAGCATTGTATTACAGCGAGGGGCAAATAGCTGTGTGCTGCCTCAGAGTTTGACAGAGTGCAATTTTGTATTTAGCACACAGCTTTTTTGTGCTGCAGCACTGTTGTGTATTGCTGGTGTTGTGCAAAAATAAAAAATTTTTAAGCGTACTGTAACGCATTTTTCTGCCCTCATAAGTGCATACCACATACTTACATCTAAGTAGTGTACTATTTTGAACCTATTAATCTGTCAAGGGCCTGGATACTTTGAAAGTCCAGGCAAAAGTAATTACCGGCAGGTGTTTTACAAAAATATGTTTTTTTAAGTGTACAGTAGCGCATTTTTCTGCCCTCATAAGTGCATACCACATACCTACATCTAAGTGGTGTACTATTTTGTGCCTGTTAATCTGTTAAGGGCCTAGATACTGTGAAAGGACAGCCAAAAGTGATCACCGGCTGGTGTTTTACTCAAATAATTTTTGAAGCGTACAGTAACGCATTTTTCTGCCCTCATAAGTGCATACCACATAAAAGTATGGAAATTTTATTTTTGCATAATATCTGTCAGTGTAGAGGAACCTGGTCTCATTTAGATGAGTTAGTAGGTGTTCAAACCACTGTCTTTTCCTTTAATCCCCCATGGGCTCCTATTATACGATATCACAATATCACATTTGATCGTATTTTGACAGCTCAATAGCATATGAATTGAAGTGGTTTAAATGACGCCAACTATGTTTCAGCATAATCTTGATTAAACACTTTCTTAATAGGTAAGCAAATGTTGTGAGCTATAAAAAGAGTGTTTAATGGATATTGCATATAGTAAATGGTTTGGATTGGTTGGCAGTAATACCCAGTCACAGATAAGTTCACGTTTAAGTCCAGTTGCAAATCTAATTTAAATTCAATATAGTTAATTACATTTCAGGTGCCATAAAGCATTTGCGGCAGTGATTCTAAAAGCGATGCCTGTAATCTGCATGTCATGCTGAATAACAGTATTATTTCACTACCCCAGCACACTCCATATGCGTGTTAGAACAAAGCAAAGTGTTTTTACCCCCTATTGAGGCTCTCTGTAGTCCAGAAATAGCCGTTTTTAATATAGATTTGAAAAATTCAGCTAATCAAATTAGCTTTAGCCAGTACATGTCCGCGTCCGTCTGAAGTTTGCTTGAGAGCATATGGATGATCAAGAACAGTATTGGGAGAATTTCATATGGTCAGATGAAATCAAAGTACAACTTTTTGGTAAAAACTCAACTCGTCATGTTTGGAGAAGAAAGAATGCTGAGTTGCATCAAAAGGACACCATACCTACTGTGAAGTATGGGCGTGGAAACATCATGCTTTGGGGCTGTTTTTCTGCTAACGGACCAAGACAACTGATCTGTGTAAAGGAAATAATGAATGGGGCCATGTGTTATGAGATTTTGAGTGAAAACCTTCTTCCATCAGCAAGGGCATTGAAGATGAAACATGGCTGGGTCTTTCAGCATGACAATGATCCCAAACTCACTGCCTGGGCAACAAAGGAGTGGCTTCGTAAGAAGCATTTCAAGGTCCTTGAGTGGCCTAGCCAGTCTCCAGATCTCAACCCCATAGAAAACCTTTGGAGGGAGTTGAAAGTCACTGTTGCCCAGCGACAGCCCCAAAACATCACTGCTCTAGTTGAGATCTGCATGGAGGAATGGGCCAAAATACCAGCAACAGTGTGTGAAAACCTTGTGAAGTTTTAAAGGAAAACTGTTGACCTCGGTCATTGCCAACAAAGGGTATATAACAAAGTATTGAGATGAACTTTTGTTATTGACCAAATACTTATTTTCCACCATAATTTGAAGAAAAAAAATAAAAAAATCAGACATAAAATGTGATTTTATGATTTTTTGTCTCATTATGTCTCTTATAGTTGAGGTATACCTATGATTGAAAATTACAGGCCTCTCTCCTTTTTTTAAGCGGGAGAACTTGAACAATTGGTGGCTGAGTAAATACTTTTTTGCCCAACTTTATATGGCCACCTGAACTTATGAGCTGTGGTCAACAGTAATGGCATTCTAGTGTTTGTGTTTTGGAAACAAGGATCAGTATCCAGAATTTAACATGCCTAATGTGTTGATTTATGGGTGATAAACAGAACCAGAAGTGCCTGGTGACTGCTTGTCTCTATCTTTCTGTGATGATAAAAATGTACCATTGTATTGTAGCTTCATGTTGGACACTTTAAATACTATATTGGCAAAACAATTATAATATTGAGACAGCCTACTCGCATATTTCACAGGATACCAGATTAAAGATCCTTCTGTGCCAATGCAGCATCATAAATAAGATTCTTCCTACAGAAAAAAGTCTAAACATAATGATCTGCTGTCCTATTTCCTCAGTTTTCTGGATAATGTTTTTCATTGGCTGAACTAACGAAGAGAGATTTTAAGAAATACTTTTAAGCAAGATGCTAGATGGGAAATGCAGTTAACTAAAACAGTATAGCTATCCTGGTTTCTGGTCTCCTCTGACTCTGACCTTAAATGGGCACTGTCAGAATCAAAAACTTTTTATATGTTGTACAATTTGGCAAAACAAATAACCTTTCTAGTATTCTTTGTAAAAAAATTGTGATTTTCTTATTATAGTAATTATGGCTTATAAAAAAGACCACTGGAGGTCCCCATACCAACCAGAATATCTGTTATATATAATCCTGTCTGGTTGAATCATCATCTTTGTCCCAGCTGAAGCATAGAGATGGACACAATCCAGAGAGTGGGGGCGGGACTAGCACTCCTGTGCCCACTCCTGTCCTGTCTATCAGGCTCCTGTCTGAAAACAGAGAATAAGGGTTTACAGAGCAGCCTGCAGTGATTAGATGAAAAGACCTAGACTCAGTGAGGGTGGGCTCAGTACTTGCCTTCAGCATGCCGCTTCCTGAGCAGTAAATGTCAGAATAAGTGAGCAGCAGAATAGAGACATTTGTGAGCTAAATACAGACGTTATACACAGAAAAAAGACCTGTAAAGCATCTGCATGATCTAGTCAGTAACGTATATGAGCATTATATTTTTTCTGTGATATGACAGCTACGATTTATGTATGTGGTAAATTCTACAATTACTTTTATAATATAACAATATTTATGCTGATTGGTAAGTAACGTTTAAAAACAACCACGGCAAAATTAATTAGAAATAACAGTTATGAATAATGAACCAAAGGGACAATCAACACTGCGTATGACCTAGAAACTTGTCAATTGCCAGGCGTTTGTGTTATCGTAATTTACAGTTCATTATATGAATTACAGATCAGTGTTAAATGCCACTTATAAGCTCTGATTTATGGTTAAGAAATGAAAGTGTAAATATCATGGCCCAAGACACGATGCACAGATTTGGATCTGCTCCATCCAGTAAATGACATGTTCTAATGGCCATTCATTGTTCAGATATTTCGCCTATATTCTTGCTGCAGGGATAAAGTTATTTTTTGCTTTTTACCTTGTCTTCCTGTGGTCTATTGACCTCCCAGCACAATTTAATTGGCATGGCATGTTCCCTGTATTTGTTAAGCCTCCACACTTCGGTTTAATATTTTCTCTGAATATACAGATTAAAGTTTTATGTATAGCTTGATAGAACATCGTTTGTTAAATGAATGGGCATTAGGCCACCCAACAAAAGCTATCTGACATCAATCATCACACTTCACAGCCTTGACTCCAGATGGGTTCTGGACTTTATTCAGGATACAGACCAAATTGCCTGGCAAGAGGACACAGAGAAAATGATATATCCATAGCTGAGTTGTCAATAGGCAAAGGCCTTCTGCTACAAGTGCTATATCTTTTCATCCATCACAGGCTCAGATCTCCAAACTAATTATAAAGTCAGCCAAGTTTGCCATTTTATGCTATTTGCTATATTTTTCCTTTGTAAATCACATAACTGCTGCTATTTGTTTTAAGCGTAGTGAACGCTTTCCTAGTGAACAGACAACTCCCACAGGCACAGTAGTGTTCTGGCAGCCATGATCATAAAGAACAATACCCAGTGCTGTTCTCTACAGTTTAAAAATATATTGTGTGATTTTTTTTTGCATAATATCTGTCAGTGTAGAGGAAGCTGGTCTCATTTAGATGAGTTAGTAGGTGTACGAACCATTGTCTTTTCCTTTAATCCCCCATGGGCTCCTCTTATAAGATATCACAATATCACATTTGATCGTATTTTGACAGCTCAATAGCATATGAATTGAAGTGGTTTAAATGACGCCAACTATGTTTCAGCATAATCTTGATTAAACACTTTCTTAATAGGTAAGCAAATGTTGTGAGCTATAAAAAGAGTGTTTAATGGATATTGCATATAGTAAATGGTTTGGATTGGTTGGCAGTAATACCCAGTCACAGATAAGTTCACGTTCAAGTCCAGTTGCAAATCTAATTTAAATTCAATATAGTTAATTACATTTCAGGTGCCATAAAGCATTTGGCTTGTGTCTATTAAGCTACAGTTTGCACAGAATGTTAACTTCATAAATGATCACAAACTAGACGGAAAATGTTGCTCCTATATTTTTCGGAAATGCTTAGACCTGCTAATTGTGTTCTAAAATATCATAAGCAATACAATGTCTGATTTTAGAGCGGTTCTGACATAAACACAAAAAAATAAATAGCCACGTGTGACCCCATTTTGGAAACTACACACCTCACGGAATGTAACAAGGGGTATAGTGAGCCTTAACACCTCACAGGTGTTTGACGAATTTTCGTTAAAGTTGGACTTTTTTTTCACAAAAATGCTGATGTTACCCGAATTTTTTTTCCTCACAAGGGAAAATAGGAAAAACACCCCCCAAAATTTGTAACCCAATTTCTTCTGAGTAAGAACATGACCCATATGTGGATATAAAGTGCTCTGTGGGTGCACTACAATGTTCAGAAGAGAAAGAGCGCCATTGGGCTTCTGGAAAGAAAATGTGTCCGGAATTGAAGGCCACATGTGTTTACAAAGCCCCCATAGTGCCAGAACAATGGACCCCACCCCACATGTGACCCCATTTGGGAAACTACACCCCTCATGTAATATTATACAAACACTACCCGACCAGCTCAAACCCATATTGTCTAAGACATATCCTTTCTCTATAATGGCCTGGGGTTGTGAAATAATCTGACTCAGTATAGCTCAAAAACTTGTGACTTGTAACATGTGGTGGTGGTGGTGGTGGGGGGGGGGGGGGGGTCACTGTTCTGGCATGACGGGGGGCTTTGTAAACGCACATGGCCCCTGACTTCCATTCCAAAAACTTTTCTCTCCAAAAGCTGAATGGCGCTCCTCTTCTTCTGAGCATTGTAGTGCGCCAGCAGAGCACTTTACATCCACATATGGGGTATTTCCATACGCTGAAGAAATGGGGTTACAAATTTTGGAGGGCATTTTCTCCTATTATCCCTTGTAAAAATGTAAAATTCTGGGAAAAAACAGTATTTTAGTGAGAAAAAAAAAGTATTTTTTCATTTACACTTCCGACTTTAACAAAAAGTTGTAAAACACCTGTGGGGTTATAAGGCTCCCTGTACACCTTGTTATGTTCCTTGATGGGTGTAGTTTCCAAAATATTAGGCCATGTGTTTTTTTTTTTTGCTGCTCTGGCACCATAGTGGCTTCCTAAATGCGACATGCCCCCCAAAAAACATTTCAGCTAAATTCACTCTCCAAAATCCCATTGTCGCTCCTTCCCTTCTGAGCCCTCTCAGAGCCCTCTCGCTCCTTCCCTTCTGAGCCCGCTGAACCCTTCACATACACATATGAAGGTATTTCCTTACTCAAGAGAAATTGGGTTACAAATTTTGGGGGGATTTTTCTCCTATTACCCCTTGTAAAAATGCAAAAACTGGGTCTACAAGAACATGCAAGTTTAATAAATGAAGATTTTAAATTTTCTCCTTCACTTTGCTGCTATTCCTGTGAAACACCTAAAGGGTTAACAAACTTTCTGAATGTCATTTTGAATACTTTGAGGGGTGCAGTTTCTATAATGGGGTCATCTATGGGGTATTTCTAAGGCCCTGCAAATCCACTTCAAAACTAAACAGGTCCCTATAAAATTCCGATTTTGAAACTTTTGTGAAGAATTGGAAAATTGCTGTTATACTTTAAAGCCCTCTGATGTTTTCCAAAAGTAAAAACATGTCACCTTTATGATGCCAACATAAAGTAGACATATTGTATATGTGAATCAATATATAATTTATTTGGAATGTCTATTTTCCTTACAAGCAGAGAGCTTCAAAGTTAGAAAAATGAAAAAATTTCAATTTTTTTCATCAAATTTTGGAATTTTTCACCAAGAAAGGATGCAAGTATCGATGAAAATTTACCACTAACATAAAGTAGAATATGTCATGAAAAAATATGTCAGAATGAAAAGTAAAAGCATCCCAGAATTATCAATGCTTAAAGTGCATAAAACAAAAAAAATGCTCTGGTCCTTAAGGTGAAAATTGGCTTGGTTCTCAAGGGGTTAATGCTCATAGATTATATGGCATGCTTTTATATGCCCTGTATTCTATCCCTTGATAAATCCCACATTTTTAGGGGGTAAGGTGTTGGGATGCTTTGTTGATGTTACAGGAATGTTGTCTCTTGGGGGGGTCACCTTTATACACTGATGGTAGTATCAGTGGATTTCTAGAGACTATACCACTACAACCGGATGTACATATTGTTGGAGAACCATATTAGTCATGAGGGCAGACCCCCTCTTGGTTTTTTAAGTTATTTACCCATTGTGGTTTTGTAAGAAATTCTACTTTTCCCTTGTAAGGGACAATTATTATTTGATTTTTGTATCTTTTAATGCATATCCATTAAATGTTAAGTTTAAGGTGGAGTTTGTTTTTCCAGTGATAGGCATTAAGGTCTTTTATCCTGCCTCTCATAGTCCTAAACGGCTTTTAGTAGACCTTTGGTTGCCATGACAACTAGGGATGTCCCGATACAATTTTTTTAATACCAAGTACGGGTACCGATACTTTAATTCTAGTACTCGCCGATACCAAGTGCAAGTACTTATATTTTAAAGGGAATCTGACCGCAGGGTGACCCGGTTTCTGGCGCTGCTTACCGTGCTGATATGTGGGTTCCTTGTTGTGTACAATGGAGGCGGCTGCTGTAGTATGAGCCAAGATTTCTCTCTTCTCCATTGGGCAGAACAGGAAATTTGCATTGGCGGTGAGACCGATGACCACATGGTGAGCAGCGGTAGAAACCGGGTCACCTGCACTATCTACATATAGATTCAAGTTAGTGCAGGTGACTCTGCTGTAAGGTTGCCTTTAATAGTAGGTAGTATCCCCTTGCAGACATTAGCAGCAGCCCCCCAGCAGTCATTAGTAGCAGCCCCCCTGTAGACAGCTGCCCCCCTTGTAGAAAGCAGCCCCCCTGTAGAAATAAGTAGCAGCCCTCCTATAGACCACAGCCCCCCTTTAGACAGTGGGCCCCCATTTAAACAGCAGAATACCCCTTTAGACAGCAGAAGGCCCCCCTTTAGACAGCAGCAGCCCCCCCCCTTTAGACAGCAGCAGGGCCCCCTTTTAGACAGCAGCAGGTTCCCCCTTTAGACAGCAGCAGGGCCCCCCTTTAGACAGTAGCAGGGTCCCCCCCTTTAGACAGCAGCAGGCCCCCCCTTTAGACAGCAGCAGGGCCCCGCCCCTTTAGACAGCAGCAGCCCTCCCCTTTAGACAGCAGCAGCCCCCCCCCCCATTTAGAAAGCAGCAGGGCCCCCCCTTTAGACGGTAGCAGGGCCCCCATTTAGACAGCAGCAGGGCCCCCCTTGAGACAGCAGCAGGGCCCCCCCTTTAGACAGCATCAGGGTCCCCCTTTAGACAGCATCAGGGCCCCCCTTTAGACCGCATCAGGGCCCCCCCTTTAGACAGCAGCAAGGCCCCCCTTTAGACAGTATCAGGGCCGCCCCTTTAGACAGTATCAGGGCCGCCCCTTTAGACAGCAGCAGCCCCCCCTTTAGAAAGCAGCAGCCCCCCCTTTAGACAGCAGCAGGGCCCCCCGTTTAGACAGCAGCAGGGCCCCCCGTTTAGACAGCAGCAGGGCCCCCCCGTTTAGACAGCAGCAGGGCCCCCCTTGTTTAGACAGCAGCAGGGCCCCCCATTTAGACAGCAGCAGGACCCCTCCTGTTTAGACAGCAGCAGGACCCCCCCATTTAGACAGCAGCAGGGGCCCCCTTTAGACAGCAGCAGGGCCCCCTGTTTAGACAGCAGCAGGGCCCCCCACTTAGACATTAGTAGCAGCCCCCTCCTTGCAGGCAGCTCACCTCCTCGGGTCGGGTGCTGGTGCTGCTGCTCTGCTGCCCCGTTCTCCTCCGGTGCGCATCGTGTCGTCCTATGGAGGAGCATGTGACATACACGTCACTCTGCACTCCGTAGCATTACGCTGGGCGCAGGGGAGAAAGCGGAGTGACGTGTGTGTCACATGCTCCTCCATGGAACACTATGATGCGGCCGGAGGATGGAAGAACGGGGCAGCAGAGCAACACCAGGTATCGGGCATGGTATCGGGGACATTAAACGAGTCCCCGATACCATGCAAATGGTTAATATCGGCCCCGATACAGATACCAGTACCAGTATCAGTATCGGGACATCCATAATGACAACCCATTGGTACCACACAGTGGTTGGTGCGCAATACATTGCATTGCCCCAGGTGCTGCCTTCCCAAGCTACACTATGACATCTTGCTACACAACCATTTTGCAGCTTACATATCTTTTTAAATTATGAGTGCCACTGAGGGCCTCATGTTGAGGATTCGCCTACAGCCTCACAAGTCTAGAGCCGCCTCTGGACATCATCACAACATAACACAAAAAAGTAATAATGACAAATACTATTGTAATACAGATAAAATGAAATACAGCCAATGAAAGAATATGCATGCATTATCACAAAAGTGCAGATCAAGGTTTTAAAGAGAATGGCTGATGGATATTATCACAATTGGATTCTGCCTAGCACAAGGCCCAACCAATACCATGAACACAAAGGAAAACAACAAAAAATGAATAGAACTCTCCATGGAAACAATACAAAATACTATGGTGACATCATCAAAAAACAAGGCAGCTAAGGAAAAAAAAAAGTATTTTTTTGTAGTCATAGTATTAGTCACAGCCCATACAGCACAAAAATGAATACATAGACTATTGAGACATCATTACAATAAAACACAGCATATTTTTTTAAAGACAAGCTTTTTGTGGGAAAAAACACAAACAATACTTTCATTTCAAGAAAAGACATCCTTTAAATTAAAAGAGAGACTATTGTGACATAATTTCAATGTAACAGAACCATGTAATAAAGACAAACCCCACTATGTAATCATCTTAAGAGAGGCCTGTCAAGGAACAGATACAAAGATTATTGTGACAATACAATAAAACACAGCTAAGGATAATATATAAACATTAGTGTGACCAAATTACAAATTGTTATTATTATTCATTTAAAGATCCAATAATTTGCAGAGCAAATGTTATTAGTGCGACTTTTCAGGTTTCCGCCATTGTGGGTCACAACGCAACCCAATTCAGAGGCACCCATATGGCTCTGTTTTTTTTAAGTTATGGCTCTTTAGAAGCTAAAGAGGTAAAATAAACATATAAATGAAAATTGCTTGCATCCTTAAAGTAGTTCTCAAGCGAAAGTAAACGTATCCCCTATCCACAGTAGAGGGGATAAGTAGCAAATGTCCGAAACGCAAACGCCTTAACCCCCTGCAATCTCCGGGAAGGGACCCAGACTCTCTCACTGGTAGACAGCATGCTCTCCATTTATTTTTATGGGAGGGCCGATGATGCCCAAGTGCCGTACTCGGTCTTTTCGGTGCATCCATAGAAACGAATGAAGCACATGCCGTCTGCAGCACGCGCTCCTCATTAAGCATCGGGTCTCGTCCTAGAGATTGCAGGGGCCCCAGCAGTTTGACCCCCTGCGATCAGAAACTTATCTCCTATTCTGTGGATAGGGGATAAGTTATGTTTTGCCATAGTTCTCCTTTAAGGGATTAAAATAGCAAAAGTAATAATTATAATACAAATGCTGTTTTTGCACAATAACATTGTCAGACAAAGAGGAAGTAGATCAATCCAGCAAGTAGATAACAGTTCCAGTTTTATTAATCCAAGTTAAAAGCAGTTTGCATCAATGTGCAAAAGGAAGGGACAAGCCTTTGGATGTGTTTTGAATGGGGCACCCATTCTTTATCACAGATAACCTGACAATGATCACAATCCCCTTATATAGACCAAATACAAAACCAAAAGGAGGAGGAGAAAGGGGAAATAATATGTCACTGCTTGCAAGTGCAATAAATAAGAAATGATTAAAAGCAACAAACTATTCACAAACAATGCAGCTACCCAGGTGTGAATATAGTTCAATAAAGCTAGTTGACATGTTCCCTAAAATGGTCATTAAATGGGCTATATTAACCAGAACCCATATATATCGATAAGGTGTCTAACATACAAATTGTACATAATTAGAATTACATAAATATGAACAAACCAATCAATACAAACAGCCTGCATAATGTTATGGTTGACATGAATCAAGAAAAGGGGACACTTTAAGAACCTAAGGTTAATAATGAAAAAATAATTCCTTCCTAATATTTAAACCCTGTGGATCTACTGTGTTAAGTGTGAATTGCCAGGAAGTCTCTCGGTTGAGAAGCTTCCTGGCCAAGTCCCCACCTTGTTTATCTGGCCATCCTTTTTAATAGAATATGCTGCAAACGCATTGTCTGAACAGCTTTTGACCTGGATGAATTTTGATCTAAGTCATTGAGATGCGCCAAAATTCTCATTTTAAATTTACGTTTGGTACAACTTGGTACAATTTGAGATTACAAATGGTGCACAAATGGTGCACATTATGACGTAGATCAGATTGGTACTGCAACCATTGAGAAACTGTTTCATTTTGAACTGTATAGCTCCATGAGAAATATAGAAACATAGAATGTGTCGGCAGATAAGAACCATTTGGCCCATCTAGTCTGCCCAATAATCTGAATCCTATCAATAGTCCTATCTAATATGAAAGATAGCCTTATGCTTATTCCATGCATGTTTAGACTCCTTCACTGTATTTGCAGCCACCACTTCTGCAGGAAGGCTATTCCATGCATCCACTACTGCCCCTCTAATTTAAAACTATGTCCTCTTGGGGTAGTGTGGTGTCACGCTATCTGGTACCTGCGTGTGGGTCCCCTTAGCCAGAGTCCCTAGGACGTCGGGGTCCCCATTGTCTAGTTCACCCCTGGTCACCTCTCATCTAGATAGTTATTGAACTAATAGTTTATTTAGGATGCATGTAAATATGAGGATATCAATGTCTATAAATAGTTAATTACTTGTATACAGCGTAGCAGGACCTGCGGGTCACGTGTTCAGGAAAACTCTATGGTTTCTGCTTTAGGACCTTTGGAGGTCCCTGTGACGTATGCTACCCATCACTCCTTGTAACAGTGAGTGACAGTTACTGGGACCAATCCAAAATGGCCCTGCCGCTGCCCATATAAGGGAGCGGCGGCCATTGCCCTTTCTCTTTGCTCCTGCGCTCCTGATGAGGAAGGATCTATACAGCTATCTCCCGCAGTGAGTTAGGCCCGAGCCTTGCGGCAACGGCTGATAGATTCTAAATTGAGAGTGTATCAATCCCTAAGCACTCTGCATGATCACCGGACCTTATCTGTCCCCTAAATCCGTCCGGATCTGCAAATATTACCCTAAATTCAGAGACTGTATCTAAAAGTCAAGGTCTGCAACAACTGTCAGTCATTGCACTATATAGAGACTGTATTCCTGAGACTGTTATTGTGCATTGGATGTACCGCAAGCCTTTCAGTAAAGTTTGTTCAAGTTCAAGTTCAAGCACCTTGTGGACCTTCAGTCATTTTTATATATGCACCTATCGTTACTGGGAAGGGCGGCCATAGGCCGGAGAATTACCTCAGCATACTAGCCCTCAGCGGGCGTCACGAACTATAGGGTTAACATTAACCCCTCATCTACCGAAACAACTCCCCAACTACCATACACCCTCCAAGGGCTACCACAGTAGTTTTTCTTCTTTTAAATATACTCTCCTCCTTTACTGTGTTGATTCCCTTTATGTATTTAAAAGTCTCTATCATATCCCCTCTGTCTCTTCTTTCTTCCAAGCTATACATGTTAAGGTTCTTTAACCTTTCCTGGTAAGTTTTAATAGTCAAACCATGAAGCTTTTATTAAAAAATAAGTTGAACAGAAAGCAATGCTCCAATGAACAGCATCGGTCCATAGACCAAAGAAACACAATACAAAATATATATCGGTACACTTACGTAACAATCGTAAAGAAATAGCTCTCACAAAAAAAAGAAGATAATAGTAGTACATAGGAGAAAACCAGATGGCCGACCCCCCTACACAACAGGAAAAGAAGCTCCCTTAATAAAGGTTCAGACAGTGAGTCATATTTTCCTGGTAAGTTTTATCCTGCAATCCATGTACTAGTTTAGTAACTCTTCTCTGAACACTCTCTCTAGAGTATCTATATCCTTTTGGAGATACGGCCTCAAGTACTGCGCACAATACTCCAAGTGAGGCCTCACCAGTGTTCTGTACTTGCTGCTTACTGTGTCAATCAAGCACAAAGGCCAATAGGACACAGCCAGGGACACAGATAAAAAGGCACTGACATCACCCATAGCGTTCACAGTGCTCGGAACTTCTGCAAAGAGGAGACAGAGCGAGGGAGAGAGCCAAACATAGGAACAGTTAGAGGTTAGAAAGAGATAGATAGATAAATACAGATTAGAAAGAGAGACCGTGTGTGTGTTTGCGTGTGCATGAACAGTAGTTAATCCCCATACAAGAAATCTATGGGGGCTCCTATACAGCAAATAAGGGGGAATGCTTCCCACAGCCTCTGAAGGACTCATCTTTTTCTACCACAAATGCAAAGCCTTTTTCAAGGTCCATACCTTTAAATACGTGAATTGAAGTGTGTTCCTCAACCAGCTACAGTAGCCAGTGCTGTGAACTGTATCTAGCCTGTAGTTCTGGCGCATTTCTGCAAACTCAGTCAGTATGCATTGTGCAGTAATCTCTGCAACTCAAATAGCATTTACAAGTTAAACGTATCTAGCCTGTAGTGTTAATACAGGTCTGTTGCATTTTATATAGTTCCACAAACACCTTCAGTTCTCTTTGTGCTGTCATTTCTGGCATGCAAAAGCATATTCTTCTGACATGCATCTGGCCTGTTAACATAGTTTTGTTGAATTTCATATTTTTCTGCAAACACATCTTAAATCTTTCTAGTCGTGTACTCGCAAACACGAATTATACTAAAAAGCATGTACATTCCAAACACATTAGGCTTCCAAAATGACTTTATTTTTTAAAATTTTAACTTGTCTTATATAAACCATAATGAGGAGGATGTCAATGTGCTTTCTGGTCCAAGCAGCTCAGGATTCAGTGATGGTGACACTGGTGCTGGATCTGAAGGCTTGAGAAAAAAAACATTGGTTGTTGATATACCTAGCTATTTACGATATCCTGCTGTGTGGAAATTCTTTACTATGTTACCATATGCAGGAAAGTAGCCACGGAGCCATCTCTGTGGAGAGAAAGTGAGGCACAGGCAGGGTACAAATTTAGGAATTAGGTCTCTACGTCAGCGCTTCATGTATCATAAAACCTGGGTAGAAATATACCTAGTCCATCAATGCCTGCTCTCTGTTGGCTATAGATAACTCTACCTCACCACCATCTGCTGTACGCTGGCTACTACTAGTAACACCAATCCACCATCACCCTATTCCAGCCAGGCCTACACATACACAACCCATAATCTACAATAAGAGAGAAAATTTATCGATGCCGTCGTCTACCAACTGTCTAACAGCCAGGCCTCGTACATAGGCATGACATTTTGGGGATTTGCCTCATCTGTGTCGTGCCCTCCTCCTCCCCAATCCCATCAGTTATCCATTGGGGAATCCATGTCCTCCAGATAACAGTATTCTTCCAGCCACCCTGTTGTAGTGCGCCTCAATTCCTACCTGGCCAAGTTGTTGTGGCACAGGCCCTCCCATACCATCTTGTGGACAACATAGCCTTCAGGCAACTAATGGGTGTGTGCCAAGCCAAGGTGACGTGTACCTAATCACCATTATTTTCTGAGACAGCCATACCATGCATGCCATGGTTGATACGTGGAGTAGTACCTATGGCCAGGTGCAATACAAGGCTGAAAAAAAGCTTAACTCCATTTCTGTTTGCTCAGTAGGATTTTCCTTCCAGGCCTGGGCCACCTGACTGGGGCAAAATTCAATTTGATTTTAAAGGTTTCTCAACCTGCTGCTGTACGCCAGCCACTATTAAATCCTCCAGTTAGCCACTATGACATGTTCCGCTGGTAGTTTCAGCCAGGGCTACACAAACACAACCCATGCATGTCAGCAACATAAGTCCTAAAACTATATCATTAATTTTTATTTTATAATTAGATTCCTTTTGGAGCTGACCGTGATGGCATAAGAAGGAGTGATGGAGGAGACATCACATCTTGATGGCAGCAGTATGGATGTTCTCCTTGTGGAGGAGAAGTTGGATGAGGAGGAGCATTTGGAGATGGACTCTATAGAAGAGAGAGAGGGGTGAAGAGGACCTTACTCAAGGCGACACTGATGAGGATATGGAGGAGCATGATCAACCTTGGCAGTATGGGACAGAGGTGGAACAAGCTGTGCCCTCAGAAAAGCTGTCAAGGATTGCTAGGTGTATGCTTTCCTGCTTGCACAATAACAATTATTTTGGGGACTTAAAAGCAAGAGAGCAGTACTGCCCACACTTTTAGACCCTCGGTATAAACACAAAATGGAGGATTTTTTTGCACCTTCTGAAAAGGAGGTTAAATTGGTTTTATATAAGGAGAAACTATGCAGCCAGCTTGCCACGGCTTTCCACCAACAAACACCTGCTGAATGGGAGTCCAGTCAATGCTCCACTACCTCTGCCAGCACTACCCCAGCAAGAGTCATCAGCAGAAGCAGCAGTGGCGACATCTTGACTTTTGAGCATATAATGGCAAAGTTTCTGCATTCACTATGCTCCACTGAGCCCAGACCCCATGGACTTCAGGCTCACCAGTTTAGACCATTGGCCAGAACGTGCCCACTTTGCCATAAGTGTTCTGTCTTGTCCACCCTCTAGTGTGGCTTCGGAGACAGTTTTCAGCGCAGCAGCCGGCATGAAGATGAAGCGAAAAAGATTGTCAGACAGCAGTGTGGAAAAACTGACTTTTACTAAAATGAATCAGGCATGGATCAGAGAGGAATTTAAACCTCCTGTTCCTGATGCCACTGATTAGACAGTGCTACCACAACCCCTGCTGGATGTGAGTCCGCCATCTCATACTGTATGCTAGTGACATCTGTCCGCCATCTCATGCTGTACAATAGTAACATCAGTTAGCCACCAGCCCACTACCTTCCTGCCACTACCAGTATGCCATCTCATGCTGTACGCTATTGACATCAGTCCGCCATCTCGTTTTGTACGCTATAAACATCTGTCTTCTATGTCATGGTGTATGCTATTAACATAAGTCAGCCACCTACTTCCACCAGGCCTACACATACAGAACCCATGATCCCCCAGAAAAGGCTTTTCATACAAAAGCAATGTCTTCTTCATTCTTCACTATTTTAGAATGCCAATTCTGTTACTACTTCCAAAAAAGAGATAATTTTTGTCATGCTGGGATAAAGCCATGGCTTCTATCCATGCTTCCATGTGCATATTAACACTGGCAGGCATCTACCGACAACCAGGGATACTTTATGCCACTTTATTTTGGTGTGAATAAGCCTAAAAAATGGGCGGGCTGGAATAGTTATCATGGGTTACCGCATGCAGCCATAAATGAGCCTCAAAAACACTTTAAAACTACATGAATACATTCCTAACAGTGTATAACAGTGGTTTAGAGCTGTTAGGCAGTATTTAAATGTGTTTAGGGGCTTATTTAATTGCCGGTTCGAGCCGAACCAAGCCAAACTGATCTAGAAATTTTCTAAAAGATCAGCAAGTTTGGCAAACCAAATTTTTCAAAAGTTTGCTCAACTCTACTCCTAACACTTGATGATCTACTGAAAGGTCTTGATGATTGAATATATATGTACAGCTGTCAAATGTTACAATCACTAGTTAACCATATTAATGTAGCATAGTAAATCATTAACATCCATGACAGATGAAGCAATGTGTTGACGTTCTGTTTTGTGGGCATCAACATCATGGTGACATACTGAACACTGGTTTAAATTAACCGTTAATCTTTTTTGACGAGTATGTACAATATATTCCAAGTCTGAGGATGAAATCCTAATCTAAATGCCACTACATATCGCAAAAATAAATCTTACCATAATAAGGGTCATTCTCCGTAATGTCTCTCATGCAGGCATTATATCTAAGATTTCATCAATAGTATGTTGGTGTATCTATATCACTCAATTTCCTAGGGTGGGGTAAGTGGGCTAACATGTCCTTAAGCAATATATGCATGCAGAGCTCATATACCCATATGAATCCAATAAAATTGTTATAACCTTTAAAATCATAAGCATGACCTTGAAGAGCTGAAAGTACAGTAGATGAGTAGGATGTGTTTATTCTAATCCAAATTTTACTGCACATATAGCACAAAACCTAGGTATACATTATTCAAAATATAAAAAACTTAGATACTCTAGAATAAAGATAATTGTAAAGACCAATGCAGTTATATGGATATATATATTTTTTAATTTGTGTGCAAAGTAAAGCTATATATTGTAAACACTAATAACACACCCCACCATTCATACTGTACACATCAAGCTCTTTGCATTATTGGATGTAAATGTACTGTACAGCTGATGTGCTCAAGGAACAAATGGAAAAGGCTCAGTAAATCGAGTACCTGCTGCTTCCAGTAGCCAACACCAACCATCAGCATCTTGCATCAGAGTTAACTTTAATCTTGTTCATTTAACCACTTAGATGTTGTAGTCAATGGTAGCCACTGCATCTAGGGGTTTAGATGCCACATGCTGGTCACCGATCTAAACAGCCCATCCCCAGCAAAATGACAGTACACCGCAATGTATTAGTATTGCAGTATACAAGACATTGGCCCTCATTTACTAAGAGTGTTGTGTAGGTTTCTTTGTGAGTTTTAATTCCCTACAATTTATTTTCCACAGTATTTACTAAGGTTTTCCGACATTTTCCACTTTCCCTACACTTTGCTTTTTTTTACACATGCTCTGATCTGTAGGGTTTTTCTCAGCTGAAATCCACCACATTTTCTGTGGAAACCATAGTAATAAATTGTTTTTTTGTGAAAATGATGGGAACACGGCCCTTTACGGAGATCACGCCCCTTTTCCCGGCGGCCATGCCCCTTTTCGGGTTTTCTTAGCAAAATGGAGAGTTAATTGCGTTTTTTTCAATTCTGGTTCAAATTCTTGCACAAATTCTGTCGCAGACAGAATTTTTGGCACAATGCGACAGAATCTGGCGCACAACCCAACAAAACAGGGTTTGCAATAGTAAATGAGGGCCATATATTTGTGTTCTTTCTTTGTATTAAATCCTGCCCTGGCATTAAAATGTCAACAGCCCACATACAATACAATCCTAGCCATATCATGGAAAATTAATGTTACCCATTGCCTGCTGCAGCAAATGTTACCTAAGATGTTTCCACCTGACACTTAAATTGCTAAATTACGCTATGAACTTAACAATAAAAATTTATAAAAAAATAAATAAAATAGGAAGAGAGATTTTTCTAATCCCAAATATTCTGAAAATACTAAGAACGCAACTGTAAAATCCCGTATCAACCACAACTGTTAATTTTATAGTAAGAATATGATAAAAGAATCACATTTAGTTGTAGAATTTAGATATTACAGTAATTTAAACAAAGGGAAAATGTAATATATTTCAGTTCAGTTAACATCTGGTGAGTTTTTTTTTTTCAAATTCAACTGGTGCCAGAACGTTAAACAGATTTGTAAATTAGAACAAGCAAATAGAATGTCCGGCACACTTTAAATCTCCAGGTTTATTTGCAGCTTTAAAACCAACAGGAACAAGGGGAACATGCAGTTCCTGTTCACCTTGTTCCTGTTGGTTTTAAAGCTGCAAATAAACCTGGAGTTTTAAAGTGTGCCATTCTATTTGTTTCTTCTGCTTGCCGAGAGTTGGACCTTGCACTCCCGCCCCCAAGTGAGCTTACAACCGCCTTGCTGTTAGATTTGTTAATTACTTATATTTAAAAAATCTTAATCCTTCCAGTACTTATCAGCTGGTGTATGCTCCACAGGATGTTCTTTTCTTTTAAAATGTATTTTCATCTGACCACAGTGCTCTCTGCTGACACCTCTGTCTGTCTCAGGAACTGTCAAGAGCAGGATAGGTTTGCTATCTGGATTTGCTCCTGCTCTGGACAGTTCCTGAGACAGACAGAGAGCACTGTGGTCAGACAGAAAATAAATTAAAAAAGAAAAGAACTTCCTCTGGAGCATGCAGCAGTAATTTACAAATCTGTTTAACGTTCTGGCACCAGTTGATTAAAAAAATATTTTATCCACAAGAGTTCCCCTTTAATCTGTCAAAATTGTATCTATATGGTCCTACATTGTATCTCTATAGGGTATGGCGGAGTGCTCTTCTTTGTATACATGGTTAAGATGGTGTTATTTATTTATTTACCAGAATTTCATATCTCTGACACTATGCATATGCTATTTCTCCCTTCTTAGCATTAAGCTGCATTGCCTCTACAGATTTTATACCCAGGTAGCTGTTTAGGAGTTATTGTTTGAAGGTGTCTGAAGGTGTTTTTCTGTATATACTAATTTATGTATGTAGTGTTTTTTTGCAGTTGCCTCAAGTTTAAAGGTGGTTGTAGAACTGGTTTCAACTTGTAAACCCGTACTAAGGCTGGTTTTACATACGTGTATTAGACACATTTTTGTGTCTGTTTTGGGGCTGAAAGTCCTGGCCTGAACATAGCTCCGATGACCTGAAGTGACCCCTGTCAGTGATTAGATCTGTGGTCATATGTTTATGTTAAACTTGCCAAACTTCATTTACTGCACCCCTACTAATTATTCTAACGGTACTTTACACCACCGGCAGACTTGGTGCACAGGGGGACTAACCAGCTACAGTCCATTTCAACATAAAGCCGAATATAAATTACATCAATCCCCTTTCAATCTAACACAGTCCCATGTAAATAACATCACTCCTCACCTTCAGGCTCCCTAACATACACTCCCATGTAAATAACACTACTGTTCCCCTTCATAATACAGTCCCATTCAAATAACACCTTCTCCCTTCCATCAAACATACTTCATATAAATAACATCACTCAAACCTCTTCCAACATACTGTGGTGTCCCGTCACCGTATTTCATACTGTGCCTTGGTAATTAGTCCCCAAAGTTAGAGTCCCTAGGAATGTCAGGGTTCGCTTTCCTCATTTAACCCCTAGTCACCCCTTAGTCATTTAATATTTATAGATATTATCTATCTAAATAAATGTATATGGTATTACTCACTGTTTTAGCGTCAAAGGATCTGTGGGTCATGTGACCGGGTTGCAGAACTCTATGGTTTTTGTTAAAGGACCTTTGGTGGTTTTGGACATGTGATCACCCATAATCCATTGTGACGGTGAGTGACAGCTGATTGGACCAATCCAAAATGGCCAGCCCCCTGCCCATATAAGGGAACTGCGCCATATTGTTGCTCTCTTGGGTTGCTGACTTTGGATGAGGTAGGACCTCCGCAGCTTAGAAGACAAATTACTAGGCCCAAAGCCTTGCGGCTTAGGCTTGCGCTAGAGACGGATAGTTCTTACAATTCCCCGCTATCTCAGCAAGACCTCTGGACCTAACTTAACCCCTAAATCCAGCGGATCTATGCAAATACAATTCTCAAAATCTAAAGGGAACTTTCCGTTCCTAAGCAACTGTCAATCACTGCTGTGCTGTTTGTAAAGACTCTGTTATCTGGACTGTTATCATTACTGCATATACAGAAAATCTTCAGTAAATATTCCTGCAAGTTTTAAGTTCAGCACTGCTGTGGACAATCTTTTTATTCTACACTCACCTATCGCTCTTGGGATGGGTGTCGATAGGCCCAGCATCACTACAGAGTTTAACCCTCACCCTGGCGTCATGAGTGACAAGGGTTAACAGCACCCTTTATTAAATTGAACAGCAACACCCCTACTACCCTACACCCCCACAAGGCTTTCCAGATAGTGCTTCACCACAATACAGTCCCATGTTAATAACAATACCCACCTCTCTCCAACATACAGTCCCATGTAAATAACACAACTTCCTGCTCTACAACATACATTCATTCATATGTAAATAATATCACTCCCCTCTTCCCAGCACACACTTACCATCTCAGCTTCCTGTACACTGAAGTACTATACAGAAGTGCAATCTGGGAGGCCATTTCCCTTCCCGAGATAGGACTCACCTCTAACATGATATCGTACCTACCAAAACCAGTTATATGGGACCTGATGATAAATGCTTCCTGTCCTCAACTTCTCTATGCCACTAAGGGGGTTTTCTGCAGGGGGCGAAGACCAGGATGCACAGCCCGACCCTGTGTGTCCTGACGCTGTATCTGTACGGCATTGTTCGGTTTTCCACCGAAGGACCTCTTTAACATTACATGAACAGTAGCACCTCCTGCCTATGTCGTAATTGCTAGGATGGTGGTTATAACAAGAATAAAATCCCTTTGCACCATCTCTTTGCAGGAAGTTTGGCACCATCTCTTTGCAGGAAGTTTGGTGAATCTCATGTCTTGTAGGGTCTATTAGTCTAATTAAGTACAATTGCTAATACATTGTACATGTATATCCACAAATGGCTCATTGTCACTAGTATATCAGCTGGTGAGCTTCACAAGAAGGTCACAATAAATCTTAGGCAGCAGATAGTGTTAGTCATGCACATCTCCAAAATCTCAGTTTATAGCAGTTAATCAACAGTCTGGATGCAATTAACCTGTGACTGCACTTGTGTTATTTCTGCTTGAATTTTACAAGGATGATTTCTATTTGACCTTGTTGGATGATCCCCTTAAAGCTGTAGGTTGAAACATCATTGGCACAGCAGTTAATTAGAATCCTTTAAGAAGTGGAGACTATACCGTATTCTTGGCCAGCCGTTCAGAACAAGCTATAAAACTACAGATGCCAGTGAGGTATTTAATACAGTTATCAAAACTTAATAAAGCGTTGAAACTAGTTATGAAGGAACCAATACTTCTTATAGATGGTGACACTAAGTGAAATTCTGGGCCAGAATAGAACATATGAAAATTCATAAGTTTAGTAAATAAATAGCATGACATACAATTTTGGGTTTCCCAGAATATATTATGTATTTCATGATTTGAGAACTGAGCTTGACACAAACAATAAATGATTGAGAAATTCAACTGTAAGGCTTTATGAGTTTTAGACAAGACAAAAGATGATGAGACAGGGACTAACTATACAATCATTCTAAATTAGAGACTTTTCTTAGTGTATGTAAGGGAAATGCAATTCCTTTATGTCGCAGCAAAGCTGCCTGAGTTGCATTAGGGAATGATTTATTTATCCTCGGGGAATAGAATTAGTGCATTTGAATTAATGACAAAGAAGATAGCCTTGCCTGCAGGAGATAAGAATATTATCCTTAATGGAATTTTCATTGCTGCCTGGAACAAAATTGGGAGAGAAAAAATTAAATTTTTCAAAATCTAAACATCAAATGCATAATTACAGTAAGTATTAGCAAAGTGAACAGTCAGCGAAAGGGTAATACTGTCAAAACCACTCAAAATCAGAAAGGTTCGACCTTGTACCCAACTGTAATTCTTTTACATTGTGAACTGAACATATCTGGCAAAGCTAAAATCCTATCTGCATGTATATACAAGTTTTTTATTTTTATTTTATAGCTTAGTTACAACTCTAGTTTAATTGTGTTGTTGAGATGGAGAATATGATAGTGGAGTAAGTAAATGTAACAAACTATATGGCTGCAAGACAAAAGAAATTTGTTTTCAATTTTAAAATTATATTGTATATCTATCATCTAACTACCGTATTTTTCGTCCTATAGGACGCACCGGCGTATAAGACGCCCCCCCTATTTTTAGGTGCAAAATCTAAAAAATTTAAGATTTTGAACCCAATAGTGGTCTTCAACCTGCGGACCTCAAGATGTTGCAAAACTACAACTCCCAGCATGCCCGGACAGCCGTTGGCTGTCCGGGCATGATGGGAGTTGTAGTTTTGCAACATCTGGAGGTCCGCAGATTGAAGACCACTGCATAGGAGGTAATACTCATGTGTCCCCGCCGCTCCGGACCCGTCACCGCTGCCCTGGATGTCGCTCCATCGCTGTCGCCGTGTCCCCGTCGCTCCGAAACGTCTCTGCTACCGGCCGGGTATCTTCGCTCTCCGTCGCCGCCATCACGTCGTTACGCACGCCGACGCACGTACGCGACAACGTGATAACGAGGAAGGAGAGCGCCGGCCATACAGGGGATCCCTGAACAGAGAAGACACCGAGGAGGCAGGTAAGGTCCCTCCCGGTGTCCTGTAAGCACTAACCCGGCTATTCAGTCGGGCTGTTCGGGACCGCCGCAGTGAAATTGCGGCGGTCCCGAACAGCCCGACTGAACAGCCGGGTTAGTGTCACTTTCCCTTCAGACGCGGCGGTCAGCTTTGATCGCCGCGTCTGAAGGGTTAATACAGGGCATCACCGCGATTAGTGATGTCCTGTATTAGCCGCGGGTCCCGGCCGTTGATGGCCGAAGGGACCGCCGCGATAGGGGTGTATTCGCCGAATAAGACGCACCGACTTTTTCCCCCCAGTTTTGGGGAAGAAAAAGTGTGTCTTATACGGCGAAAAATATGGTATTTATTTATCATCAATCTACTTATTTATTTAATTAATTAATCTATGTATCTCTTTTTAGCAGATATCTCCAATCCTTTTTAAGTTGGGACCCATTTTTAAATATAGCAGGTCATGTTGAGCCAACCTGAATAGTACAAGGGAAAAATCCAATTTGTTAAAGTTATGGCTACAAATAATAATGCTAATTTGCTAATAAAGTTATGGCTATAAATAATTACCCTAATGAAGGCTTCCACCTATGTTTTTTAACCAGCATTATTCCTAGTTCTAGTGCCCAATGTACCATTGTGGCAAGAATATTTTGAGTCTCTCTATAGCAAGGTGCATCCAGCTGTTTCAAAACTAACACTGTCAGCGTGCCCGGAGAGCCAAAGGGGAGATTTCATAAGGCTGCAGCATGTCTTGCCTCCTTTCCCTGCAGAATCTGTTTCATACATTTCAGTCTCTTCTACCATAATTGCAGTCGCAGTAAGAGCTGGCCTAGGGCCAGCCATTGCTTGTTCAACCCCAAAAGAAACTCCTTGAATTACTGATGGCTTGAACCGTCTCCACTCCGATCTGGGGAGTTCAACCTTTTCACGTATGGCCTTAAAGGGGTACTTCGCCCATAGAAATCTTATCCCCTATCCACAGTGCATTTCCTGTTTATTGTTAGTTTACCGTTACATGTATATGGCTAAATTGTATTATGTGATTAGTACAAGGGTCTTTTTGTTTATTCCAGCAGGATGTGCTTATATGATCAAAACAAGGAGCTACATAAGATTTGAAAATGTATCAATGCACTCAAATAACAAGTCATGTAACAATCACCTCATATGAGAGATACTGTATGTGATACTTTTTAGGTGCCAGGTCGTGATTAGTACGTGATTATCAGGTTTCAGTACTAAAGTACATCTTGCATCTTAAATAAGTTTCCAATATTAGAATTTGTAGCAGTATTAGAAACTTCCGAGCTTGGAGTCTAATTAAATATATACTTAGAAAAATCATCTTAAAGGGCTGAAAACCATTTTCTAATTCAAACATTTGATCGAAATGAGGCTTGAGCAAAAATGTGCTACTGGCATTCAAGTCTTGATAAATTCCCCCTAAGTGCCCATACTTTGTATATTTTCAGTGCTGGCCCCAGTGTTAACTTAACTTTTTTTTTTTTTTTTTTAATCAACTGGTGCCAGAAAGTAAAACAGATTTGTAAATTACTTCTATTAAAAAAAATCTTAATCCTTCCAGTACATATTAGCTGCTCAATACTACAGACAAAACTGTCCAGAGTAGGAGAAAATCCCCATAGCAAACATATGCTGCTCTGGACAGTTCCGAAAATGGACAGAGAGAGCACTATGGACAGTGAGCAGAGAGCACTGTGCTCGTGATGTCAGCAGAGAGCACTGTGTTCCAAAAAGAAAATAATTTCCTCTGTAGTATTCCCCAGCTAATAAGTACTGGAAGGATTAAGATTTTTTTTTTTTTTTACAGAAGTCATTTACAAATATGTTTAACTTTCTGGCACCAGTTGAGTTAAAAAAAAAAAACTATTGTAGAAATCAAGGACCAGGAATGTGGTATTTTAATCTTTTTTTTTTGCACAGAGGTAAACAGTTTGCAGAATACATGGCTTACCCACAACTCTACTTTGACTCTGAATTTGGACACTGGGGCTTGTTCAAAAATGTTCAACTTTTCATTTAAAACAATGGGGTACTTACATTCACTCCATTGTGTCTTGAATGCACAAGATTTTGTTACTGTTGTTCTTAATGAAATTTCCCCTTGTTTTAGGCGGTTATGACCTCATGACTATTCAAGTGGTGCAGTAAGAATGATAAGTTAAGACTTTCAATATCAATTCCAAGTCTATCTACTTCAAGTCTGTGTTCTGTAAACCATAAAAACACCCAGGCCTGTTTAGCTATGCATTATTGACTCACAATCAAAAGATTTAAAAAGGTTTTTTGATTATATAGCTAAGTCCCTTTTCTGTGTTGGTTTCTATAGAAAGCTAGAGTGGGATAAGGAGTGAATATTAGCAGTAGGGATGCTAGATGTTAGGGAGCAAAAAGATGTATCAAGGGAACAAGAGAAGTAGGAGTTCAGAAATTACTGAAGGTCAGATACATCATTGTCAGTACTGCAAAAGTGAGATAGGTACAGAGCACTATGCTGTGTGAAATATAGAAAATTGGCCTTTAAAGTATCAGATCAAAGTGAAAATAATGGATGAAGCTTTTAGTTGTTTGTTCTTGCACAATACATTTCTTAATCCCGTGTCGGTGGTAGAAATTGTATTTCAATGTGAAGGAAAAGTGAAGTGCAGATAATGTTTAATTGTCGACATGTCTCAAGACCACTTTAACTGTGTTCAGACAAATCCCAAGAATAAGACCACACAAAACTACTTCCAGATACACTTTACTTTATGTAGGTTTATAATGGTTTTCCTAAGAGGTTCCCATTTCCTTGAGTATTATTCTTACAATAAAGGTCACCTTGAAGAGTAAAACTATTTTTTTTTTATTTTAGTTAGTGTTTGTTTTCATGCTCAAAACACCAGATATCTACCAGCTAATGTTCCACAGAATACAGTATGTACACTATAAAAAAAAGTACTATATGAAGTATACAAATAAACTATACTATATATGTTATGTTCTGTAAAAGCTACATGGAATTTATTGGTCACAAATAAATGGGTAGCAAAATGCAAGCCAAAATTACGAGTGTCATACAATTATTGTTGAAGTCCTTCTAACTTGGTATGATAGTTATAATGCAGTCAGAGGCTATGTGCAGTAATTTGAGCCATTTTATGGCTTAAAAATGGTCTGCAGTCTGAAAATTTGCTTTTTTACCTGTCAAGGATGCAGAGTGTACAGGTATGCCCTTGGGTCCGGTCCTTAAGGACGCAGGGCGTACCTGTGCGCCCCGGTCCTGTTACCGGAATTGAAGCATGCTCACGAGCTGAGCACACATCAAACCCGGTGGGTCCTGACTGCTATCAGCAGCCAGGACCTAGAGTTAATGCTGGGCACTGCCTATTGGGCCGATGCCTGGCATTAACCCTTTAGACACAGCGATCAATGTTGATTGCAGCATCTAAAACGAAAGTAAATCAGCTGACAGGACAGCAAGAGGGCCCTTACCTGCCTCCTCGCCGTCCGATTGGTGGTCTGATGCTCCCAGCCAGCCATGCAGGCTGGAGCAGCAGAGCACCGGTAACACTGATCAATGCTATGCTATGGCATAGCATTGAACAATATATGCAATCAAAAGATTGCATGGTATAGATCCCCATGGTATCGGTGCCAGTTAGCTCAGGGCAGCTGATCGGGACATCCACAGTGAAATCGTGGGTCCCGATCAGCTGAGTGGACCGCAGGAGGGCCATTACCTGCCTCCTCACCATCTGATTGATGCTCTGAGGCTCTGGCCAACCATGGCAGACTAGAGCAGAAGAGCACCAATAACACTTATCTATGCTACGACATAGCATTGAAAAGTTTATGCAATCATCAGATTGCATCTTATAGCCCATATGGAGACAAAAATAAAATAGTGTTAAAAAAAAGTTTATTACAGGTAGAATTAACCCCTTTCATAATAAAAGTGTGAATCACCCCCTTTTAAAAAAAATTTTTTAATTAAAATAATGTAATAAAAGAAAAAACATTATCATATGTGACACTTCCGCATGCGTAAATATCCAAACTATTAAAATATAATGTTAGCCAAACCGCAAGGTCGATGGCGTCCACGGAAAAAAATACCATTTGCATTTTTGGTCGCTTCATACACCATAAAAAAAAAAGAAAAAATTATGAATAAGTCCTATCAAATTAAAGAAATAAAAACTAAAGAGCACAGTGCAAAAAATGAGCCCTCATACAGCCTTGTATGCTGAAAAATAAAAAAGTTATAGGGGTCAGAAGAGGACAATTTTAAACACACTAATTTTGGTGCATATAGTTATAATTTTTTTTTGTAATACAATATAATAAAACCTACATAAATTGGGTGTCCTTGTAACTGTATGTACCTACAGAATAAGGATAAAGGGTCATTTTTACCAAAAAGTACATTGCATAGAAACAGAAGCCCACAAAATTTACAGAATTGCGTGTTTTGTTTTAAATTTCACCGCACAAATAAGTTTTTTGTTTCACTGCAGATTATGTTATGAAATAAGTGATGTCATTACAAAGTACAATTGGTGATGCAAAAAACAAGCACTAATATAGCTCTTTAGGTGCAAAATTGAAAGTGTTCTATTTTTAGAAAGAGAGGTGGAAAAAACGAAAGTGCAAAAACGTAAATTGGCCATGTCCTCGAGGCCAAAATGGGCCTTAAGGGGTTAAACAGGTTCATTTTTACCTGTGCAGGGTATGGCACTGTTGTCCCATTAACCTGAATGGAAGAAGTCTGCAATACACTGCCTAGCTGCTATACCTGTGCAGGTGTATGGGTTAATAAAAACAAGGAAAAGCCATAACACATGTCCGTGAATGTACAGTCCCTTTGAACAGATGATCTGCAGGGGTACTAAGAGTTGGGTCAGCACCTTTATGCATCTGATTTTGATATCCTAACTTGAATATAGGCCATCAATGCTGAGATCTCAGTAATCATATTTAGAAGACCTTTAGAAGATATTATTTAGTTTACATATTTCTACTGTAATTAGTACTTTCATAGTTGCCATAGTTACAGAGGAATGTCGCCTTATTAATGTGACAGTCACATTATTTACCTGATAGATATCTCAATGATCACATGATCACATTTGCTGTATAACCATGCATTAGATGTCATTATGGGTTTTAATAACCAGACAATTTACCCTTCTTTGGTATGAACTTGATGTGATATGCTAGTAGATACTGTCATTCACAATAACCCAGGGCACAAAGGCCCAGGGCACTAAATTCCCTTATAATCCCTTCCCATAAAACATTAAGATGTTTGCCTCATGTTTCTCCTGATGATGGTGCCAAGGCACTGACACATGTTGAGGATGGGGCAATATAATTGGTTTTAAGTTACTGTTCCTATGCAAACCATTACACACGGGGTACTGCAGACTCCTATGTGGTTTACTTTCTGAAAAATGGAAAAAGAATGATTTTCCAAAACAAATGATATAGGTGACAGGGTGTTAGGAACAGCCACTTATTTTAACTTTTTCTTTGTCACTAATAATTATATGTGTGTGTATATATATATATATATATATATATATATATATATAACTCAACGTGTGTGTGTGTGTGTGTGTGTGTGTGTGTGTGTGTGTGTGTGTATGTATGTATGTATGTATGTATGTATGTATGTATGTATGTGTGTATGTTCCAGCATCACGTCCAAACGGCTAAAGATATTAACTTGAAACTTGGCACACATGTTACTTATATGTCAACAACAAACATATTACAAACCCTTACTCACCCCAATTTGCCAGGGGCGGGGTTTATGTTTAAAGTCCCATACAAGTCATTGGGAAATATATGTCACTGCATAACTTCCAAACGGCTTGAGATATTTCGATAATACTTGGTCACATGTTACTTATATATCCACTTAAAATATAGGATAGTTAATTGAACCCTTAACTACCCCCATTTGTGAGTGTCGGGGTTTTGTTTAAAGTCCCATGCAAATCAATGGGAAATGTATGTTCTCACATAACTTCCGTACGGCTGGAGATATTTCAATACCTGGTACACATATTACGGGTCGGGATAGGAGGTTGGGATGGGAGGATGGGATAGGAGGATGCGATAGGAGGACCGGGATAGGAGGACCGGGATAGGAGGACAGGATAGGAAGACAGGATAGGAGGTCGGGATATGATGACGGAATAGGAGGTCGGGATATGACAACAATATATGAGGACAGGATATGAAGTCAAAAGCTTCCTCCTTAGTTTATTTTCTTCCCCAACAAGGATTAGGAAGGAAAAATTGGGCAACGCCGGGTACTCAGCTAGTATATATATATATATACTTTTTAGTATGCACAATAAAATTAATGTTTTAAGGGAAGGGATTATAAGGGCATTTAGTGGCCCGGGCCTATGTGAGTGATAAGAATTAGAACCCCTTGGGGATTTGTTTGTTACTTACTAGTAGATACTGCATCTATTTATATTCAATGAAACCTCTCCAAAAGACAGCCTTTTTTAAGTTCCACATTTAAAAGCCCCCCCTCCCCAAATTTAACAAGATACAAAGACCACAGAAAAGAGACCCACCAGATAATGAGTAGGATCACAGTGTCTCCGTGATACTTATCACATCTGGTAGTACACGGAGAATGGTCCAATGCTGTACAGTGGCTGTTGGGGGGTACCACGCTGTCCACTCTATTATAGTAAGAAACTGTTCATTCATTTATTATGTTAAAACTAGTTTCTAGCTACATTATTATGCACATAACACCATGGTCCCCCACATTGCCTTTTACCATACACTATACACTAGGTGTACCCAAGGGGTCAAAGGTTCAGTGACACCCTCAGTGACACCCCACTGGAAATCTCTGCTGTGTGCACTAGGAAAGTGTCTAAGCACCAATTGCCCCTCTCCAGCTGCCATGACACAAGTTTTAAATTGTTCTTAAACGTAACATCTGCACACTCCCAGTTGCATGCTGCAAACTGTGCACATTGAACACTGCGAATATGATAGGGCAGGTGTAGTTAAAACACTGGGGCAGATTTATGAATGTATTCATGTTGTAAATATGGCATAATGCACAATATGACATTTGACAGAGAATCATATCAGTGGAGCTCCTGAGACACCTTTTCCAACTCATATAAATTTGTTTAGAAACTGTTGCTCACAAAACTGAGAGAGGCCATCAGTATAGTGTGAAGGCATATATCCCAACAGTCCCGTTTGATGTGGGATTGTCCCTTATGGCAGATCGCACATGGGGAAGTGCTTGTGTAAATGGCAACAAATAGGCCTTTTGGTATATTTCGTAAGCATTTTCAGGGCACCAGTGTGTGTTCAAAATATCTTGCACACGGGGATACAAATGTTTCTCTCTAGCTGAAGGGTAGGAAATGAGAAACAAGACTCTAATTCCAGGAGCTGCTGACTTTCTGACATCAAATGGATACTGATCTGAGGGAGAGGGGGGTTCTCTCTCCAAAAGCTTCATCTATTATTATTTCATCTTGTACTTAATTTTTTTTACTATAAATAAATAGTCTTTTTAGGGAACTTTTTAAAAGAATCCTCAACTATCTTCCGCTTAATATCAGAAAGTCAGCAGCACCTGGAATTAGAGGTCTTGTTTCTTGTGGCAATTTATTGCCACTCAGGACAAGTTGTCCCTGTCTCCAGTGACCTTTCAGGCAAGCAGCGGATCCACATCTTGGTACCCTACTTCTGTCTGGGGTGATAGGTGTTGTTTTTTCATTTGTGAAGTGAGTGGCCATCTGACCCCAGTCTCCCATGTGCCATTCTGCCTAACCTTGCTGAGGGTAATACACGAGGTGCCGTCCCCTTGTCTTCTCTAAGGCTGCAATCCGATCACTAAGATTCCATTTGTTCTCCAGACTTCAGAACTTTACAGAAAAGATGGATTTTGCCTCTGCTTTTTTTTAGGCATGTGGTTTATATTCCTAATTTACATAGCTGGCAGGAAAGATATCTGGAAAGCGATTGTCATAAATGACCAATTTAAGAAACAGCGTAGGTAACCATGAATTGTTCTCAGCATACCTGCATGCTATCAACACGCTTTTGGGAAGGGAATGGTGACGGATCCTATTAGCACATTATAATTTTGTATGAGACACCCACATCTATTTTCTTCCTTCGGTTTTAGGAGTAATTTAATCATATGCAATACAATACATTTATTTGCTATAGTTTGAAGAAGGCCATTTGCCATTGATTTTAGCGCTGTACATATTGTAATGCTTTGTATAGGATAATATGTAATGAAGGTGGGCTATTATTTCCATTAAAAGGTTGGGAAGAAACATTGTGGCACCTACAGACAGAATGACTGATAAAATGATTCTCACATAAGCACTTGGGCCTCGGCTTACACTGTATAGCACATCATTGTTCTGTTATAGTGCTAATAACATTTCCATTGATCTCCAGTTACAATAAACACATGGCACAAGGCCAAATGTCAGAGAAAGCAAGCCTACAGCTCCAGCATTTAAACCACACTTTCTAACTGGCTTTACCATCGGGTGTCAAGTGAACATCAGTTAGAGCTGAAACTTTAATAAAAGCTATACTGCAGAGATATTAAATGAACTATTTACCTGTGATGCTTGTGTCAGACTGCAAAATATTATGTAAGAAAAATTACTATTATTATACATGTAATATCTATAAATACAACACGTGTTACTAAGGTTTGTTGGGGGTTCTTACAAATGATATTGCCAGTGTACTGGCAAGATTTATGCCAACATTTATCATGGTGTACTTGAAGTGAACCCATTCACTTAAATGTAGCAAATGTTGTCTATTAATGACTACTCAATATGGAACTTGATAGCCTTTTTTTCAACCTTACAAACTTTGGAACTATGTAACTGTAATACTGTAATACTCTATATCATTGATAAATAAATTAAACAACAGCGGTCCCAGTACTGAACCTTGGGGTACACCACTAATAACCGGGGACCAATCAGAGTACGAAACATTGACCACCACTCTCTGGGTACGATCCATGAGCCAGTGTTCAATCCAGTTACAAACTAAAATTTCCAAACCCAAAGACCTTAACTTACCTGTCAGACGTCTATGAGGGACAGTATCAAATGCTTTAGCAAAATCCAGAAACACTATATCCACAGCCATTCCTCTGTCAAGGCTTCTACTCACCTCTTCATAAAAGCAAATTAGATTGGTTTGACAACTTCTATCCTTAGTAAACCCATGCTGGCTATCACTTATAATACTATTATCCCCTATGTATTCCTGTATGTAATCCCTTATAAGTCCTTCAAACAATTTACCCACAATGCATGTTAGACTTACCGGTCTATAATTGCCTGGCGAAGACCTAGAGCCCTTCTTGAAGATTGGTACCACATTAGCCTTGCGCCAGTCCCTTGGCACAATACCAGACACCAGAGAATCTCTAAATATCATGAACAAGGGTACAGATATTACTTAACTTACCTCTCTAAGAACTCTTGGGTGTAGTCCATCCGGCCCTGGAGATTTGCTTACATTTACTTTACTTAACTTACCTTGTACCATCTCTACATTATGCCAGTTCAGTACATTACATGATGTGTTACCAGCACTGACCTGGCCAATGCCAGCTCCTTTTTCCATAGTGTATACAGAACTAAAGAACCCATTCAGTAGCTCCGCCTTCTCTTGATCGCCCGTGACAACCTCCCCATTATCATTATTAAGGGGTCCTACATGCTATGTCCTTGGTTTTTTTGTATTTATATATCTAAAAAAAATATTTAGGATTAGTTTTGCTTTCTTTGGCCACCTGTCTCTCATTTTGAATTTTTGCTGTTTTTATTACATTTTTACAGATTTTATTAAGCTCCTTGTACTGCTTAAATGTTATAGCTGACCCATCAGATTTGAATTTTTTGAAGGCTATTTTTTTGTTGTTTATTGCTCTTTTAACCTAATTTGTCAGCCATGTAGGATTTAGTTTTAATCGTTTATATTTGTTCCCCTTTGGTATATATTTAGCTGTATAGTTATTTAGAGTTGATTTAAAGATGTCCCATTTACCTTCTGTATCAGTATTTGAGAACACCTCCCCCCAGTCTATGTCTTGTAGTGCAGATCTCAGCCCAGGGAAATTTGCCTTTTTAAAGTTATATGTTTTTGCTTTCCCCGTCTGTCTTTGTTTTCTACATTTTAATTCAAAAGTAACTATATTGTGGTCGCTATTACCAAGGTTTTCCTGCACAGTTACATTACCAACCAGCTCATCCCGCTGTTTACCTCGGCTGAGCCGTACATTCAGCTCCTCATCTCTGTAGGCTCCAGGCTTCTTTTCCACTCTATTTTCATGCTCACTCTGTAGGGGGCTGCATGTTTGTGTAGGCTGACTCTTTAAGGGTCTATGGGCATTCTTGATTCCGGTTCACATCCAATCACTGCCAGGTATCATCTATATAAGGACCCTACTCCCTTCCTGTGGTGCCTGAACAATAGTTTAGTTTGACTAGAAGTGAAAGTATCTGTTGCTGTTCTGATCTGTTGTGTTCCTGTATTCCAGACACGAGCCTGCTTCCTAACTCTACCTCCAAACAAAAAAAGAGCAGGCAGGAGGTGCTCAACCCCAAATGCAGTTGTGTATATATACTGGGGGAACAGATCCTGCCCTTGTGTTCTGTTGCTAAGGTGATCCCCAGCATAAAAATGCATGCAATGGGGGATGCCTGCAACAGACTACAAGTGCCACAATGGCATCCTACACCAGATAAACGGTGTGGATGTGTAACAATTAGAATAATACAACACAAGAATTTAGGTGCACTACTGTGGTAGTTGTAGACAATGACATTGGTTAACCCTCTACCTCTAGCCTAATCCCTTGGTACCTGTCTGCTTCTCCAGTGTATGACTTGGGCTGTCAACCATGCCTCTGTCTGCTAGCAAACTTATTCCATCTGGTTGCGCCTGAGCTCTTTAGCTCTGCTGTTCTAACAGCAACAGCTCTGCTTCATTTGACTCTGCTGCTGCGCTTATTCCATCTAGTAATAGCTTGCCCCACCTGCCTATCCCAGGTGCTTGGCCAGCTACCACTTAACCAAGACCACTCTTTTGGTATCGACCTAGTGGCTCCCCTACACCTAAGACCAGCTTCCCTACATATAAAGGATGAAAACCAGTGGAACACTTAGATCCTGCTCCCAAGTTTGTCCCAAGGTCAAACCGGTCAGTGGCACAGGGGGTATCTGAAATAGACTTAACAAAGTCACTAGTAGACTATGTGCAGCCCATTAAATGGGAATGGGACTGCTGTGGGTATGGAACACTGAAGAATAACTTAAATTTTAGATAAAAAAGGCAAGAAACCAGACCATGAGAACTCTTGTGAGCCTTAAGTGTCAATAACCACTTTAAATCAATCATTCAAAGATATGTATATGGGTACCACTACTGTATATTTCACACCTACCTATCAGAAACCTTCCAGTTCACTTTTTGCGTCACAGCTGAAAATATATCAGTCAATTCGAAGACATTGTGCACTCAATAACAAAAATCAAATAGCCATACAGTACATCATACCCTAATACTACTGATTCCTTAAGATGGGCCAAAAGCATCTTAATGAAGGGTCCACAGGGAAATTCAGTTTGATTTGTGGTGCATTTCCATGCAGATTAGCCTCATTTAGTGGGCCGTATTCCTGTTGAATTCATGAGAGGTGGATTTCACTCATATTTCAGTGTAAAATGTTCATTGAAATAAGCATAAATTCTGCTTTGTGTAAACATTTTCTAACTGGAACCTGAAAAGTTCACATCATTCCCTGTCATTTATGACAACTTATAAAGAAACAATGTTGCAATCAAACACATAGTAACATCACCTACTGCAAAATAGATGTGAACTTTAAAAGTTTTAAACAGAACATCAACTGATTTGTCAAGTTCAAAAACGGTGTCAGAACATTAGCAGAAAACAACGGCCCCTTCGGCTGAGATGGTGACAATCAGCACACTTGGGTGTATCTGTCCATTACTGAGTCAATTTTCACAGTGACTTTAATACTATCAAAGCAACATGTAGCACAATTGAGTATATTTTCACAAACTACTTTGTGACTTACATTATCAGGTATTGTTTAGCACTGAAAGCTATTTGTAGATATTTTGCTAAATCTTTGTGAAATACTGTGTGCCAAGTGTTATATTTTATGTGATTAATGATGCTGCAACTCCAGACATTACAATGAAACAATGAAATTGAAATAATTATTAGGTGGGTATTCTTGCAATCATGGCCTGTGAATGTGATGAACACTAACTCATGTCAAGGGAAAGAACGTGCAAGATGTAGGCTGATATTATTGAATATATAAAAACTGAAAATTTAAGATATTGAGCATTATTTTCTTTCATATATTCAATATTAGCCATATATCATATAGTCAGCATGATCTATGCCTTTAGCACTAAGCCCTGCACATTAGTCAGTCAAGGCAGGATGGGGTGGGGACAGGGGTAGGGGATGTGCTGCAAGAATTCAAACGGTTAACCATCCCTGAGATGTTGTTGTTTGTGTCCATTTTCTAATATGGATCTTGGCTTAGCTCTCTGACCTTTCTTCCGTCTTTGTGTATAGGTACCTCGATAACTCCTGTTGCTGACACAGCTTGTTTTGACTCTAACTTGACTGTGTGTTTGTCTAGTTTTATTTCTGTTAGTGTCTCTGTGCCTCCAGCGGTTTCCTGTCACATACCATATTGCATTTAATTGTTTTGACTATTACTGTCCCTGCACGTATTATCGGAAGGGACTGTCTTCATGGTTGTGGACCCATTATTTAGGACGGGTACGCAAGTAGGCAGGGACAGAAGGGCAAGTTCAGGGCTGCACAATGTGACATGTGTATCCAGCGTATCAAATTGCCTCTTTGACACCTGAGCCCTAAGTACAATCTGGAGCAGACAGATGCCCTATAAATGAGCACTGTCAGAATGAAAAGCTTTTATAGGTTATACATCTTGGTAAAACATTAACCTTACTAATACACATCTTAGGCAAAATGATGTCTCCTTTTTATAGAAATCATGTTTTATAAAAAAAAAAGATCACTAGGGTTCCCCATATCATGCAGAACATAATTCATTTCTGGCTGCAGCATCACCTCTGTCCCAGCTGAAGCACAGGACATGAGGGTGGGACTAGCACTCATTTGTGCTCACTCCTGTCCTGTCTCTCAGACTTCTGTCTAAAAACCGAGAGGAAGGGGTTACAGAGCAGCCTGCAGCGATTGG
Organism: Hyla sarda; assembly: GCF_029499605.1. Taxonomy (NCBI): domain Eukaryota; kingdom Metazoa; phylum Chordata; class Amphibia; order Anura; family Hylidae; genus Hyla; species Hyla sarda. The sequence continues at coordinate 131,681,384 of NC_079190.1, read as the reverse complement.
ATGAAGAGATCCAGCACAGCACAGGAGACTCAGGAAGAAAGGGAATGCATGGTAAGTGAGGCGGGCTCAGTGCTTCCCTAAAACACTCCCCTTCCTCAGAAGTGGATGTCAAAATGAGTGAGCAGCAGAACAGTTGGATAGTAAGCCAAATACAGAAACTAGAGACAAAAGAAAGAAAGCATCTGCGCAAGGTATGGAGTAACAGATATAAGCATTAATAGCTTTTTGGATGCTGAGTGCATATATGTTTTGAACTATGATATTCGTTCCCATGCCATAATGGAGTTTTATATTCTGCAGTACAACTCTGTACTTTGTGCTGGTGATCATCAGTTGTCACATGTATTCTTACACTCCTTACTCCAACCTCCTGCTGCTCCTGTCTGTAATTTACAGCTTCTCTCGATCAGTAGTTTATAGCAAGTAGCGGAATAAAGGAGGAATAACCAATGTATCTTGTGAATACATCGGACTCCTACTCAGAATCTCCAGCACAAAGCACAGTGCAACGTTGTAGATCAATGTGCGTTGAATCAATAACTCAATCAGTAAGGTTACAGCTATTCATTCCCTGTCAGCTCCTCTGCCCGTGGCATTGTTCAGCACAATGCTGTAAACACACCTCATTTTTCCTAAATGTCCCAATAATAACATAATGTATATGACAAGGAGATCATGTAGGCCGTAGGGGCTGGACAGAGGTAGGGATATCATTCAGGGGGCAGGGCTTGAGCTCAGAGACAAGATCAAGCCACTCCTGAGACAGCAGAGGATGATGTATCCTCTTTGGTGGGAGGTAAGAGCTGGATGCTCTTGAAAATAAAAGACCTACACAACTTCCTGTGATTCATGCAAGAGCCCACTAAAGCCAGTACAATCTGTAATAATGCTGTATTACAACTACTGATAGTATCTTGGGGGGATAGTCTTATTTGAATGCAATTTTCTGAAAACAAAATACCCCTTTAAAGCTACTTTGTTGAAGATCTTTCCCGGTGGGGTGAGTGCTTCATCTGAACGACACACTATCAACATTTCATGATTAAGTGTTTTAATATGATGTTTACAGAGATTAGAAATATGTTTTTATATTAGCCCATAAATGTTTTCAAACCACTATAATGTTTACAATGTTATTGCAAGAAAGTAGTAGCCACAAAATAACATTTTATATAGGAGGATCAATGGAATTTCAACAGATTATTTGTCTGACCTTCAGACAGAAATAAACCAAATGGAGGCAGAGTATGTGTTCTGTAGGATAATGGTCTGCTACATGTTGATATATACATGAGTTATATTACAATATGTCATACAGTACAGCCATAAATGCTGTAGAACATCAATAGGGCCTTTCCTGATAATCACTGAGTGACTTATGAACTCTGCTTTTCTTTCCATAGATGTTTTTTCAGCAGCAGGGGTTTGTTAGACTCTCTTGCTACAACCACTGTGGTACAGCATAATGCATACTTTAACTGCTGCAGAATTGTATTTTGAAGATGCAGCAGGAGCCTAATTTTGATCGCTGTTTGACATCCCCTTTCTCAAAGAGATTTTTTAAAATATCATACAATACTTAGAGAAAGCTGCTCCACAACCTCTTATAAAAGAGGAGGAGGAGCTTCATGTAAATAACTCTTGAGGTGCAAGCACCTGCTGGGACTATGAGAATTAGGAGGGAGGTAGGAAGGATGAAGAAGGTAGGGAGAAGGAGTGCTCTAAAAAATAATGACTATATATTTTTTGTGGGATTAATATTTCAGATTTCTTTATTCACATTAACATGTTAAATATAGATGTTCCATTTTAGGCCTCATACACACATATATTTCAGTCCATAATGGAGTTCCCACCAATGAACAATACTGAACACTTAACTGTACTGTACTGTATTGTGTGCTTTAAATAATTATATTCTTAATGAAAGCTATTTTTCAACTATACAGAGTTCACTGAAAGATCCAGCAATTGTTTTTCTTTATGCATTTTGCATAGAAAGCACTGCCGGAATCCTAAATATGTATGTATGCATAGTGTCTTTGGCTACTAGCATTAGAATGTGTTTTTTGCATGCAGTAATGTAGTAATAATGTGTGTCCCACTACTGTCCCTTGTCCATGGGAAGAAGATTAAGGTCTAAACAGATCTGGAATGTTCTATTGTGCCTAACTTGGAAAATGAATGGAAAATTTACTTGATTAATATAAATAATCGCATAGTTAAAATGGTTGAAATAAGATAAAAAAAGTAAAAAATAAAAAACATGAGGCTGATGCCCATTATCCTGTAAAAGAGGAAAAATTCCTCCCTCACTTGAAATTTGGCAATCAGCTTAAAACCCTGGATCAATATCCTATTTCTATAAATATAGTATCCATAACTTGTTATATTATATTTGTCATGAACAAGGGGCAGGGATGCCTACATGCCTATAGTGGGGATCAAAAGTTTTGGCACCCCAGGTAAAAGTTTTTTTTTTTATAAATGTGCATAAAGAAGCCAAGGAAAGATGGAAAAATCTCCAAAAGGCATCAAATTACAGATTATACATTCTTATAATATGTCAACAAAAATTAGATTTTATTTCCATCATTTACACTTCCAAAATAACAGAAAAAAAAATGGCGGCTTCAAAAGTTTGGGCACCCTGCAGAGTTAATATCTTGTACTGCCCCCTTTGGCAAGTATCACAGCTTGTAAACGCTTTTTTTTAGCCAGCCAAGAGTCTTTCTTTCAATTCTTGTTTGAGGTATCTTTGCCCATTCTTCCTTACAAAAGTCTTCCAGTTCTTTGAGATTTCTGGGCTGTCTGTAACACACTGCTCTTTTAAGGTCTATCCATAGATTTTCAATTATGTTGAGGTCAGGAGATTGTGAAGGCCATGGCAAAACCTTCAGTTTACGCCTCTTGATGTATTCCCCCGTGGATTTTGAGGTGTGTTTAGGATCATTATCCATTTGTAGAAGCCATCCTCTCTTTAACTTCAGCTTTTTCATAGATGGCATCAAGTTAGCATCCAAAATTTGCAGAAATTTTATTGAACCTATTTTTCCTTCTACTCGTGATATGTTCCCTGTGCCACTGGCTGCAATAGAACCCCAAAGCATGATTGATACACCCCCATGCTTAACAGTTGGACAGAGGTTCTTTTCATTAAATTCTGTTCCCCTTCTTCTCCAAACATACCTTTGCTCATTCCAGCCAAAAAGTTCAATTTTAACCTCATCGGTCCACAGAACTTGTTTCCAAAATGCATCAGGCTTGTTTATATGTTCATTTGCAAAGTTCAAACACTGATTTTTGTGGTGAGAACATAGAAGAGGTTTTCTTCTGATGACTCTTCCATGAAGACCATATTTGTACAAGTATCTCTTTATAATGGAATAGTGTACCACAACTCCAGTGTCTGCCAAATCTTTCTGGAGGGATTGTGCAGTCAAATGTGAGTTTTGAATTGTTTTTCTCACAATCCTGTGAGCTGTTCTGTCTGATATTTTTCTTGGTCTTCCAAATGTTGCTTTAACTTCCACTGTTCCTGATGACTGCCATTTCTTAATTACATTCCGAGCAGAGGATATTGACGTCTGAAAACGTTTTGCTTTCTTCTTATAGCCTTCTCCAGCTTTGTGAGCATCAACTATTTTCAGTTTCAGATTTCTAGACAACTGCTTAGAAGAACCCTCAGTGCTGATTGTTGGGGCAAGGTCAGATGAGTCTGGGCATTTAAAACATTTGAGATAGACATCACCTGGTCTTCCCAGATGATGATTGAGAACAATCAATGACACTGGCAGGTCTCAGCTTTGCAAAGGGGGCAGTAGATGCTATAAATTCTGCAGGGTGCCCAAACTTTTGCAGACGCCATTTTTTTTTCTGTTATTTTGAAAGTGTAAATTATAGAAATAAAATCTAACTTTTGTTGACATATTATAAGAATTTCTAATCTGTAATTTGATGCATGTTGGAGATTTTTCCATCTTTCCTTGGCTTCTTTATGCACTTTAATACAAATTTTTACCTGGGGTGCCCAAACTTTTGATCTACACTGTATCCACCCTAAACGACAGATCGACAACTTTGAGCCGGTCCCTTCCCTGCACCAAAGTGCATGGGCGTTGAAGTCAACAAAACAACCAGAACTGTATAAAGTCGGGGAACAAGTCAGGGACATAACGGGAATACAATAACCAACAAACAGATATATAAATACAAACAAGATAGGAAATAGCATACTAACTGGTCAGGAAATCAAGAGCACTATTCACATTGGACTTAGAACAAGGAACACTCTAGACACCCCACTCCATGAAGGGACCTCAATACCAAAGCCAAATAGGCTCCTAACCAGTGGGCACTCTCCAACAAGTGATCAGGATACTAGCCTAGGAGGAAACAAAAATCCTATATGCAAGAAAACTGGGATACACAAGACTAACTTACTCCTAGATAGACAGATTAACGCAAGGCTCAAAAAAAGATTCTATCTTAGAAGTTCCAGGATCAAACAAGGTCAAAACAGGACTGACAAAACACACAGTGTGAATACAGACTAGGGAAACACAAAGCATATGCAGAACAAACAATACAAGGATACAACAAGGGTTAAAACTCAGCATACATGTGCTCAGACAAACATAATGCAAACATGTTCAGAGTATCAGGTATAATTACCAGCCACAAACAACAGCTGAAGTGGCCTTATATCCACTCCCAGTGATGAAGCCAAGAATGTTAACTCTTCCTATCCCAAGGAGAACTAACACAAGAAACTGTTCAGACATAAACTTCATGTCTAAACAGGTCACAGAGCAGAGAATACAAAACACAAATATATACGGACATTACAATATTTTTATGGAAACAATCCCGGCTCCCTTTGACCTTGCTTATTGAGTCAGACATCACAACATCATGTAGCAGAGAGTCCTATGGTCTCATTGCTCTTACAATAAAGAAGACTGTTTGTGATGCTAGTGAAACCTTCTTTGCTTTAGACATAGAGGATGCCCTCTTGTCATGGTTCCTGGCCTAGGTATAAAAGATCATTAGAATTAGCCTTCCTCTGTGCTCCAGCACATGAGTGATGTCATTATCATGTGACTGAGCATAGAGCGGAGGAGAGAAGAGATGCTATGCTGTGGACTATTCAGGAGCCAGGTGAGTATTTTTTGTTGTCCAGAGTGGTTATTACTACTACTACCTAAAAGGGTGCTGCTATTTCTACTTCTACTGCAACTACTAATAACTAAAAGGGGCTGCTGCTGCTACTACTACTTTCACTTCATAAAAGGGGGTGAAACTACTACTACCTAAAGGGTACTGCTACTACTACTACTACCACCTAAAGCAGATGCTACTACAATTAACTAAAGTGGGCTGCTACTATTACTATCTAAATGGGCCTGCTACTATTACTATCTAAATGGGCCTGCTGCTACCACAATCTAAAGGGAACTGCTGCTACTACCTAAAGGGGACTACTACTTCTACTTAAAGGGGGCTGCTACTACTATGACCTAATGGAAACTGCTGCCACTACTACTTAAAGGGGGCTGCAGCTACTGCTACCTTAAGAAGGCTACTGCTACTACTACCTAAAGCTGGCTACTAATACTACTGCCTACAGGAAGACCTACCTACAGATGGCACCTACCTACTCGGGGTACCTGTGTGATGGGGAAAACAATATGAAGGGACCTGTCTACTGGAACAAACTAATGTGAAGGAACTACCTACTCTTCCCCAACCCTCTTATTTACCCACGACAGGACTATTATTGCTGTTCGGAGCGCTATAGGTGGAAAAGGGGAAGCCTAAAATGTCTGTCTGGCAGGTTCTGAGAAGACAAATTGTGGCTGAAATAAATTATGACGGCCTGGGCCAGATGGAGGAAAAATACTCTAATAGTGCAGGGCAGACATGGTGTGTGTGTGTGTGTGTGTGTGTGTGTGGGGGGGGGGGGGTTGAAGAAGTTGTGTATGCTGAAGCTTAGCACCACATTTCTGACTCTTAAGCTTAGAAGTAAAACACAATTTTATAACTTGAAAGAGAGTCATCATCTAAGAGTCAGGTATCATCTGTTGTAGCTCCCTAACAACTACCTGTCCATGTCTGTAGCTCTAAGTATGATAAAGCGCTAGCAGTTCCCCTTTAAGACAAAATCAAACTTTTGACTAAAGCACACTCACAGCTTGCACCCTCACTTTATCAGATTCTTTTACAGTAGTATATCCCCACCTAGTTGCAGTAGCTGCAGCTAGTCAGTCTTTTGCTTTGAAAAAATATCACTACTGCTGCTCATACAGTGAAGTGACTACAAAACAAATTTGAATCTTTCTGATAAGGAGCACAGAATCCTATTAGGACAGCCTGGATTTTTCTTTTCTGCATTGATTGTACAGGAGAAGGAAGATGGGTTTGTTAAATAAGTTGTAGTATACATTTATTAGGGCTTTGTGACAGCTTTATTTTAGTAGGCATTATGGCTGGCTCTGATAAAGAAATTGTGGTATGTTCCACAGTCTGTGCTGTCTGCTGCTCAGAATTATGCATTAGCAGACAGAGCATCCTTATGATATTCTACAGTGCTGAATCCCATCTTGGAAATGGGAGCCTAGGAGACAGAGCAGGAAAACCCACAGCATGGACAACGGTGAGATAGTGTATCAATTTGAGAACTGGTTTATCAATTATTATTGCACATATTCCTGCCTTATAATACATTTTCTGTACAGTTTTTTTTACAATACAAAACCAATATGGCATATGGTAGCAATACTATCTTCTATCTGCAAGTCACATCATGACCACAGGGGGACCACACATAGACAGATAAAGAATATACACCTACCAACAAAATAAAGGGGTTATCTAGAATTTTAAATAAACATAGCTGCTTTCTTCCAAAAAAGAGGGACACATCTGTTCTCATGTTGTGTTTTGTTTTACAACTCTTCTCTATTGATGAACACCAAAAAGAAAACCTTACTACTAGGTAAGTAACTGTGCATGGAGAACTAAACACACCAACAAAGGAAATTAAGCACAGAACTATGACATTAACAATAAAATATACATTTTATTAAATTATCTATAAAAACATGATAAGATGTGTAACAAAACAAAGGCAATGCGAAAAGGAAAAGACAAAGGCACCAGGATACAGCAGAAAGAAGGTGGGTATAGGGGCTGGCAAAGTAGCTATGCATGTAATAACAAAGGTAGCCAATGGGTGCTAAAGTATAAATCTGTGGGATCAAGCAAAACCTTGAGCCTAAATCAACAATAGAGTCCAACAGGGCTGCCAAAGGAGGATGGTATGAAAAGTAAATAAACAACAATACAGTCAAAGGTGCCAGACCATACCCACCAGACCCCAATGATCATTTCGCTTCTATTCTAGAACTGAACTGCAATACTACACAGAAACCGAAGACAAGAGTGGGGCTGTTTCTCAAAGATCATCGCTAAACTTTGTAGTGACGTCACTGCACCTGCCGAGACCATCAAGCCTACTCTATAGCCGTAGATCCCAAGGTCGAGATGCCACCGTCCGGGGCGCACTCCTGTGATCCCGCTAATCTCCGCAACACCGCCAACCCCAAAAGGACTCACCTGGATCGCAGCAAGTACTCAGCATTGAATGTCAGGTACTGTGCATACATCGTAACTGCACTTATATCTTGCATGATAGCCCCGTTGTCTACTTGCATACACAGCCTGCTCCTCATTTTAAAAGTACTACAAGTGCAGACAGTGCATATTACTACCCCGGATTGCATGTCATAATCTCGGACAAAATTTAACTTTTTCTCTCCCTTTTTCAGCATCCCCTTTTAATGTTCGGTGAAATTGCTTGCAACACATGAAAATACATTTATAATCAAACAAATAGGCAAGTGCACACCAAGTATATACCTGTATACGTATTACTGAACCTCATACTACTACCTAACTATTTAACCAGCTCTCTGCCCTTTTCTCCATCTAGATCCCCCTCTTGTTACATACTCCCAGATGCACTTTATTGCTGCTTTGGTCTTATCTATGCACCTTATACAACAGGTATGCATTTATTTTTAATGAATACATTTTAATATTTTTACTTACAGCATATTTTATACTCCTATAACTATATTATTTCAGCAACTGAAATATTTCCAGCTATACTCAGAACTTTATCAATTTTTTCCTGGCATATTCATCTTTTACACGTAAATATTCATTTAAAATATCATAATAAAGTTCCATCCTGCTCTTATTGCTTTTTCAATATATTTATTATACACCAATCTGTATGAGATACAGGGGCTCATATGTACAAATATTGCAGCACTTTGGGCACATACCCCTCATTACCTGTGCTTGTGTTATTATACATTTTTTACACTGTTTCTCAAAGATGTTTTTGTGTAATCCTTGAGACATATCATTGTAACATATCATTGTGAGCCTTGTGGAAAGGTATACAAGGTGATAGCTAGAGATAGAGAGGTACAGAAAGACACAAAAAACTAGTGGTAAATATTTCCTCTATTGATTTAACAGAAAGTAAATTAGATGTACTTGCTAAGGGTTTGAATTATTGTCCGGCTTCAAAACCAGATTGGTTCCAGTTGGAGCTGGACCTCCTCCAGTTCTTTAGGAAGCTAAAGCTACGGGTTTGGTTTTCTGGACAGCGGGGGGAGGGTCCGGCTCCACCGTTGGAACATAGTGCATGCTGTTTCCTGTTGAAAAACTATGATATACGTGTACCAAGTGATTACACTCGCATGTTACATTCTTCTACTTTGGATACCTTTGCGATGTTCGTTAAAAAAGATGTTGAAGGCCTCAAAACTGATTTTTCACATCATTTTTACCCGAATCTCACTAAAACACAAATGTCTGCCATGATTGAACGTGTCCAGAACCACAACCTGGTCATCAAACCAGCGGACAAGGGTGGAGCGGTGGTAGTGATGGACAAGTCCAAGTACATTGCAGAGGTCAATCGACAATTAAGTGACACGGTCACCTACAGACAAGTTCAGTCTGATCCTAGGTGGGAAGTCGAGAGAGCCATAAAAGGGGTATTACTTCCTGCGGTAGAAAAGGGCATGATTGATAAAGCACTGTTTGAATTAACACCCGGTTACTCCTTACTTCTACATACTGCCCAAAATACATAAATCATTGCAGAGCCCCCCGGACGACCTATCGTTTTGGGTAGGGACTCTGCAACAAGCCATATTTCCATTTTTTTGGACAAGGTCCTACGCTCCTATGCCAGCAGAGCCAAATCCTACATAAGGGATACCTCAGACTTTCTTGAAAAAATACAATCCATCTTTATACCTGAAGGTACCATATTGGCATCGCTCGACATTGTGAGCCTCTACACGTCCATACCCCACGAGGGGGGTGTCGACGCTGTGAGGCAAACAATTGCTGGCGACTTCTCAAGTGAACAAGTCACCCTGCTCATTGATCTCTTGAAGATAGTTCTAACCAAGAACTACTTCAAATTCAACGACCAGTTCTACATACAATGTGTCGAGACAGCGATGGGGATGAATGTCGCGCCTACGTACGCAAATGTATTCGTCGCCCATCTGGAGGAGGAAGTCGTCTCTGTATCCCACCACTTTAGTCACGTACTGGGGTGGTGGAGGTACATTGATGACGTCTTCCTCATCTGGTCTGGCAGTGAGAGCCAACTTCAATCTTTCCATGAACATCTGAATAATATTCATGAAAATATAAAGTTCACACTAACACATTCCACCACAGGAGTACAATTTCTTGACACGTGGGTGCGGATTGAGGGAAACTGCCTGCGGACTGACCTTTATGTAAAGCCCACAGACAGTAACTCAATCCTGCACTACGATAGTCAACACCCCAGACACATGATCAATTCCCTACCAACCAGTCAAATGTTGCGGGTCAAAGGGATAGTCAGCTCTGAGGACAAGTTGGAGACCGCCCTTACCACAATGGCATCCAACTTTGCAGAACGGGGCTATCCGGCACACGTAATTAGAGAGAGTAAACGGAAGGTTCTCCATCCGTTGGAAGAGAGTACACAACAGAGATCAGCCTCCAAAAGAGTTGCGTTTGTGTCTACATTTTTGGGTATCTCTGGAAGAGTGGCAGGTGTCTTACGTAGACACTGGCACATCCTACAAGAAGGCCACACAGAGATACAGGAATTTGCCTCCCCCCCCACTAATGTCATACCGGAGATCCGGCAATTTGAGGGATCGTCTGGTGAGGGCTGATGTGGGAGGGGAAGGTCCTAAACAGAGATTCATCACCAGTGCCAACTTGGGATCATACCCGTGTAGATCTTGCATCAATTGCCCCCTGATGCATAAAGGCAATAATTTTATACATCCAAACACAGGGCAGGAGTTCGGTATTAAACACTATCTCACATGCAATTCTACTTATGTAATATATGTGCTATGGTGCCCGTGTAAATTGTTATACGTTGGGGAAACCACCTGGGATTTTAAAACCAGGATAAATCATCACCGCTACACCATTAGAAAGAAACGTCAAGACCTTCCAGTTGCTAAACACTTTGACGAGTTGGGCCACACAGAACGTGATTTAAGTTTTATGTTGGTAGACCACATTCCCCCCCTTAAAAAGGTGCAGATAGGGAATGTAAGTTAAAAAGGAGAGAGCTAAGGTGGATCTATGAGTTGAATACCCTCAAACCCCATGGTTTGAATACTGAATATAAAATCAGTCATAAAATATGTAATCCATAATTTCTCCTCTGACGTGGGGACACGCCACAGGACAAGTACGCGGAATACGGTGTATGTTTGGTACTTGCTTTCTATATATTTATGGTCTTTATTTTCTTCCATAGGAGTGAGTGAGAGATGCTGCGCTTCCAGCCATGACCGGATACTGAGGACACCATCACGGCACCCTTTTCCTAACTCTACAGATACTCCTAAGCACTTGACGCTGGGTACCTGTGCACCCCGAAAATGAGATACATGAAGTATACCTACGAAGGTAAAGATGGGTGAGTGGATGCCAGGTTGTCACTTTTGGGGTGTAATAACCGGGTTGTGCCACCCAACTGGATTACCAGACTGGGAGACACAGAACCGGTATGCCAAACAGAACGGGTTCCCCGTTCAGTGGCACCACCCCATAATAGAAGACAATCCCACCCCCACGATGCGCTGGTATAACCGGTATCATAGGTATTACTATCACATACATTGACTGACAGAAAGGGGTAGCCAGGACCCAAGATGGCGTACCGCTCGTGTTCACCCCTGTGCGCAAGCGCGAGCTATACACGTGCCTTTGTTTACCATGAGGTCACTTCCGGCGCAGACCGGAAAGACGTGGAAGACGGACCTGGGCTGGGCTGGTTGGCGTCCTCGTGTATGCCGGTGAATGGAAGACGCGTGGCGGAACTCCTCCCTCCCGGAAGATTCACTTACCACGGTGAATATTTGCACATTAATTATGCACTTTATACAAGTTGTGAACAGTATTGAGTTTACTTATTGTTTTGCACATAGTTTATTTCATGTATGGTAGGCGCCTGATGCATGTAAGGTGTTTCATTTTGCCCTACTATCTATGATAGTAATAATCACTGTACTGCTTCACTTTATTTTGTAAACAATTATGACACTAATTGACTGTTGGCTATATAAACTTCACACTATGTACCAGTCACTGCTTGACAAAGGCTGTGCGAGACAGCTGAAACGCCGCCTCCTGTATGTTTGGTTGAATAAAGCCACACATTTTTTCACGAAATTGAGTGCTGCTGTTCTCTTCGTTGGATTTACTGGACCTGTGACCGGGTTTACCCGCAGCACCAGCATACATCTAACAGTGCTGCCCACCTTTCTATAATCTCTAGATAGAGAGGTAGATAGATAGATGAGCATACATACATTTGATGTCCATGATCTCCCTAGGAGCCTTGGCTCCCCCCTCCTTTAAAACCTTGATGCATTTAGGGCACATGTCCCTATTGCCCCCTTAGCTATATGGCTTAGGTTAGGTTTCCAGCACAGTTTGTCCCTCAGAGACATGGATACACTGAGAGATTTTTTACATGACACGCTGATGTATCCGTTCTCAGACAGATATGGGCCCTATTGATTTCAACAGCCTGAATGTATTCAGCTAGTGACCATATTTGCATCATTTTTTGAATGTAAAATAATTTTTGCTTGGATTGAAAAGTGCTGCAAGCCACCTTTCTCAGTCTAAGCAAAAACATGTATACACAAAGAAGATGACCCAAACGTATTCACTAGCTGACTTTGTTTTGTTTTGTCTGTACCTGTCTAAGAACAGATGCGTCAGCACGTCATTTTGACAGTTTCCTGATGTATCCATACCTCGGAGGCACAAATTGTGATGTGAACCTAGCCTTACTGGTATGCCAGAACCCATCTGTATTGCTATACACACAGCTGAAGTGGCTGCCAATTTAGGATGATACTAGGTCTTCAGAGAAGCATCGGTGTAGGTCATCTGTAATACCATTAGAGGCCCAGTGTCATGGGAAGGAACCTTAAAGTGGTACTCCGGTGGAAAACATTTTTTTTAAATTAACTGGTGCCAAAAAGTCTAACAGATTTGTAAATTACTTCTATTCAAAAATATTAATCCTTCTAGTACTTAGTAGCTGCTGAATACTACAGAGGAAATTCTTTTCTTTTTGGATTTCTTTTCTGTCTATCCACAGTGCTCTCTGCTGACATCTCAGCCCATTTTAGGAACTGGGCAGCATGTGTTTGCTATGGGGATTTTCTCCTGCTCTGGACAGTACCTGATACGGATAGATGTGTCAGCAGAGAGCAGAGTGGACAGACAGGAAAGAAATCAAAAAAGAAAAAACATTTCCTCTGTAGTATACAGCCACTAATACGTACAGGAAGGATTCAGATTTTTAATAGAAGTAATTTACAAATCTGTTTAACTTTCTGGCAGCAGTTGACTTAAAAAAAAAAAAAAAAAGTTTTCCACTGGAGTACCCCTTTAAGGGATTGTCTGGTGAACTCTGCAAAGCGTCACAGTGGAAAAAAAGCGATGAGTTGAATGAATTGGATGGATGAGGGGATGGTTTTCCAGAAGCCTCAGTATACCTTGGAAGTTGATCAATGAGTGTGGAGTAGTTGGCATAGGAGAAGACAAAGCATGGGAATGGAGTGGAGGATAGCAGTGGGTCAGGTAGTGTGCCTTACTCTATGAAGGCTCCTTTACATTGGCCGACTATTGGCCGAATGAGCGCTCCTATGAACACGTGTTCATCCTGTGTAAAGCCTTGCTCACACTGTGGAGATCCAGCCATCGGAATTCTGCTGCTGAATTTTGCTTACAGCAGGGTCCTATTGTTTTCAGTAGGATTCTGCTGCCCTGTGCATACTGCGGAATCTCCACAAAGGAATTCAGCCAACTGAATGGAGATCTGCCCAATGAGTGAACATGTTCATTCCTTGGGAGGAGTTCCAACGGACTGCATTGCCGTCTATGAGACAGAACACATCTTCGTGGTTATATCGCCAATGATTTTGTCCGCACCTGCTGCAAGCAGAATTCTGCCAGCTGAATGTCTTCAGTGTGGACAACCTGTTCAGATCTTTTGTGCGGGCATTTAAATAATTGCTATAGGCCACATATCCCCTGCATAAATGGGTGATGTGCCGCCAACAATGATGAAAGGGTGACACAAATGATCCAGTGATCGCTTGGGTATCTAGCCTGCGGTTCATTCAGCTGTGTGAAGGCTTATTAGATGAGCTCCGATCTTGTTCCTTGTTATTGTGCTGCCATGGGTCCATTTAAAAGGGCCCTTAGTTTTAGTCTGCACTCAGAGGCTCAGTTTACATTTCCGGGTTCTTTAAAAAAAGTAGAGGTATCTATTACGTTTGTATTTAGACACAGAGGCAATATCATTTTTTTTCACCAAAAAATATACACATTTTTTAACTGATATATATTACAAGTATACATATAATATTGTTATCTACAATATATAAAAAGTTTTGGAAAATGACAGGTACACTTTAACCTCTTAAGGACCAATGACGTTGTGGAACGTCATGGCACCCTGGGCTTTAAGGACCAATGACGTTCCACAACGTCATGGCTTTTTCCGGTCCCTGCCGCTCGCCGGGCAGAGATCGGAACGGCATGCCTGCTGAAATCCTTCAGCAGGCATGCCGTGCAAATGCCGAGGGGGGTCCCGGGACCCCCGCATGTCGGCGATCGCCGGAGATCGCTTGCGAAATCACGCAAGCGATCTTCGGTGATTCGGGTCATTCGGGTCACTTGTGACCCGATGACCCGGTAATAAATGGTGATCGGCGGTGTACAATTCACCGCCAATCACCTACCGTTGCTGGGGAGCGGTGACAATTCTGTCACCGCCCCAGCAACGCTGCTATTGGCCGGCGATCGTCCGGCCAATAGCAGAGCGGCAGAGGAGGGGTTAACGGCTCCTTCCCGCTGCTGGACCCGCTGTTTTCATTCAGTCAGCGGGTGCAGCAGTGAGAAGAAGACGTTGATCCACCCTCGGAGCAGGAGCCCCCTCAGGAGCCTTAGATTAGGGAAAGCTGAGTGCAGGGACAGGTAGGAGTCTAATAGGAGTCTAAAAGTTATATAAAAGTAAAAAAAAGGGAAAAAAAGTAAAAAAAAAAAAAAAAAAGTACCCCCCCCCTCTGACCCCCTAATAGGTCCCCAGGGTCCTATTATGGTCTGATCCCTGACCCCGGGACCTATTAGGGGTTCGGGAGCTGCGTGTGCCCTCCCCTTTTTTTTTGGCCACAGCTTTTTTTTTTTTTTATTTTTTTTTATAAAAAAAAAAATCCCCCCCTGACCCCCTAATAGGTCCCCCAGGGTCCTATTAGGGTCTGATCCTTTACCCCGGGTCCTATTAGGGGTTCAGGGAGCTGCGTTTGCCACCCCTTTTTTTTTGTCCGCAGCTTTTTTTTTTCTTTTCTTTTACTGTTGTACACTTTTTACACCAAGCACCACAGTACATACTTCACCGCCCCCCCCCCCGCCACTGCCCCCCCCGCCACTGCCCCCCCCGCCACTGCCCCCCCCGTCACCGTAGAATAAAGGCGATGGCCCGACGGACATTTTCGGCAGCGGAGGCTTTGGCTTTTTTAGCCTCCGACTCCGAATCTGTCAGTGAGGACGATGAAGATCCTACATTTTTGTGTTCTTCATCGTCCTCCTCATCATCCAGTAGTGATGATGAGTCCCCTGTACGGCGGCGGAGACGCCGCCAGGCGAGGCCACGCACCCCCCATGAGAGTGACCCAGTGGCCGACACTAGTACGAGTGGCAATGCCGCTCGTAATAGGAGTCCGGCCCCCCAGATAAGTGCACCGGAGCCCCCTTCCGATGACCCTGTCTGGAGCCCCCCAGTGGGTTATCAGCCACGGATTCCTGAGTTTATTGGCGACTCAGGAATCCGGATTGACACGGCTGGGTTCACTGATCTGGATTTTTTTAAGTTTTTTTTCAGTGACAGCCTGGTCAATCTAATGGTGGAGCAAACAAACTTGTACGCCCAGCAGTTCATTGCCCACCACCCAGATTCGCTTTTGGCCAGGCCCAATGAATGGCGCGCCATTGATGCAGCGGAAATGAGGACATTTTGGGGCCTCTCGCTGCATATGGGCCTGGTCAAAAAACCAAGTGCTCGTCAGTACTGGAGCGGGGACATCCTCTACCAGACCCCACTTTACAGTATGGCGATGACACGGAGGCGGTTCGAGGCCATTCGGAAATGCCTGCATTATGCAGATAATGCGGCATGTCCACCCCGAGGTGATCCCGCCCATGACCGGCTTTACAAAGTGAGGCCGGTCATCGATCACTTTGGGGCCAAATTTTTGGAGGCCTACATACCCCTCAGGGACCTCTCGGTAGATGAGTCTCTCATCAGTTTTAAGGGGAGACTCATCTTCCGCCAGTATATTCCTTCAAAGCGGGCGCGGTATGGCGTGAAGCTCTATAAACTTTGTGAGAGTACCTCCGGGTACACTTGCAAGTTTAGAGTATATGAGGGACGAGATTCCCGTATTGAACCCCCAGATTGTTCCCCCACTCTGGGTGTTAGCGGGAAAATCGTTTGGGACCTTATGCACCCATTGCTGGATAAGGGTTACCACGTGTACGTGGACAACTTTTATACCAGCATCCCTCTCTTCACATCCCTTTCCGCCAGATCCACGTCCGCTTGTGGGACCGTGCGGAAAAACCAGAGAGGCCTCCCTCTAAATTTGGTCCAGACGCCTATCCCCAAGGGTGAGTCCCGTGCCCTGACCCATGATAACCTGTTGTTGGTGAAGTATAAGGATAAGAGGGATGTCCTTATACTCACCACTATTCATGGGAACGGCAGCACCCCTGTCCCTGTGCGAGGTACCGTGGGACCGGTCCTCAAGCCCGATTGTATTCTGGACTACAATCGGTATATGGGGGGAGTTGATCTCTCAGATCAAGTCCTCAAGCCATACAACGCCATGCGGAAAACACGGGCATGGTACAAAAAAGTTGCGGTCTACTTGGTACAGGTTGCCATGTACAACGCTTTTGTACTATCCCAGTACGCTGGCAACACAGGGACATTCCTTCAGTACCAAGAAGAAGTCCTAAGGTTCCTGATCTTTGCTGACCGGGAAAGATCAGGCCGGACTTCCCAAGGGTCTGGAGTTATAGGCGCCAGGATCGTCCCAGGCCAGCACTTTCCAGGTGAGGTCCCCCACAGTGGAAAGAAGGGACGATCCCAGAAAAGATGCAGAGTGTGTTACAGGAGGGGGATTCGGAGGGACACCAGGTACCAATGTGACACTTGCCCAGATAATCCCGGCCTCTGCATAGGCTGCTTCAGGGAGTATCACACTTCCATGGAGCCCTAAATTTTCCCTTTTTATTAGAATTTTCCATAATTTGACCAATGTACCAAGTCCAGAGTACATTCCAAAATATAACCCCCATAAATCACTAAATTGCCCAAAAAAACCTGAAAAAAAAAAAAAACCTGATAAGACCTCTGGGGGTGTTTTTTCAAAAATGGGTCATAGGTCACTGAGTCACTCTCATCGGGGACTTTTTATGTTGCCTGAAATGTGCAGCGCTCTCTCTCCACCTGAGCGGGTGCGCATTTTAGGCAACAGGTTAGGGACGGCCACACACATTACATTCCCAGAATGATGATTCAGAGCATAGGGTTTGGGGCGGGCATATTTTTTTTTAGTTTTGGCTGTGCTCTGGGTCATCATTCTGGGAACTTATCCTGTTTTATTATGTTTTATAATTTTCTTGCCCACTGTATCCCATATTACGGGCCTCTGTACCCCACCTGTCTAACCCAGTTACGGCCCGTTGTCCCCCATAGTGTTCCCCTATTTTAGGGCTCAGTGCTCGCCCCATTAGCGCTCCTTGAGGGGGGGTCCCACATCCTGGCTCCATATCAGGCTCAAGGTCCCTGACTGCACTCCCACTCAAGCAAGACCTGCTGTGCACCCGCCAAGCCAAAATCATCAAAAAATAAGGTATGTCCTTACTCCAAAGAAATGTATTTACAAATTGTGGGGGGTCTTTTCTGCTATTAACCCTTGTAAAAATGTAAAATTTGTGGGGAAACACATTTTAGTGAAAAAAATATATATATTTTTTACATATGCAAAAGTTGTGAAACCCCTGTGGGGTATTAAGGTTCACTTTACCCCTTGTTACGTTCCCCAAGGGGTCTAGTTTCCAAAATATAATGCCATGTGTTTTTTTTTTTGCTGTCCTGGCACCATATGGGCTTCCTAAATGCGGCATGCCCCCAGAGCAAAATTTGCTTCCAAAAAGCCAAATGTGACTACTCCTCTTCTGAGACCTGTAGTGCGCCAGCAGAGCACTTTTCACCCCCACATGGGGTGTTTTCTGAATCGGGAGAAATTGGGCTTCAAATTTTGTGGGGTATTTTCTGCTTTAACCCTTTGTAAAAATGAAAAATTTTTGGGAAACCAAGCATTTTCGTAAATTATTATTATTTTTTTTTACATATGCAAAAGTCGTGAAACCCCTGTGGGGTATTAAGGTTCACTTTACCCCTTGTTACGTTCCCCAAGGGGTATAGTTTCCAAAATGGTATGCCATGTGTGGGTTTTTTGCTGTCCTGGCACCATATGGGCTTCCTAAATGCGGCATGCCCCCAGAGCAAAATTTGCTTCCAAAAAGCCAAATGTGACTACTCCTCTTCTGAGACCTGTAGTGTGCCAGCAGAGCACTTTTCACCCCCACATGGGGTGTTTTCTGAATCGGGAGAAATTGGGCTTCCAATTTTGGGGGGTATTTTCTGCTTTAACCCTTTGTAAAAATGTAAAATTTTTGGGAAACCAAGCATTTTCGTAAATATTATTATTTTTTTTTACATATGCAAAAGTCGTGAAACCCCTGTGGGGTATTAAGGTTCACTTTACCCCTTGTTACGTTCCCCAAGGGGTCTAGTTTCCAAAATATAATGCCATGTGGGGGGTTTTTGCTGTCCTGGCACCATATGGGCTTCCTAAATGCAGCATGCCCCCAGAGCAAAATTTGCTTCCAAAAAGCCAAATGTGACTACTCCTCTTCTGAGACCTGTAGTGCGCCAGCAGAGCACTTTTCACCCCCACATGGGGTGTTTTCTGAATCGGGAGAAATTGGGCTTCCAATTTTGGGGGGTATTTTCTGCTTTAACCCTTTGTAAAAATGTAAAATTTTTGGGAAACCAAGCATTTTCGTAAATTATTATTTTTTTTTTTTACATATGCAAAAGTCGTGAAACCCCTGTGGGGTATTAAGGTTCACTTTACCCCTTGTTACGTTCCCCAAGGGGTCTAGTTTCCAAAATATAATGCCATGTGGGGGGTTTTTGCTGTCCTGGCACCATATGGGCTTCCTAAATGCGGCATGCCCCCAGAGCAAAATTTGCTTCCAAAAAGCCAAATGTGACTACTCCTCTTCTGAGACCTGTAGTGCGCCAGCAGAGCACTTTTCACCCCCACATGGGGTGTTTTCTGAATCGGGAGAAATTGGGCTTCAAATTTTGGGGGGTATTTTCTGCTTTAACCCTTTGTAAAAATGTAAAATTTTTGGGAAACCAAGCATTTTCGTAATTTTTTTATTTTTTTTTGTTACATATGCAAAAGTTGTGAAACCGCTGTGGGGTATTAAGGTTCACCTTACCCCTTGTTACGTTCCCCAAGGGGTCTAGTTTCCAAAATATAATGCCATGTGTTTTTTTTTTTGCTGTCCTGGCACCATATGGGCTTCCTAAATGCGGCATGCCCCCAAAGCAAAATTTGCTTCCAAAAAGCCAAATGTGACTACTCCTCTTCTGAGACCTGTAGTGCGCCAGCAGAGCACTTTTCACCCCCACATGGGGTGTTTTCTGAATCGGGAGAAATTGGGCTTCAAATTTTGGGGGGTATTTTCTGCTTTAACCCTTTGTAAAAATGTAAAATTTTTAGGAAAACAAGCATTTTATATAAAATTATAATTTTTTTTTTACATTTGCAAAAGTCATGAAACACCTGTGGGGTATTAAGGCTCACTTATTTCCTTGTTACGTTCCTCGAGGGGTCTAGTTTCCAAAATGGTATGCCATGTGTTTTTTTTTTGCTTTTTTGGCACCCTAGGGGCTTCCTAAAGGTGACATGCCCCCCAAAAACCATTTCAGGAAAATGTTCTCTCCAAAATCCCCTTGTCGCTCCTTCCCTTCTGAGCCCTCTACTGCGCCCACTGAACACTTTACACAGACATATGAGGTATGTGCTTACTCGAGAGAAATTGGGCTAAAAATACCACTAAAAATGTTCTCCTTTTACTCCTTGCAAATATTCAAAAATTGGGTCTACAAGAACATGCGAATGTAAAAAATGAAGATTTAGAATTTTCTCCTTCACTTTGCTGCTATTCCTGTGAAACACCAAAAGGGTTAAAACACTTACTGAATGTCACTTTGAATACTTTGAGGGGTGCAGTTTTTATAATGGGGTCATTTATGGGGTATTTCTAATATGAAGACCCTTCAAATCCACTTCAAAACTGAACTGGTCACTGAAAAATAGTGAGTTTGAAAATTTTGTGAAAAATTTGAAAATTGCTGCTGAACTTTGAAGCCCTCTGGTGTCTTCCAAAAGTAAAAACTCATACATTTTATGATGCAAACATAAAGTAGACATATTGTATATGTGATCCAAAATTTTTTTTATTTTGAATATCCATTTTCCTTACAAGCAGAGAGCTTCAAAGTTAGAAAAATGCTAAATTTTCATTTTTTTCATCAAATTTTGGGATTTTTCACCATGAAAGGATGCAAGTTACCACAAAATTTTACTACTATGTTAAAGTGGAATATGTCACGAAAAAACAATCTCGGAATCAGAATGATAAGTAAAAGCATCCCAGAGTTATTAATGCTTAAAGTGACAGTGGTCAGATGTGCAAAAAACGCTCTGGTCCTAAGGTGTAAAATGGCCTGGTCCTTAAGGGGTTAAGAATAAGTCCCTCCTTTATACTTATTTTTTCTTGACTCTACATGCATAAATTCCTTGTCCTACTGCCAACGGATAAAAAAACAGGCTTAGCAAATGTTAATTTCAGCTCATAAATGCACCACCAGCTTTTTATCCTATTTAGTTTTCTGCTATTCAGCTTTTAAATGTCATGTTGTGTGATAGATTGGTAAACTTATTTTTTTTAGGAAATATAGACAGTTTTAGAGTGACCATGCTAACAAAGACAAACATTTGCTGTGTATTCTGCTGCTTTGTTTTGCTTTGTTTCTTGATGCTGATGTAGGAAAAAGTATTAGAAGGAATAATACCACAGTAATTCTCAGTTAATCTAAAACTCAAGGAGAGTGATATAAATTCTTCAGACATCTTCAGTCACTGTATTCTCAGCAGAGCTATTATAAATGGAACATAACCAAAAGAAGATAAAAAATGATTATTAAGTCAATTACGTACTTCAGTGTTTTCATTTTCTTCTGTGTGTACAGGTTTCTCTAACTTATATATCCTCAATATGTCTCTTGTGACCCATATAACCTAGATTTTGCCTTCAATTGAGAACCTGTGGGACAAGCAATTTTGAAACAATATAGAACAAAAAAATTGATTGGGTCCCTCCTCTGCTACATCTTTTCTATCAGACATAAAATAACACAATTTTCATGAAATCCTCTGTGTTCAGAAACCCATTTACTTTCAGTATGACAGGTTTATTAGTGTCTTGTATTGTAGTGTTGTCTTTGAAGATATGTTGCTTCCATTTACCTATATGTATATATATATTCTTTCCTGGACTGCAGTATTACAAATAACAGCCATGTGTTCTTGGAAAATATGATAGCTTGGGTAAATAGTAGATGCCAAAGCTTTTGCTGGCTTCAACCAATTAACATGTATCTATTCTATTCCCCCTATTCATTAGACACCTCTAATGAACAATTAATGAAGCTGAGGGTGATACTGAGTGAATGTGAAATGCCTTGTTAGAACACACTTATTTGTAAACTAAAGACCTTAAAATTGGCATAGGAAGAGCCTGGGTTACATCTTATTGTGCTTGGTCAATATGGTAATAACAGCCTTTACTGTAGGTAGTGATCACACAAAATGTTTTGGTGCATTGTTAAATTTTTCCACTTCAGCTGCTATATGAGCATTAAAGAGGTACTCCGCCCCTAGACATCTTATCCCCTATCCAAAGGATAGGGGATAAGATGTGTGATCGTGTGTGTCCGCCGATGGGTCCCCCGCGATCTCCCTGCAGCACCCGGCATTCATTTAGAATACATAGTCACATCCCCACAGTCACGAACCTCCGGCATCGCATCACTAGTCATCCAGCACGGAGCAAAGTTCGCTCCTTGCTCCGGATGACTGGGGTGCCGCAGTAGAGATCGCGGGGTCCCAGCGGCGGGACTCTCGTGATCACACATTTTATCCCCTATCCTTGGGATAGGGGATTAGATGTCTAGGGACTGAGTACTCCTTTAAAGTTGTTTTTCGGGCTAATACAATTGAAAGCCTAGCAATGGACCCTATGATCGCCTGTCCAGCACAGCTATGGCACCTGCACTACAGTCAATGGGGCAATATATTTACAGTGGTGCTACCCTAGGCACTCAGACTCAATACAACCAATTAGGGTGACTCCACAAGCATCAAAACATTTTCATGCAGGTCTATCATAAATGCATAGGAAAAAACACCATGTTACATGCAGATTTTGTTGCAGATTATCCAAATACACAGAACCAATCCACAACATAATGAGTGGCTGTAAATCTGCAGGGCAGGTTTAATTTACAGCAGTTCTGACCCACGTGGATTAACCCAAAAGGGCAAATTAGATGTATTTGATTCCCCAGACCACAACTTCTACTGTGGCAGTATGGTAGCCCTTGGGGGGGGGGGGTGGATGGTGGTGGTGGTATGGCATTAGTATATGAGGGGACAATATTAACCCTGTTACTCGTGACGCCAGGGTGAGGGCTGGTATTACTGAGGTATAGTTTCGGCCTATCGCCGCCCTTCCCAGAAACGACAGGCGTATGCAGGTAATGACTGAAGGTCCACACTGGAGTTAAACTTGAACTGAAGCAAACTTTACTCTTGAACTTGCGGGCGGTACATTCAGAATACAGTTACTGTCTCTGCAATACACTTCTATAGACTTCAATGACTGACAGTTGCTGCGTACCTTGCGTCTTTTGCAGGTTAATAGAATCAAGGTAATTGGTGCGTGGATCCGTCCAGATTTAGGGGTAGATTAGGTCCGGTGGTCCCGCAGTGTGTCTGGGGATTGATACACTCTATATTTGCTAAGGATCGGCCATTCTGCGAGGCTTGGGCCTAACTCACGTTTTTTTTGCAGCGCAGGTTCTATAGAGAGATGTTGCTCGCTTGGCAACCCAGGAACAAAGAGAACTAAAATGGCCGCCGTGTCCCTTATATGGACAGGGGGCGGAGCCTAATATGATAGGTCCAAGGTCAGCTGTCACTCACCGTCACACAGGCTTCTGGGGGATCATCTGACTTCCTATACAGGTCCTATACACATAATAAAACCAAAACGAGGCTAGAAATACCAAAGTGAGGCCTGGAATGCATCCATAGTGAGGCTTGGAACGCATCACATGACCCGAAGGCCCTGCAACGCCATGGAAACAAGTAATTAACCATTTATTTACATATACTATCCTATTTACATTAACCTATGCATAAATTAGAGATTCATACACTAGAATAGAGGCGACTAGGGGTAGACTGGCTAAGAGGGATCCCTAAGTCCTAGGGACTCTGGCTATGGGGACCCATAAATAAACAAGTACCGTATAGAATGCGGTACTGGGACACCACAGCAGCTACTTAAAAGGGTACTCCACTGGTCAGCATTCAGAATCAAATGTTCACACCCCCTCCCATAGACTTGCATTCTAGGGGTGTGGCCGTGACATCACGAGGGCTTGGCCCGCCCCCACAGTGCTAAAACAGTACCCCTTTAAGCATGTATAATTTTCTCTATCACTTTGAACATTGAACATTGCTGCCCTAAGCACAGGACCATGGGTGCCTAATGGCCCTGCATATAGTGTTCGTGTTGCATTACTGTAGCTTAGCTTCTATTCAAGTGAATGGAATCTGAGCTGCAGTTACCAGTCCTATACAGTGAAGGCAGAGAACGTATTCCTGCCTCGTTCACTGGGTGGGTGCTGCAGCTGTGTTGAACAGCTGATCTGCAAAGTACCGAGTGGTAGCACCCCACCAATCAGCTACTGATGGCCCAGCTATTGTGCAAAAAATGACATCAATATACACAAAAAAATGTAAATACAATGATAAATCTCCCTCAGTGTTTTAACTTTCCATTGGAGGTATATTTCTGTAGGACTCCAGACATACAGTAAATGGAAAGTACCTACAGTCAGGTCTATAAATATTGGGACATCAACACAATTCAAACATTTTTGGCTCAATACACCACCACAATGGACTTGAAATGAAACTAACCAGATTTGCTTTAACTCCAGACTGTCAGCTTTACTTTGAAGGTATTAACATCCAAATCAGGTGAACAGTGTAGGAATTACAACAGTTTGCATATGTGCCTCCCACTTGCTAAGGGACCAAAAGTAATGGGACAATTGGCTTCTCAGCTGTTCCATGTCCAGATGGGTGTTATTCTCTCATTATCCCAATTACAATGAGCAGATAAAAGGTCCAAAGTTCATTTCAAATGTGCTATTTTCATTTGGAATATGTTGCTGTCAACTCTCAAGATGAGATCCAAAGAGCTGTCACTATCAGTGAAGCAAGCCATCATTAGGCTGAAAAAACAAAACAAACCCATCAGAAAGATAGCCAAAACATTAGACGTGGCCAAAACAACTTTTTGGAATATTCTTAAAAAGAAGGAACGCATCGGTGAGCTCATCAACACCAAAAGACCTGGAAGACCAAGGAAAACAACTGTGGAGGATGACCCAAGAATTCTTTCCCTGGTGGAGAAAACCCCCTTCACAAAAGTTGGCCAGATCAAGAACACTCTCCAGGAAGTAGGTGAATGTGTGTCAAAGTCAACAATCAAGAGAAGACTTCACCAGAGTGAATACAGAGGGTTCACCACAAGAGTTAAACCATTAGCGAACTTCAAAAACAGGAAGGCCAGATTTCAGTTTGCCAAATGACATCTGAAAAAGCCTTCACAGTTCTGGAACAACATCCTATGGACAGATGACACTAAGATGAACTTGTACTAGAGTGATGGGAATAGAAGAGTATGAAGAAGGAAAGGAACTGCTCATGATCCTAAGCATACACCTCATCAGTGAAGCATGGTGGTGGTAGTGTCATGGCGTGGGCATGAATGGCTGCCAATGGAACTTGTTTTCTTGTATTTATTGATGATGTGACTGCTGACAAAAGCAGCAGGAGGAATTCTGAAGTGTTTCAGGCAAAATTATCTGCTCATATTCAGCAAAATGTTTCAGAACTCATTGGACGGCACTTCACAGTGCAGATGGACAATGACCCAAAGCATACTGCAAGAGCAACCAAAGAGTTTTTTAAGGGAAATAAGTGGAATGTTATGCAATGGCCAAGTCAATCACCTGACCTGAATCCAATTGAGCATGCATTTCACTTGCTGAAGACAAAACTGAAGGGAAATGCCCCAAGAACAAGCAGGAACTGAAGAAAGTTGCAGTAGAGGCCTGGCAGAGCATCACCAGGGATGAAACACAGAATTTGGTGATGTCTATGCATTCCAGACTTCAGACTGTAATTGACTGCAAAGGATTTGAACCAAGTATTACAAATTGAAAGTTTGATTTATGATTATTATTCTGTCCCATTACTATTGGTCCCTTAACAAGTGGGATGCACATATGCCAACTGTTGTAATTCCTACACCGTTCACCTGATTTGGATGTAAATACTCTCAAATTAAAGCTGACAATCTGCAGTTAAAGGGGTTCTCCGCTGCCCTGACATCATGCCAGCCCCCTCGTGACATCACACCCGCCCCCTCAACGAAAGTCTATGGGAAGGGGGCGTGGCAGCAGTAGCGCCCCCTTCCCATAGACTTTCATTGAGGGGACGGCCGTGACGTCACAAGGGAGAGGGCATGACATCACGAGTTGTGGTCTGGGGAATCAACTTCCGGATGCTGAGAGCGGAGCTCCGGAAGGCAGGGCAGCGGAGAATCCCTTTAAAGCACATCTGGTTCGTTTCATTTCAAATCCATTGTGGTGGTGTATAGAGCCAAAAATTTTAGAATTGTGTAGATGTCCCAATATTTATGGACCTGACTGTATAAGGACTGTTACTTCCTCAATACTGCCCTGAAGAAGCTGGTTATTTTATCTCTATAGTGAACCTTCCTCTCCTAAGATCCTTTCAGGTTTTTTTTGTGAAATATGTAATGGTAACTGTCAGCAGTACCACAGCTCTGGAAGGAGCTCAGGGGAGGACAGTATGGACCTCCTTGCATCTTCTGATTGGGAAGCTCCAGTTATAGAGTTATAGTGTCTTAGAATGGACATGGGTGCCACTAGAGCTCCCTGAGGTATCTGTAAAATGGATGTCTATGATAGGAATACATGGATTATTTTTTATGACATTACTGCATACATTTTACTATACATATAAATGTGAAAGGTTTCTGGTGCACATTTTGATCAACATGGCTGCACAACATAGCAATCTGTTACAGATGGCTTCCTAAACTGACCAGGCTCATCACATTCTCAGGAGTTACAGGGACAGAAATTGGATCCTGTCCTGTAGCATCTGGTTTTCTTTTATCATATATTTGCATTAAAAAACCTATGGATATTGCACAGCATACATCTGAATACTTTTATTTAGTATACAGATATATATGCTTGACAGAGATGTTGTGGGTTGTGCCCATGGGATTACTTGCAGGATATCAAAGGTGATTGAAAGCCTGTTACTATGGTAGCTAGGGACCAAAAGCCTCCAGTTATAAAGCCATGCTAGAGGTACCCTCTCATAGATATCAATGTAACACTTAGCGTTAGTAATAGTTTTAAATACTGTGTATCCCAAAGCATTAAATGAAAAGCATTACAATTAATATCCTAAAGCATTAAAATGAAAGAAAGACATATAATTAATAGAATTACTATTGCTTGTAAATACAAATGTAAAAATAAATAAATAAATAAAATATAACGGTGTGTTTCTATGTTTAGGTGTTTTATGCAGTGTTTGAGGACTGGAGGGGAAGTCTCTGATTTTCTTCACAAATGTCCTCTAGTTTTAATCCATTTTCTGCTTTTGATTAAAAAGTTATTTAGATTATTCACCTTTTCTGCAAGATTACTTATGTCTAAAGTCACCACTAGGCATTCACTGCTTTGTCTACACCTCTTTCCAGCGATGCATAACAGTATTCTAAAAACCTTGCAATAGGTCAGAAATTATTGTTTGAGGGATGAAGTAATTTTTCCCAGTTTGTGCATATGCTGGAACTGTCATGCTTGCTGTTTACTTTACAAACTGTTACGCCGAGCGCTCCGGGTCCCTGCTCCTCCCCGGAGCGCTCGCGGCGTTCCTCTCTCTGCAGTGCCCCGGTCAGACCTGCTGACCGGGAGCGCTGCACTGACATTGCCGGCGGGGATGCGATTCACATAGCGGGACGCGCCCGCTCGCGAATTGCATCCCAAGTCACTTACCTGTCCCGGCCCCCGGCTGTCATGTTCGGGCGCGCGCGCCAGCTCTCTAAGATTTAAAGGGCCAGTGCACCAATGATTGGTGCCTGGCCCAATTAGCCTAATTAGCTTCCACCTGCTCCCTGGCTATAATACCTCACTTCCCCTGCACTCCCTTGCCGGATCTTGTTGCCTTGTGCCAGTGAAAGCGTTTAGTGTTGTCCAAAGCCTGTGTTTCCAGATCTTCTGCTATCCACATTGACTACGAACCTTGCCGCCTGCCCCGACCTTCTGCTACGTCTGACCTTGCCTCTGCCTAGTCCTTCTGTCCCACGCCTTCTCAGCAGTCAGCGAGGTTGAGTCGTTGCTAGTGGATACGACCTGGTTGCTACCGCCGCAGCAAGACCATCCCGCTTTGCGGCGGGCTCTGGTGAATACCAGTAGCATCTTAGAACCGGTCCACTGACACGCTCCACGCCAATCCCTCGCTGACACAGAGGATCCACATCCAGCTAGCCGAATCGTGACACAAACTAGATAAAATGCATTGTAAATATCAATATTCAATTTTAATAGTCACAGCTTCCTAGATAGTTTAGCCCAGCATGTTTTGCTGGGCTAAACTCTATACTAGTTGAGTACCTGGCATTGCCCGGTTTTTCCTTCCTAATCCTTGTTGGGGAGGAAAATCAACAAAGGTGGAAGCTTTTGACTTTATATCCCGTCCTCATATATTATTGTCATATCCCAACCCCATATCCCATCCCCATATCTCAACCTCATATCTCAATCTCATATCCCATTCTCATATCCCGTCCTCATATCTCGACCTCATATCCTGACCTCCTATCCCGACCTCCTATCCCGATCTCCTATCCCAACCTCCTATTCCGTCCTCCTATCTCGACCTCACATCCCATCCTCATATCTCGACCTCATATCCCGTCTTCATATCCTGACCTCCTATCCTGTCCTCCTATCTCGACCTCATATCCCGTCCTCATATCCCATCATCATATCTCGACCTCATTTCCCGATCTCCTATCACAACCTCCTATTCCATCCTCATATCTCAACCTCATATCGCGACCTCATATCTCGTCCTCATATCTCGACCTCATATCCTGACCTCCTATCTCGACCTCATATCCCGTCCTCATATCTCGACCTCATATCCTGTCCTCATATCTCGAACTCCTATGCCGACCTCCTATCCCAACCTCCTATCCCATCCTCCTATCTCGACCTCATATCCTGTCCTCATATACCATCCTCATATCTCGACCTTCTATCCTGTCCTCATATCTTAACCTCATATCCCATCCTCATATCCTGTCCTCATATCCCAACCTCATATCCCGACCTCCAATCCCGCCCTCCTATCTCGACCTCATATCCTGTCCTCATATCTTGACCTCATATCTTGAACTCCTATCCCGACCTCCTATCTCAACCTCCTATCCTATCCTCCTATCTCGACCTCATATCCTGTCCTCATATCCCATCCTCACATCTCGACCTCCTATCCCGACCTCCTATTTCGACTTCATATCCCGTCCTCATATACTTGCATGGGACTTGAAACA
Source organism: Hyla sarda (assembly GCF_029499605.1). NCBI lineage: Eukaryota > Metazoa > Chordata > Amphibia > Anura > Hylidae > Hyla > Hyla sarda. The sequence continues at coordinate 131,652,578 of NC_079190.1, read as the reverse complement.
AAAACCCATCTTTTATATAAGGGTGTAGGTAAGGGTTAATTTAACTATCATATCTTTTTATTTGATATACAGGGTGGGCCATTTATATGGATACACCTTAATAAAATGGGAATGGTTGGTGATATTAACTTCCTGTTTGTGGCACATTTGTGTATGTGAGGGGGGAAACTTTTCAAGATGGGTGTTGACCATGGCGGCCATTTTGAAGTCGGCCATTTTGAATCCAACTTTTGTTTTTTCAATAGGAAGAGGGTCATGTGACACATCAAACTTATTGGGAATTTCACAAGAAAAACAATGATGTGCTTGGTTTTAACGTAACCTTATTCTTTCATGAGTTATTTACAAGTTTCTGACCACTTATAAAATGTGTTCAATGTGCTTCTGCCCATTGTGTTTGATTGTCAATGCAACCCTCTTCTCCTACTCTTCACACACTGATAGCAACACCGCAGGAGAAATGCTAGCACAGGCTTCTGGTATCCATAGTTTCAGGTGCTGCACATCTCGTCTCTTCACAGCATAGACAATTGCCTTCAGATGACCCCAAAGATAAAAGTCTAAAGGAGTCAGATTGGGAGACCTTGGGGGCCATTCAACTGGCCCACGATAACCAATCCACTTTCCAGGAAACTGTTCATCTTCGAATGCTCGGACCTGACACCCATAATGTGGTGGTGCACCATCTTGCTGGAAAAATTCAGGGAACGTGCCAGCTTCAGTGCATAAAGAGGGAAACACGTCATCATGTAGCAATTTTGCATATCCAGTGGCCTTGAGGTTTCCATTGATGAAGAATGGCCCCACTATCTTTCTACCCCATATACCACACCATTCCATCAATTTTTGTGTTCCAACAGTCTTGGAGGGATCTATCCAATGTGGGTTAGTATCAGACCAATAGCGGTGGTTTTGTTTGTTAACTTCACCATTCACATAAAAGTTTGCCTCATCACTGAACAAAATCTTCTGCATAAACTGAGGGTCCTGTTCCAATTTTTGTTTTGCTCATTCTGCAGCACCTGAAACTATGGATAATGGAAGCCTTTGCTAGCATTTCTCCTGCGGTGTTGCTATCAGTGTGTGAAGAGTGGGAGAAGAGGGTTGCATTGACAATCCAACACAATGGGCAGCACATTGAACACATTTAATAAGTGGCCGTCACGCCCCCTTCCCATAGACTTTCATTGAGGGGGCGAACGTGACGTCACGAGGGGCGGCCCTGAACGCGGAAGCCCTCACACACATCGTTCGGAACAATAACTTCCAGACGCTCGGGAGCTGAGCTCCGAAACCAAGGGAATGGAGTTCCCCTTTAAATAAAAGAATGCAGTTAGACTTATATCTGCCTAGATGCATTTTTTAATACAGGACCTCACAGAGGCCCCTGTGGCAGCACATACACAGCAAGAATATGTAGGGGTTTATTTGTTTTATTTTTATGGAAACCATTCCGAAGACATTATGGCCCACTGTTTCCACTGTGTGAGAGAAACAGTGGAGTGATTTTCCCACAGTGACCAATCACAGCTCAGCTAACGAACTCTGGTAAAGTGAAAACTGAACTGTGATTGGTTGCTGTGGGAAAATCCCTCCACTTTTTCTCTCACACAGTTTGATAAATCTGGGCCTATATATCTAAATACCCTCACCACACGATTCTATTAATTATTTCTGTTTTTAATTCTTGATTCTTTATCTTTATAGTGATTCTGATAAGAACCACCACATAGTGTGACCCATTCTACCGCAGCTTTTTACCTAACAGTAGTTTAGATATATGATAAAGAAGTTTTTGCTAATCCACCATGTATTTAATGTTTTGCAGAGGTTAACAGTTTGGAAATATTTTCTCGTGTAAATTATTTCTGAGTCTTGTTGCCAGATTAGGCGAAAGGCACTAAATAAATCATTGTCTGTGGACCCTCATGCATTTAACATTCTATCCTACAGTCTTGTATAGAGCACTGATATTAAAACACCTGCTACTATTTATACTAGATTTTTCCCGAGTAGACATTACACAGAGAGGTAAGTGAATTAATCCAATATGACCACATTTTCATATTGTAGAGTTCATATAACTGAACATTAACACAATGTACCAACACTTGCCGTTTATTGAATATACTGCTGATCTCTCGCTCTTCATGTGCACCTGCATTGTGGTTTATTAATCAGTTCTGTCTGTGAAGAAAAAACACGGAGAACATTACTGTGATTACTAATTTACCGACTGCAGTCTTCACCTCCTCATAACAGGGAACTGTACAGGAAAGTCAATAGGATAAAGAAAGTTTACTTTCAATATTTCCGCAGTGTTTTTAATTTAATTGTACTTGTTTTCAAACATACGTATACTTTCTTATTACTTCCCAAAGTTACAGTGCTACAAGTTTAAAGGATATTTTCAGGCATCTAAAATGAAAAATAAAGACGCTTTGCAAATAGGCTTGGTTGTGTCTGCTGCTTCAGTGTTGATGTATGTTTCCAGTATGAGGGTATGTTCACACTACGGAATTCCAGCGGAATTCCGCAGGCAGAATTCCACGAGCGAAATTCCGCGGTGTGAATTTGACATTAGTGTGAATGGGTCTCCGCGAGACCTGTGCACACTGCGGAATTTCAGTGGCGGACAATTCCGGCGCTGAAATTGTTCCACGCAAAGAAAGAACATGTTCATTCTTTGCGCGGAAGTCCGCGAGTACTGCATAGCCGTTAATGGTGATGGCGCAGTGCCGCGCGGTCCTACCGCCACCGTCGCCTGCCAGGCTAAATCTCCACTCGCGGAATTCTGCGAGCAGAGATTCCGTTCACACTCAAGTGTTAAGATACCCTAACCGGCTATAAACTCTGTGTGGTCTGATCCTGCACTCATAGGGGGAGATTTATCAAATCTATGTAAAGAAAGAGTGCCGCGGTTGTCCATAGCAACCAATCAGAGCGCTATGGATATTCAAAGACGTGTGTAATCAGTGCTGTATTATTAATAGTGATTTTAGCACCAGTTTTTTTTTTTTTTTTTTACGTTTGACCAGTGAAAAACAACAACAAAAAAATTATAATTTAACCCCTTAAAGGGGTACCCCGGTGGAAAACTTAAAAAAAAAATTTTATGAACTGGTGCCAGAAAGTTAAACCGATTTGTAAATTACTTTGATTAAAAATTTACTTATTAGCTGCTAAATACTGCAGAGAAAATTATTTCCTTTTTGGAACACAGTGCTCCTCTGCTGACATCATGATCACAGTGCTCTCTGCTGACATCTCTGTCCATTTTAGCAACTGTCCAGAGCAGCATATGTTTTTTATGGGGATTTTCTCCTACTCTGGACAGACATGTCAGCAGAGAGCACTGTGGTCAAGATGTCAGCAGAGATCACTGTGTTCTAAAAAAAGAAAAAGAAAAGAATTTCCTCTGTAGCATTCAGCAGCTAATAAGTACTGTGGGGGGGGGGGGGGGGGGGGGGGAATTAAGATTTTTTAATAGAAGTAATTTGCAAATCTTTTTAACTTTTTTCTGGCACCAGTTGAATTAAAAAAAAAAAAAGTTCTCCACCGGAGTACCCCTTTAAGGACGAAGCCCATTTTGACCTTAAATGGGATATTCCGCTGCTCAGCATTTGGAACAAACTGTTCTGAACGCTGGAGCCGATGTCGGGAGCATGTGATGTCATAGCCCCGCCCCTAATTGTGTCCTGTCCTGCCCCCTCGGTGCAAGTCCCATAGACTTCGTGACATCATGAGGGGCCGGGTTATGACTTCACGAGCTCCCAGAGCTGGCTCCAGCATTCAGAACAGTTTGTTTCAAACGCTGAGCAGCGGAGTACCCCTTTAAGGGGGTGTAGGTAATGCCATTCTTATAAATGTGTTCCTATGATTGCAGGTCACATGACAGGAATTGCATGTGACCTTCATTCACATGTTGATATGTCCATGGAGACTCCAAAGCAAGCAAAATATTTACATTGTTATTGTAATCTCCTATTTATTTGGAGATACCATTATTTTTCATATACAATCTAATAAGTTACATTTTAGTACAGTACTTTTTCAAATTTATTACACAATACAAATATTTTCACCTTTCACATACAACTCTTATGAGACTTTCAAATGAGAAAAGCACTTGTGCATGTCCTGCTGCTATTTTGTATGCCTGAGGGTCTTTCTGTTTTCTGGTATCATTCTTGGCCGCTGTAAAGGCATCTTAATGTGTAAGAGAAAATATCTTATTGATTATTATAGGTTTAATATCTCATGTTATGTTGCTCTTTTCTACCAACATTTTCCATGCCTGATTACCACTTTATAGGCCTCATTGTGATTAATAGAAATAAATCCAGCGCAGGCTAAACATAAATGCTATTCCGTACCATCATAATTGACTTGAAATTAGTCATATTTATCAAAAACTTTAATATAATATGGCTCATTGATTTAAACAAACATTGATAATTGAAGTAATGCTATAGATTACACTGCAGTAAATAGGTTAATGTGCACCTCCTACAAAGGAAATGGAATTGTATATACTATTAAAACTCTGCTATAATGTTAAAACCCTACATTGATAAATATCTTTTAATTAGTTAAACAAAACAAGAGATATCTGCTACAACATACTAAGGCATAGAAGTGAATTATATAGATAAGAGCAACACAATGAGAGGTCTACTGAAGTATGTATTCTCTGGAATGCTTCGCAGTGACTGTTTTAGTACAGGACCTTCTCTAGATTGCATGGAATTGGCTCTTCAAGTGCCCCAATCCTAAATTGGCCCTATCCACAGGTATAGTCTGTATAAAATATGACCCATTGTATATGTTGTTCCCTCCTGATGGCTTTTGCTTATTTTTCTTTTCCACTCTTTTGCAATGCCAGGCCAGCCAGTCATGTTCTTGCCTCACAAGGTTTGTCCTTGTGTTTGACTTTGCTGGGCAGAGGAGCTAATCTAGAGTATACTAAAGGCTAAAGCAGATCCTTATAAATCCTCACAGTAGATGGAAACTAATTGGCATAATGGTGATTGGCTTAAGACTAGAATTCCAGTGGGGATTTTTTTTGCAAAAACGCTGTAAAAAATGCCGCGTTCAAATGTTAACTGCAAGTCAACAGTAAACTGCAAAATGCCAGATCTACTTGATGTTTTTCCGTTTGGTGTTTTTTTTTTTTTTTTAATCCTTTTGTCATTTTTCAGCAATTTTGGGTTCAGAGGCTGGTTTTTCAAAACGCCCAACAAAACCTAGTTTGGCGTTTTTTGCACAGAAATCGTGGCATTTTCCTCCCATAGAAGTCTATGGGAGAGCAAAAACGCCATGTTGGTTTAAACTTTGGCGTTTTTTCCGGCAGTCTTTATTCTTTTTTGGACTTTAGCAATCCAAAAAAGTGATGGAGATGCATTTTTTATAAAAATTTTGTATGGTACCATTAAAAAAAAAATAATCAAAAAGATACAGTAGGGATGGAAAAATTGTATTTAACAAAATCTATCTTTTTTATAAGGAAAGTTTTATTAATTTTTAAACAGGGATCAATTTATGTGGGCGAGCAGGGCAATAAAAATGTAGCCGACAATAATAAAAATGTAGTGTGTGGGTGTGTTTTTTACTTTTTCTCAACATTTTTTAGGTAGGACTACTACTCCCAGCATGGAACACACTGTTCCATGATGGGAGTAGCAGTACCTGTACTAATTGACAGATCGCCAGTTGCGATCCATCTGTATAATGTATAGATGTGGGCGACTGCTCTTCTATGGTCCCCTACACTGCCGTATGTATATACACCTATTCATATTTCCCGCAGAGAGCTGTGATTGGCCAGATGGTTCTAGCCACTCACAGCTCTCTGCGGGAAATAGGTGCAGGGAACCATAAAAGAGCGGCCGGCTGCATCTATACATTATACAGGAGGATCACAGCGGGTGTCAGGAGTGACATCCGCTGTGATCTTTCCTTAACTGCAAGTACTACTACTCTCAACATGTTGCGCACTCCGCCCAATGCTGGGAGCTGTAGTACCTGCAATAATAGACAACAGGTGTCAGAAGTTACACTTGCTGTGATCTGTCTATTAATGCTGGTACTACAGCTCCCAGCATGGATCAGGGTGTGCTCCATGTTGGGAGTAGTAGTACTTGCAGTTAAGGACAGATCACAGCGAATGTTACTACTGACACCCGATGCGATCATCCTATCTATTGCTTTCTCCTGCGCTCCACATCTCTGCACTATACTCCTGTCATGGATGGGAATAGAACATCGCTGATTCATGTTTCTCACTGAGAGCAGTGATTGGCTGTAACCATCAAGCCAAACCCTACTCTGGGTGGAAAATATGAATGAGTGATGTTCTATTCACATCACTGGCCGGAGTACAGAGCAGAGATGCAAGTGCTGTATAGAGCCGCTTCGCATCTCTGCTATATTATGGACGATCGCAGCAGGTGTCAGTAATGAGTAAGGGGGAGGTCCCCCGAAATGTTGCGTCATGACCCTGATGGCTCCCAGCTAGTGTGTCAAGACCTCTGCTAGACTGGATGTGTGCCGACATCCCATCTGCTAAGCTGCTGTGAACTACAGAAAAGATCCGTATAAGAATAAAAAAGAAAAAAATAATCTCCTAACCGTGAGTGCTGGAATTGTACAGCCCATGCTTGCTTATATACGTATTGAAAGTGGAGACGGGGAATATCCACTGTTGGGCGTTTACACGGTCTACACAGAGACTTCATCTATGAAAAGAAAAGCTGTTTGTCCCTGCAGCTATTGCCTGTGTGTCTGTGCAGAGACAAAATACAAAAGTGTGGGTGGGACAAGTAGGTTCAGGCTGTATAGAGTCCTGACTTGTCAATCAGTCTGCTGTGTGAGCCTGGGGTGTTTCACAGAGTCCTGCATGTCCTCAGTGCACAGAGCCCTGCTAGTCCCACCCACACTTCCTGGATTTTGTCCCAGCCTAGACACATAGGCAATAGCTGAAAGGACAAGACAGCATTTATTTTGCCAAAAAATATGCACACATTTTTTTTAAACAAATATACATATAATGTTATAAGCTACATTATAAAAAATGTTTTTGCAAATGAAAGTGCACATTTACGTATGTTTTATTTATTTATTTCTTTTTTAAGGAAAAATAGCCTTACTGATAAGAAGAAAATATTTCTCCTATTTATTAAGATTTTTTTCCCCCTTAAATTTCTACCAATTAACTCAACAGCATTGTACCCTTCTGCTGCCTACAGTACCAGTTTTTCGGGGAAAAAATCAGTGTTTTCTGCAGTTGAGGAAAATTACTTGTACAGGCAGTACACTTTTGTATTGTTATGAAAAAAATATAATGTTCCAAAACCACAAAAAGATTGGGCCTAGTTCTAATTACTGTTAAATAAAAAAAGGCAACACTTTTTTCCAGCTGATCAGCTCATTGCCATCTCAGCAGTCCCATCTGCACTTTTCTCTGCAGTACAAGCGGGGTGGATGAACACACAAATACATTATTTGTCCCTACTGAAAATATATGATAAATGATGCTTCAATTCACCTTAGGTTTCTTTCTTTGAAGCTGATTATCAAGTTATGAGACGTGGAATGGAGCGCAGGCAATAAAATGTTATTGTAGCAGTTACCGCAAAGTACATGCATATACGGTCTAAGTCTCGATTACTACTAGTACAATAAGAAGAAAATATCTCTACTAACCACTAACATCAGTACCATAAGCAAGAAAGTAACAAACAAAAGCAAAACAACTGCAAAATAAATCCATGATAAAAGTTATCTTGTGTCTTAGCTTCCTGTACAGTTAGTGGACAGATAAGTCAAACCTGATACCTCTTAGTGAATCCAGGTTTATTTCACATAGATCCTTGTCTACAATTAAACACAGAAAGTACAACAATCTGATCTCCAATGTCTGAAGGATCTTTGACCATTGCTGCCCTTTCTAAACAGAAGTTTCATACAGCAACAAATCTTTTAAGTGCTAATTCTAAGATTGACCTTAATATTGTTGATTGATAGACAAAGACACAAGAGGCTTCTGCCAGTTCCGTTGTCAATTCCACATTTGTCTTCCTTCTATTCCTTTAGGATATTATCTTCAAGAATTGCTCATCTTTGTTAGACAGCTTTTCTGCTTTCTAGTCCTGGCTTTGTCAATTACAGAAAATCCTTCCTTGTGTATCCTGATGGTACCTTCAATGTTATTTATAGAAAAAAGAAGTTTTTTATTTGTTCTGTTCAAATGCTATGTAAAAAGCCTAATTGGCTGCATTTGTGCGAGTGGCGTGGGGTATATAACCTCCCCTCTCCCACAGGTAGGGGCGTATGACTCGTGGGCGGTATCTCTCTTGCAGAATACCGTGTTAGGGCATACGTCCCGGAGGTGCTAGTCGTTGCAGTTGGATATTATTTTCATTCTGCTGCCCAGGTTGGTGAGTATCACTCCTGTCGCAGCCCCAGGCCCCCTGTCTCGGTTACCCACCTCGTTGCCCAGCCGGGGGAACGCCGCTCCTGCGTGTCGCGCGGCCCGTTCTCTCCTGTCGGCCGTTGACGGTGCTCAGGCGGCCGGGAGGGGGACCGGGTTGTCAGGCCCTGCACTGCGGCGTCTCTCCCAGTGCTGCGTCAGGGTGTGGGTGGGGGCCCTCCCCGGTTCAGCCAGGCCGCTGCCGCTCCGGTGGTCCCGCCGCTCCGTCTGGGTCTGGTGACCCGCTTCTTCCGCCGGCTTCTGTCTCGCACGCTGGCTGGGCGGGGCTTCCGGTCCGGAGGGGAGTGATGTCATCCTCTGGCGCCGCGGCGCTGCCGTGGCTCAGCCGGATGGCGCAGCCGCTGACGGCCTCCCTCCAACTGCCCCGGCCAGAGGGATGTTTTCACTGGATCTGCCACACAGTCCCGCTCCCCTTTGCCGCTCGGCTGGGGGTGGGGGGGGAGTTTTGTTGGAGCCTCACGCACGGCAGCCACAGCTACCCTCCAGATCACGCAGGACCTCCTGATCACGCCGGATTCTCTCAGGTGACAACAGCCCCTTTCCACTACTGCCCCCCTCCCTTGTCTTATTCACATGCTAAGGTGGTCACATGGCGGGAGACGCAGGGCCCAGCCAGTCCTGGTGGCCAGAGGGAGGGGGAGGGGGTTTCAGGGGAGAGGGGTTGTGAGCAGTTTGTCACCACACCACTGCTGCACTGAACTTATTGCATGTTGTCACTGTGCACTAATCTATGTAGTATAGCGGCCAGTTGCTCATCAGTGTTGGCAGTTACTGTCAGTCAGATTGCTCCCTGCCGCCGTCTCATCACGTTTGCTTGGTCCACAGGGTGCCAAGGTGGTCGGATTCTGTTCGTGTTCCCCCAAACATCTCGTACAGCTTTCAGTTGAGGTACTTACCAGAATACCTAATTAGGAGGGAAACTGTATGTTCTCCCTCCATCTTTCACTCCATGCTCATCTCGTACATTTACGGGCACTCCCGCCACCGGTCAGGACGCTGCTACTGACACGCCTTCAGAGCCACGTGCGTCACCACACTCACGTCAATCGGCCCCAGCCTGACTCATCTTCAGTTGGGGCTTGACGATCTGGTTGTTTCTGACTCTTCTTCAGAGCAACTCGACACCACTCATAGGCAGAGGATCACCTGTATCTGACTCATCTTCAGTGGGGTCCTCCGCATATGCTGTTCTGACTCTTCTTCAGCGCAACAGCATACACATAGCCTCAGTTACTATGACACACCTTCCCAATCACACCCTTTCGTTCATCCACATTCTAGTGCAAACTAATCTTTCCACAATGTCCACAGCTGAAAGCCGTTGCCGTGCGGTCGGTGCTCCCGGTGTCAGAAGCATTTCAGGAAATTCAGCAGGTCAGTTCCCTCCTGTAGTCAGGAGAACTGCGATAGTAGAAGTAAAAAAATAAAAATAGGAAGGGTATTTTTCGCTAGTCATTTTTTGATTTTTCTCTCTCTTCTCTTATTCTCTCTGCCGGCACCCTTTCTAGGGCCCGGACAGGTTGCCAGCAGCATGTCTCAGCCAGCGGATATCGAGGAGGCATTCTCGGTTCACGAGACTCCCGCCAGGGCCTCGGACCGAGGTAGCTTGCCCTCGTACAGCTCTTGGACCATCCCCAGGCTAATGGAAGAATTGAGAAGGAGGGGTGTCCCCTTTCCGGCCTCAGCTAGGAAGGGCGAGTTATTCAACTTGCTGAATGTTGACCAAGCCCCCCGGGGAAGTCAGGTAGCTGCGCAGGACCAAGTCTCAAGCGCCTCCTTGTCTCAGCTTCATATGATGATGACTGAGGTGCTTACGACGGTGTCAGGCTTCCAGGCTAGGCTAGACCTAATGGAACTCTCCAGGAGCAACGAAGCAGTCCCGGCCGCAGCGTCACCCACAGTTTCTACCTCTCAGGTCATGCCTTCAGGTATGCCACACCCTCCACCGATCATCACGCCCGCACATTTCATCCCGGCAGCCATAAAAAAGGACATTCTTGAGGGAAAAGAGGTCAACCTCGCCTCTCTGCTAATTGCCACCACGGACTTGCATGATACCAAAACCGTTGCCTGCGGGGAGCTAGCGGTCATGTTCAAAAGCAAGGACACTAGGCTCAGCAGGAAGTTAAGTGTCACTGAGTTTGTGCTTGCATTTGGGCTTTTCAGGGACGTGCTCTGTTCAGTCAGCCCTGGCCGCAGGGAGGAGTTAGATCTGTACTTACATAGGGTGGTTCAGATGGCGCACAAATACGGGGGTACCACGTTTTACGAGTACCACAAATCTTTTGCAGCCAAGGCAGCAGCCGCATACGCTCAGTTCGGCTACGTCACCAACTGGGGGGCCATAAACACAGAGTTATACTGCGAACATTTTGCGGGTCTGAAAGCCCCCTCCTGCACCGCGTCACAGGGTGACCACGCATTCTTCCAGCTGGTGCCCTCAGGTCAGCAACCTAGGGGAACCCAGCACCAGTAGGAGCCTGAACACCTTCACCCCTCCAGCTCCTAGGAACATGGCTGCTTCAGATAGGCTCGGTAGACCAGTGAGGTACCTGGGCAAGACCCAGATCTGTAACAACTTTAATCTTTCCTCCTGTGCATACAGCAATTGCAGACTACTTCATGTGTGTTTCAATTGTTTCAGGGCTCACCCCAGCTCTATCTGCTCCCAGAAGGGCCCTCAGGCATGACTAGGCGTGGTACAAGTCCAGGTCCTCGCCCGGGTCCTAGCTAGTCATCCTGAGCCCGACTGGGTGAGATGGCTGGTGGCGGGTTTCTGCGACGGGTTCACAATGCACACAATGCACTCACTTATGTGGCAACCTATCATCAGCCCTTTCCGAGCCAGAGATTGTGTCCGGGTTAATCCAGTTGGAACTGGCTAAAGGTTTCATGATAGGGCCTTTCGAGGTGCCCCCCTTTTCATGTTGGAGAGTCAGCCCTCTGGGGCTTGCTACAGGCAAATATTCGAATAAAAGAAGATTAATTTATGATCTCTCAGCGCCGTATTCTTCCGTCATTCCCAGCATCAATGCACTAATCCCCTCCGACGAGTTCTCCATGAAACATGCTACTATTGACCGAGCCATACAGATCATCCTACAGTTAGGAACACTTGGTTGTCCAAGGCGGACATAACCGACGCTTTCAAACTAGTGTTGAGCGGCATAGGCCATATTCGAATTCGCGAATATATGGACAAATATTCGTCATATATTCGCGAATATTCGCGCTTTATTTTCGCATATACAAATATTCGCGCATGCGAAAATTTACATATACGAAAATTTGCATATACGAAAACCTGTACAAGCAAAAATTCGCATATGCGAAAATTAGCATATGCAAATTTTCGCGTATGCGAAAATTCGCACACCAGTCTCACACAGTAGTATTAGAGCCTTCATTACACCACACAAGCTGGAAGCAGAGAGGGATGATCACTGTTATGTTTACTATGAAAAAAAAAAATACAAAAAAAAAAAAAAACAATATTCGTAATTACGAATATATAGTGCTATATTCGCGCATATTCGCGAATAAAATTCGTATTGCGAATATTTGCGAGCAACACTATTTCAAACTACTCCCAATCAGACAAGACCTCTGGTGATGGCACGGTGTCAGGTGGCTGGACAAGTACTATTTTGCAGTAAGCTCACGTTCGGGGCGAAGAGCAGCCCCTGGCTCTTTGACCAGCTAGCCACAGCACTGCATTGGGCACTCCAGAACGTGGCCAACTGCCAGCATGTCATACACTATCTGGATGACTTCTTACTACTCGAACATCCCGGTCTCTCCCCTCTCAACCTCACTTCACTACTGTCTCTGTTCAAAGAAATCGGGGTCCCAGTTGCACCGCACAAGACGGAGGGCCCCGTCAGGCAGCTGGTGTTCTTAGGCGTCATCCTAGACACGGTGAGCATGCAGGCTAGGCTTCCCCAGGAGAAACTAGCCAGAACCCGGGAGATGATACACAATCTATCCAGGAGTCGCACAGTGACCAGGGTCGAACTCCAGAGCCTCCTGGGCATGATGGCTTTCGCCATGAGGATCATCCCTCAGGGGAGAGCCTTCATATCCAGACTTTTGGACCTTATTCATATCATCAACGAGGCAATTGCTGACTTACTCATGTAGGATCACTTCCTGGAGAGCTGGAATGGTGTCTCCTTCTTCGCCCCCCCCTTATCAGATGGGTCCCCGACAATAGTGTCCGATGCCTCAGCGGTTGGCTTCGCAGCCATTCTCGGGAACAAATGGTTAGCCGGCCCCTGGCCAGCTGAGATCCTTAACATTCCTGACTTTAGAGAAACTTCAGCCCTGTTTGAAACATTCCCCATTGTAGCCGCCGCTGCTGTCTGGGGGCGTTCCTGGGCCAACTCCACAGTTCGATTTTTGTACGACAATGCCGCCACAGTCGACATTCTCAACAAAGGACGCTCTAGATCTCCCCACATAATGCGCTTTGTCAGGAGGTTCGTTTTACTGTCTCTCCAGCACAATTTCCATTTTTTGGTGGAACACATAGAAGGTAAGAAGAACTTGGCGGCTGATGCACTCTCTCGGGCTAAATTCAGTGTATTTTTTCAGGTGCAACCAGACGCAGACCGGGTCGGAGTCCCGGTGCCTCCATTTCAACAACTGCTGACGGACTAGCCAGATACGTCACCATAGCCAACGCTCTAATCAGGAAGTCTTTAGCTCCCAGCATGATCCGGGCTTATGATGCCGCCTTGGCGGTTTTCACCTCCTTCATGCATGGCCTAGGGCTTTCCCCCACAATCACTTTACACTCTGCCCTAGCTTTTGTTGGTTTTGGCCATTCTTCTTTACACTTGTCTCAGAACACCATCAAACTTCACTTAACGGGTCTTCAACACCACAGGTCGCTCTCGCACCCTCACGCCTCTTCTCTACTCTCTGCTCATCCGATCAAAGCAGCACTCAAAGGTATTTCATTCTTGTCTCACCCTAAATCTCCTTCTCGCGCACCGGTCACGGGGGATCTTTTCCGGGCTATGTCTTCCTTACTGGACACACACCCTTTTGGTTTTCACCTCAGCACGGTCGTCAAAGCTGCCATACACCTTGCTTTTTATGGTTTATTTAGACCAGGGGAGTTCACGCGTACTGGCTGCAGAGCACCCGGGCCAACCCTGAGCCAACTATCGGCCGACAGGCTAGGTTTCACCTTCTCCCTACCATCCACCAAAACCTGCAGATGGGGAGAATCTATCAGATATTTCCATACCTCACATCAGTGGTGCCCAGTTTCGTCTCTCACCGACCTCCTTTCAATGCTGTCCGGGCAAGCAGCGGACAGTCCGCTCCTCCCAGTGGGTGGGCATGCTCTGTCTTCCTCCCAGTTCATCAAATACGTCCGGTCCTTAGTCACTATGCTGGGTCATGATCCCGCTGTCATCTCAGGACACTCATTCAGGATCGGGGCGGCCTCCGCAGCCTCCAAACAGGATGTCCCAGCTCACATCATTAAGAAGTTAGGCCGCTGGAACTCCAGCTGTTTCGACCGGTACATTACGGATCCCTCTACCGAAATGGCTAATGTATTTAAAATATTGGCGTTGTGATACAAATAAAATAGAGTTACACCCTACTCTTGACTCTTTGCCCCCTATAGGCATGCCCACAGTCGCAGTAATTGGGCACACCTAATCCGCTGTTTGTATTTCATAATTTTGTACTAGGTCTCCCGGGGTTCCAAGTCTCAGGACGGTAAGTACTCTTGTTCTTATTTCTTGTATATTGCTCCTACGGCCTTTCGAGCCATAACCACAAGTAAAAAGCCTAATTTGCTGCATTTGTGGGAGTGACGTGGGGTATATAATCTCCTCTCTCCCACAGGTAGGGGCGTATGACTCGTGGGCGTCACCCACCCAACGAGCCATGACCACAAATTAAGTAAAATGTATTATTATTCAACTTATATAACCCCTTAAGAACATAGCCATTATGGGCTTAAGGAGACAGCCAATGTTCATTTTAACATTTTTTGCTTTTTAATTTTCCATCTACAGACCCATATGAGAGCTTGGTTTTTGTGTGACCAATTGTAATTTGTACTGATACCTTTCATTTTACCATAAAGTGTATGGAGAAACTGAAACAATTATTATTTCTGGGGGCAAATTGTAATCAAAACCGTAATTTTGCAACTTTTGGGGGTGGTCTTGTTTTCAAGCAGTGCACTTTATGAGATGTTTTCTTTATGAGAATTATAAATGAGATTAAAATGATTTTTCCCATTCTTGTACCACTTAAAGAAGTAACATTCTTTCTTTTAACAAAATCAGTATATTTACATTTTTTTGTCTTTTTTATTTTTTTGTATACAGGGCTGTATAGTGGCTCATTTTTTGCATCACTTAACCAATAAGGGTTTATTGGTTATTGGTACTACTTTTGTTTTGATCAAACCTTTTCATAATTTTTTTTTTCTGATATATGATGAGACTAAAACCTAGCATTTTTTGAGTTTGTAATTTTTGAATGATTACGCTGTTTCTAAGCCTAGTAGGGGACTTTTATATGAAATCATTCAATTGTATTCACTGTATAATGCAATGCCTATGCATAGCATTATCCAGTGTGATCGGTGCTCTACTGATACAGCCTTGCTAAGCCAGTCTCCATCATTGAATCAGCGATCTGTCAGCTGGAGGCAGGTAAGAGGACCCTCCATCGCCATTGTAGCTCATTGGAGGTGATTGCGGGGGTTTGATGAACACAGTGCGCTAACTGCCATCTGTAAATTATTACTTAAAGGGGTACTCCGCCCCTAGACATCTTATCCCCTATCCAAAGGATAGGGGATAAGATGTCAGATCGCTGGGGTCCAGCTGCAGGGGACCCCGGGGATCGCTGCTGCGGCACCCCGCTACCATTACTGCACAGAGCGAGTTCGCTCTGTGCGTAATGACGGGCGATACAGGGGCCGGAGCAGCGTGACGTCTTGGCTCCGCCCCTCATGACATCACAGCCTGTCCCCTTAATGCAAGTCTATGGCAGGGGGCGTGACGACCGCCACGCCCCCTCCCATAGACTTGTATTGATGGGGCGGGCCGTGGCGTCACGAGGGGCGGAGCCGTGACGTAACGATGCTCCGGCCCCTGTATTGCCCGTGATTACATGCAGAGCGATCTCGCTCTGCGCAGTAATGATAGCGGGGTGCTGCAGCAGCGATCCCCGGGGTCCACAGCAGCGGGACCCCAGCTATCTGACATCTTATCCCCTATCCTTTGGATAGGGGATAAGATGTCTAGGGGCGGAGTATCCCTTTAAAGGAAATCTGTCACCAGTGTCACCTGCACTAACCGACAAATAGTGCCGTCACGCCCCCTCCCATAGGCTTGGATTGCGGGGGTGGGGCGTAATGTCACACAGGGTGGATTTGTGACATCACTATACTCCAGCCCCGTAGTCGTGACCTGAAAGACTTCGAGGCTGCAGCGCTGCGTGCAGCTCCCAGAGGTGGGTGCTGCATGTGAGATAGCGGGGGTCCCCAGCATCAGACATCTCATCCCCTATCCTCTAAGATGTCTTAGGGCCGGAGTACCCCTCTAATGGCTTCCTTAAGAACTTATTGACAAAAGGTATGTTAGACAATTGTCAGTTTCACAGGCGCTTTGCACATGAAATAAAGGCAAGTAATTTATCATGAACAATGGGTGGTTGTATAATATGTTGTGATGCAAACTACTCATCCCATGTAAGACATCCCTGCAATGTTAAATAACAGTTGCAGGGACAAATGGTTCAATACAGTGTTGTGCTTATCCTATTTGCAGCTTTAGACAATTGGCGCTAAATTATGATCTAGAGGTTTTTAAACTCAAGTTTTTTAAAAATACTTTTTCTACATGTGAGGTAAATGTTAACTCTGCACAGGTTTATTATTGTCTATGTCTGTTATTGTAACTTAGATAACCACCAGATCACATTTTATTAGTGATCGATGCAAAATTCCATATAATTCCAAAGGGTTAAAGTACTTTTCTTGCAACTGTACAAGCAAAATGGCCTTTATTTACAACTGAGATGTCATGGATTAGTTTGGAAACTGATAGTACTGAATAGAACTTACTTTAACTACGCTCCATCAAGGGTCCAGTAGTTTTAATGGTAAGCAGCTCTGCAGACTGCACTATTCATGCTGGGATAAATCCCAGAAAGGTTGACAGAAACCCACTTAAACCCTCAAACGGCAGTGTAAACAATAACATATTTGCTCAATTATAAGGCTATTTTATTTTTTAAATGAAAAGTCCCGAAAAAAAACTACCTTTTATTATAATCAAGGTCATTAAAGAATCAGTAACTTGTTGTGGCCTGGCCCAGACAGCACAGATGAAGACCACAATGAGCGTTGTAGTCCCACACAACATTTACCCTCTGAAATACAAAGGTAGCCTATTACTCTGTAGCTACAGTACAACTGAAATATTTAGCTTAAGGGTATGTTTACACTTGCATATTTTGCTACAGATTCTCTGCAGCAGATTTTGCTACCCACTAAACCCTTAAAGTCGATTAGTATCAAAATCAGCTGCCGAAGATCTGCATGTGCGAACATAACATACCCTAATGCAGAATGACGGTTTGTACAAAATAGTATATCATTAATTATGTGTTTGTATGTGTGTTTGTTTGTGTGATGTTTGTAAAAATGTAAAAATATACCTATCATAGAAATTAAAATTCCCCCTTTTCCCAATTTTTAAATAAAAAATTCCCCCCAAAAAATCTAAAAAAAAAAAAAAGTGCAGTATTGCACACATGGGATTGCCCGGTCTATATAAAAAAAGAAATAATACATTATTAATTCAGCACGGTAAATGATTTACTTGTCAGTTAAAAAAAAGAAAAAAAAAGTCATCACATGACATCCCACAAAACATTGACTAAAAAGCAATAAAAAAGGTCCATCTACCCCAAAAGGGTACGAATTAAAACTGGAAATCCCAGCACAGAAAATGATCCTCACACAACTCTGTTAATAATTTGTCCAGTCTGCAGTGGATGGTGCATGTCCTTATAGGATCACTCATTCAGTCACGGTACGGTCTTATTATTTGTCATCTTTACTCACTCCGTGTTCTTGTAGGGGGTGTAATCCAGTCACAGTATCATGGTATTATTGTTTAGTTCTGGTATGGTGTTATTCAGTCACGGTATGGTGGTATTGCTCAGTTCTGGTATGGCGGTGTAATCCAGTTACTGTATAGTAGTATTGTTCAGTTCTGGTATGGCGGTGTAATCCAGTTACTGTATAGTAGTATTGTTTAGTTCTGGTATGGTGTTATTCAGTCACGGTATGGTGGTATTGTTCAGTTCTGGTATGGCGGTGTAATCCAGTTACTGTATAGTAGTATTGTTCAGTTCTGGTATGGCGGTGTAATCCAGTTGCTGTATAGTAGTATTGTTCAGTTCTGGTATGGAGGTGTAATCCAGTTACTGTATAGTAGTATTGTTCAGTTCTGGTATGGCGGTGTAATCCAGTTACTGTATAGTAGTATTGTTTAGTTCTGGTATGGTGTTATTCAGTCACGGTATGGTGGTATAGTTCAGTTCTGGTATGGCGGTGTAATCCAGTTACTGTATAGTAGTATTGTTCAATTCTGGTATGGCGGTGTAATCCAGTTGCTGTATAGTAGTATTGTTCAGTTCTGGTATGGAGGTGTAATCCAGTTACTGTATAGTAGTATTGTTCAGTTCTGGTATGGCGGTGTAATCCAGTTACTGTATAGTAGTATTGTTTAGTTCTGGTATGGTGTTATTCAGTCACGGTATGGTGGTATTGTTCATTTCTGGTTTGGTGTTATTTAGTCATGCTGTAGGGGTATTGTTTTGTTTTGGTATAGCGGTGTAATCCAGTTACGGTATGGTAGTATTGTTTAATATTCTCCCTTCTGTTTTTCTCTCTTTTCCTTTTTCCATTATCCTCTGCTTCTTGTTCCCTAGTCTCGGTAAGTATCTGTTCTTTGTCTCGCCTGAATTCATTTTTTTTCCATTCATTTATTTATTTAGAAAAGCAACATACAAGGATAGTTGGCTTCACTGTTTTCTGTACCTTACTGAATATTTTTTGTATGTACAGTAATAGATCCAACCCAGATTCCTGACACATTTACTATTCTTATGCTTCAGGGACATTATGGTTGTTCATAAGATTCCTTGTTACACTGTCTCAGTTCATTTCTGTATAAAACTCAGAAACACAGATTATACAAATACTTTACTTTTTACAATATGCATTTCAGTTTATGCTCCACTGATTGGCCAGCTTTGGTTTTGAATATGACAAATAAAAATCTGCTATATCTACCTCCTCAAAACAACGTATTTCGAAACTCTGAATTCTTTATTATGTTTGGAAAAACATTTCTATTTTCATTGGATTCATTCTTGTTACATGTAGTGCTTGATATGAATAGATGACCAGAACATTCCTTTTTTTTTGCTGATAATAATTAGGCTCTAGACGTGTTTGTTCACATGTATGTAATGTTTAATTTATTAGCTATAAACACTCTTTTTTCTAATTGGATAACCCTCAACTTTGTTATGTAACGATAATGTAATGAAAATCGTGGTTCAAGTAAGAATGGCCAACCACAAAAACCCCCTAGGTGGGTCAGGGATCCCACTAATATATATCACACAAACACGGGGCCTTAGCCCAGGGCACAAATCCCTTTTAAAGTGTACCCCCCCCCCCAATTAAAGTAAAATATAACTTTTATTGTGTTAATATAAAATGATGACAAGTGATTAAAACCACAATTTCACAGTTCCGGATAATTAGTAAATTCTGGGATTAACCCAGTAGTCTCCTATCTAATGGGTCTGCAGTATCCAAACAAATGGAATCTGTGAAATTGATTAAAATCTGAAATTTGCCTCCTCAACTAGTTTCAGCGCATCTGCACCGTCCTCAGGAGGAATAAACGGCAAACACGATGCCGTTTATTCCTCCTGAGGATGGTGCAGATGCGCCGAAACTAGTTGAGGAGGCAAATTTCAGATTTTAATCAATTTCACAGATTCCATTTGTTTGGGTACTGCAGACCCATTAGATAGGAGACTACTGGGTTAATCCCAGAATTTACTAATTATCCGGAACTGTGAAATTGTGGTTTTAATCACTTGTCATCATTTTATATTAACACAATAAAAGTTATATTTTACTTTAATTGGGGGGGGGGGGGGTACACTTTAAAAGGGATTTGTGCCCTGGGCTAAGGCCCCGGGTTTGTGTGATATATATCAAGTAAGAATGGGTCCTTTTAGCCCAATTATTATACTCCATAGTTTTTCATAGCACAAAATTAATTGAAGAATATAATGTTAAGGTTTAATGAGTTACATTGAAAGCACAATAATGCTTAAGCTAAATAGAAATAAGTAATAAAACATCGCATATGCAGTGGACTATCACTGAATTTGGAATAGCTGCAACCTTCTTCTTGTTTTTACCAAAAACTCAATACTACATCACAATCATCGCTTATATAGTCTGTAGACCTCTTCTTTGCATAGTAAAATGTAACATTAGCCAGTCATGGATGGATGGCAGCCGCCATGCCCCCTCCCATAGACTTGCATTGAGGGGGTGTGGTGTGACTTCACAAGGCTGTGAGGCCACTACCCCCACAATCTGCACCCAGCATTCAGAACAAAATGTCCCAGACTCTAGGGCAGTGGAGTAACCCTTTAATGTGGTAGTTGTTGGGGCCTGAAGCTATGATGCCAGTATTTCTGAAAAAGCTGCACGTTTCTGTCTTGCAGTATCAGAACAAAGAGTACCAAAATTGGATGAAGCATGTATAGACATCCACCGGAAGATTACACAGGCCATGTATGGTTCAACCACGTGACAAGCATTGGGTGGTACCTTAGAAACGATATACTACAGTGGGCTAACTGACCCAAAAGACAATTTTCAACAATAGCCATGGAATATGCTGAGTCAAGTGGAGTTCAACAGCTGAGGACCAACAAGTGTGCCCCTGTAAACCCCTGCATCATTGTTACCATTGCCTCACATGGGCCAAAAAAAGACACCAATGCATGTTGGACACATGGCAGAAGACCGTCCAGAATGTAGAATACCATTTCCTGCGGCACGATACAGATAGCCAGGTCTACTTCTGGCCTAAACAACATGAAGCTGTATCTTGTGGGTGCACCATTTGGAATTAACAGGTCAGTGCTGGCAATGTCATGGTCAGAGGAGTGGTTTCTTGACATGCCCTAGGACTGTTGGTCATCACACCACAATTCTTGTATGGGGACCTGTAAGCTGACCATCTGCACCTATATCTTCAGATCTTCCCCTGACCACAGTGAAAACCTAAATGATTTTCTTAGATTAGCCATAAAAGTAGTGACAATGTGATTTTGAAGCCTGCCTCAGGTGCTGCTGAGAATCATTGTGGATATACAACAGTAGATACACTGATATTTACACAGGAGAAAGCTTCTCAGAACTAGATAGGTGTTCAGAGATGCGAGGGAAGCCTTGATTTACCTGTCAAAAACAGTGTGAATCATCTTTAGCAGGCAGACAGGTTCATCGTGGAGGTACATATTGGAGGCTTTCTCAGGCTATCTATCTTTCTCCAGCACATAACACAAGGCAATGCTTACACCTATCACCTGCACAATACCATCATTACAGTAAAGCATGGTAGTGGCGGCATCATGCTGTGGGGGCATTTCAGTGGCTGACACAGGGAGACTGGTCAGTGTTGAGGGGCAGCTGAATAGATCAAAGTACAGAAATAGTATCAATGAAAACCTGATCCAGAATACTTTAGACCTTGGAATGGGCTGAAGGTACTCCTTCAAACAAAACAATGATGCTAAGCACACAGCCAAGGTAACACAGAAGTGGCTTGGGGACAAATCTGAATGTCATTGAATAGCCAAGCCAGAGCCCTGAAAATGGCTGTCCACCGATGTCCTCCATTCAACCTGACAATGCTTCTGCAGAGAAAAATGGCAGATGATCTCCCTAATCCAGGTGTGCAAACCTTGTGGCTTCATTCCAAAATAGACAGGAGGCTGTGATCACTCCCAAAGGTTCTACCACTAAATATTAAGTAAAGGGTCTGAATACTTATGTCAATGCAATATTTTAGTTTTTCCTTTTTAATAAATTAGTGAAGATTTTAAACATTCTTTTTTTTAATTTTGTCATTATCAGATACTAAATGCAGAATAATGGAGGGAACATGAATTTCTATTTATTTTAGCACAGGGCCACAACATGTGTGAAAAACAAGATGTGAACAAAGTGAAAGGATCTAAAGACTTCCCCAATGCACTGTATATTTGGTGTATCTTTATGCATGTTCATCTAACTATACACCACCTGCTGATTGGCTTTATTTGTGGCAGAATTTTGTGACAACATTTTAGTGCATTATGTGAAATCTCAAGCCACAGCCGTCCCGCTTAGCAATACATATTCCTGTTAAGCTACTCTACCATGTTGAGTGGAGTTCTAAATGTGTCTAACTCTAAAGCACATGTACCGTATATACTCGAGTATAAGTCGACCCGAAAATAAGCAGAGGCCCCTAATTTCACCCCAAAAACCTAGGAAAAGTTATTGATTCGACTATAAGCCTAGGGTGGAAAATACATCATCCCCCCATGTCATCGTCCCCCCCGTCATCATCCAGACCCCGGTCATTAACACCTCCATCACCCTGCCATGATCACCCTGTCATCATCACCCTGTCATTTTCACCCCCGTCATCATCACCCTGTCATCATCCCCTCCTGTTATCATCCAGACCCCGTCATCATCCCCCCCGCTTCATCATCACCGCCTGTCAATCCCTTCATCAGTGGTCTTCAACCTGCGTACCTCCAGATATTGCAAAACTACAACTCCCAGCATGCCCGGACAGCCATCGGACTACGACGACGATGCACAGGGAGGTTCATGCACAGGGACGTTTGCTGCGCACAGACGTCCCTGTGCATCGTCTTCAAGGCAATGTCACTAGGCCGGGGCCGGCCCGGAGCAGAGAAGAGGGCCTCCCGGTGAAAACGGACAGCCCGGAACTACTAACCCTCCCCACCGGATGGTCCCTGCAGCATAGATGGCCTGGACCAATTCATCTTTCCTTCCTGCCGAGGTGAGTAGAAAACTAAAGGGGGATCTGGACGATGACAAAGGCCGCAGTGGTCTTCAACCTGCGGACCTCCAGATGTTTCAAAACTACAACTCCCAGCATGCCCGGACAGCCGATGGCTGTCCGGGCATGCTGGGAGTTTTAGTTTTGCAACATCTGGAGGTCCGCAGGTTGAAGACCACTGAGAAGGGATTGACAGGAGGAGAGTTCACTCAGGTATAAGCCGAGGGGGGCGTTTTCAGCACGAAAAATCGTGCTGAAAAACCCGGCTTATACTCGATTATATACGGTAAATGTGGAGCAAGGTATCTGCACCAGTTTTATGGCAGAAGTTACATCAGAATTCTTTAATAGTTGTCATTGCAACCTACTTAAAGGGTATTCCAGGATTTTTGGTTCTTTAAATGTAAGACAGGGCAGTAAAGTTAGTCTAGTTACTAATATACTTCACTTACCTGTGTTTAGTGGCCGGTATAGACTTTATTTCTCTTTTATCCCTGGAAGTTCATTTTCTGCAGCCTACAAAATGAGTGTTGTCCCAGACCTTTTCCAGCTTGCTGCGTGGCTCGAGACGATACATTATAAGTCTGGTGCTAAAAAGGGGGCTTGGCTGTTTTGTCTGTTGTGTGTGAAACAAACCCCCCTATTGACACTACCAGTGTACATGTGCGTGCATCATCACACAGATCTACAGCTTGTGTTTCAGGTTGTGCTGTGCTGCAATAGGTGAGGCGACCATGTGTGGGTGGAAAAAAATCACCTCCCACCTTGAAACAAAGAATCCTGGAGATCGTAGTCTGAGGGAGATCACAGAAACATGAAGTAGCCAGTTGCCAAAAAACAATTCAGCAGCGTGACGGAGGACATGACCTTTTACCACCAACACAAGCACAGATCCTTGGTAAGCATGTCCATTACTGTAGGACACTTAAGTCACTTTATGTTGGAAAAAACCCTTTATAATATTTAGTGTATTATCTATATATATATAAAACTCAATGTGTGTGTATGTATGTATATATATGTGTGTGTGTATGTTCCAGCATCACGTCCAAATGGCTGAAGATATTAACATGAAACTTGTCACACATGTTACTTATATGTCAACAACAAACAAAGGATAGGCGATTTAACACTTACTCACCCCTTTTTGCCAGGGTCGGGGTTTTTGTTTAAAGTCCCATACAAGTCTATGGGAAATATATGTTCTAGTATAACTTCCAAACGGCGGGAGATATTTTGATAATACTTGGTCACATGTTACTTATATGTCCACTTGAAATATAGGATAGTTAATTTAACCCTTAACTACCCCCATTTGTGAGGGTCAGAGTTTTTATTTAAAGTCCCATGCAAATCAATGAGAAATTTATGTTCCCACATAACTTCCGTAGGGCTGGAGATATTTCAATAATATCTGGTACATATATTACGTATATGTCAAATAAAAATATGTGATAGTTAAATTAACCCTTATCTACACGCTTACATAAAAAATGGGTTTTTGTTTCAAGTCCCATGCGAGTATATGGGACTTCCAGTAACTTACTCTACAAGCTCTGCACTGCATCTCCTGGTGAATGTGTCAATCTGGGTTGCAAGCCACACCCCATCTCACAAAGAGAGGAGGTCGGGATAGGAGGTCGAGATATGAGGATGGGATATGAGGATAGGATATGAGTACGGGAAAGGAGGATGGGATAGGAGGTCGGGATATGAGGTCAGAATATGGGGTTGGGATATGACAACAATATATGGGGATGGGATATGAAGTCAAAAGCTTCCTCCTTTGTTGATTTTCCTACCCAACAAGGATGAGGAAAGAAAAACCGGTCAACGCCGGGTACTCCGCTAGTGCATTACATAATAATTAAAATAGTAAATAATCTGATAAAAACTGCTGTTAGAACACCTCTGCTCTATATATTACATTTATGTAAATATATAACTGAAATGATATTCTAAAAAACTTGCATTATGGGACAGCCTGAATCACTGAGTATGGAAAAGCTGTACAAGAACTGCTGTAATTAGTCTGTTGACATTTCAATGCGCAGGGTAAGTTATGACAGCGTAATACACATATCGGTACAGATATTTACCTTTATGCTCATTCCTTTATAATTGGAAATGTTAAAATGCAGACATATTTTATTCCCCCCCCCCCTTCATCCCTTTTATCTACACATATGCTGTTCCTACAAACTACAGCACTAGCCCAGTTAAAATTTAATAAAATGTAACACCATTGAAGGTAATTGCAATTTTCACTTTGGCGTATTACTGCAACAAATAAACTATAACAATATTGTTCTAACAATGACACTTCAGTCCTTAGCTAATTAGTAAGGACTTGATAAAAACCCAAATTTACGAACAGATATAAGGTTCCGTCAGCTATCAAAAAAAATGTAGACCGGTGCAAAATATTTTAGAAAATGCTTGAAAACCGTAATTGGGTGAATGTTTTAAATAATGGAAAGAGTCGAAATCTGCTTTAGCTAGCAGCCAGTAATAAGCTCCATTGCAACCAGTTACAAAGAGCTGGGAGTTGTACACATCCAAAAGACATCAACAGTAGAAATAACAAGCAGTGTAATGTATAGTGATATCTTTATTGGCCTTTACAACATGACACATTTAAGTTATGTTTCAAAATGATGCTATATAGATTCGACACAAGCAAGGCTGAACACACTATGAATTTAAACATGATAAAGAAGAGATATCAGCAGCAGACAGTATATGGGCATGTTGCATGGCAGGTGGTTAACAAACCTGAGCAGCAGGACATAGGACACGCCTGGTGTCAGCAGTCGGCCACACAAAGTTCAGCTGTGAAGATAAAAACCGTACGCTAAACGATTGCTGCAAGGATCTGAATTTGGCTTTGAGATGGTGAAATGACTCATCTCTTGTCAGGGAGGGGGTGGCTGGGCATCACAAACAGTCAATAAAGATGAAATGTTGTTTGCTGCAACATTGACATGAAACATACTGTATACTGCTGCTGAATCGTGTCAATTTAGCTCATAATGCAGACAAGAACTTTAAAGGAGAACTTACAATATTTGGTAAAGTTTTGATACTGGACTTTGTGCACCACTTTACATTGGAGACTTGATGTGCTGCTCTTCCCACTGCTTGCTGTATTGACTTGTTCATCTGAGCGTGCACTCATCTTTACCATGGACTTACCATTATCTATAATTGGTACAGTGGTTCCATCTAATACTTTTACATATTCTGCTGGGAACACAGACAGGATTTTTAGTTGCATTGAAGGGGATACTTCCATTGTATATGTTCCATCTGCAACGCCAGTACGAGAGTGATACGACACTATTGTTTTCCTTATATCTTTATCCGACCACCCTCAGTAAACATTACTAATCCTTAGAGATCCCCACAGGGATTGAAATTGCAACCTAGTAACAATGCATATTTTGAAGACTCTGACTACTGAGCATGCTTTGGACTTATTTCCAACACCCCTAAGAAGAGGGGGAGATCGGACAAATCTACTGAAGATGAAAGAATATAAATGGATACACGACCTTTAGTACCTTAACCTATAGACTTTACTGTTATGCCACATATCTATTATGCAAAAGTTACCCCGATGCAGGAGTACATAATTGTTGTCTATGTTCCCCTTTTTTAATATGTATATGTGACCTTTGACAAGAAATATTTTCTTCCCTTTAAAATTTTTTTTACTCTTTGATAGGGATATGATTTTACTAATCATATATGCCGGTATTGGTTACAGCGACATTTATTTTTATTCTATACTCAGGGGCCATTATGCCATTTCCATAAGCTAAATCTGTTTTCAGTTGCCTATATTTCTGATATTCAGTTATCACTAATAAGCATATGTATTCCTAATTTGGCATAATGCATGAAAAGCACTCCCATATGACCCAAGACTGGGCAAGCCCCCTGGGTGTGCACTCAATTCATCACTCAGCTTGTTCCGCCTGTGCTCCGGTTCCTGGAGCACAATACGGATGAGGATTTGCTACAGTGGGTCAGAAAAACATGTGGTCTGTATGTAAAGCTGCTTGCTGATATTCATGATGGAGTGTGTTGTGACTTACTGTGATGGGGCTGTACCCAATGTATACATTTTCCGTAGGAACTCTTTATAGACTTTTGTATTAACATAGGCAATCTATGTTTACAATTCTTTGCCTTTTGTTTTGCCCACTTCCAATATGGCCACCACTACCTCTTCTTTGTACTGAGCACCTTACTTAGTGAGCAGGTGACCACATGACTTTTGTGGATGCCCTGCTATTGGCCCATAACTAGTCCCGGATTCCTGGTTTGCTATGCAATGTCCTCCATCACAGATACTGTTTGTTTACATTCTGTGGTGAGTGCAACCATCTACGCCCTGCCCCCTAATGATAAAATGTCAGCACCTGATCACTTTATAATGAATTTTTAATGCCTTATTATGTAATAACATTGTTTTATGGTATATTGTACACTTTGTATAACCTGTACACTGTATAACACTTGTGTATGACACCTGCAGGTGTCTCTGAATTTGCACAGATTCTATTATAAGCACATACCACTTTTGTTATTCTGATTAGAGATGAGCAAACTTACAGTAATTCGATTCGTCACGAACTTCTCGGCTCAGCGTTTGCTGACTTTATCCTGCATAAATGAGTTCAGCTTTCAGGTGCTCCAGTGGGCTAAAAAAGGTGGATACAGTCTTAGGAAACTCCCTCCTAGGACTGTATCCACCTTTTCCAGCCCACCGGAGCACCTGAAAGCTGAACTCATTTATGCAGGCTTAAGGAAGCAACTGCCGAGCAGAGAAGTTCGTGACGAATAGAAATACTGGAAGTTCGCTCATCTCCAATTCTGATATTACTTCCATTTATTGCATCTAATTATCAAGCCAGTGATGTCACATAAATAACACTGCCGTGGTTACTTTCTTTATACTTGAAAAAGGATGAAACGTTGCATGTTCTATTTGAAAATGGAAGAGCTGCAGCCATTCTTCTTCTATCTACATTTGGGCCTCTGACCAGTCAGGGCCATCTTCTGAGACTTGATGTGTTGCTCTTCTCACTGCTTGATAGATAAATAGATCAATAGATATAGAGATAGATACAGAGATAGATATTGCAGAATATTTTCAGTAGATTGTTTCCAATTACTTAATTGTGGTTCGGTCCCAAGAGTGGACTGAAACGTTGTATCCTGCTGGATATGTTTGTATTACCGTTAGTTTAAAACATATTACATTTTATTGACAGAAAAAACTGATTGCTTTACATCAGAATTCATCAGTGAAATATAACAAGAGTTCAGGAGAAAATAGAAATAACAAAAAGGGGAAACAACATAAAGAGAAAATGATGTCCAGTACAGACATCAACAATAATAAGTACCGTGGGGAAGAATCAGACATAGAATGGCGGGTGCAAATATACAGTGAACAAAAGCATTGAAAAAATAAATCTGGAATTACGGTAAGTACATAAAAAATCTGTCAGGTTTCCAGTAGATATAATGTACTAGCTCATGTCCCTAACATAGGAGGAAATGGTCCATAGTATTTCCCTGAATTGCAATACTTTTGTGTTAGACATTATTCAATTAATTATTCTCACAACTGTGTGAAATTGTAATATTGAGGTCTTCCATATGTGAGCTATGTGAATGCGAGCCCCCAGAAGCATAAACTGGAGCAATTTAAATATCCTATTTAGCATACAGGAAAGTCTATGAGTCAAAAGACAATAGAGGGGGAAGCTGGGCAGCTATATCCCCTCATCTAAACATAATACATAATCCACATTGATGCCACCAGAGGGCAGGTCCAGCACATATGGTACATGTCATCTTCAGATGGGCAGCCCCTAAAACACAGGGATATATAGAGTGCAAGCTAGAAGGGACATGGTAAGCTTCGTGCATGATTTTCAAGGCCATTTACATAGTTACATAGTTACATAGTTAGTACGGTCGAAAAAAGACATATGTCCATCAAGTTCAACCAGGGAATTAAGGGGTAGGGATGTGGCACGATATTGGGGAAGGGATGAGATTTTATATTTCTTCATAAGCATTAATCTTATTTTGTTCCAGGAATGTATCTAATCCTGTTTTAAAACTGTTAATTGTTCCTGCTGTGACCAGTTCCTGAGGTAGACCGTTCCATAAATTCACAGTCCTCACGGTAAAGAAGGCGTGTCGCCCCTTGAGACTAAACTTTTTCTTCTCCAGACGGAGGCAGTGCCCCCTCGTCCTTTGGGGGGGTTTAACCTGGAACAGTTTTTCTCCATATTTTTTGTATGGGCCATTAATATACTTATATACGTTTATCATATTCCCCCTTAAACGTCTCTTCTCAAGACTAAACAATTGTAACTCCTTTAATCGCTCCTCATAGCTAAGATGTTCCATGCCCCATATTAGTTTAGTCGCGCGTCTCTGCACCCTTTCCAACTCTGCAGTGTCCCTTTTATGGACAGGTGACCAAAACTGAACAGCATATTCCAGGTGAGGCCGTACCAATGCTTTATAACGGGGGAGTATTATGTCCCTGTCCCTTGAGTCCATGCCTCTTTTGATACATGACAATATCCTGCCGGCTTTGGAAGCAGCAGCCTGACATTGCATGCTATTCTGTAGTCTGTGATCTACAAGTACACCCAGATCCTTCTCTACCAGTGACTCTGCCAGTTTAATCCCCCCTAAGACATACGATGCATGCAGGTTATTAGTACCCAGATGCATAACTTTACATTTATCCACATTGAACCTCATTTGCCAAGTGGATGCCCAGACACTTAGTCTATCCAAGTCATCTTGTAACTTATGCACATCCTCTATAGACTGTACCGTGCTACAAAGCTTGGTGTCATCTGCAAAGATAGAAACAGAGTTGTTAATACCATCCTCTATATCATTGATAAATAAATTAAACAACAGCGGTCCCAGTACTGAACCTTGGGGTACACCACTAATAACCGGGGACCAATCAGAGTACGAAACATTGACCACCACTCTCTGGGTACGATCCATGAGCCAGTGTTCAATCCAGTTACAAACTAAAATTTCCAAACCCAAAGACCTTAACTTACCTGTCAGACGTCTATGAGGGACAGTATCAAATGCTTTAGCAAAATCCAGAAACACTATATCCACAGCCATTCCTCTGTCAAGGCTTCTACTCACCTCTTCATAAAAGCAAATTAGATTGGTTTGACAACTTCTATCCTTAGTAAACCCATGCTGGCTATCACTTATAATACAATTATCCCCTATGTATTCCTGTATGTAATCCCTTATAAGTCCTTCAAACAATTTACCCACAATGCACGTTAAACTTACCGGTCTATAGTTTCCTGGGGAAGACCTAGAGCCCTTTTTGAAGATTGGCACCACATTCGCCTTGCGCCAGTCCCTTGGCACAATACCAGACACCAGAGAATCTCTAAATATCATGAACAGGGGTACAGATATTACTGAACTTACCTCTCTAAGAACTCTTGGGTGTAGTCCATCCGGCCCTGGAGATTTGCTTACATTTATATCACTTAACTTACCTTGTACCATCTCTACATTAAGCCAGTTCAGTACATTACATGATGTGTTACCAGCACTGACCTGGCCAATGTCAGCTCCTTCTTCCATAGTGTATACAGAACTAAAGAACCCATTCAGTAGCTCCGCCTTCTCTTGATCGCCTGTGACAACCTCCCCATTATCATTATTAAGGGGTCCTACATGCTCTGTCCTTGTTTTTTTTGCATTTATATATCTAAAAAAATATTTAGGATTAGTTTTGCTTTCTTTGGCCACCTGTCTCTCATTTTGAATTTTTGCTGTTTTTATTACATTTTTACAGATTTTATTAAGCTCCTTGTACTGTTTAAATGTTATAGCTGACCCATCAGATTTGTATTTTTTGAACGCAATTTTTTTGTTGTTTATTGCTCTTTTAACATCATGTGTCAGCCATGTAGGATTTAGTTTTAATCGTTTATATTTGTTCCCCTTTGGTATATATTTAGCTGTATAGTTATTTAGAGTTGATTTAAAGATGTCCCCTTTACCTTCTGTATCAGTATTTGAGAACCCCTCCCCCCAGTCTATGTCCTGTAGTGCAGCCCTCAGCCCAGGGAAATTTGCCTTTTAAAGTTATATGTTTTTGCCTTCCCCGCCTGTCTTTGTTTTCTACATTTTAAGTCAAAAGTAACTATATTGTGGTCGCTATTACCAAGGTTTTCCCGCACAGTTACATTACCAATCAGCTCTGCGTTGTTGGAAATGATCAGATCCAACAAGGCATCACTTCTTGTTGGGTCCTCCACAAACTGGCCCATAAAATTATCCTGCAATAAATTTAGGAATTGTCGCCCCTTTGTAGTTTTAGCCAACCCCGGACCCCAATCTATATCTGGATAGTTAAAATCTCCCATTATTACCACTGTACCTGCCCGGGTGGCCCTCTCTATTTGTTTATGAAGCCGAACTTCTATCTCTTCAGTGATATTAGGGGGTCTGTAGATTACACCAAATACTATTTTTTCAGTATTTCCCTCCTTTTGTAATTCTACCCACAATGATTCCACATCCTCAGAAGCATCACACACTATGGCATCGTTCACACTGACTTTCATACCACTTCTTACATACAGACAGACTCCACCACCTTTTCTGTTCATTCTATCCTTGCGAAACAATGTAAACCCCTGCAGATTGACAGCCCAGTCATGCGAGGAGTCCAGCCATGTCTCAGTGACCCCAACTATATCAATATGTTCCTCCAGTATCAAGGCCTCAAGCTCCCCCATTTTATTTGCCAGGCTTCTGGCATTTGTGAACATACACTTTACATTTCCATCCTTTATGTTATTGGGGTTAATGGGATTCAAGGGTGTAAGTTTTATTTTCCTTTGAAGCCTAATCCTATTAACTATTCTAACCCCTCCCTCCGCTCCACCCCCAGGTACATTTATAATTCCCACCTCTCTATCTACACTATCTTCCCCCTCTTTGCTGTAGGTTCCCTCCCCCCAAGTCCCTAGTTTAAACACTCCTCCACCCTTCTAGCCATCTTCTCCCCAAGCAAAGCTGCACCCTCCCCATTGAGGTGCAGCC
Organism: Hyla sarda; assembly: GCF_029499605.1. Lineage (NCBI taxonomy): Eukaryota > Metazoa > Chordata > Amphibia > Anura > Hylidae > Hyla > Hyla sarda. The sequence continues at coordinate 131,620,778 of NC_079190.1, read as the reverse complement.
CGTCCCTACGGTAGAGCCGGTAACCGACAGCGAAGTCAGCCCAGTTCTCCATGAACCCAAACCCTTCCTTCCTACACCAGCTTCTGAGCCACTTGTTTACCTCCCTGATCTCCCGCTGCCTCTCTGGTGCGGCTCGTGGTACTGGTAGTATTTCAGATAAGACTACCTTGGAGGTCCTTGCCTTAAGCTTGCGGCCTAAGTCCCTGAAATCATTTTTAAGGACACTCCACATACCTCTTACTTTGTCATTGGTGCCAATATGTACCATGACTGCTGGGTCCTCTCCAGCCCCGCCCAACAACCTGTCAACCCGATCCGCGATGTGCCGAACTCGTGCGCCAGGCAGACAACACACTGTTCGGCGATCCCGGTCTTTGTGACAGATTGCCCTGTCTGTCCCCCTAATAATTGAGTCCCCCACCACTAGTACCTGTCTGGCCTGCCCTGTACTCCTCCCTCCCTCCTTACTGGAGCAGACACCCCCCTGGCGGTCAGAGGCGGTATCCTGCTGCAGTTCTGCTAGCTCTGTAATGGCATCCCCCTCATCTGCCAAGCGGGCAAACTTGTTAGGGTGTGCCAGTTCAGGACTAGCCTCCCTGACACTTTTTCCCCTACCCCTCTTTCTAACTGTAACCCAGCTAACTGCCTGACTGTCCTGCAACTCCGTCCCACTGTCCTCCCCCACCTCTATTCCCGAGAGTGCCTGCTCAGTGAGCAGGAGACTCCTCTCCATGTTGTTAATGCTTCTCATTGTTGCCAGTCGCCCCTCTAGATGCAGGATCTGGGCTTCCAAACGGACAACTAGCACACATCTCGCACAACAATATGCACCCTCAAACTGTTGTTCAAGGATTGCATACATTGAACAGGATGTACATTGGACTGCATTTTCCAACATGGAGGCCATCTAATTATGGGGATTTCACAAATGTATAGGAAAAAACAGACAGTCAAAATTACACTTAAAATTTTTTGTAGACCTTGTGGGTTCAAAAATTAAAACTCACAGCGATCTCAACCTCCTGCTTTCAAACTCCAGTTTTTGAAACTCCTCTTTCACGCCCCCTCTTACACAGCAACACTCAGAAGAGCTAGCTCTCAATAAGGGTCCCAAGCTAAGATTTATACACCTGTGCCCAATCTACTCCTCCTTCCCCTAGAGGTGGAACAGAGAGAAAAAAAAAAAAAAAATTAAAAAGGGTGTTTAAACTCTAACAGTTATCCCACTATGTGCAAAAGAGAAAAACTTACCCAAAATATGAATGTGGGCTATAGGCAGTCGCACCCACTCCACAGATTCACTCCGCACAACAGATAATCACAGTTTTTGAAACTCCTCTTTCACGCCCCCTCTTACACAGCAACACTCAGAAAGAGCAAGCCAGCTTGCCTTACTTAAAGTGTCGCAGGGCGATTGCCATTGGGGTAAAGATAAGGTACACTGAATTTCTTCCTCCCATTTCATCAGACATTAAAGTTTCTGGCCTACTGGTGGACAATGCAAGTGAGCATAACTTAGTGAAAGAGAACAAGGTTTTAGTGGGGTGTATATATGTCTGTCAGGGCATGCTGGGAGTTGTAGTTTTGCAACAGTTGGAGGCACACTGGTTTGTAAACACTAGCATACACACACAACAGGAACTACAACTCCCAGCATGTGTCATTCAGGATTCCCCCTTCACATATAGAGATCATTCTCAGTATGAGATTTATTCCCCTGCAGTCCATACATCCCCAGCCCGTGCACCTTCTCATCCTCCCCTTCGGATAACACTTTGCTTCTCTGTGTTCCTTTTCCTGTGCAGACCTGAGTCCTTAGAATACAGAGCAGGGGGAGGGGAGGTGAGGAGCTGTGTATTCAGCTGGATGAGATGTGGGGGCGTGGCTTATTTTTCTCATGCAGACAGAGAAAAAAAAAAAAAAAGCTGTGACATCTTGTCCACAAACCCTCTGAACTACAGAATTTCCTGCCCAACAAACAGGTAAGAAAAACACATACATGCTGCCAAAACATATAACACATGTATATTGCAAAAAAACTAAACTTACAAAGAAGATGCCATATAGTCAAAAAAATTTACCACCGGAGTACCCCTTTAATATAAAAGGCATGTTGTTTTGTTTATTCTACCATGATGTGTCTATGGCTGTCAAATAATATATGAGTACCTCTGAAAGGTTTTGCATTTTTGGATTAGACTTCTAATTTTCATCTAATTTGTATTAATATTATGGAGATAATATGCAAATACTTAAAGTAATCGACATTTTTTGACATTCGTTTTTTTTTTTTTTTACATATTTGTTTGTGACTATTGACTAACCTGACGCTGGATTATATCACACCCGGAACTTTATGCATATCATGACGAGGCATTTTCCAGGGCTACAATTATGATTTGTATTGACAGTAATACAACATACTGCAAACATATATAGTACTGCTATACTAAATACATATTTAATACAACTATACTGTATATAAATATGGTACTACACATGTATACATTGCTTACACACAAATACCTATGGTACACACAGACACACATATACAAAATGGGGGAAATTTACTAACTCTAGCAGCATCACATATTAGTCTTCAGTAAAATCCTGCTGCCATTGAGTTATACAGATTCAACATGAGGCACATGCCACCAAGATGAAGCATGGTTCAGAGGTGAGCACAAGTAAGAGCCCAGACAATCACCGGCTAAGATTGGGGGCCCGTCACTTGCGCTTGTCACAAAGGGTGGGGGCAGGGAAATGCAGAGGACAGGTAAGTAGCTGGGCCTCTTACAGATGATTGCAGGTTTGGACCTCCTCCCTGGTGATAAGTTTCAGTTCCCTGGAGTACCGCTTTAAAGGGGTACTCCGCACCCCTAGACATCTTATCCCCTATCCGAAAGGATAGGGGATGTCAGATCGCCGGGGTCCCGCTGCTGGGGACCCCCGGGATCTCGGCTGCTGCACCCACCTATACGGCTTCCACCTCACAACGGCAACGCTGGAGGCTTCGGATCCCGACCACAATGGCGGACGAGCTTGACGTCACGACTCCGCCCCGTGTGACGTCACGTCCCTCCCCCTCAATGCAAGTCTATGGGAGGTCCGCCACGCCCCTCCCATAGACTTGCATTGAGGGGGCGTGGTATGACATCACATGGGGCGGAGTCATGACGTCACGCTCAACCGCCATTGTGGTCGGGATCCGAAGCCTCCAGCGTTGCCGGTGTGAGGTGGAAGCCGTACAGGTGGGTGCAGCAGCCGAGATACCAGGGGTCCCCAGCAGCGGGACCCCGGTGATCTGAAATCTTATCACCTATCCTTTGGATAGGGGATAAGATGTCTAGGGGTGCGGAGTACCCCTTTAAACTAACTGTAACATTAGACAAACATAATACAAGTAAACTCATAATGCAGTTTTGTTTAATTTAATTTAATGGAGGAAAATGATGCCCTTTCTGCCCCTATGTGAAAAAGAAATTCCCCCCCTTGTTTACTAAATTAGCCAGTTAACCAAATTCAGTTGTCTATTGGGTTTAATTTCACATGCCATACTAAGACTTTACCACTGTAAGACCTGTTCAAGTCTAAACATCACTTCAATAGAACCTGTTTGGCCAAGGGATACAGGCTACGAGCTCTCAATAAGCAGAATATGATGCCACATCCTAAAGAGATTCAAATAGAAATGCTAAAGTGAATCTGTCACATACAAAACACATGTGAAGCTGCCCACACATTGCAGTAGGGCTTCACAAGTATAATCCAGTCATACCTTTAACGGTACTGATGCTGCATAGCCTCTCTCTGCTTATGTCATGGTGTCATAATACACTTTGGTGGGGCATGTTTGATAGAACTATACAGGGCTGCCATGGGTATGCGAACCATGTGTGTCAATAAAGAGGACAAGTGGTCATGATGTAAGCAAAGAGAGGCATTCCAGCCGTGGACACCATCTCTCTGGCTGTCCTGGATGACTTACAAAAGCTTTTTTTATGGATATAAATCACTCTAAACACTAAAATTAAGACTGGATTATACTTGTGAAGCCCTACTGCAATGTGTAGCAAACCTTATATGCGTGACAGGTGCACTTTAAATTTATCAGTCTGATAAGGGTTACAAAACCATAACTAAGGCTCTGAGACTCCAGCAAACCATAGTGTAAACCATTATCCACAAATGACAAATCAATCCATCTGATTGCCGCAATTGCACTCCATAGACTTATAATGGAGACTGTCTCCTAGATGGACTGAGTGCTGAGCCAGGGAGTGAAACATGCTGCTATATTTAGAGATTGGGTGGGGGTTGTGGGACTGGCAGTAAACTGAGATGACTTTGCTTCTTTCTTTTAGTTTTATCGATAGGTTAGTATCCTGTCAAAATATGGGATGCCGGCATACTAGTGCATGGATAGGCATTGGCCCCATAAACTTTAAGGGCCTGAATCTAGTTAGTTAGTGACTGCATTTTTTAAATTTATACAGTGGGGCAAAAAAGTATTTAGTCAGCCACCAATTGTGCAAGTTCTCCGGCTTAAAAAGATGAGAGAGGCCTGTAATTTTCATCATAGGTATACTTCAGCTATGAGAGACATAATGAGAAAAAAAATCAATAAAATCACATTGTCTGATTTTTAAAGAATCTATTTGCAAATTAAATGGTCACCTACAAACAAGAAAGATTTCTAGCTCTCACAGACCTGTAATTCCTTCTTTAAGAGTCTCCTCTTTCCTCCACTCGTTACCTGTATTAATGGCACCTGTTTGAACTTATCAGTATAATAGACAACTGTCCACAACCTCAAACAGTCACACTCCAAACTCCACTATGGCCAAGACCAAAGAGCTGTCGAAGGACACCAGAAACAAAATTGTAGACCTGCATTAGGCTGGGAAGACTGAATCTGCAATAGGCAAGCAGCTTGTTGTGAATAAATCAACTGTGGAAGCAATTATTAGAAAATGGATGACATACAAGACCACTGATAATCTCCCTTGATCTGGGCCTCCACACAAGATCTCACCCTGTGGTGTCAAAATGATCACAAGAACGGTGAGCAAAAATCCAAGAACCACACGGGGGGACCTAATGAATGACATGTCCGGAGAGTACATGTCCGGGCCCGTCTGAAGTTTGCTAGAGAGCATTTGGATGATCCAGAAGAGGACTGGAAGAATGTCATATGGTCAGATGAAACCAAAGTAGAACTCTTTGGTAAAAACTCAAGTCGTCATGTTTGAAGGAGAAAGAATGCTGAGTTGCATCCAATGAACACCATACCTACTGTAAAGCATGGGGGTGGAAACATCATGCTTTGGGGCTGTTTTTCTGCAAAGGGACCAAGATGACTGATCCGTGTAAAGGAAAGAATAAATGAGGCCATGTATCGTGAGATTTTGAGTGAAAACCTCCTTCCATCAGCAAGGGCATTTAGATAAAACGTGGCTGGGTCTTTCAGCATGACAATGATCCCAAACACACACCGCCCGGGCAACGAAGGAGTGGCTTTGTAAGAAGCATTTCAAGGTCCTGGAGTGGCATAGCCAGTCTCCAGATCTCAACCCCATAGAAAACCTTTGGAGGGAGTGAAAGTCTGTGTTGCCCAACGACAGCCCCAAAACATCACTGCTCTAGAGGAGATCTGCATGGAGGAATGGGCCAAAATACCAGCAACAGTGTGTGAAAACCTTGTGAAGACTTACAGAAAACGTTTGACCTCTGCCATTGCCATCAAAAGGTATATAACAAAGTATTGATATGAACTATTTTGCAGCAACAACAGCAGCAACAACAACAACAACAACAACAACACTATAGTCTGCTTGGAACAGCACCACTTTATCTTCCTACACTTTAATGTAAAGACTTACACAGTTTACTCTGTTATGGATATGGCTTACAAAAAGCTGAAGTCTTATACATCCCAAACATTCACAAAGGGTTGTCTCCTCACAAGTTGTCTCCTCAGACACTCTACAAAGTCACTTTCCTAAACCAACTCACCCACATTGTGACAACATTTTAACTTTGCTGTACAGTACTCCCATTGCAGATTGTGACCTCAGGGGCACTGTTTCAACTTTAATGGTTTCTTTTTGCAGCTTCCATCTAGGGACACTTACTTTAGTGTCCGGCTTACCGGAGAACCCCTAGGAGGACAAATGGATGCCTATTTTACAATTAGGCCAATGGTAGAAATAAGGATAAGTTTCAGTTCACATGGCAGTCTAGGTTGTTTTTGTTTCCCAAGGATTTCAGTGCATGCCTTCTTGAAAAACTCCAAAGAATGTGATTATGTATTCATTGACAGATACCCATTCTTTTAACTTTTTGGGGTGTGTCCCCTGGTGGCCTTTTTGTTGGTTAATATGGTGTAGAAATAATTGGTTTCACCTTTAATTTATTCTTTTTATGTGTTTAGTGTCAGTGGGCTTAAGTGATGCTATAAATGCTTGATGCTATAAAATTATAGGAAAGTTTATTCTTTGATTGGTTTTTCTTTAATCTAAAAATACTTTTTGAAGGATAATTTTAAATTTTAAATTTTCCTGACATTTAAAATGACCATATCATGTGCTCACATTTAAATATGTACACAGAAGGTCTAACAGCTGCTGTGCTATAGCCAAATTATTTAGCATGCATCATCATGCTCACAAATTAAACAAAAAATATATCAATTTATTCAAGCAAGTTTGGTGGCTTAAAATATGGGTGTTTAAAAAAAAAAATCTGACTGTAGAAATAAGCATGTTTTATTCTAGTTTTATAAAGTCAACCTATGATCTTGACAATCTTGAGTAAGAGTAAGAGAATTAATATGTCATTGTTTTTGAAAATGTCCCCAAAATTTTAACAAACATATGAAAATTAAAACATTTTTCCAAGAAATTAACATTACAGGGAAGTTATCAAATGTTTTATTGGCAACTGCTCCTCCTTTCCCTTGCACTACTATGAATATTTCAATCTCATTAAATATAATTTAGTCAACTATATTCATCATTTAAATTTGTTTTCTCTTTATATGTATATGACTTTATGATAAGCTTTATGATCATCCTGGAATGTTAAAGGGTTGGACAATTTCTTTTTGTTAGCTTCTCTTGCTCTGAATGACCTCCTGCAGTCAAGATTCCCAACAGATTACAACTGATCTCCAGGACTCCCAGCAAGGGAACACTTAGTGTTAAACTTATAGTAAAGCTTTAAAAAGTAGGGGGAACCATTTTAGACTTAAAATTTCCTAATCTTATCACTCAACACATAAGGTCATTTCAAAATAGCACACAAAAATACTATTTTTTAAATGTAATTATTTGTCATTTTGGTGCTGGTACACATTCACTTTTCTTACTTTTAAGGGATTGCAGACCTTGAATTTTTTATTAATTACTTATAATATTGCTTAAACATAGACAGGGGCGTAACAATTGCAGTCACAGGATGACTGTAGCTATAAAAGAACTATGCAACTGAACACAGAGTTCATGAGGCAGGGACAACTATAATATGGGGGACTAACTACTCCTTGGAGCTCTAACTACTGTATGGAGTGGCCTAATGTATAGGGGCTAACTACTATATAGGCAGCTTATATACTCAGTAAGGTGCCTAATTGCTAAATAGATGGCCTAACGACTACATGAGGGGCTAACTACTGTATATGGGAATGGAGGTGGTGGTGGCTAACTACCATATGGGGACACAAAGGGGGTCTAACTACTACATGGGGTGCTGTTAACAGAGTACAATTGCAGAGTTTGTATAGAGGTGTGGAGGATGCTGGATCGAGAAGCCTAAAATGTTTGTCTGTCAGATTTGGAGGAGATGAATTATGGCTGGCAGAAGCCTTCATAATAGTCCTGGCCAAATGTAGAGGTAAAGAAAAAGTGAACAGCTTCAAGACATCACTTCCGATACTGTTTTTAAAAGTGCATAAGGTTCCGTCCTTTTTTCCCAAAAAAAACCCATACGTTTTTGAAAATGTTGTCCATTTTTAAATAAAGAGAATCTTGCTTTATTGAAATTCCAAAGGAAGTAGGAGGGGTTTCCCATGTGCTCTTGCCTTGCTAGGTTGGAGAGAGTCAGGAGAGCAGATTTTTGCTAGAGCTCGTGCATTTTTTGCTATTTTTGTCTTGATACCATGATTGTCAACGCCAATTTTGCGAATGCAGTTTCTAGAGCTGCGTGAGCAGTGAGCGGAATGTGAGCAGAGGAGATTGGCATGTCGTTATTGGGTGCACGCGGTTAATGCCATTCTGCCACGGCTTGGTGCGTTTGAGGCACTGTATGTCCAGTTGCGAAAGTTTACAGCCAAATTTCAGCGCTAGCTGCGGATGGCCCCTTCTAGCTTCGATGTGTTATTGGAGCTTGTTCGGGACAACATCCAGCGCCAGGATACGCGCTTACGGATTGCAGTGTTGCCAAAACAGCGCCTTGTGGTGACCCTCAGGTAACAATATTTATATACATAATCTACTCCATGCAAGAAGTGTTTTTTTTTCTCCTTCAAATGTGTATATAGGCTCTCTCTCTCTATATATATATCTGTCTTTCTCTCTCTCTCTCTCTCTCTCTCTCTCTCTATATATATATATATATATATAGCAATGTTTTGAGATGTAATCCCATTTTTTTTAAAATTATTTTATACAAATTTTATAGTGTGTTCTGTGTATTTGTGTTTAACCTCTTAAGGACCAATGACGTCCTGGGACGTCATGGCACCCTGGGCCTTAAGGACCAATGACGTCCCACAACGTCATGGCCTTTTCCGGTCCCTGCCGCTCGCCGGGCAGAGATCGGAACTGGATGCCTGCTGAAATCCTTCAGCAGGCATCCAGGGCAAACGCAGAGGGGAGCCATGTAGGCCCCCCATGTCGGCGATCGCCGCAAATCGCAAGGGAAATCGCCCTTGCGATCTGCGGCAATACCGGGCTGATCGGATCTCTGGGACCCGATCGCCCGATAATTTTGCATGATCCCGGCTGTCACAGACAGCCAGGACCATGCTAATGTATAGGAGCGAGGTGGCAAGCCTGCCAGTTAACCGACCAATCGCAGGAGGGGGGGCGGTTACTTCCTCCCGTCCTGCCCGGCCCCTTGAAGTCCGGAGATGACGGGAGGAAGCGGCAGGGGACGGGGGAGTGCTGGGGACCGGCCCCGGTACTTACCTTGTCCCTGAAGACCCGGATCCCTGCGATGAAGACGGCGGCGGCGGCGACAGGTGAGTTGATCTTCAGCCGCGGTCGGGCCCTTTACAGCAATGCACGTCGCCGTAAAGCGACATGCATTGCTGTATTGGGACCCTGTATACTACAACTCCCAGCATGCCCAGACAGCCCTTGGCGTCTGGGCATGCTGGGAGTTGTAGTTTTGCAACATCTGGAGGTCCACAGTTTGGAGACCACTGTGCCCTTCCAGATGTTGCAAAACTACACATCCTCAGCATGCCCTTACTCTCCAGGCATGCTGGGAGTTGTAGTTCTGTAACATTTGGCCCTTCAGATGTTGCAGAACTACAACTCCCAGCATTCCTGGACAGTTTGGGCATACTGGGAGTTGTAGTTTTGCAACATCTGGAAGGGCACAGATTGGGAACCACTGTATTAGTGGTCTGCAAACTGTAGTCCTCCAGATGTTGCAAAACTACAACTCCAAGCATGCTGGGAGTTGTAGTTCGGCAACATCTGGCTCTAAAGATGTTGCCGAACTACTACTTCCAGCATGCCTGAGAATGCTGGGAGTTGTAGTTTTGCAACAACAGGAGGCACACTGGTTGGGAAACATTGCCTGTTTCCTAACTCAGTGTTTCCCAACCCGTGTGCCTCCAGCTGTTGCAAAACTATAACTACCAGCATGCACTGAGACTGTGCATGCTGGGAGTTGTAGTTTTGCAACAGCTGGAGGTTCCCCCCCCTGTGAATGTACAGGGTACATTCACATGGGCAGGGGGCTTGCAGTGAGTATCAGGCTGCAAGTTTGCAATGCAGCAAATTTTGCGCGGCAGCTCAAACTCGCAGCGGGAAACTTGCTGTAATCCCCCGCCCGTGTGACTGTACCCTAAAAACACTCTACTACACTAACACAAAATAAAATAAAAAGTAAAAAACACTACATATACACATACCCCTACACAGCCCCCCTCCCCTCCCCAATAAAAATGAAAAACGTCTGGTACGCCACTGTTTTCAAAATGGAGCCTCCAGCTGTTGCAAAACAACAACTCCCAGTATTGCCGAACAGCCATTGACTGTCCAGGCATGCTGGGAGTTTTGCAACAGCTGGAGGCACCCTGTTTGGGAATCACTGGCATAGAATACCCCTATGCAAATCCCTAATTCAGGCCTCAAATGCACATGGCGTTCTCAATTTGGAGCCCTGTCGTATTTCAAGGCAACAGTTTAGGGCCACATATGGGGTATCGCCGTACTCGGGAGAAATAGCCTAACAAATTTTGGGGGGCTTTTTCTCCTTTCTCCCCTTTTGAAAAGGTGAAGTTGGGGTCTACACCAGCATGTTAGTGTAAAAAAATAAATTTTTTACACTAACATGCTGGTGTTGCCCCATACTTTTCATTTTGACAAGAGGTAAAAGGGAAAAAAGCCCCCCAAAATTTGTAATGCAATTTCTCCCGACTACGGAGATACCCCATATGTGTGCGCAAAGTGCTCTGAGGGCGCACAACAAGGCCCAGAAGGGAGAGTGCGCCATGTACATTTGAGGTGATTTGCACAGGGGTGGCTGATTGTTACAGCGGTTTTGACAAACGCAAAAAAAACAAAACCCCACATGTGACCCCATTTCGGAAACTACACCCCTCACGGAATGTAATAAGGGGTGCAGTGAGAATTTACACCCCACTGGTGTCTGACAGATCTTTGGAACAGTGGGCTGTGCAAATAAAAAATTTTGTACAGCCCACTGTTCCAAAGATCTGACAGACACCAGTGGGGGGTAAATGCTCACTGTACCCCTTGTTACGTTCCTCAAGGGGTCTAGTTTCCAAAATGGTATGCCATGTGGGGGTTATTTTGCTGTCCTGGCACCATAGGGGCTTCCTAAATGTGACATGCCCCCCCGAGTAAATATTTGCTCTCAAAAAGCCAAATATGACTCCTTCTCTTCTGAGTATTGTAGTTCGCCCATAGTGCACTTCAGGCCAACTTATGGGGTACCTCCATACTCAGAAGAGATGGGGTTACAAATTTTGGGGGGTATTTTCTGCTTTTAACCCTTGCATAAATGTGAAATTTGGGGGGAAACACACATTTTAGGGAAATTTTTGTAAACATTTTTTACATATGCAAAAGTCGTGAAACACCTGTGGGGTATTAAGGCTCACTTTATTCCTTGTTACGTTCCTCAAGGGGTCTAGTTTCCAAAATGGTATGCCATGTGGGTATTTTTTGCTGTCCTGGCACCATAGGGGCTTCCTAAATGCGACATGCCCCCGAGCAAAATTTGCTCTCAAAAAGCCAAATATGACTCCTTCTCTTCTGAGCATTGTAGTTCGCCCATAGTGCACTTCAGGTCAACTTATGGGGTACCTCCATACTCAGAAGAGATGGGGTTACAAATTTTGGGGGGTATTTTCTGCTATTAACCCTTGCATAAATGTGAAATTTGGGGGGAAACACACATTTTAGTGAAATTTTTTTTAAATTTTTTTACATATGCAAAAGTCGTGAAACACATGTGGGGTATTAAGGCTCACTTTATTCCTTGTTACGTTCCTCAAGGGGTCTAGTTTCCAAAATGGTATGCCATGTGTTTTTTTTTTCCTGTTCTGGGGCTTCCTAAATGCAACATGCCCCCCAAAAACCATTTCAGAAAAACGTACTCACCAAAATCCCCTTATAAAATGAAAAAAAAAGTCTCTCTGTCTTTTTAAATAGTATACAAATATAAACATAGAACAGTCCATAAAACTACACATCCAAAGAAATATACATGTAGTAGGAGCACTTCAAAACACACCCAGTGCAAGATATGTCAAAAAATAAATAAATAAATAAACAAATATGTCGGTAGACCTGCCCTTCCTCTCCCTCAAATGTTTCCTCATAATGTTGAGATATGATGTATTGTCTTTGCTTCTGGTATTGGAATGATGGGGATGGTGATACATAAGAGTAGGTGGAGCGGGGGGGGGGGGTATTCAGAAAATTATGTGTAAATTTTATGATTTTTTGCATCCTCTCCCTTGAGAGAATAAGAGTCATGAGGAAATCACAACATGGGCTGCGAGGGGGCCACTTATCACACTTATCACTTAACACACCCTCCAAGCGTATGACACAAACATCCATGTGCAAAAATTTTGAATTACACTTATTCTCTAATTTGTGGATGGCATCCTGGACACATTTGAACATTTCGGGCATGTTTGATTTTTTTGATTTGTGTCGGTGGCTAATTTTTGAACGAAGTACACTGAATACCTTTGCCTGTGTTTGAGATGCTCCAGCTTCCACAGTGGGTTCTTCCTCTCCTTTAGGATATTTGGGAGATGTTCTAAAATATAAATGAAAAAAAAAAACAAAAACATTAAATACAGTGTAGTACCTCTTTTCTTTTTTAGAAGTACATGAGGATAATTAATTTTTTCCTAACATTTTTGCAAACACTATACAATTAAAATTATTAACTACAAAAATAGCTTTGTTCATTTGAAAAAATCCACATCAAAATGAAAAATGCAATTGTTGTTTGCTATGGGCAAACATGACATTTTTCTAAACATAAAGTAGAAAAATGTAAAATTTTGTATTTAAATGACTATGCCCCAGATTTTTCAAACTGGAGATACTTTCACACAACAACCAATCACAGCTCAGCTTTCACTTTAACAGAGCGCGTGAGATGAGCTGTGATTGGTTGCTGTGAGAACATCTCTCCCTTTTTTCTATCACAAAGTTTGATAAATTTGGCCATATAGAAGCAGGTTATTTATTTTTAATTTGTGACAAAAAATCGAGGCAGTATGCAAAGGTACCCTTACGCTCGCATTTCCTGGACTTTTTGAAGGAAGGACAGCCGTTCAGCAAGTTTGTAGGTTGTCCTTTTGACTGCAGACACACTTGGCAAATTTGAATCGCGCAGTCATTTGAAAAAGCTATCTCTCACTGACCTCCATAATTTTTGGTAAATTTTACATTACAATACATTTGAACACACTATCATACACAAAAGCATGAAGATTCTAACCTATAGCCTCTTGTATTTTGTCAGCATAGTTTTTGAAATTTGGAAAGATTTTAATATATATATTTCCTCCCATCTTCTACGTGTAGAAATATTATCATTATGTTTGGGATGGGATTTATCCCATAGGGATGGTCTCTCCTGCACATAATGGATCACATCCTCTGTGAGAAATGCTGATGGTTCCACTTCATAATTAATATTTTTTTGTTTCTTAGATTTCCGCAATAAAAAAATACAAAAAAGGAAAATTATTCCAACTTCAATTCCATCTTTGTACTGGTCTCATGCTAGACAATCAGATCCCTTTTTCAATAGAAAATAAAGGACAACAGTGAGATGTTTTTTTTTTCTTTGGGGGGGTGGGGGGTTAACATACAACCACTAATTGTAATTATTATGGTACACATTTCTCCATTGTTTATGCCCAACTTTTTAACATAATCCAAAAAATGAACTACTATGTTTACCTTGCTGGAGGTCTTTTCTAGTGCGGGATTTTTTTGGGTCCGCTTCCTAGAGGATTTCGTCTTAGAACTATCAGTATCCTGTTAATGGAAATTGTTTTAAATAAATATAGAAGATATAACTTTTCATCATATAAAAAAATAATAAAAAAAGGATTTTGTTGTTCAGTAAACTTGTTTTTTAAAAGGGTACACTGTGCTATGCTACATTGGCATATCTCTACATGACTACAACATAATGCTGTGAAAAACCTAGCATCATCGTGAAAAACACCAGCAAAAATGAACAAAAAGGAACAATCTGTGGAGCGTGCAAATCTGAAGCCTTGAAGTAAATAGTTGGTCATAGGAACCAATCACATTACTAAAAGACTTATAATAAATATGTGGTCTTAATTATAAACATCTAAGATATTGGTAAATTTTTTAATTATCAAATTTTATAATATTTTACAGGTGCTTAGATTTTTGGAAACATGTTTAAAGAAATTTCCAAAGATAAAAATATTAACATTATCTTCATACCTCAGTAGTGGACATATGATAAATAATGTAAATAAATTATTAAAAAACAAAATATTTAAAAAATATAAACTCGCATACATTAAGCAAGCACATCATCCCACCATATACATTCATATAAACCTATGATGCTTTAAAATACCCATATCTATAAAAAGTTTGTTGGCTCTAAAAAAAAGTACCATTGTATACATTTATTTTTGCAAAAGGGTGTCAATATATGGACATTGAGAAAACATTAAAGGGGTACTCCGCCCCTAGACATCTTATCTCCTATCCAAAGGATAGGGCATAAGTTGTCAGATCACCGGGGTCCTGCTGCTGGGGACCCCTGGGATCTCGGCTGCAGCACCCCGCTATCATTACTGCACAGAGCAAACTCACTCTGTGGGTAATGACGGGCAATACAGGGGCCGGAGCATCATTACGTCATGGCTCCGTCCCCTCGTGATGTAACGGTCCGCCCCTCAATACAAGTCTATGGGAGGGAGCTTGGCGGCCATCACGCCCCCTCCCATAGACTTGCATTAAGGGGGCGGGCCATGACATCACGAGGGACTGAACCATGAGGTCACGTTGCTCCGGCCCCTGTATCACATGGAGCGAGTCTGCTCTGTGCAGTAATGATAGCGGGGTGCCGCAGCCGAGATCCCGGGGGTCTCCAGCAGCGGGACCCCGGTGATCTGACATCTTATCTCCTATCCTTAGGATAGTGGATAAGATGTTTAGGGGCAGAGTACCCCTTTAAGGAGGGTGTTTCCCAAACTGGGTGCCTCCAGCATGTCTAGAGACCCGAAGCATAATAAGGTATGCTGGGAGTTGTAGTTTACCAATAGCAAAAGGCACCATGTTAAAAAAAAAGCACTGCTGAATCCTTTATAACACCTAAAATGTAATATTAGGAGGGGGTGTAATATTGCTTGGGTGAGCCATGGGGCAGTCCACCCATGCATTTCATGATGTGGAGGACATAACATGCAATAAAAAACAATATGGGGCACACCAGCTACTATAAAAAGGTAAAATACAGCATATTTAATCAAAATGGCAGGCCTAAAATCACATGTAAAAGAATGCAACGTGTACCAAGATGGCTGCATGGGTACTACAGATACTATACAGGGTTAATCCAGCATGTAAAAAGAAAATGGCTGCCATTTACTCACCTAAAACACGCAGACGAGGTGTACCAAGATGGCTCACTGACTCCTCTGTGGTGTGTGTCTGAGCATGTACAGAATCTTCTGCAGACTTCTGGAAGGAGGGTGTTGGGTGGGTGTTGGGTGGGGACTTCAGAATGCAAATGCACATGTGCAAAGTAAAAATGTATACTGTTTTCCCGTATGGAACCGTATACTTGTGCATTTCCCATTGACGTCCATGTGAAAAAAAAGGTATCCGGTTGCAGTACGGTTTTCAAACAGGAGACAAAACCATGGTCAACTACAATTTTGAGTACAGTAAAAAAACGTATTGCATGCAAACCGTCCGCAGCCTGATGCATTCGGGTGCATACGGTTTTCATTTATATGTCTATGTATACGGTTTTCAATACAAAATTCAATAATGAAAACGGAAACAGTACTTGAAAAACGTGGTGTGAACCCAGCCTTACTGGATGTTACTGCACTGTAATCACTTATATGGTATTCAGAGCCTGTATAAAGCTGAAATCTAATGCTATGTGGTCCCTGTATGAAGGGAGGGGGGATATTGTTCTGTGCATAGTGTTTTTTAATCAGTAATAGTAATAGTGCTAGAAGTTAGTCATTATGTGATGGTATTAGTAGTGTTTATGGTGTGTCAGTATTATTTGGTAACAATAATGTAAGATCACATGCACTATATGCACCTTTTTTCATTAATTCAGTAATGTTTCTGGGAATGTTTTATTGGCAGGTCAAAGACAAAAAAAAAGGTATTATAGAAAGGGTTTACAGAAGTGACTTTTCAGAAAACCTTAATTCAGAGTAGTTTATAACTTGTCATGACTTTTTAGTAAGCCTAACAAAATGTCTTTTAACATTCTACTACTGCAATCACCTATATTTAAATAGTTTAGTAGGTACAAGGAAGATACATGTTTGGAATATATTATAGGGGATTATGGTGTTTGTAATAAAATGTTTCTAAAATGTTTGATTAAATGTGCCTCAACTGTGTAACAAATAGAAGAATATTTTCTCTTCCATTGTGGATACTGGAGACTGCAAGAAATGCCAATGTGTATGTAAACAACAATTTACAATGTTAGAACAGTATTGACATAGAGATAAATATACAGGGGCTCGGATTTATTAATCTCTTTGAAACAAAAACTGGGGAGATTTTGCCCATTGTAACCAATCGGAGCTCAGCTTTAATACCGTATATTCTCGAGTATTAGCCGTTCCGAATATAAGCCGAGGTCCCTAATTTCACCTCAAAAACCTAGGAAAAGTTATTAACTCGACTATAAGCCTAAGGTGGGAAATACATCATCCCCCTGTCATCATCCAGACCCCCGTCATTAACACCCCCGTCATCATCACCCTGTTATCATCCCCCTGTCATCATCCCCCTGTCATCATCCCCCTGTCATCATCACCCTGTCATCATCACCCTGTCATCATCACCCTGTCATCATCACCCTGTCACTATCACCTCGTCATCATCACCCCGTCATCATCCCCCTTGTCATCACCCCCCCTTTATCATCACAGCCAGTCAATCACTTTCAGTGGTCTTAAACCTGCGGACCTACAGATGTTGCAAAACCACAACTCCCAGCATGCTGGGAGTTGTAGTTTTGAAACATCTGGAGGTCCGCAGGTTGAAGACCACTGCGGCCTTTGTCATCATCCAGACCCCCCTTTTGTTTTCTACTCACCTCCCCAGTTTCTCTGTGGGAAGGAAGGGGGAGCTGGTCCGGGCCGTCCATCTTTGGCCATCTATGCTGCAGGGACCGTCTGGTGGGGAGGGTTAGTCATTCTGGGCTGTCCATCTTCACCGGGAGGCCCTCTTCTCCGCTCCGGGCCGGCCACGGACAAGTGACGTTGCCTTGATGACGAGGTGCAGTGACGTCCCTGCGCATGAACGTCCCTGCGCGGTGACGTCAATGCAGCGTCACTAGTTCGGGGTTGGCCCGTAGCGGAGAAGAGGGCCTCCCGGTGAAGATGGACATCCCGGAACGACTAACCCTCCCCACTGGACGTTCCCTGCAGCATAGATGGCTGAAGATCGACGGCCCGGGCCATCCCCTCACAGCTAAACCCTCACAGCTAAGCCACCCCTCACAGTTCACTCGTGTATAAGCTGAGGTGGGCATTTTCAGCACGAAAAATCGTGCTGAAAAACTCGGCTTATACCTGAGTGTATACGGTTATTAAATGGCTCTGTTAAAATGACAGCTGAGCCGAGAGCAGTAATACCACCTCCATTTTCCATGAAGCTGTAATAGAGATGTTTATAAACTGGAATATTATTTTAACATAGACTACTGTAGAAACAATATAGGCAGGTATGAAAAAAGGCTGCAAAGTGAGAATCCTTTCAAAAATAGACGTGTTAATAGTTTATTTCTATCAATTAAAATAATTAAAAGTGAACAAAACGAACAGAAGATGAATCTAAATGAAATCATATTTAGTGTGACCAGCCTTTGCCTTCAAAACAGCATACATTCTTCTAGGTATACTTTGCAGACAAAAATATAAACAAGCAATGTGTGCAGCTCACAGCCAGGGATCCGAGGTATATGTGGTTAAAGGGCCGATCCCCACCGAACAAAAGTATGGGGGTATATAGTAAAAAATATTATTAACCACACCTCTAGGATCTCACCATACCAGATGGTACACAATGATATTAATAGAGACAGATTGTTTGAAAAAATGCAGAAGATTTATTACAATATTAATGAATAATCAATGCATAAATAAAACATGAAAAATAAAAAATAATAACATGAAAAAATAATGTTAATATTAATTTAATATTGCACTAATTGTATACTTATTTACCATTGGGTTTTAATGGTAAAATAAAACACTGCTACTAATTATTAAAGTGCTATTTCAGATTATAATGTTGTCTGTTAGTTCGGCAATTTTAATAGTCCGGCAATTTTGGTGATCCGGCATATGATGTTAAATGAAAAAATAATTGTTGAGATAGATGTTAAATAGTCTCTGTGAATGATTGAAATTATCCACCTAGAACAGTTTGTTGTATTATATCTCACCGATCCTCCGGCCGCTAGTCTCGTGCTGCGAAAGACCGAATTTAAAGTTGTAATAGTGTTGTAATAGTGCGGGCGCTGGAGTTCCTCTCTCTAGTGTGGACAGTTGCAGGCTCTGGGTATACTGTGTGGGGCGGTTACTCACGAGGCAGCTTAAGATGTTACTCCGCCAGGAGGCTCCAGCAGGGAAACTCATGGCTTGGCAGACAGGGAAAGTGCAATTTGTAACCTGACAATTGGTAGCAAGAAATTGGATGTCCAAAGAAATTCCAAAAATTGATGAACTCAATGCTACAGTATGTAAGATGATGAATTTTGAGTTTTGTTGGGCAGCCAAGACCGGATGCTTGTTAAAATTCCATGCAATTTGGGACAAGTGGATCAAAGGTATGATGGAGAAAGAGAGAGAGAGAGAGAGAGAGAGAGAGAGAGAGAGAGAGAGATTGGGGCTAGTCGAGAGTCTTAGATAATTAAAATAATTGTTAATTATTTTTTTTCCTCTTCTGCCATGGGGTGGTGTGGGGGTGTATGCCGAAAGTGAATATGTCTTTGTAACGGGAGGTGCTATGCCTGACCAAAATCAGAAATAATTTTAAGGATACAATATAGCGGAATGGAGAGGTTGTGATATGGGATTGGGACGAATTATTATTAGTTTTACTTTTTCTTTTTCCCTTTTTTCCCCCTCCTTTTCTCTTGTTTCTTTTCCCCTTCCCTCTCTCTCCCCCCTCTCCCTTCCCCCATGTTTTAATGAAAGCTGAGTGATTGGGGGCCCTCCCACCTAACTTAGTCAATGAATGAAAGATAAGTAGTTTTCTAAAAAAAAAAAAAAGAAAAAAGTCTATAAAATAGATGGAGTAATGGCTACTCCTCGAACTTGTTGATCCTGGAGGGTGCATAATAAACACATCGGCAGTGGAGCACGAGATAGTCAGGGAGGAATGGGTTGTGGAAGCGCAACAACCCTCGCTGGCAAGGGGAGTAGGCAAGGAAGGAGAGAAGGAGAAAAATAAAAGGGATGGAAATTTAAAAGAAAAAAAAAATCTAAAAATAATAGATCTGAGTGCACTGGGGGGGGGGGGGGGGTAAAGTTTTGTAAGATCACCCTCACTATATACCTGTATAGTTGGGTTAATGCGGGTGACCATGCTGTCAGTTTTCCTTTAGGTAGTAAAGTTTTATGTTCTTAAAATCATTTTAAAAATACCTGTGTCTAGATATTACTATTGTATACTTGTTAAGGCGCCCCCTGGTGTTCCTTTGATTTCCTGTCAGGACAAGCACCCGATGAGTCTAGTGTTAGTGGTCAAACATTATTACTATCTCTGCCTACTGGCTAAATACTCTTGTACACAGGCATAGTGATTCATACTATTGTAAGCCAATGAGCACACTAAAAAGGTCTCCTTCTCACATCTGCACTGAACAT
This sequence comes from Hyla sarda, assembly GCF_029499605.1. Taxonomy (NCBI): domain Eukaryota; kingdom Metazoa; phylum Chordata; class Amphibia; order Anura; family Hylidae; genus Hyla; species Hyla sarda. Next base: position 131,600,920 of record NC_079190.1, on the reverse strand, counting down.
GTTAAAAGGGGTTTTCCTGCCAAACACTTATCCCCCACGGATAGGCCTTTAAAAGCTGATTGGCAGAGCATTGGCACCAGAAGTAAACAATGTATGGGAGCTGGAACCTTGGTTCCATACATTATATGTAGTCCTAGCGCTGAGTTACTACAGCACAGCTTACACTGAAGTGAATGGGAAATAAATGTTGGCACCCTGCCAATCAGCTATTGGTGGTCTATCCTTAAAGTGTACCCGTCAGATCCAACAAAAAAAATATATATATATTTTTTAATCTATCACTTTGCACCTAATCCTGACCATGTACATCAAATTTTTATGTGTCTAGCACCTTTATTTATTTTTTTATTACACTTTTCATTTAGCTCACTAGTCTGAATTTGTCTCAAAGGAAGGGGGTGTGGCCTCACTGTGCAGGTCTCCGCCCCCTCCCTCAGTATGTTGTCTGCTCACATCTCCCCTAGCATTAGCAAAACTATAACTCCCAGCTTGTCCTCACTGACAGTAGCTGGACACAAGCTGACAGTGGGAGGATTTTTCCTCCAGCTGTGAGCCCTGCGCTCACGGCTGTCAATCAAGGAAGTGTGTCCATGACATAGGTGATGACGCATGGACACAGCATGACTAGTATGTGTCCAAGCAGGCAGGGGGGGGGGGGCAATTGTTTGACTGGCTTCTTTAGTATGAAATACTGAAAATTTTCTAATGAAAGCAATTGCAAAACCTATTGGTTTTGCATGCTTTACGACATATCAAATGTTTTTGTATCTGACAGTGCTCATTTAAAGCAGGCCATTAATAATAAACAAGTAAAATATTGGCACCCTACCAATCAGCTTTTCATGGCCAATCCAGATGACAGACCATCAACCTCCCACCGGAAAATCATGTACATACATGTTGTGGGGAAGAATTAAATGGGTAGTCCAGGGAACTGAACTTTTTAGATACTAATCCTCTATCCATAGATGGAGATTAGTCACTGATCATGGTGAGGGGTCTGACCAGCTGAGCTGAGTCATCGCTTGGCCGAGTGGATTGTCGCTTGCGTTCGTCCAGGAAGATGAGGGCCACTTTGCTTTGAGGACGTATAAGCAGCCAGAGCCCTGTAAAGGAGATCATGGAGGGTCCCAGCGGTCGGACCTCCAGTGATCAGACACTCATGCCCTATCCGTGGATTCAAGATATGTGTCTAAAATGTTCAGTTCCCTGGACTACCCCTTTAAACTAGGTTACCCCGTGTGGTTCAGGGATTTTTGCTCACTTTTCTTGTTATCATTTTGACACCACAGGGCGAGATCTTGCGTGGTGGCCCAGATCGAGGAAAATTATCAGTGGTCTTGTATGTCTTCCATTTTCTAACAATTGCTCCCACAGTTGAATTCTTCACACCAAGCTGCTTGCCTATTGCAGATTCAGTCTTCCCAGCCTGGTGCTGGTCTACAGTTTTGTTTCTGGTGTCCTTTGACAGTTCTTTGGTCTTGGCCATAGTGAAGTTTGGAGTATGACTGTTTGAGGTTGTAGACAGGTGTTTTTTTAATACTGATAACAAGTTCAAACAGGTGACATTAATACAGGTAACGAGTGGAGGACAGAGGAGACTCTTAAAGAAGAAGTTACAGGCCTGTGAGAGCCAGAAATCTTGCTTGTTTGTAGGTGACCACCATAATTTGCAAATAAATTCTTTAAAAATCCAACAATGTGATTTTATGGATTTTTTTTCTCATTATATCTCTCATAGTTTAGATAAACCTATGATGGAAATTACAGGCTTCCATCATCTTTTTAAAGGGGTTGTGTGCTGCCCTGCAGTTTCGAGCTCCGCTCACAGCGTCCGGAAGTTCATTACTCCGAACGCTGTGTGCGGGCTTCCGTGTTCGCAGCCGCCAGGCGTGACATCACGCCCGGCCCCTTCGTGACGTCTCGCCCGCCCCCTCGTGATGTCTCGTCCGCCCCCTCAATGAAAGTCTATGGGAAGGGGGAGCGACCGCTGTCACACCCCCTTCCCATAGACTTTGGTAGACGGGGCGGGCGTGACGTCACGAGGGGGCGGGCGAGATGTCACAAAGGGGCCGGGCGTAACGTCAAGCCCGGCGGCTGCGAACACGGATGCCCGCACACAGCGTTCGGAGTAATGAACTTCCGGACGCTGTGAGCGGAGCTCCGAACTGCAGGGCAGCGCACAACCCCTTTAAGCGGGAGAACTTGCACCATTGTTGGCTGACTAAATACTTTTTTGCCCCACTATATATTGACCTATTATAAAACTATGTAATGAATTCTGTGTGCCAGATATAGTAAAATTTGATTGTGAATGTCTTTTGTCATTCAGTTCTAATTAAAATCTTTTCACCACTAAATATATTAAAGGAAATACAATTGATAGCATTAGTTGCTGTCTGCAAAGTCCAAGCTTTTTTAAGTGGTGATAAAGTATACAATAGGTGACAATTTTAGCAACTACTCGAGCGGCTGTAAAGCAGCAGCAGATCTGGAAGTTGAAGTTGAAGTTGAAACCCATAAAACAGCCTTGTCTTCCCCTAGGGTGCCATGATAAGGATGGAGATTTTTGTGAAGCTTCAAATTTGTTTCTAATCGTCTTGTAATCAGGGAATAAATTGTGCTAATTCCCAGTAGTGTTCTACCATGTGGAAATGATGTTGAAGCATCTCAAGACAGTTGTGGCTGCTGGTGTGACTTATATAAGTACAACAAGTGACTTGTATATTGTGGAAGAATAAAATTAGGCACATCACTGCTCCAGACATGAGCTACTTGCTTCATTAGAGGAAAACTCTAAGGGATAACTTCAAGCTCCAGTAGAGCTAGGCTTCAAGATAAAACATCAAGTAGTGAAACAGCCATCTCTGAAGAGGTAGACTGGAAAAAGCCATTAACCTCTAATATATAACCTATCTTAGAAAGCTAATCAGAAGGGCATATATAGGTGTGGCTATGTTATTAGAACACCTTTACAAAATATTTAATTACCCATGTCATTTATTTGTTTCTGCACTGTATTTTTATATTAGAATTGTCGGTTATTAACCCCACCTTGACCAAGGGCGTACAGGTATGCCCTTGCATCCAGGGACTTAAGGACCAAGGGCATACCTGTTACAGGTGGTGAACGGAACGGGATGGCTGCTGAAATCGTTCCGGAGGCATCCCGTGCCAACGTCCGGGGGGGTCCTGAGACACCCCTTATGTCGGTGTCCGCAGCAATTCGCCGGCCAATTCAGACCGGCAATTTGTGGCAATTCCGGGTCATGGAAGGCTTCTGGTGACCCAGAAAATAAGGAGGATCAGGTCTGTTCAAGACAGCCCTGATTCCCCTGAAGGGGTAGGAGTGAGGTGGCAGGGGTGCCACCCCTCCTATCCCTGCTATTGGCCGGTCAAAAGTGACCAACCAATAGCAGATCGGGGGCAGGGGGGTTAAAGTTCGGTTCCCCCTCTCTGCCTGCCCACGGTTGTCCAGTAGTACTGCAAGTGGCGGAGATCCCTTACCGGTGGCGATGAGGTGCGGCTCCCTGGTGCGGCGATTTTGCCCAGCAACATCTGGACAGCCACAGTTTCGAGACCACTATACAGTGGTCTCTAAACTGTAGCCTTCCAGATGTTGCAAAACTACAACTCCCAGCATGCCTAGACAGCAGTTTTGTCTGCGCATGCTGGGATTTGTAGTTTTTCAATATCTGGAGAGCCACAGTTTGGATAACACTGTGTGATGGTCTCTAAACCATGGCCCTCTAAATCTTGCAAAACTACAATTCCTAGCATGCACGAACAGCAAACGGCTGTCTCAGCATGCTGGGAGTTGTAGTTGCGTGCCTCCAGCTGTTGCATAACTACAACTCCCAGCATGCCATTCGTTGATCACTACATGCTGGGAGTTGTAGTTTTGCAACAGCTGGAGGCACACTGGTAGGAAAAAACTGAGTTAAGTAACAGAACCTAACTCATGGTTTTCCAACCAGCGTGCCTCCAGCTGTTGCAAAACTACAACTTCCATCATGCATGGTTCATCAGTGAATGCTGGGAGTTGTAGTTTTGCAACAGCTGGAGATTTGCCCAACCCACGTGTGAATGTACATGGTACAATCACACGGGAGGGGGTTTACAGTGAGTTTCCTACTTCAAGTTTGAGCTGCAGCAAATTTTCTGTAAATCCCAGGATTTACCCTAAATGTACCCTAAAAGCTCTACACTACACTACACAAAATAAAGGGTAAAACACTACATATACACACATTTACACTGTCCCCCTTCCCCTCCCCAATAAAAATGAAAAACATCTTGTACGGCAGTGTTTCCAAAACGGAGCCTCCAGCTGTTGCAAAACAACAACTCCCAGCATTGCCGGACAGAAGGGCCAGACTGGGGACAAAAACCAGCCCTGGAAATTATTGCTAACCAGCCCCACAGCACTGTGTCATTGTGCCAGCCAACAGCCGGCATGCGGCTTTTTTTCAAGAAAACAGCACCTGAATGCATTGAAGAGTGCAAGAAAGTGTGGGAATCCTGGTTACAAATCCACAGCGAATTTTATAAAGAAAAAATAAAAAGTGTGTTTTATTCCAACATGTGTAGAGTTACAGGCAACGTTTCTGCTGCTCACCCAGACATTGGGGGAGATTTATCAAAATCTGTCCTGAGGAAAAGTTGCCCAGTTGCCCACAGCAGCCAATGAGATCGCTTCTTTTATTTTGCAAAGGCCCTTTAAAAAATGAAAGAAGCGATCTGATTGGCTGCTGTGGGCAACTGGGCAACTTTTCCTCAGGACAGGTTTTGATAAATCTCCCCCAATGTCTGGGTGAGTCAGCAGAAAGTTGCCTGTAGCTCTACACATGTTGGAATAAAACTCACTTTTTATTTTTGCAAGAAACTCAGATGTGCAGCAGTGATTCCTTCTCTCTCTCTCTCTCTCTCTCTCTCTCTCTCTCTCTCTCTCTCTCTCTCTGTATATATATATATATATATATATATATACACATACACATCTATATTAATTTGTTTATTAATATATATAAATATAATGCCACCCATAGAATACAGCCAGGGGAATTGCTAGGGCTGGTGTCACCCGGTGCCGTAGAAAATAGTGTCACCACATACCTACATGACCCCCCCCAAAGTAATTTTTTGGCCAGTTGTGGCAGACGCCACTGGTGTAGCGCATTGTGAAAAAATCCAGTATAATAATCAAATATACCAATTGCCACATAATGGGAAAGTGCTAAAGAAGTCTTCACCATTTAAAACTACAGCTCCCAGAATGACTTAAATGGGTACTTCGGTGAAAAACATTTTCTTTCAAATAAACTGGTACCAGAAAGTTACAAACTTTCTATTTAAAAATCTTAATCCTTCCATTACTTATCAGCTGCTATATGTTCCTCAGGAAGTTCTTTTCTTTTTGAATTTCCCTTCTGTCTGACCACAGTGCTCTCTGCTGACACCTCTGTCCATGTCAGGAACTGTCCAGAGCAGGAGAGGTTTGCTATGGGGATTTGCTCCTACTCTGGACAGCTCCTAAAATGGACAGAGGTGTCAGCAGAGAGCACTGGGGTCAGACAGAAAGGAAATTCAAAAAGAAAAGAACTTCCTGAGGAGCATACAGCAGCTAATAAGTACTGAAAGGATTTTCAAATAGAAGTAATTTACAAATCTGTTTAACTTTGTAGCACCAGTTGATTAAAACAACAGTGGTAAGGTTATGCTGGGAGTTGTAGTTTCACTCATCATAACTGTAGAACTTACAAGTGACTCCAGCTCTGATAGGACATAATGAGGAGAATGTACAAGGATATCCGTGACTATAGTGACGTCTTCTCTATAGTCTTTCCTTATTTAACTCAGATGGTACATACCGCCAGGACTTGCTCCAGCTAAATGTTCACTATGTCAGCGGATTCTGATCCTCTATATGAAAACAATAATTATTATAATACTGCCAAACACTGCATCCTTTGAATATAATACTGGCACACACCATACCCTCTGAATATGATACTACTACACACTGTACCCTCTGAATATAATACTGCCACACACAGTACCCTTTGTATATAAAACCGTCACACACCGTACCCTCTGTATATAAAACCGCCACACACCGTACCCTCTGTATATAAAACCGCCACACACCGTACCCTCTGTAGATAAAACCGCCACACACCGTAACCTCTGTATATAAAACCGCCACACACCGCAACCTCTGAATATATTGCTACAACACACTGTACCCTCTGAAGATAGTACTACCACATACTGTGCTCTCTGAATATAACCTTGCCATGCACCCTCTGAATACAATACCGTAATGTATTGTGGCCCATAAAAACCATACCACCCCAAAAATTCCTTATAATATACACTATAGCCGACATGTATAATTGTCTTTAGACTGTTTTTTGTGTCTAATAATGGTGCAAAAAAGGGCGTAAGCAGGGTTTATTTGCGCCTTTTTTCCGCTTCAGTTGCAATCCACTGATTTTGGCAATACACATGATATGGAAGGGTTTTATGAACTGCACCTTTTTGTGAAAAGTCGCAAAGCCACTGAAAAGTCTCTAAAACTACACCAGCCCAGACTTAGCTTTTTAGTGTATGTGAAGAGAGAAATTTCTGAAAATGTGAACAGCACAAAATGTATCAAATGCTCTGCTACCTTTTAATACATTTGGTGCTCCTACACATTACCAGTACACAAAGAAAGGTGTAGAAAAATGCTTCACTTACACCTACAATGATAAATGCCGGCCTATGCCTCTGAAATGCAAAACCACTCTGTGCCCCTCACATATTATGCACCCTGTCCTATGCCCCTCACATATAATGCACCCTGTCCTGTGCCCCTCACATATAATGCACCCTGTCCTGTGCCCCTCACATATAATGCCCTCTGTCCTGTGCCCCTCACATATAATGCCCCATGTCCTGTGCCCCTCGCATATAATGCCCCCTGTCATGTGCCCCCACATATAATGCCCCCTGACATGTGCCCCTCACATATAATGCCCCCCTGTCTTGTGCCCCTCACATATAATTCCCCATGTCCTGTGTCCCTCGCATATAATGCACCCTATGGGGGCCGGACAGGGGCATTATATGTGAGGACACAGGACATGGGGCATTATATATGAGGGACACATGACAGGGGGGCATTATATGTGAGGGGCACATGACAGGGGGGCATTATATGTGAGGGGCACATGTCAGGGGGCATTATATGTGGGGGCACATTACAGGGGGCATTATAAGTGAGGGGCACATGTCAGGGGGGCATTATAAGTGAGGGGCACATGTCAGGGAGGCATTATATATAAGGGGCACATGACAGGGGGGCATTATATGGGCACATGACAGGGGGTCCTGTCATTTGCCCCCACATATAATGCCCCCCTGCCATGTGCCCTCATATATAATGCCCCCCTGACATGTGCCCCTTATATATAATACCCCATGTCCTGTGCCCCTCACAAAATAATGCCCCCCTGACATGTGCCCCTCATATATAATGCCCCCCTGACATGTGCCCCTCATTTATCATTTGCTTTTCCATTTCTCACACCCGTCACCTTTCTCACACGCTGTGGCTGCTCCGTTCTTGAAGTGTCAGTAACAGCCGCAGGGACGTGATTTCCAGGCACCGGCGCGATGATGTGATGTCATCGCGCCGGCCTGCCGTGGATGGCGTCCCTGCGGCTGTCATTGACACTTCAAGAACGGAGCAGCCACAGCCCCCAGCGTGTGAGAAAGTTGACGGAGTGGTGGAGCGGGACAGCTGACAGCTCCCGCTCCACCATGCTAGCCTGAGCTTATAGCTTTTTCACTATGCGGCCGCTGCTGCTCTGCATACAAGGTTCTGATACTAGTATCAGGCCCTTGTATGCTAGTGTAGTGTAGTGTGCATGGGCTGCCGCCGTAGCCCGACCGCACTGCGCCGCAGCCCGACCGCACTGCGCCGATATATAAAAAAGGGTCAGTCTGATGGTGCCTGAGCAATTGGCCGGCCATTGCAGGCCCCAGGGTGAGTGGCCCACCAGGAATTTTCTCAATATCACGCCAAGCCAGTCCAGCCCTGCCGGACAGCCACTGACTGTCCAGACATGCTGGAGGTTTAGCAACAGCTGGACACACCCTGTTTGGGAATCACTGGAGTAGAATATTTTTGGTAACGGAGGCAATTGTAATGCTTGCATCCGAATCCACCCCTATGCAAACCCCTAATTTAGGCCTCAAATGGGCATGGCGCTCTCTCACTTCGGAGTCCTGTCATATTTCAAGGAAACAGTTTAGGGCTACATATGGGGTATTTCCATACTCAGAAGAAATAGTGTTACAAATTTTGGGGGGATTTTTTTTCCTTTTACCCCGTATGAAAAGGAAAAGTTGGGGTCTACACCAGCCTGTTAGTGTAAACAATTTTTATGTTTTACACTAACATGCTGGTGTAGCCCTATATTTTTCATTTTCCCAAGAGGTAAAACCAAAAAACAACCCCCAAAATTTATAACAGAATTTCACCTGAGTACGGAAATACCACAAATGTAGATGTAAAATGCTCTGCGGGCGCACAAAGTTTGAAGTGAAAACAAAAAAAAAATGTTTTCACTAAAATTCCGGTGTTGCCCTAAATACGTAGATGTAAAGTGCTTTGTGGGTGCACAACAAGGCTCAGGAGTGAGAGTGCACTGTGTACATTTGAGGCCCAAATTGGTGATTTGTACAGGGGTGGCTGATTTTACAGCGGTTCTGACAAAAACGCAAAAAAAGAAAAATACCCACATATGACCTATTTTGGAAACTACACCCCTCACAGAACATAACAAGGGGTATAGTGAGCATTAACACCCCACAGGTGTTTGACAAATGTTCGCTAAAGTTTGATGTGAAAATGAAAAAAAAAAAATGTTTTCACTAAAAGGCCGGTGTTACCCAAAATTTTCATTTTCACAAGGGAAAATAGGAAAAAGGCATGGAAATACCCCATATGTGGACGTAAAGTGCTCTGCTGGAGCACCACAATGCTCAGACAAGAAGGAGCTCCATTGGGCTTTTGGAGAGAGATTTTGTCCAGAATTGAAGGCCATGTGTGATTACCAAGTTCCCATAGTGCCAGAACAGTGGATTCCCCCCCCCATATGTGACCCCATTTTGGAAACTACACCCCTCACGGAATGTAATAAGGGGTGCAGTGAGCATTTATACCAACAGGTGTCTGACAGATTTTTGGAACAGTGGTCCGTGAAAATTTAAAGTTTAATTTTTAATTTGCAAAGCCCACTGGTCCATTCTGTGAGGGGGGCCATTTACAAAATGGGGTCACATGTGGGAGGGATCCACTGTTCTGGCACCATGGGGGATTTCTAAACGCACATGGCCCTCGATCCCATTCCAAACAAATTCTCTCTTCAAAAACTCAATGGCGCTCCTTCTCTTCAGAGCATTCTAGTTTGCCCACAGAGCACTTTACATTCACATTTGGGGTATTCCCATACTCAGAAGAAATGGTGTTACAAAGTTTGGGGGGGGGGGCATTTTCTTCTATTACTCCTTGTAAAAATGTAAAATAAAAATTCAAAAACCTGCTTTTTTGTTAAATATTTTTTTTTAATTTACACATCCGGCATCGGTGGGGTGTTAACCCTTTAAGGACTCAGCATTTTTCCATTTTTCATTTTAATTTTTTCCTCATCACTTCTAAAAATCATAACACTTTCAATTTTGCACATAAAATTCCATATGATGGCTTATTTTTTGCGCTACCAATTCTACGTTGCAGTGACATTAGTCATTTTACCAAAGAATCCACGGCGAAACGGAAAAAAAAATCATTGTGTTACAAAATTGAAGAAAAAATTTCATTTTGTAATTTTGTGGCTTCCGTTTCTACGCAGTGCATTTTTCAGTTAAAATGACACCTTATCTTTTTTCTGTAGGTCTATACTGTTAAAATGATACCCTACTTATATAGGTTTGATTTTGTCGTACTTCTGAAAAAAATCATAACTACATGCAGGAAAATGTATATGTTTAAAATTGTCATATTCTGACCCCTATAACTTTTTTATTTTTCCACGTACGGGGTGGTATGAGGACTCTTTTTTGCGCTGTGTTCTGAAGTTTTTATCGGTACCATATTTGCATTGATTGGACTTTTTGATCGCTTTTTATAATTTATACTTATATTTGTAGCCCAATTTCTCTCGAGTAAGGACATACCTCATATGTCCATGAAAAGTGTTCGGCGGGCGCAGTAGAGGGCTCAGAAGCGAAGGAGCGACAAGGGGATTTTGGAGAGTACGTTTTTCTGAAATGGTTTTTGGGGGGCATGTTGCATTTAGGAAGCCCCTATGGTACCAGAACAGCAAAAAATCCCCACATGGCATACCATTTTGGAAACTAGACCCCTTGGGGAATGTAACAAGGGGTAAAGTGAACCTTAATACCCCACAGGTGTTTCACGACTTTTGCATATGTAAAAAAAAAAATTTTTTTCCACTAAAATGTGTGTTTCCCCCCAAATTTCACATTTTTGCAAGGGTTAATAGCAGAAAATACCCCCCAAAATTTGTAACCCCATCTCTTCTGAGTATGAAGGTACCCCATAAGTGGACCTGAAGTGCACTACGGGCGAACTACAATGCTCAGAAGAGAAGGAGTCATATTTGGCTTTTGGAGAGCAAATTTTGGTCGGGGGGGCATGTCGCATTTAGGAAGCCCGTGGATGGCGTCCCTGCGGCTATCATTGACACTTCAAGAACGGAGCAGCCACAGCCCGCAGCGTGTGAGAAAGTTGACGGAGTGGTGGAGCGGGACAGCTGACAGCTCCCGCTCCACCATGCTAGCCGGAGCTTATAGCTTTTTCACTATGCGGCCGCTGCTGCTCTGCATACAAGGTTCTGATACTAGTATCAGGCCCTTGTATGCTAGTGTAGTGTAATGTGCATGGGCTGCCGCCGTAGCCCGACCGCACTGCGCCGCAGCCCGACCGCACTGCGCCGATATATAAAAAAGGGTCAGTCTGATGGTGCCTGAGCAATTGGCCGGCCATTGCAGGCCCCAGGGTGAGTGGCCCACCAGGAATTTTCTCAATATCACGCCAAGCCAGTCCGGCCCTGCCGGACAGCCACTGACTGTCCAGGCATGCTGGAGGTTTAGCAACAGCTGGAGACACCCTGTTTGGGAATCACTGGAGTAGAATATTTTTGGTAGCGGAGGCAATTGTAATGCTTGCATCCGAATCCACCCCTATGCAAACCCCTAATTTAGGCCTCAAATGGGCATGGCGCTCTCTCACTTCGGAGTCCTGTCATATTTCAAGGAAACAGTTTAGGGCTACATATGGGGTATTTCCATACTCAGAAGAAATAGTGTTACAAATTTTGGGGGGATTTTTTTTCCTTTTACCCCGTATGAAAAGGAAAAGTTGGGATCTACACCAGCCTGTTAGTGTAAACAATTTTTATGTTTTACACTAACATGCTGGTGTAGCCCTATATTTTTCATTTTCCCAAGAGGTAAAACCAAAAAACAACCCCCAAAATTTATAACGGAATTTCACCTGAGTACGGAAATACCACAAATGTCGATGTAAAATGCTCTGCGGGCGCACAAAGTTTGAAGTGAAAACAAAAAAAAAATGTTTTCACTAAAATTCCGGTGTTGCCCTAAATACGTAGATGTAAAGTGCTTTGTGGGTGCACAACAAGGCTCAGGAGTGAGAGTGCACTGTGTACATTTGAGGCCCAAATTGGTGATTTGTACAGGGGTGGCTGATTTTACAGCGGTTCTGACAAAAACGCAAAAAAAGAAAAATACCCACATATGACCTATTTTGGAAACTACACCCCTCACAGAACATAACAAGGGGTATAGTGAGCCTTAACACCCCACAGGTGTTTGACAAATGTTCGTTAAAGTTTGATGTGAAAATGAAAAAAAAAATGTTTTCACTAAAAGGCCGGTGTTACCCAAAATTTTCATTTTCACAAGGGAAAATAGGAAAAAGGCATGGAAATACCCCATATGTGGACGTAAAGTGCTCTGCTGGAGCACCACAATGCTCAGACAAGAAGGAGCTCCATTGGGCTTTTGGAGAGAGATTTTGTCCAGAATTGAAGGCCATGTGTGATTACCAAGTTCCCATAGTGCCAGAACAGTGGATTCCCCCCCCCCATATGTGACCCCATTTTGGAAACTACACCCCTCACGGAATGTAATAAGGGGTGCAGTGAGCATTTATACCAACAGGTGTCTGACAGATTTTTGGAACAGTGGTCCGTGAAAATTTAAAGTTTAATTTTTAATTTGCAAAGCCCACTGGTCCATTCTGTGAGGGGGGCCATTTACAAAATGGGGTCACATGTGGGAGGGATCCACGGTTCTGGCACCATGGGGGATTTCTAAACGCACATGGCCCTCGATCCCATTCCAAACAAATTCTCTCTTCAAAAACTCAATGGCGCTCCTTCTCTTCAGAGCATTCTAGTTTGCCCACAGAGCACTTTACATTCACATTTGGGGTATTCCCATACTCAGAAGAAATGGTGTTACAAAGTTTGGGGGGGGGGGGGGGGGGCATTTTTTTCTATTACTCCTTGTAAAAATGTAAAATAAAAATTCAAAAACCTGCTTTTTTGTTAAATATTTTTTTTTAATTTACACATCCGGCATCGGTGGGGTGTTAACCCCTTAAGGACTCAGCATTTTTCCGTTTTTCATTTTAATTTTTTCCTCATCACTTCTAAAAATCATAACGCTTTAAATTTTGCACATAAAATTCCATATGATGGCTTATTTTTTGCGCTACCAATTCTACTTTGCAGTGACATTAATAATTTTACCAAAGAATCCACGGCGAAACGGAAAAAAAAATCATTGTGTTACAAAATTGAAGAAAAAATTTCATTTTGTAATTTTGTGGCTTCCGTTTCTACGCAGTGCATTTTTCAGTTAAAATGACACCTTATCTTTTTTCTGTAGGTCTATACTGTTAAAATGATACCCTACTTATATAGGTTTGATTTTGTCGTACTTCTGAAAAAAATCATAACTACATGCAGGAAAATGTATATGTTTAAAATTGTCATATTCTGACCCCTATAACTTTTTTATTTTTCCACGTACGGGGTGGTATGAGGACTCTTTTTTTGCGCTGTGTTCTGAAGTTTTTATCGGTGCCATATTTGCATTGATTGGACTTTTTTGATCGCTTTTTATTCATTTTTTATGATATAAAAAGTGACCAAATATACGCTATTTTGGACTTGTAATTTTTTTTGCGTACGCCATTGACCGTGCGATTTAACTAAAGATATATTTTTATAGTTCAGACATTTACACAAGCGGCGATACCACATTTGTTTATTTTTATTTACAGAGTTTTTGTTATGGGAAAAGGGGGTGAATCAAACTTTTATTAGGGAAGGGGTTAAATGATCTTTATTAACTTTTTTTTTCACTTCTTTTTTTGCAGTGTTATAGCTCCCATAGGGAGCTCAGACTTGGAACAATCAAACGCCGATCGGACGTGACGGAGCAAGGTAAGTGGGCCTCCTCTCGTGTCCTAGATGATCGGGACATCGCGATTTTATCGTGATAGTCCCGATCAGCTCAACTGAGTTGCCGGGAAGCTTTTAGTCTGAAGGGTTAATAGCGTGCAGCACAACGATCTGTGCTGCGTGCTCTTAGCCCAGGGTCCCGACTATCAATAGCAGCCAGGACCGACCCGGTGTGATGCGGGGTCACGGCGTGACCCCGTTTTAAGGATCGGGCACAGGGCATATAGGTATGCCCTCCATCCTTAACCCCTTAAGGACCAGGCCATTTTACACCTTAGGACCGGAGCGTTTTTTGAACATCTGACCACTGTCACTTTAAACATTAATAACTCTGGAATGCTTTTACCTATCATTCTGATTCCGAGATTGTTTTTTTGTGACATATTCTACTTTATGTTATTGGTAAAATTTTGTCGATACTTGCATTGTTTCTTAGTGAAAAATTCCAAAATTTGCCTTAAAAAATTGAAAATTTTGCATTTTTCTAACTTTGAAGCTCTCTGCTTGTAAGGAAAATGGATATGCCAAATAAAAAGAAAATGTATTCACAAATACAATATGTCTACTTTTTGTTTGCATCATAAAATTGACGGGATTTTACTTTTGGAAGACATCAGAGGGCTTCAAAGTTCAGCAGCAATTTTCCAATTTTTCACAAAATTTTCAAACTCACTATTTTTCAGGGACCAGTTCAGGTTTGAAGTGGATTTGAAGGGTCTTCATATTAGAAATGCCCCACAAATGACCCCATTATAGAACTGCACCCCCCCAAAGTATTCAAAATGACATTCAGTCAGCGTTTTAACCCTTTAGGTGTTTCACAGGAATAGCAGCAAAGTGAAGGAGAAAATTCACCATCTTCATTTTTTACTCTCGCATGTTCTTGTAGACCCAATTTTTTCATTTTTACAAGGGGTAAAAGGAGAAAATTTATACTTATATTTGTAGCCCAATTTCTCTCGAGTAAGGACATACCTCATATGTCCATGAAAAGTGTTCGGCGGGCGCAGTAGAGGGCTCAGAAGCGAAGGAGCGACAAGGGGATTTTGGAGAGTACGTTTTTCTGAAATGGTTTTTGGGGGGCATGTTGCATTTAGGAAGCCCCTATGGTACCAGAACAGCAAAAAATCCCCACATGGCATACCATTTTGGAAACTAGACACCTTGGGGAATGTAACAAGGGGTAAAGTGAACCTTAATACCCCACAGGGGTTTCACGACTTTTGCATATGTAAAAACAAAAAAAATTTTCACTAAAATGTGTGTTTCCCCCCAAATTTCACATTTTTGCAAGGGTTAATAGCAGAAAATACCCCCCAAAATTTGTAACCCCATCTCTTCTGAGTATGAAGGTACCCCATAAGTGGACCTGAAGTGCACTACGGGCGAACTACAATGCTCAGAAGAGAAGGAGTCATATTTGGCTTTTGGAGAGCAAATTTTGGTCGGGGGGGCATGTCGCATTTAGGAAGCCCCTATGGTGCCACAACAGCAAAAAACCCTCACATGGCATACCATTTTGGAAACTAGACCCCTTGAGGAACGTAACAAGGAATAAAGTGAGCCTTAATACCCCACAGGGGTTTCACGACTTTTGCATATGTAAAAAAATATATATATTTTTTCACTAAAATGTGTGTTTCCCCACAAATTTCACATTTTTGCAAGGGTTAATAGCAGAAAATACCCCCCAAAATTTGTAACCCCATCTCTTCTAAGTATGAAGGTATACCATAAGTGGACCTGAAGTGCCCTACGGGCGAACTACAATGCTCAGAAGAGAAGGAGTCATATTTGGCTTTTGGAGAGCAAATTTTGCTCGGGGGGCATGTCACATTTAGGAAGCCCCTATGGTGCCAGGACAGCAAAATAACCCCAACATGGCATACCATTTTGGAAACTAGACCCCTTGAGGAACGTAACATGGGGTACAGTGAGCATTTACCCCCCACTGGTGTCTGTCAGAACTTTGGAACAGTGGGCTGTACAAAAATTTTTTTTTCACAGCCCACTGTTCCAAAGATCTGTCAGACACCAGTGGGGTGTAAATTCTCACTGCACCCCTCATTACATTCCGTGAGGGGTGTAGTTTCCGAAATGGGGTCACATGTGTTTTTTTTTTTTGCGTTTGTCAAAATCGCTGTAACAATCAGCCACCCCTGTGCAAATCACCTCAAATGTACATGGTGCACTCTCCCTTCTGGGCCTTCTTGTGCGCCCCAGAGCACTTTGCGCCCACTTATGGGGTATCTCCGTAGTCGGGAGAAATTGCATTACAAATTTTGGGGGGCGTTTTTCCCTTTTACCTCTTGTCAAAATGAAAAGTATAGGGCAACACCAGCGTGTTAGTGTAAAAAATTTATTTTTTTACACTAACATGCTGTTGTAGACCCCAACTTTACCTTTTCATAAGGGGTTAAAGGAGAAAAAGCCCCCCAAAATTTGTAACACAATTTCTCCCGAGTACGGCGATACCCCATATGTGACCCTAAACTGTTGCCTTGAAATACGACAGGGTTTCAAAGTAAGAGCGCCATGCGCATTTGAGGCCTGAATTAGGGATTTGAATAGGGGTGGACATAGGGGTATTCTACGCCAGTGATTCCCAAACAGGGTGCCTCCAGCTGTTGAAAAACTCCCAGCATGCTTGGACAGTCAATGGCTGTCCGGCAATACTGGGAGTTGTTGTTTTGCAACAGCTGGAGGCTCCATTTTGGAAACAGTGGCGTACCGGACGTTTTTCATTTTTATTGGGAGGGGGGCTGTGTAGGGGTATGTGTATATGTAGTGTTTTTTACTTTTTATTTTATTTTGTGTTAGTGTAGTGTAGTGTTTTTATGGTACAGTCACATGGGCGGGGGGTTACAGGAGTTTCCCGCTGCGAGTTTGAGCTGCCGCGCAAAATTTGCTGCATCGCAAACTTGCAGCCTGATACTCACTGTAAGCCCCCTGCCCATGTGAATGTACCCTGTACATTCACAGGGGGGGGGACCTCCAGCTGTTACAAAACTACAACTCCCAGCATGCACAGTTTATCAGTGCATGCTGGTAGTTATAGTTTTGCAACAGCTGGAGGCACACGGTTGGGAAACACTGAGTTAGGAAACAGACAATGTTTCCCAACCAGTGTGCCTCAAGTTGTTGCAAAACCACAACTCCCAGCATTCTCAGGCATGCTGGGAGTAGTAGTTCGGCAACATCTTTAGAGCCAGATGTTGCCGAACTACAACTCCCAGCATGCTGGGAGTTGTAGTTTTGCAACATCTGGAGGACTACAGTTTGCAGACCACTAATACAGTGGTTCCCAATCTGTGCCCTTCCAGATGTTGCAAAACTACAACTCCCAGTATGCCAAAACTGTCCAGGCATGCTGGGAGTTGTAGTTCTGCAACATCTGAAGGGCCAGATGTTACAGAACTACAACTCCCAGCATGCCTGGACAGTAAGGGCATGCTGAGGATGTGAAGTTTTGCAACATCTGGAAGGGCACAGTGGTCTCCAAACTGTGGACCTCCAGATGTTACAAAACTGCAACTCCCAGCATGCCCAGACGCCAAGAGCTGTCTGGGCATGCTGGGAGTTGTAGTTTACAGGGTCCCATTACAGCAATGCATGTCGCTTTACGGCGACGTGCATTGCTGTAAAGGGCCCGACCGCGGCTGAAGATCTACGGTACTCACCTGTCGCCGCAGCCGCCATCTTCCTCGCCGGGATCCGGGTCTTCAGGGACGAGGTAAGTACCGGGGCCGGTCCCCAGCACTCCCCCGTCCCCCGCCGCGTCCTCCGGTCTTCCTCCCGTCCTCTCCGGACTTCAAGGGGCCGGGCAGGACGGGAGGAAGTAACTGCCCCCCCCCTTGCGATTGGTCGGTTAGTTAACCGACGGATCGCAGGGGATCGGAGGAGGTGGCAGGCTTGCCACCTCGCTCCTAGTCTTCAGCATGGTCCTGGCTGTCTGTGACAGCCGGGATCATGCGAAATTAGCGGGCGGTCGGGTCCCAGAGACCCGATCAGCCCGGTATCGCCGCAGATCGCAAGGGCGATTTCCCTTGCGATTTGCGGCGATCGCCGACATGGGGGGCCTACATGGCTCCCCTCGGCGTTTGCCCTGGATGCCTGCTGAAGGATTTCAGCAGGCATCCAGTTCCGATCTCTGCCCGGCGAGCGGCAGAGATCGGAAATACAACAGGACGTTCTCTAACGTCCTTAGGCATTAAAGCCCAGGTAGTGGGGACGTTGGACAACGTCCTATGTCCTTAACAGGTTAAGAGGTTAAGGCTCACTGTACCCATTGTTAAGTGCCTTGAGGGGTGTAGTTTCCAAAATAGTATGCCATGTGTTTTTTTCTTTTTTGTTTTGTTATTGCGGCACCTTAGGGGCTTCCTAAATGTGACATGCCCCCCAAAAACCATTTCAGCGAAATTTGCTTTCCAAAAGCCAAATGTGACTCCTTCTCTTCTGAGCATTTTAGTGTGCCAGCAGAGCACTTGACATACACACATGGTGTATTTCCATACTCAGAAGAAATGAATTACAAATTTTGGGACATTTTCCCATATTACCCTTGTAAAAATTTAAAATTTGGGGAAAAAACAGCATTTTAGTGAAAAAAAAATTGTCATTTACACATCTGACTTTAACAAAAAGTTGTCAAACACCTGTGGGGTTTTAAGGCTCACTGTACCTCTTGTTACGTGCCTTGAAGGGTGTATTATTATTTTTTTGCTGTTCTGGCACTATAGGGGCTTCCTAAATGCGACATGCCCCCCAAAACCATTTCACCTAAATTCCCTCTCCAAAATCCCATTGTTGCTCCTTCCCTTCTGAGCCTTGTAGTGCGCCAGCAGAGCGCTTTACATCCACATATGAGGTATTTCCTTTTTCAAGAGAAATTGGGTTACACATTTTGGAGGTCTTTTTCCCCTTTTACATCTTGCACAAATTAAAAAAAAATGGGTATACAAGAACATGCGAGTGTAAAAACTGAAGATTTAGATTTTTCTCCTTCACTTTGCTGATATTCCTGTGAAACACCTAAAGGGTTAACAAACTTTCTGAATTTCATTTTGAATACTTTGAGGGGTGCAGTTTTTATAATGGGGTAATTTATGGGGTATTTCTAACATGAAAGCCCCTTAAATCCACTTCAAACTGAACTGGTCCCTGAAAAATTACGATTTTGAATTTTTCGTGAAAAATTGGAAAACTGCTGTTGAACTTTAAAGCCCCCTGATGTCTTCCAAAAGTAAAAACATGTCAACTTCATGATGCCAACATAAAGTAGACATATTGTATGTCAATATATAATTTATTTGGGATGTCCATTTTCCTTACAGTATAAGCAGAGAGCTTCAAAGTAAACAAAAATGCAAAATGTTCAAATTTTTCATCAAATTTTTTAATTTTTCACCAAGAAATGATTCAAGTATCGTGAAAATTTACTACTAGCAGAAAACTAGAATATGTAATGAAAAAACTATTTTGGAATCAGAATGAAAAGTAAAAGCATCCCAGAGTTATTAATGCTTAAAGGGACAGTGGTCAGATTTGCAAAAAATGCTCTGGTCCTTAAGGTGAAAATGGGATTGGTCCTTGAGGGGTTAATCAGGATTGAGTAGCTATACACCACATTCACTTAAAACACAAATAGCATGCCTAGATGTATTGTTAGGTGCAATGATTTGCATGATAATATCTAAAGTGTGTCTTGAAACTGAGATTAATAGCGGAATGGCGGAATGATTTATTGAGAACTCAAAGATTCTAAAAAGGTCTGAAAACACATTAATGAAAAATATGGACTTGAGGGCATGTTTGTAAGCACCACTTTATAAACGGGTATTCCAGTTTTTTTATTTTTTATTTGACCATGCTACAGGGGCTGTAAAGTTAGTGTAGTTCATAATATAGTATCTTTACCTGTGTGCAGGGCTGGACTGGCTCTCGGGCACAGCAGGCATTTGCCTGGTGGACCGGGCCGTCCGGCTGCCCTTTAACAGTAACACATGGGTGTCATGCGGTGCCGCCCGCCGCGGCCGCCATTTAAGAGAGGTATCCGGCGGTCACTGTAGTTAAAGCAGAGTTATGTGCAGTTATGTGCAGCGCAGGCTAGGCTGGCCACCTGTGCTGCTGCCTCAGCGCTGAGCTGAACACGAGTTGCACCTGACACAAGGAGCCTGGTAAGGACACATGCCTTGGCTATATTAACTAGCCACCTCACGGCACATGGGTGGCCGCTTTAAGAGCTCAGTCATGTGACATGAGGTGGCTGGTAAATAGACTTGCTGCGCAGGTATGTGTCCTTACCACGACCTTCACATCGGGCATTGTAAGGAGCAGAGCAATCAGACTCCAGCAGAAGAGGATATCACCACTGAATGAGCAGGTGAGTATGTGTTTTTGTTTTGTTTTTTTTTTTTTAGTTTTTTATGTTTTTTTTTTAAACTTGGCAAATCTTGGCAATAGGGGCTGCTGATTTTACTAGTTTAACTGCAAATGTCCCGCATAAACTATTTCCAGGGAGACACAGATGGATACAATTGCGGCATACCTTTTGATGCTTTTTAGCAGCACTGATCAGGCAAAAAAAATACTGTATGCCATGGTCAGCAACAGTCAGATAGGCATGGCTATGCCCCTCTGCCACCACGCCTATCCCTATATATTTCAGTGCTGGGACCGATGTGTGATTACCCAAAGGTTCCAGCTTATGCGCCCCTGATCATTGTTACATGCGAGTTGCGAGTTTTCAGAGCTCACTTCCGATGGCCCCAGTGTGCCTGTGTAATACTGGAGGCAGAGGGTGAGCCAGGATGACACTGGTCTTTTTTTCTAAAGTTGTGTGTGCAGCGGGAGCGATCACTTGTTCTAAAAACACGTCGCCTGCACGTAAGAATGATCAGAGTAGCATGCGCTGGGACCTGTGCGTAATCACACAGCAGTCCCAGCACTGACATACAGGGGATAGGCGTGGCGGCCGCAGGGCATAGCCACGCCTATCTGACTGTTGCTGACCGCAGATTAAAGCATACTACCTAAAAGGGGCTTCTGCTACTACTAAAGGGGGCTGCTGATATTACAACCTAAAGGAGGCTGCTTCTACTAGTACCTAAAGGAGCTACTACTACATAAAGGGGGCTGCGGTAACTACAACTTAACGGAGTCTGCTACTACTACATACAGGGTACTACCACTATATACAAAAGGCTACTTGTCAGGAATAGCTCTGCTATGCCTGTTTAGTCTGGACTGGTTTTCCCTTAAGTTTTCCCTCAGTCAAGATGGTGGATTGTGTCTCAGCCGGGTGCCATCTTACTTCCTGTCTGATATATAAACCCCTCAGGCCTGTTGCTCAGTGCTTGAGTATTGTGTCTGTGTTCCTGCCTGTACAGTCCTCTAGCCTGGAACTTGCTCTCTGTCTTGTTCCTCCACTTGCAGTTTACCCTGCTAACTTTGTGTACCTGTTGATGGATTATCAAGTCTCCTCCTGATACCTCGCCTGGATCTCTGCTTATCTTCCTGCTACTCCTGTGCAAGTCTCCTGCATTTTGGCCTAGTCTCTGCCATAGGTCTCCAGCAGTATCCACCAGTACCGTGACAGGATACTCAAGCCTAAAATGGAGTCCGCCGGGACTGGGAGTTCGGAGGTTCGCATTAAGCAGCTACAGACTACTCTGGCTTATATGCACACCGAGATGCAGGTGTTAAAAAACAAATATGATGCCTTTGAAGGACAGACTTCTCACAACGTCCACATTTATGGACAAACAATTCAAGAGCTTCGTGGGACAGTGCAAACATTATCTGACCGGATAGCCCACTTGGAGGCTCAAGCTTCTGTACCATCTATTTCCGTGCCTGTCATGAGTCCTAAGTTGCTGCCGTTCAGATTTGGCAGAGACCGCGACAAATTCCGGGGATTCCTCAATCAATGCAGGCTATACTTTGCTGCAAATTCAACCCAGTTTCCTACTGACCGGTCTAAAGTCCTGTGTATCATTATGCTGCTGACACATAAAGCCATTGCCTTGGCTAGTCCACTGATTGAGACCCAAGAACAACCTTGAAGATTTCATCGACACCATGAGTCAAATGTTTGATGACCCTAATCGAGGTGCTACGGCTGAAGCAGTACTACTAGCAAGGCAGACGCCCTTTCACAGAGTATGCGATGGAGTTCAAGAGGTGGGCTATCGACACTGATTGGAATGACGCAGCGAAAATGTCTTTTTTTAGGAAAGGACTCTCCAGCACATTAAAAGATGAACTTGCCCGTGCAGAGGCCCCTTTAGGCTTAGACACCTTTATTAACCATTGTATTAGGATTGACACCCGACTTTCTGAACGACGACAAGAGAAATGGGCTACCTTGAATTTTGATACTAAGTAGTACCCTTCTTTCCCCGTCACTATCTCTAAGGAACCGCAAGGAAAGATTCAAAGGGAATCGGGAAGTGAGCCGATGCAAGTAAATTCCATACTAAGGCGTGAAAGCGTTGACAGAAGAGAGCATAGACTCCGGGAAAGTTTATGCTTCTACTGCGGAAAATCTGATCACTTTCTTATCAACTGCCCTAGCCGTCCTCGGAGATTGGTGGCAGCCATTACGGATCCTGACTTTGTGGACGGGGAATCAATTGTTTCTGAAACAGAATTATCAGAGAAAGCAGCTATCCATTCCATCTCATCGGTGGCCCCTCATATTAAGAAAGAAAATAAAGATTCCTACTGCCTTCTTCCTATTAAGTTTCTGACTAATTCTCAGTGGATTTCTACCTCTGCTATGGTGGACTCTGGGGCTAGTGGCAATTTCATGAACCTTTCTTTTGCCCAAAAGCATGGGGTCAGATTTAACAAAAAGCTTTAACCCGTAGTAATGGAAACCGTTGATGGATCTAAACTGAGCCCTGGGCCTGTGGATCAAGTGATGGAACCACTTGAGATCATTATAGCACCCCAGCACCGTGAAGTCCTCTCATTCCTGTTGATCTCGTCTCCACATTTTCCTGTTATTTTAGGCCTACCATGGTTGCAAGCAAAGAATCCTGTCATAAACTGGGAAGCTAAAGAAATAAGTTTCCCTGGGGAGAATGGTCTTTTGACAGAGCACTCTGAACAAGATTCTAAAGAACCAGTTGAAGATAATAAAAGGGTAGAATTACCCTCTATATGTAAGGATTATGCAGACATGTGCGAGAAACAAAATGCAGACAAGCTTCCTCCACATCGATCTTATGACTGCCCCATAGAATTGCTTCCTGGTGCCCCTATACCCTTTGGACACATTTACCCTTTGGCAGACCCTGAACTAAAAGCCCTCAAGGACTACATAGAAGAAAATCTGGCTAAGGGGTTCATCCGCCCATCCTCCTCACCTGCAGGGGCTCCCATATTCTTTGTCAAAAAGAAGGACGGTTCTCTAAGACCTTGCATTGATTACAGGGAACTTAACAAAGTTACAATCAAGAACCACTACCCTCTAGCATTGATTCCGGAGCTCTTGGAGAGAGTGCGACATGCAAAAGTGTTCACCAAGTTAGACCTGCGTGGCGCTTATAACTTGGTCCGCATAAGATCCGGAGATGAATGGAAGACAGCGTTTAGGTCACGTTATGGACATTTTGAATATCTTGTTATGCCATTTGGTCTTTGGCACGCCCCTGCTACCTTCCAACATCTCATCAATGATATCTTCAGAGACCTTTTGGATCAGTTTGTAGTTATCTATTTGGATGATATCTTAATTTTCTCCAACTCTATGGAAGAACATCAGAGACAAGTGAAACTTATTCTGGACCGTTTAAGGGAGAACCAACTCTACATTAAAATTGAAAAATGTGAATTTCATCAGACTGAAATCCAATTTCTGGGTTATATAATTTCACCCCGTGGTCTACACATGGACTCTAGCCAGATTAAAGCAATAGTAGACTGGCCTACCCCCAAAAACATAAAAGATGTTCAACGTTCCATAGCTGTTGCCAATTTCTATAGACGTTTTATTAGAAATTTCTCAGAGATCATTGCTCCTATTACACAGTTGACTAAGAAAAGAAATGCCTTTGCCCGGTCTTCTCAAGCACAATAATCCTTTTGTCTCCTAAAGTCTAAGTTCACTACAGTCCCAGTGTTAATTCCTCCCGACCCAGAATGTGCCTTCATTGTGGAAGTAGATGCTTCAGACTGTGCTATAGGGGCTATTCTGTCACAGAGAACAGGAGACACAGGTTTATTGCATCCCTGTGCCTTTTTCTCCCGACGTTTATCACCCGCTGAGAAGAACAATGATGTGGGGAATAAAGAACTTATCAACCGCCTTTCACCCACAATCTAATGGACAAACTGAGCGCACAAATCAGACCCTGGAACAGTACTTGCGATGCTATATCTGTCATTTACAAGATGATTGGGTCGATCTGCTCCCGGTAGCTGAGTTTTCCTATAATAACTCCCAAAATGCCTCCACTAAGCAAACTCCTTTTTTTACGAATTTGGGATATCACCCAAATATTCTACCCAAATTCCCTGCTGTTTCACCTATGCCTGCAGTTGCGGAAAGGATCTCTAAGTTACAGCAAAATTTGGAACTAATCAAAACAACATTAGAGAAGGCTCAAGAAAATTACAAGAAGGCGGGAGGTAAATTTTGTAGGCACCAATGTTTAAGGTAGGAGATAAAGTATGGCTCTCCACCAGAAATTTTAAACTTAAGGTGCCTTCTCCAAAACTGGGACAGAAGTTTATTGGGCCCCGGATTATTAGTCCAGTAGCTGTTCGGCTCCAACTCCCACGATACATGAAGATTCATCCTGTTTTTCATGTGTCTCTGTTAAAACCTGTTGTGCTCAACCCTTTTCCGGAACGTATTACTTCTCCTCCTGATGCAGTGGAGGTAGATGGGCAAGAACAGTTTATTGTAGAAGAAATCTTGGGCTCTAGAATTTTCAGGAACCAACTACAGTACCTTGTTAAGTGGCAAGGTTATGTGCCTGAAGAAAATTCTTGGGAACCTGTGAGTATTATTAATGCTTCCCGACTGATCAAACAGTTTCATCAAAGACATCCTGGGAGGCCGTCGCAGGTCACGTCCACAGGCCGCTGTTGAGGTGGGAGTAATGTCAGGAATAGCTCTGCCATGCCTGTTTAGTCTGGACTGGTTTTCCCTTAAGTTTTCCCTCTGTCAAGATGGTGGATTGTATCTCAGCCGGGTGCCATCTTACTTCCTGTCTGATATATAAACCCCTCAGGCCTGTTGCTCAGTGCTTGAGTATTGTTTCTGTGTTCCTGCCTGTACAGTCCTCTAGCCTGGAACTTGCTCTCTGGCTTGTTCCTCCACTTGCGGTTTACCCTGCTAACCTTGTGTACCTGCTGACGGATTATCAAGTCTTCTCCTGATACCTCGCCTGGATCTCTGCTTATCTTCCTGCTACTCCTGTGCAAGTCACCTGCATTTTGGCCTAGTCTCCGCCATTGGTCTCCAGCAGTATCCACCAGTACCGTGACACTACTATTTACAGGGGGACCTACCTACAGGAATTAACCCCTACTTATAGGGGGCTGCTAATGCCTACATTGAATAACTATCTATAGGGGGCAGCTATCTACAGGGCGATCTCCCTACAGGTGGTGCCGACCTACTCGGGGCCCTTGTGTAATGGGAAACTATGTGAAAGAACCTGTCTACCTACTAGAGCAATCTAACTACTTAATGAGGCGGACCTACCTACTCTTCACCAACCCACCTATCTACCCATTTTACTGTGTGGGACACCCAGGGGATTATTACTGTTTGGAGGGCTGTAGGTGCTAGAAAATGTTGTAGCCTAAAATGTTTGTCTGGCAGGTTCTGTGGAGACGAGTTGTGGCTGGAAGAAATCATCATGATGGTCTGGGCTGTATGAAAAGAAAAAAAAGGAAAAGGGAACGACTACAATTACAAAAGATGTCACCTGCGAGTCACCTGTAACTGTATGTAATCACTGCAGAGCCTGTGTAGAGCTAATATTACCACTATATAGTAATTTTATGGAGGGAATATTTCCTCCTTTTATATCAGTAATATTGCTGTCAGTATACAGGATTTGGTCAGTAACACTACGATGGTAATATGTATGATAATATTCCTCCTTGTATACTGGTATTATTGGTAATATTGGTCAGTATACAGGATTTGGTCAGTAACAGTATGATGGTAATATGTATAGAGACAATATTCCTCCTTGTATACTGGTATTATTGGTAATATTGGTCACAGTATACAGGATCAGGACAGTAACTGTATGATGGTAATGTGTCTGATGATAATATTCCTCCTTGTATACTGGTAATCTTGGTCAGTATACAGGATTTGGTCAGTAACTGTATGATGGTAATATGTATGATAATATTATTCCTCCTTGTATATGATGATAATATTCCTCCTTGTATACTGGTAATCTTGGTAATATTAGTCACAGTATACAGAATTTGGTCAGTAACAGTATGATGGTGAGAATATCGTCACAGCACAGAAGAACAGAGATCCGGATATTTGGAGATTCAGGAATTTATTATGCACCACATATTGTACAAGTGTAGCGTTTTGGCAATGTGCCTTTAGCAATATGCTTGTCAAAGGCACATCGCCAAAACGTTGCACTTGTACACTATGTGGTGCATAATAAATCCCTGAACATCCTAATATCCGGATTTCTGGTCTTCTGTGCTGTGACCATATGCTACATTTGGAACTATTGAACAAGCATTGGCTAGCTTGTAGGTCACCTCCACGTACCTGAAGCAGTTTGGTGCTGACTCCTATTTGCTAGTGTGATGGTGAGAATAATTTTTTTTATATACCGTAGTTTTTTGGTAACTATTACGGCGCTTTATCAAAACCTGTGTAGAGGAAAAGTTGACCAATTGACCATAGCAACCAATCAGATTGCCTGTTTAAGTTTTAAAAAGTGTGATAAAAATTTAAAAGAATGGGAGCTCTACATGAAACAGAAGAGCCTAGCCGAGGATACTGGGTTGCATATAACCCGATGTCCCAAAAATATAGAGGAAAAGCAATTGGAGTAAAAACAGTCCTTCTAGGCTAGGGTATATGTTAGTGGAAATAGAGAGAGAAGGAAAAAAAAATAAAGAGGAGATAATAGAAAGATAAGTACTAGTGAAAGAGTCCAGTATTTAGAAAATTACATTTTATTAAATAATTAAATGTATGTTGTGAGGTCTTTAAGCACGGCCCTTGCTCTAGACGTATCACAATTTAAATGCATAAAGTACATAAAATACCAATTAGTGATAAATAAAATACATGGATAAAAAATGACTGGATACTGAATACAACAGTTCGAACTTCTGATGCACCTGATACAATATAAATATTCTAGGTTTGGTTACTGCAGCTGATAAAGTATGTACAGTAAGTAAGTTGCTGGCACGGATGGCACCGCACAAAATTCGCTGATCACTGCAACTTTTCAAATGTCTTTGTAATGATGTTTGGTAGCGCTACTGTCGTTGTAAATGCAGGTAATACTTAGCTGCTGGTACAAACGGCGCTGCACCAGAGAACGTAGGCATATGCAGCTAGTATGAGTAATTGACAGCGCTGGATGTCCTCTGTTTGGTGCCCACTCAGTCTTGTTGGCGCATCATTACTGGTACAGGGGATTGTAATATATCCTGGGCGCAATAGTACGCTGGGGTCCTCTGTTTAGAATGTCCCCCTTACCCTGACGGCACAGGGACAGTAGAAGGTAATGAAAGTTTGGCACTTTGTGGGTTCAGGCTACAGGCTAGACGCGTTTCGAGGAGCCACGTCCCCTTTTTCAATAGTAGTAGGTCTGGTTAGTTGGAACCAGACCTACTACTATTGAAAAAGGGGACGTGGCCCCCCGAAACGAGTCTAGCCTGTAGCCTGAAGCCACCTATGATTGCACTTACTGATACCGAAGATCCATCGAAATACCCGCAGCAAGTTTGTAATACATTTTATACAGACATTGCTCCACTGGCCAGCTACCTGTGATCGGCATAGCCGGCAAGAGGCACAAACTTTCATTACCTTCTACTGTCCCTGAGCTGTCAGGGTAAGGGGGACATTCTAAACAGAGGACCGCAGCGTACTATTGCGCCCAGGATATATTACAATTCCCTGTACCAGTAATGATGCGCCAATAAGACTGAGTGGGCACCAAACAGAAGACATCCAGCGCTGTCAATTACTCATACCAGCTGCATATACCTACGTTCTCTGGTGCAGCGCCGTTTATACCAGCAGCTAAGTATTGCCTACATTTACAATGACAGTAGCGCTACCAAACATCATTACAAAGACATTTGAAAAGTTGCAGTGATCAGCTAATTTGGTGCGGTGCATCAGAAGTTAGAACTGTTGTATTCAGTATCCAGTCATTTTTTATCCATGTATTTTATTTATCACTAATTGGTATTTTATGTACTTTATGCAGTTAAATTGTGATACATCTAGAGCAAGGGCCGTGCTTAACATACATTTAATTACTCAATAAAACATAATTTTCTAAATACTCTCTCACAAGTACTTATTTCTCTTATCTCCTCTTTAAAAAAATGTTTTCCCTCTCTCTCTCTTTCCACTAACATATACCCTAGCCTAGAAGGACTGTTTTTACGCCAATTGCTTTTCCTCTCATTTTTAAAAAGGCCTATGAAAAATTAAAGGGGTATTCCAGGCAAAAACTTTTTTTATATATATCAACTGGCTCCGGAAAGTTAAACAGATTTGTAAATTACTTCTATTAAAAAATCTTAATCCTTCCAATAGTTATTAGCTTCTGAAGTTTTCTGTCTAACTGCTCAATGATGATGTCACGTCACGGGAGCTGTGCATGATGGGAAAATATCCCCATAGGAGCTGCACATCTCCTGGGACGTGAGTCATCAGAAAGCAGTTAGACAGAAAACAACAACTCAACTTCAGAAGCTAATAACTATTGGAAGGATTAAGATTTTTTAATAGAAGTAATTTACAAATCTGTTTAACTTTCCGGAGCCAGTTGATATATAAAAAAAAGTTTTTGCTTGGAATACCCCTTTAAAGAAGTGATCTGATTGGTTGCTATGGACAACTAGTCAACGTTTCCTCTGCACAGGTTTTTGATAAATATCCCACTATATGATTTATTTAGAGTTACATGTGTTTACCATAGCAAATGTTCTTACCTAAGTTAATGTTTATATTAGTTAGTTTTTGCATTGTCATATTCTGTGGCCCCATAAGATAAGTTTATACACCAGGGTTTCCCAACCAGGGTGCCTCTAGCTGTTGCAAAACTACAACTCCCAGCATGCCCGGACAGCCTTCGGCTGGGAGTTGTAGTTTTGCAACTGCTAGATGCACCCTGGTTGGGAAACACTGTTATACACTGTAGACATCGGGTATAGCTCCCTGTTGTCCATTACATAAAGAGTGAAGACTAGAATAACTTCAAGTACTCACCTAGTCCAGGGAGTGCGGTACCGCACGTCCAGTGTGCACACAGGCAGCAGAGCAGCAGGCAGCGGCAGCAGCATGCGTTCATAGCGGCGAGTGCCCCGTAAAGTCCCGTCTGCGGTGTTGTCGGTGTGTACACACTCCTATTCCCAGCAGCCGTCACTACCCTACCTGGAGTGCAGGACGCCGCACCCACACCGTTCCCTCCCACACCTTGTGTTATCGTGTCAGTCTAGAGCTGGCAGGTAAATGGGCAGGTGCTGGTGACATCAGGAAGTGGCCGGTGTGGGGTCTGTGCCCAGTGCTGCCCACCATAGCGTCTGTACTGCTCTGAGAGGACAGGGAGCAGTCACCTCATACATTGTTTTGATTGAGGGGAAGAGGACGTGACTATACTGACAGGATTAACCCTTGCCTTCTAATCCCTACCTCTCATTTCTTCTCACTGCAGCTTCCTAGGAAGTGGCCGCTGGTCTCCTCCTGCTCCGCCATGCTATTGGTGTCTGTCACTGCTGCCAGGCTTGCTATTGGCTGCCAGTTGGGGGCTTCTGTCAGGGCTGCGCTCTCATTGGTCCACTTTCTTCCGCTTCTGTAGCAACGGGCCTGCGTTCCGATACACTAAAAGCATGTTCTGGGCGCATGGAGAGGTGGTGGTACGCTCAAGAGCTATTTTTGGAAGTGGCGGTACTGAGTACCGGTGCGTACCGGCCCACTTAAAGCACTGGGTGCATTGAAATTTCACCTGGACTGTGAAATTGTGGTGGAATATAAAGTCTTAGAACAGAAATGACCCCCAAGGTGTAATCTAGGTAAGATACATAGGAAAGCGCTGCATATTTAGAGCAGACAGACTTGACTGTACTTTATAGACACAGACACATCACCAATTAACATTAATGTACAAAGGAGGAAAGCATTTACTGTACACATTCAAACTTTTGCTATATAAGTACAATCTGCTCATAAATACATTTATATACTAGGTTTGCCTAGAAAGAGTTTGTACATATGTGCTGAATTTATATTCACTGAGTCTCACACTTGCTAAATCTAGCCTTGTCTCTATCATATTGTTGCCATAGAAACTAGGACGAAAGGGAATCAATCTGTATTCCCAGCTCAATGAAGGCATGCGTTCTGGTGCAAGGGCTCTATTGTACAATACTCTCTAGGCAAAAGGCATCTTGATGTGATGTGATGTGATTTGAGAACTTGCATCCTTTGGCTTCAGTTTTATTTATGATTTTTCATCAGACATTACAAAGTCTGCTCACCTTCTACTTTCCTAATGTATTTCATATCATATGTAAGTGTTAGGAAATTACCTGTCAATCTCTGTGAAAAAGGGAAATTATATGGCTTGAAAGCAACGATAACTCATTGTTACAGCATTGGACTAATGAATCAGAGAAATATTGTGTTTTTACATATAAAATCAAGAATTTATTGTAAGAAGTGAGTGGGTATAAGAATATACTGTATCTATAGGAAACGTTTGTATTCAGTATATTTAATGGATCCTGTGGGCAAGCAGTTTTTTTCTTTTTGTTCTGACTTTTTGACTGGAACTAGTAACAATAAATCCCTCACAAAAAGGAGATTGGCAGCTGTCAAAATTAAACGTGTTCAAAGGAATAATTATTATTCAATTTAGATGACCAATTTCTGCTATATTTCTGTTCACAATATACGGCTAAAAACTGTTTTTTTTTTTTTTTATAAAACCAGTTTAAATTACAAATGTATTTTAAGATTTTTTTTTTTTGCATTTGGACTAGTTTTTTTGGGCTCATTTTTGGACTGTCGCAAAAGCTATAGCCCACTAAACAGTCTAGGACAAAGTTTGGCCCATTTTGTGGCCCACCATTCAGCCCAAAATACATAAGTGGGCCAAATAAAGGACCTACCACAAATATTTTAGGGTTCACAAAAGGGTCCATAAAACTGTGGAATAACATTAGTCTTTGAATACGAGTGTTGCTGCCATACTCACAGTTGCTTGGGCTGACTTTTGACCTCTGGTACTTGCTGCCACTGATACTGCTGGTCTTTAAGATAGTATGCATTAAAGCCAATTTTACCAAAATTTTCAGCTATAACCAAAAACAGAGTAGTAGAAACAGGATGTAAAACAAAAGATAAAAATCTGAGACTGTTGACTGTTAAAGTAGAATACGGTAATACAGTACCTGTGTAATCAGCAGCAAGCATGGGATCTTGTAGCTGTCAGAGAATGAAATAAAGCAGTCTCGGACTACTGAATGCTTACTGCGAGTAGGCTACAGCCAAAACTAACATTTTACATAACTCCTTTGTATATGAAGAGCTCTTTCCTGCTTTCACTAGATAAAGGCCGATTGAATGTCACGCCGTCACATCCCCTCCCATAGACATGAATGGAGGGGACGTGGTGTGACATCACAAGGGGGCATGGCATGATGCCACATCTTCAGTCCCGTAAACACAAAGGTTTACGAGACTGGCGCAGCAGCCAAGCATAGAATGTGGGTGCTGCACGGAGATCGCAGGGGTCCCAGCTGGGGGCCCCCCGCAATCAGACATCTTATTCCCTATCCTTTGGATAGGGCATAAGATATCTATGGCCAGAATACCCTTTTAACTCACATAACTGCAGTGGTGCAATCTATGTGCTCATTAACAGAATGGTGGGGGGCTAGTAAATAAACACTCATTTCATTGGCTAAGGGAACATTCACATAGCTTATAACTGCATGATTTTCGGCACAGAAGCCATGCCGATTCTGTGCCAAAAGCCCCATTATGTCGTGGTTTAAAAACCCTGCTCCCATTGGCTGCACTAGGAGACAGGGAAGAAGTGATATGTCGCTACTTTTTTGTGCGGTTACGTGCTGAAGCAAATCACTGCACACAAGCCAGATTATGGCCATTTGCACATGTCTTACCTTAGAAATTTATAGGAGTAAATGTTTTTCAAATATGCCACAGGTCCTCATTAAAGTTATTGGCCCTGATTTACTATTGCAAACCCGACATGTTTTGTCGGGTTGTGCGCATTTTTCGGTCGAATTGCGCCTGATATTCTGTCTGCGCCAGAATATGCACCTGAAATTCTGTCTGCGCCTGAATTTGTGCCTGAAATTGTGCCTGAATTGAAAAAACCCCAACTAACTCTCTCTCCATTTTGCTAAGAAAACCCCAAAAAGGGGCGTGGCTGTCAGGAAAAGGAGACGTGGTCACAGAAAAGGGCGTGTTCCCGACATTTTCACAAAATCCCAACCTATTTACTAAAGTTTCCATGGAAAATGTGGTGGATTTCAGCTGAGGAAAACCCCACAGATCAGAACATGTGTAAAAAAAAGCAAAGTGTAGGGAAAGTGGAAACTGTAGGGAAACCTTAGTAAATACCGTGGAAAATAAATTGTAGGGAAGTAAAACCCACAAAGAAACCTACACAACACTCTTAGTAAATAAGGGCCATTGTTTTTTATTTATTATATTATTTGAAAGCTGATTCTGGGCAGACCTTATAATGAATTTCTAAGGGCTCGTTCACATGGCCCTCTGTCCCCGTAATTATACACCGGTCCAAGTCCCGTTATTGCAGGTTAAAAATTGCTTTCAAACGGTCGTAAATTAATCCCATTGATGTCAATGGGATTTCTTTACAATCCTTTGTCAGCCGTTTGCACCCGGTAGCTCTTATTTCTGTTTTCTTTGGCAGTAGAAAAGACGGTGCATGCAGTATTTTTTCTCCCATCAAAAATAACAGAATAGATACAGATATTTTAAGTTTAACATTGAAGTCTATGGCAAATGCATGAGCCTTTGGTCATCCATTTGTACCCGGTTTATAATATCCGTTTCTGAACCGTTATTACTTCTGAGCATGCTCAGAAGAGGTGAAATCAGTGGGCTCCTGCAGTGCTGTGTATATATATATATATATCACAGTGCCCCCTGCAGCGCTATAAATACAGTGCCCCCCGCCTCTCTATAAATACAGTGCCCCCCCCCCCGCCGAGCTATATATACACATTGCCACCCGCAGTGTTATAGTTATACAGTGGCCCCCTCAGCACTTCTATATACATGTGGCCCCTGCAGAGCTATGTGTCAAAATGATTCTATCAGCAGCGTATCACACATATATCATTATATGTGGTCCCCACAGCCCTTTTATATACATATAGCCCCCGCAGCGCTATGTGTCATAATGGTTCTTACCACAGGGGATAGAATGGCTTCCTTTTGCATCAGTTTGCATCCGTTAGTAATATGGTCCGTTTAGGAAGGGGGTGGAGGGAGAGAAGTGGGATGGAAGACAACGGTCGTGTGAACCTAGCCTAAAAGATTTATTTTTTTGTGGCCTGAAGATTGGTGTATTTAGATGAACTCATTGACTTTAAGTTGTAAGAGGGTAAATGACATGTGAAATATTACAGTGTGTTTTGCAGAATGACAGAACTATTTTCTCATTGCATTGTAACTACCATATGTTTCAGGAACATAAGACATAATTCATTAGAGCTCTCTTCTGCTGTATCACGCTGCTCTGAAATACAGTTAGGAATATTAGCCTAGAATATATTTATGGCACAAACAAATGGAAGTCTATAATACAGACTATGTTTCTTTTCCTCTCCTTTTCCTGGTCGAACTGCTGCAATAATGCAAATGTTGTGGCATTGTATAGTGTCAGCGTGCATTTGTACCTGAACTTCCTATCATGAGACTTATTATCACATACCTCCCAACCGTCCCAGATCTGGTGGGAAATTCCCGCTTTTGGGGTGATGTCACGTGTCCTGCATTTAACTGTAAATGCCTCTTAAGAGGCATCTACAGTTAAATGTGGAGCTTAGTGGGAAGTTTGACATGGTGAACAGCCATTAACTCCTCACCCTGTCAATCACTCTTGTGCCCGCTGGCTACATTTAGCCAGGAAACACAAGAGTTCGGGCCGAGCTCTTCCTCTGCACTCCGGTGCACATGTGACGTCATCAGATGCCGGAGCACAGAGGAAGAAGAAAAAAGAGAAGAGGACTTGCTGAGGGAGCCGCCGGGAAGAAGACAGAAGAGCCATAGGAGGTAAGTATCTGAGCATCATAGGGGGGAACTGCCGCTGCCAAATTGGGGGGAACTGGCAAATAGGGGGAAACTGCTGCTGCCTTATAGAGGGGATCTGCCGCTGCCTCATAGGGGGGATCTGCAGCTGCCTCATTAGGAACTGCCGCTGCCTAATAAGGGGGGATACTGCCGCTGCCTAATAAGGGGGGGGGGGGAGACTGCCGCTGCCTAATAAGGGAGGATACTTTTGCTGCCTAATAAGGGGGGACACTGCTGCTGACTAATAAGGGGGGGGGCATTGCTGCTGCCTAATAAGGGGGGGACACTGCTGCTGCCTAATAAGGGGTGGCACTGCCACTGCCTAATAAAGGGGGGACACTGCCACTGCCTAATAAAGGGGGGACACTACGCCTACTGTGGGGGACACTGCTGCCTACTGTGGGGGACACTGCAGCCTACTGTTGGGGACACTGTGGCCTACTGTGGAGGACATTGCCGCCTACTATGGGGGAAATTGCCGCCTACTATGGGGGTAATTGCTGCTTACCATGGGGACACTGCCGCCTACTATAGGGGTACTGCCGCATTCTATGGGGATACTGCTGCCTACTATGGGGATCCTGCCGCCAACCATGAAGGGGATTCTGCTGCCAACCTAATGTGGGGGACATCTGCTGCCTACCTAATGTGGGGGACATCTGTGGCCTACCTAATGTGGGGGACATCTGCAGCCTACCTAATGTGGGGGACATCTGCAGCCTACCTAATATGGGGGACATCTGCAGCCTACCTAATATGGGGGACATCTGCAGCCTACCTAATGTGGGGACATCTGCGGCCTACCTAATGTGGGGGACATCTGCAGCCTACCTAATATGGGGGACATCTGCAGCCTACTTAATATGGGGGACATCTGCGGCCTACCTAATGTGGGGGACACCTGCTGCCAACCTAATGTGGGGGTCTTCTGTTGCCAACCTAAGGTGGGGGACATCTGCATTCTACTAAGGGGGGGGGGGGGCTTTATTACAGCTTGGGGCATTATAGTTATTGCAAAACTGCGAAGCCTAAAATGTTTTTTCCCTGCCATGTTCTCCAGAGATAAGTCGTAGCCAGAAGAAATCATCATGGCGTCTGAACTGGAGAAGAAAAAGGAAAGTGAACGACTCGTATCAGAGAAGACGTCACCTGATATAACTGTATGTAATCACTTATATAGTCTGTAGTGGTAATGATGGGGGTTGTTGTCAGTCACCAGATGTAACTGTATGTAATCACTTATATAGTCTGTAGTGGTAATGATGGGGGTTGTTGTCAGTCACCTGATATAACTGTATGTAATCTCTTATATGGTCTGTAGCGGTAGTGATGGGGGTTGTTGTCACTTACCTGATATAACTGTATGTAATCACTTATATAGTCTGTAGTGGTAATGATGGGGGTTGTTGTCAGTCACCAGATGTAACTGTATGTAATCACTTATATAGTCTGTAGTGGTAATGATGGGGGTTGTTGTCAGTCACCTGATATAACTGTATGTAATCTCTTATATGGTCTGTAGCGGTAATGATGGGGGTTGTTGTCACTTACCTGATATAACTGTAAGTAATCACTTATATAGTCTGTAGTGGTAATGATGGGGGTTGTCAGTCACCTGATATAACTGTATGTAATCTCTTATATGGTCTGTAGTGGTAATGATGAGGGTTGTTGTCAGTCACCAGATATAACTGTATGTAATTATATATGGTCTGGATTGGTAATGATGGGAGTTGTTGTCAGTCTGTCAGAATAGGACATCCTCCTAAACTTAAGTGACAGACTGACAACATTATTGCTGTTAAGAGGTATTCCGATTCTGCAGGTGCAGGCGTAATTAGGGTGCGACTGAAGGCGGGATTAGGGGCATGGTCGTGGGTGTGGTCAGGGGCGTGGCTTGTCCCTCTTTGCTCTCAGGTAAACTTGGGAGGTATGACTATCATAAGAAGACATTCAGAAGCAAGGATATAGGGGGAGATTTATCAAAACCTGTGCAGAGAGAGAGGGGTGTAGTTGCCTATAGCAACCAGCAAGTCACTTTCATTTTTTTAGAGGCATATTTAGAAATGAAACAAGCAAGCTGGTTGCTATAGGCAACTGCACCACTCTTACTTTACACAGGTTTTGATAAATCTTCCCCATAATCCATGTACTAAAAAAAAAAAATATGCATTATAGTGATAGTTGTCACGATGCCGGCTGGCAGGAGGTGGATCCTCTGTGCCAGAGAGGGATTGGCGTGGACCGTGCTAGTGGACCGGTTCTAAGTCACTACTGGTGTTCACCAGAGCCCGCCGCAAAGCGGGATGGTCTTGCTGCGGCGGTAGTAACCAGGTCGTATCCACTAGCAACGGCTCAACCTCTCTGACTGCTGAAGATAGGCGCGGTACAAGGGAGTAGACAAAAGCAAGGTCGGACGTAGCAGAAGGTCGGGGCAGGCAGCAAGGATCGTAGTCAGGGGCAACGGCAGGAGGTCTGGAACACAGGCTAGGAACACACAAGGAAACGCTTTCACTGGCACGATGGCAACAAGATCCGGCGAGGGAGTGCAGGGGAAGTGAGGTATACATAGGGAGTGCTCTGGTGAACACACTGATTAGAACCACTGCGCCAATCAGCGGCGCAGTGGCCCTTTAAATCGCAGAGACCCGGCGCGCGCGCGCGCCCTAGGGAGCGGGGCCGCGCGCGCCGGGACAGGACCGACGGAGAGCGAGTCAGGTACGGGAGCCGGGGTGCGCATCGCGAGCGGGCGCCACCCGCATCGCGAATCGCATCCCGGCTGGAGGCGGTATCGCAGCGCACCCGGTCAGTGGATCTGACGGGGGCGCTGCAGTAGCGAGAGTGTAGCGAGCGCTCCGGGGAGGAGCGGGGACCCGGAGCGCTCGGCGTAACAATAGTGCTACAGCAGGTAAAACATAGAGAAGGGAAAATTCATGAAAAATATATTATTTTCAAATTTTGCTTTGCTATGGGAATTTGCTCAGGCTCTGGGAAGTTCCTGACGCTGATAGAGGTGTCAGCAGAGAGCACTGTGGTCAGACTGGAAAAAACTACACAACTTCCTCTGGAGCATTAAGCAGCTGATAAGTGCTGGAAGTGTTCACATTTTTAATTAGAAGTATTTACAAATATGTATAACTTTGTGTCACCAGTTAATTTAAAACATTTGTTTTCCACCAAAGTACCCCTTTAATTGAGTGTCATAAATATATTTCTTGTAGCTGCTACCTCTATGCTGTGGCCTAGAGAAAATAAAATCAAAGCGATTCTGAGATAGTTTTTTCGTTTACAATATTGTATTTTATATAAGTGGTGCATTTTTGTTGACACATGCAGCGTTTTTTGTCAAAAACTCCAAAATATTGTGAAAAACTGGAAAATTTCTGGAGCTTTTTTTTTTAAATAATTTTTTTTTATGGCGTTCACTGTGCGGTAAAAGTGATGTTATATTTATTCTATGGGTCTGTACGATTATGGCAATTTTAAGCCATTTTATATCGCTTTCTATGTTCTTTTTCCTTTTCTGAGCAAAATTATTTTCCTGCCATTCATTTTCCAACAGCCGTAACTTTTTACATTTTTTGTCTGACACCATTGAATGAGGGATTATTTTTTTGCAGAATGAGCTGTACTTTTTATTGGTATCATTTGTGCGATATCTGCTACTTTTAGATTTTTTTAAATTCCGTTATTTCTACAAAAATTGGCGAATTTTGCGCTTTTTTGTTGTTGTTTTTTTACGGTGTTTATCGTGCGGGATAATTTAAATAATAGTTTTTTAGTACCTGTCATTATGGATGTGGCAATACCTATTGTGTATATGATTTGTGTTTTTGATCTTTTTTTATGACAATACAGGGTTTTATTGGGAAAGGGGCATTTGTTTTTTTTTACACTTCATACATGTATTGAACAACCTTTTTATTATTTTATGTTTCACTTTTTACAGGTTATATACTCTGCTGCAATGCATTTGTACTGCAGCATAGTATGACCTGAAGAGCTGCACACACTACAGCCTGTGCGGCTGGATCTCACAGGCTTCTGTAGCAGGCAGACAGGAGGCCATGATTTGGACTCCTGCTGCCATAGCAACCAATGGCGACCCGCAATCGTATCACGGTGCTGCCGTTGGGGAACAGGGGGAGCACACTCCCTCTGTCAACACAATAGATGCCGTGATCAGAATTAATTATGGTGTTAAAGGGGTACTCCGGCCCGAATACGCCTTGTCCCCTGTCCAAAGGATAGAGGATAAGATGTCTGATCGCGGGGGTCCTGCCGTTGGGGATCCCCGCAATCTGTCATTCAGCACCCCCCTTTGCAAGCTCTCTGCAGCGCTGGAGTCTCCGAGTGTGCAGCGTGACGACCGTTCTATTAGTTGTTTTTTTGCCCTAAATATTATTTATCTAATATTCTGCAAATACACATCATCTACCAATTTTTTTGTCAAAGCAGGGAACAGTTTATACAAAGGTGATATAATGTGATACAATGCATTAAAAAGCCTTCAGACTCTTTTTTCCCATTATGTTAGGTTGTAGCATTGTGCTAAAATAAAAACAGTTTTTTTTTTACCCAACCATTATGCACTCAATACCACATAATGACAATGTGAAAAAGGAATTTTAGACATTTTTGCAGGTGAACACATTGTGAACATACAGTCCCTTGTGAAACAACGTCAGAGCCCGTTTTGGTTTTATGATAGTCTCAATGCATGGTGGCATGGATTCTATAAGGTAAGATATCTGAATTATTGCAGACACAGTACAGCGGTGCTTTATCATGTTGACATGTTATAACATGTTTTTTCTCATTTTCTTGATTGATGTCTTGCAGTTCCATGTGCCTTCTTCAAAAACAAATACAAATTTATGAACATTAAAAATCGACTCTTGCAGTACACAGCATACCACACATCATTCTACATCATTCCAATGCTGCTCAGTGGGGTGGAGATCAAAGGGTGCTGGAAACATTTCAAAATCTCTAGAACTATTCCATGATCCTCCTGAAGGTATCGCTAAATAATATCATAGTTGGAGAGTAATACATCCTGGTTAGTGCCTTCATCGGTGTACTCTTTATAGGTATACCCTTTATAGGTGTACTCTTTATAGGTATACCCTTTATAGGTGTACTCTTTATAGGTATACCCTTTATAGGTGTACTCTTTATAGGTATACCCTTTATAGGTGTACTCTTTATAGGTATACCCTTTATAGGGGTACTCTTTATAGGTATACACATTATAGGGATACTCTTTATAGGTATACACATTATAGGGGTACTCTTTATAGGTATACCCTTTATAGGTGTACTCTTTATAGGTATACCCTTTATAGGTGTACTCTTTATAGGTATACCCTTTATAGGGGTACTCTTTATAGGTATACCCTTTATAGGTGTACTCTTTATAGGTATACCCTTTATAGGTATACTCTTTATAGGTATACCCTTTATAGGTATACCCTTTATAGGTGTACCCTTTATAGGTATACCCTTTATAGGGGTACCCTTTATAGGTGTACCCTTTATAGGTATAACCTTTATAGGTGTACCCTTTATAGGTATAACCTTTATAGGTGTACTCTTTATAGGTGTATTTTTTATAGGTATACCCTTTATAGGGGTACTCTTTATAGGTATACCCTTTATAGGTGTACTCTTTATAGGTATACCCTTTATAGGGGTACTCTTTATAGGTATACCCTTTATAGGGGTACTCTTTATAGGTATACCCTTTATAGGGGTACTCCTTATAGGTATACCCTTTATAGGGGTACTCTTTATAGGTATACCCTTTATAGGTGTACTCTTTATAGGTATACCCTTTATAGGTGTACTCTTTATAGGTATACCCTTTATAGGTGTACTCTTTATAGGTATACACTTTATAGGGGTACTCTTTATAGGTATACCCTTTATAGGGGTACTCTTTATAGGTATACCCTTTATAGGGGTACTCTTTATAGGTATACCCTTTATAGGGGTACTATTTATAGGTATACCCTTTATAGGTGTACTATTTATAGGTATACCCTTTATAGGTGTACTCTTTATAGGTATACCCTTTATAGGTGTACTCTTTATAGGTATACCCTTTATAGATGTACTCTTTATAGGTATAACCTTTATAGGTGTACCCTTTGTAGGTAAACCCTTTATAGGTATACCCTTTATAGGTGTACTCCTTATAGGTATACCCTTTATAGGTGTACTCTTTATAGGTATACCCTTTATAGGTGTACTCTTTATAGGTATACTCTTTATAGGGGTATTCTTTATAGGTATACCCTTTATAGGTATACTCTTTATAGGTATACCCTTTATAGGTGTACTCTTTATAGGTATACACATTATAGGGGTACTCTTTATAGGTATACTGTCACGATGCCGGCTGGCAGGTAGTGGATCCTCTGTGCCAGAGAGGGATTGGCGTGGACCGTGCTAGAGGATCGGTTCTAAGTCACTACTGGTTTTCACCAGAGCCCGCCGCAAAGCGGGATGGTCTTGCTGCGGCGGTAGTGACCAGGTCGTATCCCCTAGCAACGGCTCAACCTCTCTGGCTGCTGAAGATAGGCGCGGTACAAGGGAGTAGACAGAAGCAAGGTCGGACGTAGCAGAAGGTCGGGGCAGGCAGCAAGGATCGTAGTCAGGGGCAACGGCAGAAGGTCTGGAATCACAGGCAAGGAACACACAAGGAACGCTTTCACTGGCACTAGGGCAACAAGATCCGGCGAGGGAGTGAAGGGGAAGTGAGGTGATATAGGGAAGTGCACAGGTGTAAACACTAATTGGAACCACTGCACCAATCAGCGGTGCAGTGGCCCTTTAAATCGCAAAGACCCGGCGCGCGCGCGCCCTAGGGAGCGGGGCCGCGCGCGCCGGGACAGAACTGACGGGGAGCGAGTAAGGTACGGGAGCCGGGGTGCGCATCGCGAGCGGGCGCTACCCGCATCGCGAATCGCATCCCGGCCGGAGGTGGTAACGCAGCGCCCCGGGTCCGTGGAACCGACCGGGGCGCTGCAGTGAGGGAAGTGTAGCGAGCGCTCCGGGGAGGAGCGGGGACCCGGAGCGCTCGGCGTAACAGTACCCCCCCCCTTGGGTCTCCCCCTCTTCTTGGGGCCTGAGAACCTGAGGATCAGACTTTTGTCCAGGATATTGTCCTCAGGTTCCCAGGACCTCTCTTCTGGACCACAACCCTCCCAATCCACTAAAAAAAAAGTTCTTCCCCTGACCTTTTTAGAGGCCAAAATCTCTTTGACAGAGAAGATGTCCGAGGAGCCGGAAACAGGAGTGGGAGGAACAGATTTAGGAGAAAAACGGTTGAGGATGAGAGGTTTAAGAAGAGAGACGTGAAAGGCATTAGGGATACGAAGAGAAGGAGGAAGAAGAAGTTTGTAAGAGACAGGATTAATTTGACACAAAACTTTAAAAGGACCAAGATAGCGTGGTCCCAACTTATAGCTCGGGACACGGAAACGGACATATTTAGCGGAGAGCCATACCTTGTCTCCAGGGGAAAAAATGGGAGGAGCTCTTCTTTTCTTATCTGCGAATCTCTTCATGCGAGAAGAAGCCTGTAAGAGAGAATTTTGGGTCTCTTTCCATATGGTGGAAAGATCACGAGAAATTTCATCCACAGCGGGCAGACCAGAGGGCAAGGGGGTAGGGAGGGGGGGAAGAGGGTGACGGCCGTACACCACGAAAAACGGAGATTTGGAGGAAGATTCAGAGATTCTGAAATTATACGAGAATTCGGCCCAAGGTAGAAGATCTGCCCAGTCATCCTGGCGGGAGGAAACAAAATGTCGTAAATAGTCACCCAAGATCTGGTTAATTCTCTCTACTTGTCCATTGGATTGAGGATGGTATGCAGAAGAAAAATTTAATTTAATCTTGAGTTGTTT
This sequence comes from Hyla sarda, assembly GCF_029499605.1. NCBI lineage: Eukaryota > Metazoa > Chordata > Amphibia > Anura > Hylidae > Hyla > Hyla sarda. The sequence goes on along the minus strand of NC_079190.1, from coordinate 131,558,888 downwards.
ACAGAGAGCCCTCCAGAATTTAGACACAAATTGGACGCCTCTATCCGAGACGATCTGTGTAGGCAACCCGTGAAGACGAAAAATGTGTACAAAAAATTGTTTAGCCAACTGAGGCGCTGAAGGAAGACCAGGAAGAGGGATGAAATGTGCCATTTTGGAGAATCGATCAACGACCACCCAAATAACAGTGTTGCCATGGGATGGGGGTAAGTCAGTAATAAAATCCATACCAATCAGAGACCAAGGTTGTTCGGGGACAGGTAGAGGATGAAGAAAACCAGCGGGCTTCTGGCGAGGAGTCTTATCCCGGGCACAGATAGTGCAGGCTCGCACAAAGTCCACCACATCAGTCTCTAGAGTCGGCCACCAATAGAAGCGAGAGATGAGTTGCACAGATTTCTTGATGCCCGCATGACCTGCGAGATGGGAGGAGTGACCCCATTTGAGGATCCCAAGGCGTTGGCGTGGAGAAACAAAGGTCTTTCCTGGAGGAGTTTGCCTGATGGAGGCTGGAGAAGTGGAAATCAGGCAGTCAGGAGGAATGATGTGTTGAGGAGAGAGTTCAATTTCAGAGGCATCTGAGGAACGAGAGAGAGCATCGGCCCTAATGTTTTTATCAGCAGGCCGAAAGTGAATTTCAAAATTAAATCGGGCAAAGAACAGAGACCACCTGGCCTGACGAGGATTCAGCCGTTGGGCAGACTGGAGGTAGGAGAGGTTCTTGTGATCGGTGTAAATAATAACTGGAAATCTTGATCCCTCCAGCAGATGCCTCCATTCCTCAAGTGCTAATTTAATGGCTAGAAGCTCTCGATCCCCGATGGAGTAGTTCCTCTCCGCCGGAGAGAAGGTCCTGGAAAAAAAACCACAAGTAACAGCATGCCCGGAAGAGTTTTTTTGTAGAAGGACAGCTCCAGCTCCCACTGAGGAGGCATCAACCTCCAATAGGAAGGGTTTAGATGGGTCAGGTCTGGAGAGCACGGGAGCCGAAGAAAAGGCAGACTTGAGTCGTTTAAAGGCGTCTTCCGCTTGAGGAGGCCAAGACTTGGGATCGGCATTTTTTTTTTGTTAAAGCCACAATAGGAGCCACAATGGTAGAAAAATGTGGAATAAATTGCCTGTAATAATTGGCGAACCCCAAAAAACGTTGGATGGCACGGAGTCCGGAGGGGCGTGGCCAATCTAAGACGGCAGAGAGTTTATCTGGGTCCATTTGTAGTCCCTGGCCAGAGACCAAGTATCCTAGAAAAGGAAGAGATTGGCATTCAAACAGACATTTCTCTATTTTGGCATAGAGTTGATTATCACGAAGTCTCTGAAGAACCATACGGACATGCTGGCGGTGTTCTTCAAGATTGGCAGAAAAAATCAGGATATCGTCCAGATATACAACAACACAGGAGTATAGTAGATCACGAAAAATTTCATTAACAAAGTCTTGGAAGACGGCAGGGGCGTTGCATAGACCAAAGGGCATGACCAGATACTCAAAGTGTCCATCTCTGGTGTTAAATGCCGTTTTCCATTCATCCCCCTCTCTGATGCGGATGAGATTATAAGCACCTCTTAAGTCCAGTTTGGTAAAAATATGGGCACCTTGGAGACGATCAAAGAGTTCAGAGATGAGGGGTAGGGGGTAGCGGTTCTTAACCGTGATTTTATTAAGACCGCGGTAGTCAATGCAAGGACGTAGAGAGCCATCTTTTTTGGACACAAAGAAAAATCCGGCTCCGGCAGGAGAGGAGGATTTACGGATAAAGCCCTTTTTTAAATTTTCTTGGACGTATTCAGACATGGCAAGAGTCTCTGGGACGGACAGAGGATAGATTCTGCCCCGGGGTGGAGTAGTGCCCGGGAGGAGGTCAATGGGACAATCATAAGGCCTGTGAGGAGGTAGAGTCTCAGCTTGTTTTTTGCAAAAAACGTCCGCAAAGTCCATATAGGCCTTAGGGAGACCGGTTACATGAGGAAGCACAGGGACACGGCAAGGTTTACTGGGAACCGGTTTTAAGCAGTCCTTGGAACAAGAGGGCCCCCAACTCTTGATCTCCCCAGTGGACCAATCCAGGATTGGGGAATGGAGTTGAAGCCAGGGAAGTCCAAGAAGGATTTCAGAAGTGCAATTGGGGAGGACCAACAGTTCAATCCTCTCGTGATGAGATCCGATGCACATTAGAAGGGGCTCCGTGCGGAAACGTATAGTACAGTCCAATCTTTCATTGTTTACACAATTGATGTAGAGGGGTCTGGCGAGACTGGTCACCGGGATGTTGAACCTGTTGACGAGAGAGGCTAAGATGAAATTTCCTGCAGATCCAGAGTCCAAGAAGGCCACAGCAGAGAAGGAGAAGGCAGAGGCAGACATCCGCACAGGCACAGTAAGACGTGGAGAAGCAGAGTAGACATCAAGGACTGTCTCACTTTTGTGCGGAGTCAGCGGACGTCTTTCCAGGCGGGGAGGACGGATAGGACAATCCTTCAGGAAGTGTTCGGTACTAGCACAGTACAGGCAGAGATTCTCCATGCGGCGTCGTGTCCTCTCTTGGGGTGTCAGGCGAGACCGGTCGACCTGCATAGCCTCCACGGCGGGAGGCACAGGAACAGATTGCAGGGGACCAGAGGAGAGAGGAGCCGGGGAGAAGAAACGCCTCGTGCGAACAGAGTCCATATCCTGGCGGAGCTCCTGACGCCGTTCGGAAAAACGCATGTCAATGCGAGTGGCAAGATGGATGAGTTCATGTAGGTTAGCAGGGATTTCTCGTGCGGCCAGAACATCTTTAATGTTGCTGGATAGGCCTTTTTTAAAGGTCGCGCAGAGTGCCTCATTATTCCAGGATAATTCTGAAGCAAGGGTACGGAACTGTACGGCATACTCGCCAACGGAAGAATTACCCTGGACCAGGTTCAACAGGGCAGTCTCAGCAGAAGAGGCTCGGGCAGGTTCCTCAAAGACACTTCGAATTTCCGAGAAGAAGGAGTGTACAGAGGCAGTGACGGGGTCATTGCGGTCCCAGAGCGGTGTGGCCCAAGCCAGGGCTTTTCCAGACAGCAGGCTGACTACGAAAGCCACCTTAGACCTTTCAGTGGGGAACTGGTCCGACATCATCTCCAAGTGTAATGAACATTGGGAAAGAAAGCCACGGCAAAACTTAGAGTCCCCATCAAATTTATCCGGCAAGGATAGTCGTATTCCAGAAGCGGCCACTCGCTGCGGAGGAGGTACAGGAGCTGGCGGAGGAGATGATTGCTGGAGCTGTGGTAGTAACTGTTGTAGCATAACAGTCAGTTGAGACAGCTGTTGGCCTTGTTGCGCAATCTGTTGTGACTGCTGGGCGACCACCGTGGTGAGGTCAGCGACAACTGGCAGAGGAACTTCAGCGGGATCCATGGCCGGATCTACTGTCACGATGCCGGCTGGCAGGTAGTGGATCCTCTGTGCCAGAGAGGGATTGGCGTGGACCGTGCTAGAGGATCGGTTCTAAGTCACTACTGGTTTTCACCAGAGCCCGCCGCAAAGCGGGATGGTCTTGCTGCGGCGGTAGTGACCAGGTCGTATCCCCTAGCAACGGCTCAACCTCTCTGGCTGCTGAAGATAGGCGCGGTACAAGGGAGTAGACAGAAGCAAGGTCGGACGTAGCAGAAGGTCGGGGCAGGCAGCAAGGATCGTAGTCAGGGGCAACGGCAGAAGGTCTGGAATCACAGGCAAGGAACACACAAGGAACGCTTTCACTGGCACTAGGGCAACAAGATCCGGCGAGGGAGTGAAGGGGAAGTGAGGTGATATAGGGAAGTGCACAGGTGTAAACACTAATTGGAACCACTGCACCAATCAGCGGTGCAGTGGCCCTTTAAATCGCAAAGACCCGGCGCGCGCGCGCCCTAGGGAGCGGGGCCGCGCGCGCCGGGACAGAACTGACGGGGAGCGAGTAAGGTACGGGAGCCGGGGTGCGCATCGCGAGCGGGCGCTACCCGCATCGCGAATCGCATCCCGGCCGGAGGTGGTAACGCAGCGCCCCGGGTCCGTGGAACCGACCGGGGCGCTGCAGTGAGGGAAGTGTAGCGAGCGCTCCGGGGAGGAGCGGGGACCCGGAGCGCTCGGCGTAACATATACCCTTTATAGGGGTACTCTTTATAGGTATAACCTTTATAGGGGTACTATTTATAGGTATACCCTTTATAGGGGTACTCTTTATAGGTATACCCTTTAAAGGTGTACTCTTTATAGGTATACCCTTTATAGGGGTACTTCAGTGGAAATCAAATGTTTACAAATCAACTGGTGCCAGAAAGCTAAACAGATTTGTAAATGACTTCTATTTAGAAATCTTAAAGGGGTTATCCAGGAAAAACTTTTTTTTTTATATATCAATTGGCTCCAGAAAGTTAAACAGATTTGTAAATTACTTCTATTAAAAATCTTAATCCTTTCAGTACTTATGAGCTTCTGAAGTTTAGGTTGTACTTTTCTGTCTAAGTGCTCTCTGATGACACATGTCTCAGAAACCGCCCAGTTTAGAAGCAAATCCTCACAGCAAACCTCTTCTAAACAGGGCGGTTCTCGAGACACGTGTCATCAGAGAACACTTAGACAGAAAAGGACAACCTTAACTTCAGAAGCTCATAAGTACTGAAAGGATTAAGATTTTTTTTAATAGAAGTAATTTACAAATTTAGTTAAACTAAAAAGTTAGTTTTTGATATTATGCTGAGAAGCAATCAGATCATTACACAAGATTGTAGATGTGCACCATGTCTGTTTTTCTACCCGAATTCATAATTTACAAATTTGTTTAACTTTCTGGAGCCAGTTGATATATAAAAAAAGTTTTTTCCTGGATAACCCCTTTAATCCTTCCAGTACTTATCAGCTTTTGTATGCTCCAGAGGAAGATGTGTAGTTATTTTGTTAGTCTGACCACTGTGCTCTCTGCTGATCTATCCATAGCAGAGGTGGAAGCAGAGAGCACTGTGGTCACACTGGAAAGAAATGCACAACTTCCTATGGAGCATACAGCAGCTGATAAGTACTGGAAGGCTAAAGATTTTTAAATTGAAGTCATTTACAAAACCATATAACATTATGGCACCAGTTTATTTCAAAACATTAGTTTTCAACAGGAGTTCTCCCTTAAAGATGTCTCTCGCATCCAGCGTAAGGGAATGCATGTTTACAAGATCTGCTACAATTTACTTGAAGGGGTACTCCGGTGAAAACCTTTTTTCTTTTAAATCAACTGGTGGCAGAAAGTTAAACATATTTGTAAATTACTTCTATTAAAAAATCTTAATCCTTCCTGTACTTATTAGCTGCTGAATACTACAGAGGAAATTCTTTTCTTTTTGGAATGCTGTCTGATGACATCACGAGCACAGTTCCCTCTGCTGACGTTATTATAATAATAATGATAATGCTTTATTTATTGTTGTACTTAGTGGGATTTGAACCCATGTCCCCAGCACTGCAAGGCAGCAGTGCTAACCACTGAGCCACCATGCTGCCCTTAGCAAGCATCTGCTATGCATGGTCCCTAAAATGGACAGAGATGTCAGCAGAAAGCACTGTGCTCGTGATGTCATCAGTGTTCCAAAAAGAAAGGAAATGCCTCTGTAGCATTCAGCAGCTAATAAGTACTGGAAGGATTAACATTTTTTTTTATAGAAGTAATTTACAAATATGTTTAACTTTCTGCCACCAGTTGATTTAAAAGAAAAAAGGTTTTCACTGGAGTACCCCTTTAAGCGAGTTTGCCGGATATCTGCATATCTGACTCTATTGTAGAATTTCGGTGGAGCCACTGAAGTGAATGATAACACATTCTAGTAACCCGCTGCAAGTCTATCAATGTGTAAAAGTACCTTAAGGCTGCATTCACACATATTTTAGCAGCAGAATTGTTTAGCAGATTTTGCTGCCCATTGAAGTGAAGATTTAAATTTTTTTTTTAAAGCCAGGTAGGGGGTTAGGGCTAGATTACTAATAGGTAGGGACATATTAGATTATATATTACTTGGTGGGAGCTACACTTTAAAGACTTGCAATATGAGCTGCATTGTCAAAGTTGTTTTGCTGTATTTGGTGACATGGCTCTGACCAACTGTGGCAGATGAAGTTTTTTGTAAAAAAAATAAAACATTTACATTATGGCCCTGATTTACTAAGAGTGTTGTGTAGTTTTCTTTGTGGGTTTTATGGGGGAGATTTATCAAAACCTGTGCAGAGGAAGAGTGGTGCAGTTGCCCATAGCAACCAATCAGATTGCTTCTTTCATTTTCCACAGGCCTCTAAAGAGGCCTGTGGAAAATGAAAGAAGCAATCTGATTGGTTGCCATGGGCAACTGCACCACTCTTCCTCTGCACAGGTTTTGATAAATCTCCCCCTATATCCCCACAATTTTTTTCCACAGTATTTACTAAGGTTTCCTTACATTTTCCACTTTCCCTACACTTTGCTTTTTTTTTTACACATGCTTAGATCTGTCTGGTTTTCCTCAGCTCAAATCCGCTACATTTTCTGTGGAAACCTTAGTAAATATGTTGGGTTTTTGTGAAAATGTTGGGGACATGCCCCCTTTTGGATGGCCACACCCACTTTCCCCAGTGACCTCACCCCTTTTTCGGGTTTTCTCAGTAAAATGAAGTTAGTCTGTTTTTTTTCTATTTTGTCGCAAATTCTGACGCACAGGGCCTATGTGTATAAAAGAATGCTAAAGCTGTTCCACAATTTTTTGAATGATTTGTCAGAAAACCACATGTGGTAAGTATCATTATACAACCGTTAACACACTGTCATTGTCACCTGAGTTATTGATGTTGTTTAAGGGACATAGAAAGTAATTGTCCCAAATGGCCTCTTTATTAGTGTTGCTCGCGAATATTCGCAATTCGAATATTATTCGCGAATATCGCATATTCGCGAATTTGCGAATTTCGCGAATATAGCGCTATATATTCGGAATTACGAATATTCGTTTTTTTTTTTATTATTTTTTTTTTTCACAGTACACATCACAGTTATCACCACTCTCTGCTTCCAGCTTGTGTGGTGTAAAGAAGGCTGTAATACTACTGTGTGAGACTGGCATGCGAAAATCTGCATATGCGAATATTAGCATATGCTAATTTTCGCATATGCGGATGTTCGCATATGCGAAAATAAAACAAGAATATAACGAATATGCGAATATTCACGAATATATGACAAATATTCGTCCATATATTCGCGAATATTCGCGAATTCGAATATGGCCCATACCGCTCAACACTACTCTTTATTAAAAAAAACAATGCAATATCATTCATAGATATCCTGAAACAGAATGCCTTTGCCGTAACTTTAAATGCAATCATAGTTTCTAATTGCAGACTAACATATGTTTTCTCTTTCAGTTTTTAAACTATTTTAAAATCACCTTCACCTTAAAGGGGTACTCTGGTGGAAACTATTTTTTTTTTATCAACTGGTGCCAGAAAGTTAAACAGATTTGTAAATTACTTCTATTAAAAAATCTTAATCCTTCCAGTACTTATCAGCTGCTGTATACTGCAGAGAAAGTTGTATAGTTATTTTCTGTCTGACCACAGTGCTCTCTGCTGACACCTCTGTCCATGTCAGGAACTGTCCAGAGCAGGAGAGGTTTGCTATGGGGTCAGCAGAGACCACTGTGGTGAGACTAAAAAGAAATTCAAAAAGAAAAGAACTTCCTCTGTAATATACAGCAGCTGATAAGTACTTGAAGGACCAAGATTTTTAGCTGAAGTAATTTACAAATCTGTTTAAAGGGGAACTCTGCTGAAAATATGTTATTCCCTATCCAAAATGGACCCCCGATATCTCCGGCCTGGCAGCGGTGGCATCTGGAACACAGAAGCTTGCAGCTTCCGCGTTCTTGATGTCACGCCAAGCCCCCTCTATTCATGTTTATGGGGGGGGGGGGCATGATGGCTAGTACATAGCCATCATGCCTTCACCACTCCACCCATAGACGTGAATGGAGGGGGCATGGCGGCTGGCACCAGAGTGGAGTTCGCTCCGTGCACCGAATGATAGAGGTGCCGCAGCGGGGGTCCCAACTTTCTGGCACCAGTTGATTTTAAAAAAAAATAAAAATGTTTTCCACCGGAGTACCCCTTTAGTGGAAAGACTATGTTCTCTTTATTTTAATACGTGGTAAATGTAGTTATGCCCACCCTTACCTTTCCTTTCATCAAATCAAAGGCTATGTACACCTCTGCACTGATTTTTTTATAGATTTTTTCCTGAATGCAAAATAGGATGAATCCATGAGAAGGACTTTCTACTTTCTCAGTACTAGAGATAGCAGCAGGCAGGGAGAGGGATTGCACACCAGTTTAGATTGTAGTCAGGGGGGAAACAATCTCTGGAGGACAGCTTACATGCTGTAGATACAGAGAAAAGCAGATACATGGCAGACTGCAGGGGAGAATCACATAAACTCATAAAGTAATTGTACAGAAAAAACACAGCTCACACAGAGAACCTAAGCTATATTTTTAATAAAGACATATTTTTGTACCATCGTATGTAGAAACAGGCCACATTTCACATGACTACTCAACACATATATAGGTATAGGCTATGAGGGACATTTATCAATGTTTGTATTCTTTTTCTTAGTAATTTTTCCCTTACTTTTTTTTTTGCTTATGTGTGACTTATTTATCAACTGGTTTCACCCTGTTGATAATTTTCTTTCACGTAAGCAATTTTTCCTTTTTTACTTTGGTAGTGGCTTTTTCTGCTCCATGTTTGAGCTGGAGTAAATTTTGTCAATTTTTAACCTTGTTGCGATTTTTTTTGTGCAGTTGCGACTGTCGCAGTTGATAAATACCCGACTACAGCAAATCCATTTTGAAAAATTTACTACATAAGCAAGTTTGAATTTGCTTGCTTTTCTTGTTCTTCATGCAAATTGTCGCACGAAAACACACGTAGTCGCAGTTGCGACAATTTTGCAACAATTATAGTAAAGAAAACCTGACTAAACCCGTTGATAAAATGTCCATCTATATGAACACAAAATTTTAATTATTTCCTGGTATAGACTACGGTAAATAAACAAGAAAAAGATGTGGAAGTGTCCATTAAAACATTCTATTTATTAGTATGCATTAAAATATTATACCGCCCAATCACGAAGGAAAAAGTGAATATCTTAAATCAGGTAAGCTAAAATTAAAATAGTCCTCAGTTTGCTGATCTCTCAGCAATAACCCAGCATTCTGCAACTGGTGTGTGGCCACACAGACACATATAACAAATACAGTACATTCCCAAACAGAGTACTGCAAAATTATGTTTTCTTCTGAGCTACATAATACTTTAGTTTTGTAGTACTGTGTATATATATATATATATATATATATATATATATATATATATTTATATTTAGCCACGAGGAAAGGTGAGGAAGGACACATCTATATATTCTGGTGTAATTGTAACTTAAAGGGGTACGCCACTGGAAAATTTAATTTTTTATAAACTGGCACCAGAATGTTAAACAGATTTGTAAATTACTTCTATTTAAAAATATTAATCCTTCCAGTACTTAAAAGCTGCTGTTATGATTCACAGGATCTTCTTTTCTTTCTGAATTTGCTTTCTGCCTGACCACAGTGCTCTCTGCTGACACCTCTGTTCATTTTAGGAACTGTCCAGAGCAGTAGAGGTTTTCTATGGGGATTTGCTCCTACCCTGGACAGTTCCTAAAATGTCTGCAGAAAGCACTATGGTCAGGCAGAAAGGAAATTCAAAAAGAAAAAAACTTCCTGTGGATCATAACAGCAGCTGATAAGTACTGGAAGGATTAAGATTTTTTAACCCCTTAAGGACGCAGAACGTACTCAAACGGCCCTTTTTCTGAGTACTTAAGGACTCAGGACTTTGAGTACATCCTGTCCATTCCCGGCCCCCCGCCGCTAGCTGGAGGGGAGCCGGTGCCCGATGCCTGCTGAAATCGTTCAGCAGGCATCACGGCATATCGCCCAGGGGGGTCATGATGACCCCCCATGTCGGCGATGGCCGCAGATTCCCGGTCAATCGGGTCTCCAGTGACCCGTTGACCCGGAATTACAGGCTGTTCGGGGCCGTCTCTGACAGCCCCGAACAGCCATAGCCAGCAGGGATGAGGTGGCACTGGTGCCACCTCACGATCGCCCTGATTCGTCGGCCGGTTTCCCGGCCGACCAATCAGGGCGCCTGCTGCGGGTGTCACTCCCGCTACCCGCTCCGCCCCTCTTCCGGAGGACGTGAGCGGGTGCGGGACGTGCACCCCGGGAGCTGGGGACCCCGATCCCCGGCGTGAATGTTGGGATCGGGACCCCAGGAGCAGCAGCGGCTGCGGCGGCTACGACGAGGGACTGACCTGGCGTGGATCGTTGGAGGTGATTGACAGCCTCCTGCTGTTGCTTAGCAACAGCTCCCTGCATGCAAAAAGGGCATGCTGGGAGCTGTAGTTATGCAACAGCAGGAGGCATACCACCACAACTCCCAGCATGCCCTTATGGGCATGCTGGGACTTATAGTTTTGCAACAGCTGGAGGCACATTTTTTCTATGGAAAAGTGTACCTTCAGCTGTTGTGTAACTACAACTCCCAGCTTGCACAAACAGCTAAAGTGCATGCTGGGAGTTGTAGTGGTGCATCTGCTGGTTGCATAACTACAACTCCCAGCATGCCCGTTGGCTGTCGGTGACTGCTGAGAGTTGTAGTTTTGCAACAGCTAAGGGAAAATGAGTTAAGTAGCAAACCAGTGTGTCTCCAGCTGTTGCATAACTACAATCCTCAGCATCCCCAGCCAAAGTAGTATGCCTCCAGCTGTTGAATAACTACAAGACCCAGCATGCCCTTCTGCTGTCCGTACATGCTGGGGGTTGTAGCTTTTGCAACAGCTGAAGGCACACTGGTTGCAAAATACTGAGTTTGTTACCAAACTCAGTGTTTCACAACCATTGTGCCTCCAGCTGTTGCAAAACTACAACTCCCAGCATGCACTGATAGACCGTACATGCTGGGAGTTGTAGTTTTGCAACAGCTGGATGTCCCCCTCCCCCCCAATGTGAACGTACAGGGTACACTCACATGGGCGGAGGTTTACAGTAAGTATCCGGCTGCAAGTTTGAGCTGCGGCAAATTTTCTGCCGCAGCTCAAACTGCCAGTGAGAAACTGCTGTGACCCCCCTTCCGTGCAACTGTACCCTAAAAACACTACACTACCAAAAAATGTAATAAAAAGTAAAAAACACTACATATACACATACCCCTACACAGCCCCCCTCCCCTCCCCAATAAAAATGAAAAACGTTTCCAAAACGGAGCCTCCAGCTGTTGCAAAACAACTACTCCCAGTATTACCAGACAGACACTGACTGTCCAGGCATGCTGAGAGTTTTACAACAGCTGGAGGCCCCCTGTTTGGAAATCACTGGCGTAGAATACCCCTATGTCCACCCCTATGCAATCCCTAATTTAGGCCTCAAATGCGCATGGCACTCTCACTTTGGAGCCCTGTCGTATTTCAAGGCAACAGTTTAGGGTCACATATGGGGTATCGCCGTACTCGGGAGAAATTGTGTTACAAATTTTGGGGGGTATTTTCTGCTTTTACCCTTTTCAAAAATGTAAAATTTTGGGGAAAAGAAGCATTTTAGGTAAAAAAAAAAAAACTCCTTCTCTTCTGAGACCTGTAGTGTGCCAGCAGAGCACTTTTCACCCCCATATGGGGTGTTTTCTGAATCGGGAGAAATTGGGCTTCAAATTTTGTGGGGTATTTTCTGCTTTAACCCTTTGTAAAAATGTAAATTTTTTGGGAAACCAAGCATTTTAGGTAAAATTATTATTTTTTTTTTACATCTGCAAAAGTTGTGAAACCCCTGTGGGGTATTAAGGTTCACTTTACCCCTTGTTACGTTCCACAAGTGAAACACCTAAAGGGTTAAAACGCTGACTGAATGTCATTTTGAATACTTTGGGGGTGCAGTTTTTATAATGGGGTAATTTATGGGGTATTTCTAATATGAAGACCCTTCAAATCCACTTCAAACCTGAACTGGTCCCTGAAAAAAAGCGAGTTTCAAAATTTTGTGAAAAATTGGAAAATTGCTGCTGAACTTTGAAGCCCTCTGGTGTCTTCCAAAAGTAAAAACACGTCAATTTTATGATGAAAACATAAAGTAGACATATTGTATATGTGAATAAAAAAATTATTTGGAATACCAAGTAGAGAGATTCAAGTTAGAAAAATGCAAAATTTTCAAATTTTTCATCAAATTTTGGGATTTTTCACCAAGAAAGGATGCAAGTTACCACAAAATTTTACCACTATGTTAAAGTAGAATATCTCACGAAAAAACAATCTCGGAATCAGAATGATAACTAAAAGCATTCCAGAGTTATTAATGTTTAAAGTAACAGTGGTCAGATGTGCAAAAAATGGCCGAGTCCTTAAGGTGAAAAAGGGCTCAGTCCTTAAGGGGTTAATAGAAGTCATTTACAAATATGTTTAACTTTCTGACACCAGTTGATTAAAAAATGTTTTCCAGTGGAGTACCCCTTTAATTACCTTTTAATATATTGTCTTTCACAGGATTTACAAACTGCATTCTTTTAATACATTATTTTTTGGTGTTTTTTTTAATGGCTTTGTTATAGTTTATGGATGGTAGAAATTGCTATAAAGTCTATAGGGAAATGTGACATGCACTAAGCCTTCTGGTCTGTGGCAGTTTTTTTTCCAACATGCTACCTCCTCTAGATGGTGTTTTTTTTCTGACATTCTTTCCAAAGTACTTACCGATACCTGAAAATGCATGTTTTCAATGTGGCAAAATAATCAATACCTTTAAGTGCTGTTGGCAAGTAAAAAAAAAACAAAGAATGAAAATGCTTGCCTGCTTTTCTGTCTTTCCACACATCAACTTTCAAGAGCTGACAGTTAACTTGCTGTCTGTTATATCCAGATAATCAATGTTATTCACGCCATCTGTTACGGCTAATTGGTATATATTACCTCGATTGCTCCCTATAGGCTCTGTTCACACAGGGCCTTTAATTAGTGACATCGCTGCTAATTACTGGCGCAATTTTACAGCAATTTTTTTTATAAATCATTATACAATTGGCCACTTTTTACTGTGATTATGTAAAATAGTGGTAGAATTGCAGTGGTACCTCTTATGAAATGCCACATGTGGACACAACATTAGGCCAAAGCTTTAAGTGAGGTTGGAAGGTGATTGTGTTAAAGTTATAGATTATCCAAACTTCACTGTTGCATTGAGTGTACCCAAGATTTTTTCTTTCACAATGTTACCTACTGTACCATTTTAGAATCTAGTACTAGAAGCTGGGGGAGTGGATAAATAGCATGCTGTCATTGATGCTAGTGGTTGTTGATGTAAGTGTAAGTGTCTTATCCATGAGCTATATCAGTGATTTTGTGTGGCCTTAATCTACTGTGGTGCAGCAAGATATGGCCTTATGTACAGGGAAGATGCTTCTCTAAGGGACTACTACCTTATAACAGCCTGATATTTACAAAGTGCTGTTTTACTGCACTGTAGAGGGTACAACTACTTGAATAAAGGTTTTTGGATGATATGTACTTCTCAAAAAATAAAAAATAAAATGAAAATGAATGTGAAAACAAGCAAGAAAGAAAGCCCTGTCTAAACTTTTAAAATCGTAATGCTTATGATCCGGTACAGTGAATGGCACAAACATAACAAAAAAAAAAAACAATGTCCCAAATTTTCAGATTTTTGGTGACATCAAATTCGCATCCCTAAAGATGTTTTTTTTTTTTATAAAAAGTGATCAAAAGGTCATAAATATGTGCAAATGTGGTATCAATAAAAAATTATTATCTCAGGGTAAAAATGAGTCCTTATATAAGAAAAAAATTAAAAAATTATAGGGATTAGAAAAGAGCAATTTAAACTCGGGGAGATTTATCATAACCTGTATAGCGGAAAAGTTGACCAATTGCCCTTAGCAACCAATCAATTCAGAGGCCTTTTCAAAAATGAAATAAGTGATCTGATCTGGTTGCTATTGGAAACTGTCAACTTTTCCTCTATACAGGATTTCATAAATCTCCCCCATTGTGTTTAAAAAGTTAGATTTTTTTTAAAAAAAAGCAGTACAGAAAAGCATAACCGTTTTGACCCACAAAATAAAGATGAACTGTCATAACTACTGTAAAGTACACTCTGTATAAACTAAACATTTGCTAAATTGCTGTTTTCTTGTCTCCTCTTTGCCATATTTTTTTCGGTTGCACCGTACATATTATGGTAAAATGAAAGGTGTCATTACAAAATACAAGTTGTCCTGCAGAAAAGAAAAACAAGACTCATTTCGCTCTGTGGATGAAAAAATGAAAGAGTTATGGATCTTAAGAGGTCAGGATGAAAAAACAAAACCTCAAACAAGGAAATTGGCTATGTCCTCAAGAGGTCAATGCCAAATTTGTTATTTATACATAAACAGACAACTTTTTTAATTATTGATTTACAGTATGTTCATAGATTGCATTGGGATGGTGTAGGAATTGTTGGACAAATAAGATTATATCCTTATAAACATATTGTTTGCTGTTATTCACATTGCTTAACAAAAAGCGCAATTGAAAATGTCATATGGCCGAAATAAATCTAGATATCTTTGAATACAATATTGAAGTGCTGCTGATATGGATCTGAATCCAGGGATGTCAGGTCAGGTACGGGCCATGCAGATATAAGCTTGCTCCAAAGCTCTGTCCTTTCCTACTTGGGCAATCCACCCTAAACAATGGCCCCCAACTGGGTGATGCTTTCTACACTGAACTAAGTGCATAGGGCATAAAGGAAGGTTAGGCAGGTCAGGTCAGTAACACATGGACAAAACAGTACAAAATCAGTAGACAACGAGTTAATCAGGGACAAGCCAGAGAGTAGAAACATAGGGGGAGGAGTAATAAAAAATCAGAAGCAGAGTAAGGACAAGCAAAGATCAAACCATTACGGGTGCACAGCACAAAGTTACCTGGCAAAGGCAAGATCAGGTCACAAGTGGAGGTCAGGTTAGATTACAGGGAAAAAACACGGGATAACAGGAATGCGGGTGAAGGGAGAGTAAAAACATAGAGGGGAGGGTAATACAAAATAACAGGATAACAGGAATGCAGGTGAAGGGATATACCAGAATTACCGGCAACTCAAGCAACTGTGCACAATTATCAGATCCACTAATATTGTAATACTGGAAACCAGGAATACTAGTAAGCTGGAACAGTACAGTGAGTAATGTGTACTCAAAAAATTTACATGTTTGTTGGGAAAGGAATGCGCAAGTGAACATTAGGCTGTACTTGCTTCTGTATAGCTACATGAAGTCTGAAGAAATATGCTGTAATTGTCATGTTGGCAATTTGTTGTATATGGTGACATAGTAGGTTATTAAATGGTGTATTGTATACTGTATGTACTGGATTGTGCATGGACTTGTCTGATAATGAATTCTGTATATTAACTATTAAAATTGTCCTTAGTCTTAATTGTTAAAGGGGTTTTCTGATTCCACATATTGACCACCTGTCCTCAGAATAGGCCATCAATATCTGGATGGCAGAATGTTGACACCTGGCACCTCCATTGGTCAGCTGTTCTGCTGAGCTATCAGGGTCATATCAGCTCTGTGTACAGGCCCGAATGCAGTTGGTTCTGTTTACTGCATAGTGCCTGTGCCTGGTTACTTCAGCTCAGTTTCTGTTCTAGTGAGCTGCATCAATATGTGGAATTGGAATCCCCCTGTGACCAAAATACCTAAAACAAAGGTGTTCCATACAATGGCTTGTAATTAGATGTCTGGTGACCATATATACCTTAAATGGGTATTCCACTGGCCAGCATGGAACTAAATGTTCCAAGCGCTGTTTTCGCACTGCAGGGGTCGACCATGCCACCTCGTGGTGTCACGGCCACACCCCTGAATGTAAGTGTATGGCCATGCACCTTTGTGCCGTCATGGCCATGCCACCTGATATGCCATCCGGGGGAGTGGCCGTGACGGCGTCGAGGGGGCATGGCCAACCCCTGCAGTGCGTAAACAGCTTTCGGAACATTAAGTTCCTTGCTGGCCAGTGGAGTACCCCTTTAAATCTTTAAATACCTATGATTTAGGCATAGTACCATGCTTGCTTTACTGATTCAGTTTATTTTACTATATCTATATATATATAAAACTCAACGTGTGTGTGTGTGTGTATGTAAATATGTATGTTCCACAAAAACTTTCAAACGGCTAAAGATATTAACATGAAACTTGGCACACATGTTACTTATATGTTAACAACAAACATAGGATAGGTAATTTAACCCTTACTCACCCCCATTTGCCAGGGGCGGGGCTTATGTTTAAAGTCCCATGCAAGTCAATGGGAAATATATGTTACTGCATAACTTCCAAACGGCTGGAGATATTTCGATAATACTTGGTCACATGTTACTTATATGTCCACTTAAAATATAGGATAGTTAATTTAACCCTTAACTACCCCCATTTGTGAGGGTCAGGTTTTTTTTTTTTTAAAGTCCCATGCAAATCAATGGGAAATGTATGTTCCCATATAATTTCCATATGGCTGGAGCTATTTCATTACATGGTACACATATTACGAGTTGGGAAGGGAGGTCGGAATGGGAGGTCGATATAGGAGGTCGGGATAGGAGGTCGAGATAGGAGGTCGGGATAGGAGGTCGAGATATGAGGTCGGGATAGGAGGTCGAGATAGGAGGTCGGGATAGGAGGTCGGGATAGGAGGTCGGGATAGGAGGTCGGGATAGGAGGACGGGATATGAGGTAGAGATATGAGGTCGGAATAGGAGGTCGAGATAGGAGGACAAGATAGGAGGACGGGATAGGAGGTCTGGACAGGAGGTTGAGATAGGAGGACGGGACAGGAGGTCAAGATAGGAGGTAGAGATATGAGGACGGGAAAGGAGGTCGGTATAGGAGGACGGGATAGGAGGATGGGATAGGAGGTCGGGATAGGAGGTCGAGATAGGAGGATGGGATAAGAGGTCGAGATAGGAGGTCGAGATATGAGGACAGGAAAGGAGGTCGGGATAGGAGGGTGGGATAGGAGGACGGGATAGGAGGTTGAGATAGGAGGTTGAGATAGGAGGTCGAGATAGGAGGACGGGATAGGAGGACGGGATAGGAGGTTGGGATACGAGGTCTGGATAGGAGGTCGGGATAGGAGCTCGAGATTGGAGGTCGGGATAGGAGTTCGAGATAGGAGGACGGGATAGGAGGACAGGATGGGAGGACGGGATAGGAGGACGAGATAGGAGGTCGGGATAGGAGGACGGGATAGGAGGACGGGATAGGAGGATGGGATAGGAGGTCTGGATAGGAGGTCGGGATAGGAGGACGGGATAGGAGGATGGTATAGGAGGTCGGGGCAGGAGGTCGAGATAGGAGGTCGGGATGTGGGGTTAGGATATGGCAACAATATATGAGGACTGCATATGAAGTCAGAAGCTTCCTCCTTTGTTTATTTTCCTCCCCAAAAAGGATTAGGAAGGAAAAACCGGGCAACGCCGGGTACTCAGCTAGTATACAATAAATATTAGCACTTGCTGTGAACCCTGATAAGGAGTGCCAGGATATTTTTTTTTAGGGCTAGTATTATAAACTTTGGTGGTATTGATCACCCACTATAAATATCCGAGGCTTCATCAGTGCATAGAGCAGACACAATCAATATAAAAACTTTCACAGTCTGATCAGATAAAGGTTATATTTGACTTTGCAGTTTATCAATTACATCTATAATTTTTTGCGATTTATTATGAAATCCTGTTTATTTAACAAGAGCAGTCAGAGGTGGTTTCTGTGGAGCAATAACATTCTATGTTTTCAAACACAAACTACTCCACCATCCACTAATATTGAAACTACCTGTGACTATAGATCCCCCTGAGTAGTTCTATTCTGTCCAATTGCTGAACATTCAGCTGCTTCATACCCCTGTTTCCAGGAAAGCTGAATGGCAACCAATATGAACAGCATAACATCTCCCAGAGGAGTTATCACACTGATTTCCCAGCCAGCAAAGAGTGTTTGAATGGCATTACTAAGTAACAGTGAGTTATACATCCCATAATCCTGTAATGCTGTAAAGCTAGACTGATAGACCATTTAAGAGTTATGGACGGTAATCCCAACTGCACCGCTTGCGATATTGCTTACAGTATTGGTTATTGCCCATTGTTCCATGAACAAATAGGAATTAAACTTTAGGAAACTTGACAGAAAAGGCCAAACCAAAGGACATTCCCTTAAAGGAAAATGTTTGACATTTTTTTTTTTTACACTATTGTAAATGGCAAGGTAGATAAAACAGCAGATATATATAAAAGTCAGCATGATATGTACATCTCCAGAGACTTTGATTTCTTAATCCGTTCATCCTCATTCCTGAACGCTCATGCCATGGTTACATTCTGTAGATTGCATTGGTGGAGCGGTGCCTGTACTGTACATGTTTACCAAGCGAAAGAAACTGAGCATCTGTGTCCGTGTTTATTTCTCTGTTAAACTCCTTATTGCAATTCATTTAATCATTCTGCGTTTCAAGCTAGGTGACAGGAATGCAAACACAACATGAAGTCGACCAGCCAAACTCAAACAACTGAACTGTGCTCTCAATTTAGATACAGCTGTTTTGGTTCTCTGGATAGATCTAATTTAAAATGGACTGTCAACCAGAAGACCCACTAATATGTATGGGAGAGAGGGCCGTCACCTTTCAGATCATTTTATTCCCTGGCAGTAGACTTCTATTACACAATAGTCACATAGGGGGGTATTTATCAATTTTGCCTGTTGACCGTTTCTTTTTACCCTTTTTTTTTCACTTCAGTTTTCGTGGACATGCACCAAATTAATCATTGTTAGTAATTTTGGCTCAAATGTTGAAATCAGCTGTTCACAGAGCCTTTTACACAGAACTTACCACCACAGAGGACGCGTATTTTACCCTGTAGAGCAGCCATTTTGGAGTCCCTCCTGCAGTATATCAGCAAGCGACATGAGTTATTTTCATTTGTGGGGTTTATAGCCACCATGTGAAATGGATTTTATTTTCAACTTGAGTAGTTTTTTTTTTTTTTTGGTTACTTTAGTGCAGTGGTCTTCAACCTGCGGACCTCCAGATGTTGCAAAACTACAATTCCAAGCATGCCCGGACAGCCTTGGCATGCAGGGAGTTGTAGTTTTGCAACATCTGGAGGTCCGCAGGTTGGAGACCACTGCTTTAGTGCTTACCTTTCCTGAACATGTGTGGCCATGTCCAATGCTGGCTCAACGGAGGGTGAAGGTCCCTCAGACACAACTATGTCGCAGGATAGTATTGAGCAGCCCCGGAGGCGTCGCTGCCTTCACAAAAAAAATGTCAATGTATTTTGACGCCTTTACATTTTCTGATATTGCTAAGTGTGTTTTCCATTGCTAAGTGTGTTTTCCATGTGAAAAATTTCTTGGCGGTGATCGATTGGCGCAAAGATTGATTGGCGCAAATGATGATTTACTGACTGAAGTTAAAATCACACACAGGACCATGTGATTTTGATAAAGTTGTAAAAATGACAGTGAAGAAAATGCGCCAAACTGTGGCGCAAAAAAGACATTGCGCCACAGTTATGTTAACTCCTTAAGGACGCAGGACGTAAATGTACGTCCTGGTGCGGTGGTACTTTTACGTCCTGTGCATAACCGCGGGCATCGGAGCGATGCCCGTGTCATGCGCGGCTGATCCCGGCTGCTGATCGCAGTCAGGGACCCGCCGGCAATGGCCGACGCCCGCGAGATCGCGGGCGTCCGCCATTAACCCCTCAGGTGCCGGGATCAATACAGATCCCGGCATCTGCGGCAGTGCGCGATTTCAATGAATGATCGGATCGCCCGCAGCGCTGCGGGGATCCGATCATTCAGAATGCCGCACGGAGGTCCCCTCTCCTTCCTCCATCCGGCTCCCGGCGTCTCCTGCTCTGGTCTGAGATCGAGCAGACCAGAGCAGAAGATGACCGATAACACTGATCTATTCTATGTCCTATACATAGAACAGATCAGTATTAGCAATCATGGTATTGCTATGAATAGTCCCCTATGGGGACTATTCAAGTGTAAAAAAAAATGTAAAAAATTGTTAAAGTAAAAAAAAAAATGAAAAATCCCCTTCTCCAATAAAAAAGTAAAACGTCCGTTTTTTCCTATTTTACCCCCAAAAAGCGTAAAAAATAAATTTTATAGACTTATTTGGTATCGCCGCGTGCGTAAATGTCCGAACTATTAAAATAAAATGTTAATGATCCCGTACGGTGAACGGCGTGAACAAAAAACAAAAAAGTCCAAAATTGCTACTTTTTTAATACATTTTATAAAAAAAAATTATAAAAAATGTATTAAAAGTTTTTTATATGCAAATGTGGTATCAAAAAAAAGTACAGATCATGGCGCAAAAAATTAGCCCTCATACCGTCGCTTATACAGAAAAATAAAAAAGTTAGAGGTCATCAAAATAAAGGGATTATAAACGTACTAATTTGGTTAAAAAGTTTGATTTTTTTTAAGCACAACAATAATAGAAAAGTAGTAATAATGGGTATCATTTTAATCGCATTGACCCTCAGAATAAAGAACACATGTCATTTTTACCATAAATTGTACGGCATGAAAACGAAACCTTCTAAACTTAGCAAAATTGCGTTTTTCTTTTTAATTTCCCCACAAAAATAGTGTTTTTTGGTTGCGCCATCCATTTTATGATATAATGAGTGATGTCATTACAAAGGACAACTGGTCGCGCAAAAAACAAGCCCCCATACTAGTCTGTGGATGAAAATATAAAAGAGTTATGATTTTTAGAAGGCGAGGAGGAAAAAATGAAAACGTTAAAATTAATTTGTCTGAGTCCTTAAGGCCAAAATGGGCTGAGTCCTTAAGGGGTTAAATAAAACACATAAATCCTTTGATAAATACCCCCCCATAGACATTTGGGTTTCACGCTTAAAAGATCCAGCCTTTAAAATTGACTGTTCTTTCTTTTCTTCAAGTTAAATAAAAACAGATAAGGCAGCAGTGCCACAGGAGCTAATACTTGTAAGGCTAAAAATGGCTGCAAACTATTGTTTCCCGACACAATAGATTCAATTAGGAAGATGCGACAGGCTTATGCATAGTAAAACACCCATCCAATTCATTTTGCGTCTATTTATACTTCAGTATTTTTATATGCGCCGCATGTAATAATGAATGTCTCAGCCTCACTTCACTGTTCGCATTATTATCACATTTCAAATTTGTTATCATTAAAGTTTCATGTTGTCAGATTTAAGCTGTTTTAGGCAATGGTAGTTAACAAGTATGCAGCTTTGTCTATTTCCACTGATCCTTCAATCTGAATGTCAAACTAGAGAGAACCTATTTCAGGTTGAACCAAGAACTCGTTTCATAGGAACATTTTCTGCCATGTTGTATCTATCGTAAGTATTCAAAGACGCTGCGTGGCTCACACCAGGGGTTAAGTCGTAATAAAATCCATTTCTCACACTTTTCAGGGTAAACAAAAATGTACGAAAATTCCTGTCATATGATAACAAGCTGAATTAATGTGGCAATTGATTTTTTAACACTACTGAGGGTGTCTGCGACATTTGCTTTCCTGTATGTTGAAAGGCTGTCACTTAGACCCATTGGATTGATGCTGAGTGATGCTTAAAAATAATGCCTAGTGTTGCAGGCCTTGATTGATTCACTGACTGTCTATAATGCATTTACCTGCCTCTGCCAATAAATATCAATCACTTGTCATATAGTTCATTTATTTCATTATAGTTTGCACGTGGAAAGAACTGTCTATCGATTATTATACAGTAAAGATTTCATTTATCTGCCGTTCCCTTTTTATTTCAGATCTTTCCAGGTATTTACTGAAGATTACATATGACTAGAAACATGTGCGGTTATGGAATGTATGCAATGTCCAGTGGGGCACGCGGCTAATGAAATGCATATTTTATGCCAATGTTCTTGAGAATCTAAATCTTGATGGCATAGTAAGACATAAGATAAGGCAGTCTCTTCTCTTCCATAAAGAATTTATATAGTTGTCCATGTAATAGCAGAAAATGGAATATTTACTACAAGAGTTGGTTTTCTAATTACATGAAACCACAACAAAGCCTATTCTTTTCTTTGTTCACTGGAGATAAGTCATAAAACTTGGTAAATGGGGCCTGTCATGAGGACAAATCTTTTTAACCAGCATCCTTAAGTTGTATCCACTATCTGTAACAATGTCGGCTGATCACATGACAGCAGAAATGGATTTCACCTATAGCAGATGCCTTTCCTGACTCCTAACAGTGGCTCCAAATACTCAGATATCCCCTGGGACTATATACTTTGAGACATAAATTGTATAATAAGCAGACAGTCACAAAAGGAACTTACCATTAGATGACAGTAACTGTATGAAGATGCTATGGATGGTGATACAAATAAATGATGGAGATAGCAGTTAGGAAGAGAAGCCGACAGATCATGAATAGGATTAAAGGGATACTCTGGCCCTAAGACATCTTATCCCCTACCCATAGGATAGGGGAAAAGATGTCTGAACGTTGGGGTCCTACCGGCCCAGTCCGGCCCGCCAGCCGGGTCCGGTCTGGCCCCGTAGTCGTCACCCGGCAGAATTGGAGGAGGCAGTGCTGCATGCAGCTCCCAAAGGTGGGTGCTGCATGTAGAATTGCAGGGGTCCCCAGCGGCAGGACCCCCACGATCAGACATCTTATCCCCTATGCTTTGGATAGGGGATAAGATATCTTAGGACTGGAGTACCCCCATAACTCCTTGACAACAATGGATGTAAATGTATGTCATGGTGCCGTGGTACTTAACGCACCATGATGTACATTTGCGTCATGCGCGGCAGGTCCCGGCTGCTATCAGCAGCCTGGAACCCACCGATAATGTCGGACATCCACGATCGCATGGATGTCTGCCATTAACCCCTCAGATGTCGTGACCAATACAGATCACGGCATCTGCGGCAGTGCGGTACTTTAAATGGATGATCGGTTCGCCCGTATTGCTGCCACAGGGATCCAATCATCCGTAATGGCGGACGGAGGTCCCCTCACCTACCTGAGATCGAGCAGACCAGAGCAGAAGATGACCGATAACACTGATCGGTGCTATGCCCATAGCAATGAACAGTATTAGCAATCAAATTATTGCTATAAATAGTCCCCTATGGGGACTAATAACGTGTAAAAAAAATTAAAAAAAAAGGTTAAAAAAATGTCAAAAAAAAAAAAGTTACAAAATGTGAAAAATCCCCTCCACTAATAAAAATGTAAATCATCAGTTTTTCCCATTTTACCCCCCCAAAAAGCGTAAAAAAAAAATTAATAAACATATTTGGTATTGCCGCATGCGTGAAAGTCTGAACTATCAAAATATATTGTTTTTATCCCATACAGGGAATGGCGTAAATGTAAAAAAACAAGTCAAAAAATGCTGCTTTTTTGTCACATTTGATAAAAAAAAACTAATAAAAAATTTATAAAAAGTAAAACCTAAGCAAAAGTGGTACCGATAAAAACTACAGATCATGGCGCAAACAATTAGCCCTCATAATGCCCCATATATGGAAAAATGAGAAAGTTATAGGTGGTCAAAATAGGGCAATTTCAAACACACTCATTTTGTTAAAGTAGTTTGAGATTTTTTTAAAGTGGTAAAATCACAGAAAAGCATATATCATGGGTATCATTTTAATTGTATTGAACCACAGAATAAAGAAAACATGTCATTTTTACTGAAAAGTGTACAGCGTGAAAACAAAACCTTCCAAAATTTGCTAAATTGCCGCTTTCTTTTCAATTTTCCCACATAAATAATATTTTTTTGGTTGCGCTGTACATTTTATGGTAAAATAAGTGATGTCATTACAAAATAAAATCGGTGACGCATAAAAAACAAGCCCTTAGTATATCACTTTGCATCTCTATGGGTCTTCGTCTTTCTATGCCACTACCTAGTATAGATGCCTGACTACAAATGGCTGTGAAAATGCATCATGCTTGTTAAAACACAACCTAAGCACCCTAGAATTTAGTCTGAAGCCACCTGGTGGCTAACACAGCTTCATGTCCTTACCAGAAAGGGGCACTATCTCTTACTTCACTTGTTACAGCATTAATAGCAGCCATATTGATATAATCACAGCAGTACCGTTGTAACTGTTACATAGATTTGTTTGCAGAAAAAGTGTTGTGCAACGGATAATTCTCTAATTCCTGACCTTGTATATTCATAGTACACGGTCCTATGTGCCAATCAGTCCACTTATTCAATTCAGACAGATCTTACTTCAGCTATCCTTTCACTCACTACTGGTAATGCCTACTCTGGGCTTATACTTCCATAGTCCACAAAGACTCAGATATGGGCACAAAAGTCTCTCAATCTCCTCTTCAGTCTATTGGCTTGCTTGCAACAGTGGGCTGGGCAACAATAGCGAGGTTTGTTAAATGTACCAGCCTCTCCTTGCATGTTAGGGTGGTTGGACTTGGGCCCACTTGTCAAGTGCACCCTCACCAGGCGCACCCTTTCCATTTGGTCCTACATGCCGCCAATCTGCTCTAACCCAGAGTTACAGTGCAAAGCCTAATGCCATAACTCTGACCAGTGCCTTACTGCTGGGCTCTCAGTGGACCTGTGCAGACACCTGGCATCTCCCCTGTAAGTTTGCAGATAGCAAACTCTGCTTTTCTGGTTTCCAGCAACAATGGTCCAATAGTGTCACTGTGTATTTAGCTACACCAAAAGCTATATCATGAGTGCATAACAAATAGAGCAAAAATGAATTGTTTATGGATGAGCTATGAGGGTTTTGTCCCTTGACCCTAGTGTGCATATATGTGAGTAGGCATGATAATCTGAGCTCCCGATTGACACCTTTGGTGCAACTTTGGTGCAAATAACTAAAATAAGCAGCTGAATGGTGTTTTGACACTTCCATTAAAGGGGTACTCCTGTGGAAAACTTTTTTTTTTAAATCAACTGGTGCCAGAAAGTTAAACAGATTTGTAAATCACTTCTATTAAAAAATCTTAATCCTTTAAGTACTTATTAGCTTCTGAATACTACAATGGTTTTCCTTTTGGAAAACAGAGCTCTCTGCTGACATCATGACCACAGTGCTCTCTGCTGACATCTCTGTCCATTTTAGGAACTGTCCAGAGCAGCATATGTTTGCTATGGGGATTTTCTCCTACTCTGGACAGTTCTTAAAATGGACTGAGATGTCAGCAGAGAGCACTGTGGTCATGATGTCAGCAGAGAGCTCTGTGTTCCAAAAAGAAAACCAGTTCCTCTATAGTATTCAGCAGCTAGTAAGTACTTGAAGGATTAAGATTTTTTAATAAAAGTAATTTACAAATCTGTTTAACTTTCTGGCACCAGTTGATTTAAAAAAAATAAAATAAAATGTTTTCCACTGGAGTACCCCTTTAAATATTAGGTTTTGATGCAACCCCCAAGAAAGGTCTAAACTAATGAAAACCAAAACTGTAACAAGGATTTTGTTATGTTATTGTTTTGAATATGATAGTGGAACATTGAAAAAAGAACAAATCCATTTTACCAATGCAGTATATTGTTTGTTACAATTCACATTGCATCAGCGTCTTTCTAAATAATCTAAGGCTCTCATTCTAGCATCAAGGACCAAAATGTTTTATTGTGTAACCAGGCTATAAGTTATTAATGGTGGAGCTGAAAGAGTTTGGGATTTTAAAGGTACAGTACTGCAGAATAAATTATTGAAAAACAGAAACCATATTGTAGACAAATGCAATATATTCGTATCATGATCTAAAAACTGTCCATTTTATTTAACATGGATAATTGGCAGCGTAGCGACAGAATGCTGCAAAAGTTCTACAATGCAAATAGGGGAAGTATGGATTCAATATACAGACAGACTGAATCTCATTGCAAACAGAAGGATCCACCGGAAAAAAATCTGTATTGTGAAAATGTCTGTATCCAAGTGCTTGTGGCAAGGTTGAATTTTTAGCACAGACAGAATTCCTTAGTGAATGTAGGAGAAGTAAATTATCAATATTTATGCATACAAGGTAGTGCTCATCTGCAATCGCTCCCAGCCATGACAATAAACACTTTCAGCAGGTGTCCCAGAAGTCTTTGGACTGCCTATTATTATTTTTATGTGACTACATGCTATTACCATATTGTTTAAGGCCAGAGAGCTTTTTCATCCAAATGCACAGGCTTTTCAATAGCATCATTCTCTCAAATACATTGTGGAAATGTTTTGTTTTGCATGGAAGGAAATGTTTGCACATTGTAATTTTTATACACTCTACCCGTTTCTGGATGATAGATTATTAGTAAGTGAGTTACTATAATTGTTTATAGAAAAACAAAACATAACATTAAAAAAAAACATTTTGTTTTATTCCGAACGCTGGGTGCGGACTGCGGGGGTCGTGATGCCACAGCCACACCCCTCGTGACGTCACACCATGCCCCCTCAATGCAAGTCTATAGGAGACTTGCATTGAGGGGGCGTGTGTTGATGACATTGAGGGGCATGGCGGTGACATCACGACCTCTGCTACCCACACCCACACTACGGAACAAAATTTTCCGAATGCTGGGGCAGTGAGGTACCCCTTTAATGAAAAAAGGGGGGGGGGGTTTATTGTTGTTGGTTTAGGTGAATGATTTTGGATGACCTTTTTTGTGTTGTGAACCCCTTCCCTCATTTTTAATATTGCACTTTTGTTTTTTCTTCCTTACCTTTTAAAAAACCATTTCAATTTTGCACCCAAAAATCCATATGATGGCTTATTTTTTGCACCACCAATTTTACTTTGTAATGACATCAGTCATTTAACCCAAAAATTTACGGCGAAATGAAAAAAAAAATCATTGTGCGTCAAAATGGAAGAAAAAATGACATTTTATCATTTTTGGGGGCTTCCGTTTCTACACAGTACATTTTTCGGTAAAAATGACACATTATCTTTATCCTGTAGGTCCATACAAATAACAAGATACCCTACATATATAGGTTGGATTTTGTTTTACTACTGAAACAAATCATAAATACATACAGGGAAATTTATATGTTTAAAATTGTCCTCTTCTGACCCTGGTAACTTTTTTATTTTTCCATGTACGGGGCGGTATGAGGGCTAATTTTTTGCACCGTGATCTGAAGTTTTTATCAGTACCATTTTTGTTTTGATGAAACTTTTTGATCGCTTTTTATAAATTTTTTTATGGTATAAAAAGTGATAAAAAATACTCTATTTTGGACTTTTGAATTTTTTTACGCGTGCGCCATTGACCATGCGGTTTAATTAATGATATATTGTTATAGTTTGGACATTTATGCACGCGGCAATATCACATTTGTTTATAGTTATTTTTTATATACACAGTTTTTCTTATGGAAAAAGGGGGGTGATTCAAACTTTTATTAGTGAAGGGGTTAAATCATCTTTATTAACTTTTCCCCCCCTTTTTATAGCCCCCATAGGGGACTATAACATGCAGTACATTGATTCAATACACTGATCACTGCCATTGCATTGCATTGATCAGTGTTATCATCAGTTGATTACTCTAGCCTGGATTCCAGGCTTGGAGCAATCAATCGCCGATCGGACACACAGGGGGCAGGTAAGGCACCCTCCTGTTGCGTTCTAGCTGATCGTGACATTGCATTTTTACCGTGATGGACCCGATCAGCCCGACTGAGCTGCCGGGAAGCTTTTACTTTCACTTTGGATGCGGCAATCAACTTTGATTGCCGCATCTAAAGAGTTAATGTCGGACATCAGCCTGATCGGCGATGTCCGGCATTAGCCTTGGGTCCTGGTTGCTTATAGCAACCACTGGGTATGATGCGTCATACCTCGGGAGACTCTTATGGATGTATATAAACGTCCATATGCGGCAAGGGGTTAATGTGGTTTTACGCCAAAATCACTTTCATGCTGCTTGAACATGAGTCATCAGGTCTCCAGTGGCTTCTGCTTACCCCATCAGTGTTGATTGATATTTCCCTATACCCAAAAATGGAGAGATCTATCTTTTAAACCTGGAGGGGAGGTGACTACATTGAAAACACATGATTCGGACAGCATGAAAATAAATGATCACAGGTTTCCTTTAACCCCTTAATGACGCAGGACGTATATTTACGTCCTGCGCCGGCTCCCGCGATATGAAGCACTGATCTTTTACACAGATCACAGGCGTGTATTAACACGCCTGTGATCAATGTTATCGGCGCTTGACTGCTCCTGCCTGGATCTCAGGCACGGAGCAGTCATTCGCCGATCGGACACCGAGGAGGCAGGTAAGGGCCCTCCCCGTGTCCGGTCAGCTGTTCGGGACCGCCGCGGTTAATACACGCCTGTGATCTGTGTAAAAGATCAGTGTGTGCAGTGTTATAGGTCCCTATGGGACCTATAACACTGCAA
The DNA here is from genome assembly GCF_029499605.1 of Hyla sarda. Classification (NCBI taxonomy): domain Eukaryota; kingdom Metazoa; phylum Chordata; class Amphibia; order Anura; family Hylidae; genus Hyla; species Hyla sarda. The sequence continues at coordinate 131,530,294 of NC_079190.1, read as the reverse complement.
AAAAATATGTAAAAAAAATGTGTTAATAAAGGTCATTTAACCCCTTCCCTAATAAAAGTTTGAATCACCCCCCTTTTCCCATAAAAAAAATAAAACAGTGTAAAAAAAAAAAATAAACATATGTGGTATCGCCGCGTGCGTAAATGTCCGAACTATAAAAATATATCATTAATCAAACCGCACGGTCAATAGCGTACGTGCAAAAAAATTCCAAAGTCCAAAAAAGCGTCTTTTGGTCACTTTTTATACCATTAAAAAATGAATAAAAAGTGATCAAAAAGTCTGATCAAAACAAAAATCATACCGATAAAAACTTCAGATCACGGCGCAAAAAACGAGTCCTCATACCGCCCTGTACGTGGAAAAAAAAAAGGTATAGGGGTCAGAAGATGACATTTTTAAACGTATACATTTTCCTGCATGTAGTTATGATTTTTTCCAGAAGTGCGACAAAATCAAACCTATATAAGTAGGGTATCATTTTAACCGTATGGACCTACAGAATAATGATAAGGTGTAATATTTACCGAAATATGCACTGTGTAGAAACGGAAGCCCCCAAAAGTTACAAAATGGCGTTTTTTCTTCGATTTTGTCGCACAATGATTTTTTTTTCCGTTTCGCCGTGAATTTTTGGGTAAAATGACTGTCACTGCAAAGTAGAATTGGCGACGCAAAAAATTAGCCATAATATGGATTTTAGGTGGAAAATTGAAAGGGTTATGATTTTTAACAGGTAAGGAGGAAAAACGAATGTGCAAAAACGGAAAACCCTGAGTCCTTAAGGGGTTAACGAGATAACTGCTGAAAATTGATCTCTACCAAATAAAAAGTGTCAGCCTATTGTGATGCTAAATGGCCAGTGTTAAAACTAAGATTTCTGGTTGATTTAAACAGAAAGATGCTTTGTGCTTTGTTTGTTAGTTTCCCTGTGCAGTTATATTCAGAAGTTTAATGAACAAGGTCTGTCCAGAGAGTGTCCAGCCATTATTCATATGTTGATAATGGTTCATATGACATCAATGTTGATAATGGTTCATATGACATCAATGTAAACTAGCAGCCAAGGAGTGGCTATTAGAGTGCACATGCACAAACAATGATGATATGGGGATATGCCGTTAAGTTAGTGTATATACAGTGTATTCCTTGTATTTAAAAGGATTTAGCTGGTAGGGGAATGAATCTGAATCCCATTTTTCACTAAACTTAAAAAATCCTTAATGAAAACTATTTGAAGTTTTGCAAAAGGCTTTCTGGGGACAGTGAAAATAATAATGTGGTGTACCGGTACAGAACATAGTTCTGTACAGTCCTTAAGTCCCTAAAGTCCACAGGGCTCTCCTGCAGGGTTACTACTAGGTTATATGGTGTTTAATGCATTGTATTTTCACTATGTACATTTATTGTATGTGTTCTACTGAGAATGTAATTATGTATTAAGTTGTACAGATTGTATCAAATGTATAGGAGCTTCCTTGGTCATATGACATGTATTCACATGATACACCCAGAGTTCCAAGAGCACAGGTACCCCAGGCAACCAGCTACAAATGGGCTTTAGTCCAGCCTCCTAGTATATCTGGAGACCTGGACCTAAAAACAAGCACAAAGTCCTGTACTATCCAAGTTCATCTCAGCTAGGCCAAAGCCTAAAGTCCAGCAGCCACTTCTGAACTGTAAGTCAAAACTACTTCTACAAATCAAGTGACTACCGTACTACCCAGCTAAAGTAATACTAGTAGCACAGTGGCCTGCTGCATTATCACAATAACTACAAGTCCAAGCAAGCCTGAGAGGTTCCCTGTGTTCCGGTTACCTCTGTGGATACTGTCTAATTGTAAAGACTGTTTTCACATATTCTAAGTAAAAGTTCAAGTTGCTTCAAATCCTTGCTGTGGAACTTCATTCATTGCATGATGTTTTTGGGCTGGTTTTCGGGGGTGCCCTATACCAAAACAACCACATCCTGGCGTCACGAACACTAGGGGTTAACAACATCTTGTCCCCCGGGTTAATTCCATCAGATCTCGCTACCTACACTGCAACCCCCCCCCGTGGTCACCACAATAATATGGCACAAATGCCACAATAAAGGTTGAGAATGTGAAGAAAGTTATCCCCTTTCTGGAAGGCCTGCAACAAGCAACACAGCAGAGATTGTTGAATGTGTACAGGCTGCAAAAAACTAAGATCGGCAACTAACAGTGTGAGAACTGGGACATGATCTGATAATTGCTAAAACCACTGTGTTTGAGATTCTGATGCAGGATCTTAGCATTAGATGGACTGTGTGAAGTCCCAAGGTGCCTACTTTGAAGAGGACTGAGGCGTCATTGTCCTATGTACAATGTTTACTGAACCTTGTATCTTCTTCAATAAATGTCCCTATTCTCCATATTACATGGCTGGATAAATTACATACAGACCTTGTATCTGACATTCTGTGCTCTTATGGTTTAGATGCGTCGTTGAAAACCTGTATGGAGCCAACCACCATTGCCCTGGAATCCCTCAGGATGAAAATACTGTACATTTGAAAGCTATCGGAGAGCAGTAAGCCATAGGCTCCCAGCCTTGCCGTATTCTGTCTCATAGGCTAATGTTGCTGTCACCTACAGGACACCACGCATGGAAAAAAAAGGTCAACTATTAAAGCAAACACATGTAGGGTATGTGTATACAGGTAAGTATGACATTTTGGACCAGAAATGTTGCAGGTATAAACAGAAACACATTTTGATGTTGTCTGCTCTATGTGGCTATTGGATTATAATCAAGTCACTGTAAATGACAACATTTCCCCAAATTACTACAGTTTTTGGGCCATATTTTCAATAGCTTTTCTGTTCACACAAATTTTTAGGATTTTGGTCTGTTTTTAGCTGCTTATAGCTCAAAATATGATGTGTGAACAATGCATATAGCTGACAAACCTCATAGAGGGAAACATACATGATTGTTACCATATTTTTCGCCGTATAAGATGCACTTTTTCTTCCCCAAAACTGGGGGGGAAAAGTTGGTGCGTCTTATATGGCAAATACACATTAAAACCCTGTCATATCCTGGCAGTCCCTGCGGCCATCAACGGCCGGGACCCGCGGCTAATACAGGACATCACCGATCGCGGTGATGCCCTGTATTAACCCTTCAGACGCGGCAATCAAAGCTGACCGCCGCGTCTGAAGGGAAAGTGACACTAACCTGGCTGCTCAGTCGGGCTGTTTGGGACCGCTGCGGTGAAATCGCGGCATCCCGAACAGCTTACAGGACACCGGGAGGGACCTTACCTGCCTCCTCGGTGTCTGCTCAGTGCCGGGATCCCCTGCATGGCCGGTGCTCTCCTTCGACGTCATCACGTCGTCGCGCACGCCGTCCCGTCATCCTATAGGAGCGGCGTGCATAGCGCCGTGATGACGGCGACGTGATGACGGCAACGGAGAGCGTGGATCCCGTGGAAGAAGACGTCCGGAGTGTCGGGGATACCACGGGGACGCGGCGACAGCGATGGAGCGACATCCAGGGCAGCGGTGACGAGCGGTGACGGGTCCGCAGCGGCGGGGAAACGTGAGTATTACCTTCTATACCAGTGGTCTTCAACCTGCAGACCTCCAGATGTTGAAAAAATTCCAACTCCCAGCATGCCCGGACAGCCAGCGGCTGTCCGGGAATGCTGGGAGTTGTAGTTTTGCAACATTTGGAGGTCCGCAGGTTGAAGATCACTGTTGGGTTCAGAATCTTTTTGGGTGCATCTTATATGCCGCTACGTCCTATAGGGCGAAAAATACGGTACTTGTAAGGTGGGTCAATGACTAAACTAATATAGACTATGAGGTCGTGTTCACAGATAGGAAAATTCTTTGGCTGTTGCTGCAAATCTGTGATAAAATGCAAAAATATTAAAAGCTTTAAAAATGAAAAATAAAAAAATAAAACAGCCAGGCCTTTTTAATCCTAGAAAAGACCTTTCAAAATTCACAGCATATCCTAAAGTGCGTACAGTCTTCTTCTGCGGCCTGTGAGTTTTAATGAGTTAAGCTGTACTGTACTTATTTTGCAGATTTTAGGTGCAAAATAATTAACTTGGAAATCTCCAGCAATTACGCCACTTGTTAACTTAGCTTTATGGATCAGCCACATTGATTAATGGATTGTGCTCTGGATTTGCCATGGCCTTCACTCTTTCTATTGCAGAGGATGGGAAATATTACACATAGTTTGAAAACGCACAGTGTGTCCTAAAATCTGTGCAGGTCTTTTCTGCAGCGTTTGACACTTTGCTAGGATTGAGCAGAACTCTGATGCAGACTTTTGCACTGAATGCACAGGAGGCACACAATGTGCTAACATTGATACACCATGTTGTGCCAAGGACAGGGCCTAAAGAGGCATTGCATGTCTAATAACTTTGGTTAGGGGGTTAGTGGGTGATTTTAGTACGTACCTGGCAAACAGTAATGGACATGCTTAGGAAGGATCTTCACTTGTCTTGGGGACAAAAAGCTATGTCGTGAGATCACCATAAAGCTGAGACTATCTTTATGTTAACTGGCTATTTCCTATTAAAGTTTGTTCCCTTAAAGAGTAGCTCCCACCATCCTATTTTTTTCTTTTCTGTCCCTGCCTATTGCAAATCTATCCCTAACCCCCTCCCTGCTTTTAATTTTGATTTTTACTATATTAAAAATGCCTTTTGTCTGCCTGGCAGTGTGCTCACTACCAGGCAGACTTCCCCAGCAGGCACCACGTCACTGATGCCTGCTGGGGGGGACTTCCGCCCTTAGTTCATCTACACAGGGTGCCTCCAGCTGTTTCACGACAACAACTCCCAGCTTGACCTGACATCTATTGGCTGTCAGGGCATGCTGGGAGTTGTAGTATTGAAACAGCTGGAGGCACCCTGTGTAGATAAACTATTAGTTAGTTACATGCGGCGCTGCGGCGCTAGCCCGTCCCCTCCGTCTCCCTCTCTCCGCGCCATACCCCGTTCCCTCTATCACAACCCCCCCCCGCATACCCCGTTCCCTCCATCACAAACCCTCCTCCTGCATACCCCGTTCCCTCATTACACTTACTGCAGAGTCCGGCAGCAGGTGTGCAGGGACGGCGGCGACGAAGCGGCGGCGATGTGCGGGAGGAGTGACCTCCCAGCCAGTGGCCGGGGAGCCAATGCGCTCGCTCCCTGCCGGTCTGATTGACAGGCAGGGAGCGAGCGCAGGCTGAATAAAAAAGGACCGATGCCCGGCCGCATCAGTCCTTTTTCAGGCTAGACGTCACGCCAGGCTGCAGCCGGCCACTAGGAGGGAGACCCCTAGTGGCCGGTTTTCAAATGTAAATTAAACCATTTTAATAAAAAAATAATAATAATAATAAAAGTATATTAGAGATATGTTGTAGTACATAAGTACTACAACATATCAAAAAATTAAGTTGGAGACAGTGCCCATTTAAACAAAAAATCCCATGATTCCTTGTTTCTTAGTGTGAGGTCACTTTCTCCCTCCCACACATCAGCCATCCCACCCATTGAAACACACCTGTGAACCTTTCTATACAATAGACCAGTGTTTTCTAACCAGGGTGTCTCCAGCTGTTGCAAAACTACAATTTCCTGCAGAATGATCTCCCTCCCACCTAGCAGTGGCTCCACCTATTGAAGCATGACATGATCTCTAGTGATGTAATGTCTTGGACCACACTACAAACTGGGAAAACCTGAGACGGCAGTCATTTTGTATGCTGTTAAAAATAAATATTGATCAAAAATCAAGACCAGCACGAAACACAGGTTCAGACACTATATTATGAACTACACCAACTTGTAACATAGTCCCTGTAGCAAGAAGAAAAAAGGGCTCTTGGATATGCCCTTGAGCCCTGCAATAGGCATAACACATTTAAACAATGTTGCCTAGACTGTTCCTTTGGATTACATTGAATAATTTTAGGTAACCTGATCTTATTGAGCATAAAACTGGGATCTATAGTCATATAAACTAAGACTAAGGTCTGGTGATCAGACCGAAACGCGTCACCATTCTCCTGTCCTGTGTGTTGGATTATTTCTATTGTAATAAAGCTGGAAGTTTATAAAAGAAGCTGCCGGGCTGGAAATTCTTGTTTACAAACTTTATTTTTTCTACTAGATAATATAATCTGTCAAACTGGATAAATGGTCCTGCTTGCTTTCTGCTGTCTAACATTTAGTCAAACATTTTTCTCCCAGAGAGCGGTCACAATAATTATTTCACGTTAGCAGCGTTTAATGAAAGCAAAGGAAATCTGAAATTAACTTTAAGACAAACATGTATTTTGACAAAGGTACAATACAATTAGGTTTAAACGTATTGATTGCCCTGAAAAATACAGAACCATTTACCAGCGCAATTTAAAAACATCTGTTCTCTTGTTTAACTCTCTTGTAAAGTAGAAGTATATGAGTGTTTTATGGTAAGTGCCTTTCTTTAAATCCTTTTTTATGTTGTTAGACGGAAGTATGATCGGCTCCTCCTTAAAAATACTGCCAGTACTAGGAAAGAAATCAATACAATGCCAGTAACAAGGTTTAAAAGATTAATGGGCAGTAGTAAAGACAAAAGGAAGTACTATTAAAACTGCTAATTGCAACCCAACAATAAAACTACTATAAATATACATGCAACCAAAATGTTGAAGAGAAAGAACAACAGGGTAATCGTCATTAGCAGCTTGAAAATTGCTTAATTGGGTATTTTTTTTTATATGTGTGTAGATAAGAAGACTTAAATGTTTTAGGACTCTTAGATATTTGTTTTGGTTCACTGACAAAACCTCAGGCAACGTGATTATTATTCAGTCTAATTCTGCTGTATTCTCTGACAGTCAAAGAAGCAAACACCCTGCACTCAGAAACCTGAAATATATTTGTGTCCGAATTTATAAATGTATAAAGTAAGTTAAATAATATCTACTTTTATCTAGCCATAAATATATATATATATATATATATATATATATATATATATATATACACACACCGTATTTTTTGCCGTATAAGACACACTTTTTCTTCCCCAAAACTGGGGGGGAAAAGTTGGTGCGTCTTATATGGCAAATACACATTAAAACCCTGTCATATCCTGGCAGTCCCTGCGGCCATCAACGGCCGGGACCCGCGGCTATTACAGGACATCACCAATCGCGGTGATGCCCTGTATTAACCCTTCAGACATGGCGATCAAAGCTGACGGCCGCATCTGAAGTGAAAGTGAAACTAATCCGGTTGCTCAGTCGGGCTGTTCGGGACCGCCGCAATAAAGTCCCGAACAGCTTACAGGACTCCGGGAGGGACCTTACCTGCCTCCTCGGTGTCCGATCGGCGAATGACTGCTCCATGCCTGGATCCCCTGCATGGCCTGCGCTCTCCTTCGTCGTCATCACGTTGTCGCGCAAGCCACCCCATCATCCAATAGGAGCGGCATGCGTAGCAGCGTGCGTAGCGGCGTGCATAGTGGCGGGCGTAGCGGCGTGATGGCGGCGACAGAGAGCGAGAATCCCCGGCAGCAGAGACGTTCCGGAGCGACGGGGATACCCTGGGGACACGGCGACAGCGATGGAGGGCGACACCCAGGGCAGCGGTGATGAGCGGTGATGGGCCCGGAGTGGTGGGGACACGTGAGTATTATATTGACAATTACATTACCTCCTATACCAGTGGTCTTCAACCTGCGGACCTCCAGATGATACAAAACTACAACTCCTGGCATGCCCTGTCCGGGCATGCTGGGAGTTGTAGTTTTGCAACATCTGGACGTCTGCATGTTCAAGATCACTGTCCTATACTTTACATTGTATTTGGTTCAGAATCTTTTTTTTTTCTCTAGATTTTCCTCGTTTAAAATTGGGTGCGCCTTATATGCCGGAGTGTCTTATATGGCGAAAAATATGGTATATATATATATATATATATATATATATATATATATATATATGTATATTAATATACATGTGGAACAATAAACTCTGTATGGCTGGTCGGCTTCATATCTAGTGTTTTGGCAATATCAGCTTGATCTAGATAAAATCTTCTTGAAAAGGTCAGCAAGTATACAGGAAATTGCAAAAGAGAACATAAGGTAAATAAGATTAAATCAGATGAAAAGAACAAATGTTTATGTCATAAGTAATTTCATATCCAAGACTCTTCATGTAAAACGTTACCCTCAGCGACAATTGCCTATGTACAGTATGAAAGAAATGTAATTTGGATATTAATTTTAAAAATTCCAGTCAATATAATATATATAATAGGCAAATCCCTGTGCACTGTGTAGAAGAAGCACAGTGATTATTTTAATAGTTTATAGTGTATTGATCGGAGATTGCTAGGAGAAAAACAATATTTCATTCGACTCTCCTGGTGTATTTGGGTATTCATGATTTCATATAGAGATCAAAAATATTTTTGATATTACAATAAATAAATGTAACGTACAAATACTAAAAGTTGTATGCTGCTCTTAGGGTATTTATCTGCTTGGGGTACATTTGGATTAGTTTACATGTTGTTATTTCAACCCTACTGAAAAAAAATACTTAGTGAAAATAAGAATTTATACTTAAAGAGAATACAGTATTTTTCGCCCTATAGGACGCACCGGCATATAAGACGCACCCAATTTTAAAGGTGCAAAATCTAGAAAAAAAAGATTCTGCACCCAACAGTGATCTTCAACCTGCGGACCTCCAGATGTTGCAAAACTACAACTCCTAGCATGCCCGGACAGCCGTTGGCATATAAGACGCACCCACTGGAATAGGAGGTAGTACTCAAGTGTCGCGTCCCCGGGGTGTCCCTGAGACTCCGGACGTCTTCTTCCCCAGGATCCACGCTCTCTGTCGCCGTCATCACGTGATGACGTCGAAGGAGAGCGCCGGCCATGCAGGGGATCCCGGCACGGAGCAGACACTGAGGAGGCAGGTAAGTTCCCTCCTGGTGTCCTGTAAGCTGTTCGGGACGCCGCGATTTCACCGCGGCGGTCCCGAACAGCCCGACTGAGCCGGGTTAGTGTCACTTTCGCTTCAGACGCGGCGGTCAGCTTTGATCGCCGCGTCTGAAGGGTTAATACAGGGCATCACCGCAATTGGTGATGCCCTGTATTAGCCGCGGGTCCCGGCCGTTGATGGCCGCTGGGACCGACCCGATAGGTGTGTATTCGCCGTATAATACGCACCAACCTTTCCCCCGCAGTTTTGGGGAAGAAAAAGTGCGTTGTATATGGCGAAAAATACGGTATATGACTGTATTTTTACTGATAAAAACGATATAATAAAACAAACTTTTCTCTAATCTATTTTTATTTTTTAATTGTATTTGTTTTATTCTATTTTTTTCCATGGTGATTCTGCTAGCTGTCTTGTCTGGGTAGTTCCAGAGATTTGTGCTACAGTGTGCAACAGAGCATAAGAAAACGTAGTCAGAAAACAATGTTTACTTCTTTTAGAGAGTTGTGGGAGCATGTTTTATTGGAAAGAATGCGGAGGAGGTTGTTATTTTCCTTCTTTTAAAGCAATTATCATTTAGTACATTAGTTTAGTTTAGGATTGCAATTATATGTAACACAAATTCAACACAATTGCACAACATACTATAAGAACAGTCAGAAAGCTTCATGTATAAAAGAATCACTGGGTGACCAGTGGTGTTGCTCGCGAATATTCGCAATGCGAATTTTATTCGCGAATATCGCATATTCGCGAATTCGCGAGTATTCGCGAATATAGCACTATATATTCGTAATTACAAATATTCATTTTTGTTTTTTTTTCACAGTACACATCACAGTGATCATCCCTCTCTGCTTCCAGCTTGTGTGGTGTAAAGAAGGCTCTAATACTATTGTGTGAGACTGGCATGCGAATTTTCGCATATGTGAAAATTTCCATATGCTAATTTTCGCATATGTGAATTTTTGCTTATGCTAATTTTTGTGTATGCTAATTTTCACATATGTTAATTTTCGCATGTGCAAACTTTCGCATATGCGAAAATAAAACGAGAATATTACGAATATGCAAATTTAGAGAATATATGATGAATATTCGTCCATATATTTGTGAATATTCGCGAATTCGAATATGGCCTATGCCGCTCAACACTAGTGACCATACAGATAAACACAGCACATACATCTCAGACAGAGTGTCTTATAAGAAGCTGGTAATCTTCTTTGTACCATTTAAGGATATGTTGAGTTTACAGATAGAGCAGATCATTATTCCCCCTGTTACTGTGACCTAGCATAGTGTGCTTTTTTTTCAGTGAATATTCTGCTCATATCTATTATAGATCTGGAAAAATAAGGTTGTGTGTAATAAAGGTCTCTAATACAGATACAAAGATGTGTAATAGAATTTTTGTATTCGTTTCTTGAACCTCTAATTTCGCATGGATGCACAGATTCATATGGAAGACTAAAAGGGAATTAAACGCCTTCCATGTTTAATCTCAGAGATAAGTGTATCTCCCAAGATTTGTTTTCAGAGGATTTCCTTGAATCAGGCTGTTAAATAGCACAGCGTTGCTACTTATCTACTTGTTAGAATGGTAAACAGTTATACATTGTGTATTGTTGCTTACTGTAGAAAAGCAGGGACTCTTGTCAAAGTGGCAGGAGTCCCTGCTCCTCTGCTTGTGGGGGAGTGTAAAATATTTACCTGCTTCCCTCTTCTGTCTGTGACCAGGCCTAGATCAGAGATCTAGTGCCACAGAGAAAAACACTGGTTTGTGCTTTGACATAGACAGTAGCAGAGTGTGGCCATGCGCACAACTAATGTCTGGCCACTTAGTAAGTATAGAAACAAGGACTCTTTTTAACCTCTTCAGGACACAGGGTGTATCGATATGCCCTGCATTCCGAGTCCTTAAGGACCAAGGGCGTATCCATATGCCCGTGGGAATTCTGGTCCCCACCGCTAGCCGGTTGGGGACCGGAGCCGGATGCCTGCTGAAATCGTTCAGCAGGCATCGCGGCATATCGCCCAGGGGGGGGGTCATTATGCCCCCCCATGTCGGCGATGGCCACAGATCGCTGGACAATTCAGCCCAGCGATCTGCGGCGATTAGGGTCAGTCGGGTCTCCAGTGACCCGGTGACCCGGAATTACTGGCTGATCGGGGTTGTCTCTGACGGCCCCGAACAGCCATAGCCAGCAGGGGTGAGGTGGCACTGGTGCCACTTCACGATCGCCCTGATTCGTCGGCCGGTTTACCGGCCAACCAATCAGGGCACCTGCTGCGGGTGTCACTCCCGCAACCCGCTCCGCCCCTCTTCCGGAGGGCGTGAGCGGGTACCGGAAGAAGACCCCAGGAGCTGGGGACCCCGATCCCCAGCGTCAATGTTGGAATCGGGGCCCCAGGAGCGGCGGCGGCAGCGAGGGACTGACCTGAAGCGGCAGCTTGGAGCTGAGTGACAGCCTCCTGCTGTTGCTAAGCAACAGCTCCCAGCATGCAAAAAGGGCATGCTGGGAGCTGTAGTTATGCAACAGCAAGAGGCAGACAACCACAACTCCCAGCATTCCCTTATGGGCATGCTGGGACTTATAGTTTTGCAACAGCTGGAGGCACATTTTTTCTATGGAAAAGTGTACCTTCAGCTGTGGTATAACTACAACTCCCAGCTTGCACAAACAGCTAAAGTGCATGCTGGGAGTTGTAGTGGTGCATCTGCTGGTTGCATAACTACAACTCCCAGCATGCCCGTTGGCTGTCGGTGACTGCTGAGAGTTGTAGTTTTGCAACAGCTGAAGGCACACTGGTTGTGAAACTCAGAGTTTTTTTTTACCTAACTCAGTGTTTCATGACCGGTGTGCCTCCAGCTGTTGCAAACTACAACTCTCAGCAGTCACCGTACACCATGCACCGTACATGCTGGAGTTGTAGTTTTGCAACAGCTGGAGGCACACTGGTTGTGAAACACTGAGTTCGGTCGCAAACTCAGTGATATATAACCAGTGTGCCTACAGCAGTTGCAAAACTAAAACTCAGCGTCTGTCAGCGCATGCTGGGAGTTGTAGTTTTGCAACAGCTGGATGTTTCCCTCTCCCCCCCAATGTGAACATACAGGGTACAATCACATAGGCAGAGGTTTACAGTAAGTATTTGGCTGCAAGTTTGAGCTGCGGCAAATTTTCTGCCGCAGCTCAAACTGCCAGCGAGAAACTACTGTGAACCCCCGCCCGTGCGACTGTACCCTAAATACACTACACTACACTAACACAAAATAAAATAAAAAGTAAAAAACACTACATATACACATGCCCCCCTCCCCAATAAAAATGGAAAACGTCTGGTACGCCACTGTTTCCAAAACGGAGCCTCCAGCTGTTGCAAAACAACTACTCCCAGTATTACCACTGACTGTCCAGGCATGCTGGGAGTTTTACAACAGCTGGAGGCACCCTGTTTGGGAATCACTGGCGTAAAATACCCCTATGTCCACCCCTATGCAAATCCCTAATTCAGGCCTCAAATGCGCATGGCGCTCTTACTTTGGAGCCCTGTCGTATTTCAAGGCAACAGTTTAGGGTCACATATGGGGTATCGCCGTACTCAGGAGAAATTGTGTTACAAATTTTGGGGGCTATTTTCTGCTTTTAACCTTTTTAAAATTCAAAAATTTTTGGGAAAACAAGCATTTTAGGTAAAAAATTATAATTTTTTTTTTACATATGCAAAAGTCGTGAAACACCTGTGGGGTATAAAGGTTCACTTAACCCCTTGTTACGTTCCCCGAGGGGTCTAGTTTCCAAAATAGTATGCCATGTGTTTTTTTTGCTGTCCTGGCACCATAGGGGCTTCCTAAATGCGGCATGCACCCAGAGCAAAATTTGCTTCCAAAAAGCCAAATGTGACTACTACTCTTCTGAGACCTGTAGTTCGCCAGCAGAGCACTTTTCACCCCCATATGGGGTGTCTTCTGAATCAGGTGAAATTGGGCTTCAAATTTTGGAGGGTATTTTCTGCTATTACCTTTTTTTAAAAATGTAAAATTTTTGGGAAAACAAGCATTTACATTTGCAAAAGTCATGAAACACCTGTGGGGTATTAAGGCTCACTTTATCCCATGTTACATTCCCCGAGGGGGTCTAGTTTCCAAAAGGGTATGCCATGTGTTTTTTTCGCTGTTCTGGCACCATAGGGGCTTCCTAAATGCAACATGCCCCAAAAACCATTTCAGAAAAAGAATGTTCTCTCCAAAATCCCCTTGTCGCTTCTTCCCTTCTGAGCCCTCTACTGCGCCCGCCGAACACTTTACATAGACATATGATGTATGTGCTTACTCGAGAGAAATTGGGCTACAAATACAAGTAAAAATTTTCTCCTTTTACCACTTGCAAAAATTCAAAAATTGGGTCTACAAGAACATGTGAGTGTAAAAAATGAAGATTTAGAATTTTCTCCTTCACTTTGCTGCTATTCCTGTGAAACACCTAAAGGGTTTAAACACTGACTGAATGTCATGTTGAATTCTTTGGGGGGTGTAGTTTTTATAATGGGGTCATTTATGGGGTATTTCTAATATGAAAACCATTCAAATCCACTTCAAAACTGAACTGGTCCCTGAAAAATATCGAGTTAGAAAATTTTGTGAAAAATTGGAAAATTGCTGCTGAACTTTGAAGCCCTCTGGTGTCTTCCAAAAGTAAAAACATGTCAATTTTATGATTCAAACATAAAGTAGACATATTGTATATGTGAATAAAAAAGATGTATTCATAATATACATTTTGCTTACAAGCAGAAAGCTTCAAAGTTAGAAAAATGCTAAATTAGATTCACTGAGATTACTGTGGCTTATAGCTGTATTTTTATTTTCGTGTTACTGGACATATGGTACCAGTCTTAAATTTGGACTCTAAATGAATGTTGGTCTCTCTTGATTCTGAGACATTTTGATCTACGTGCTTATGATTTAAACATTTGCAATTATTTTTTCATACATGAACATAAAACTGTCGTTTATTCCTATCATGGCAGTGAAGTTGCTGAAATGGTTTGTTTGTACAAATATAGTGGAATATTACAGGCAATCAAGGTGTATGAAGCAAAGAAAAATGCATTTCTCTGAGAGTTGGCCAGACTACTGCCAAGATGTTGGAGGTGGGTAGAGAAGGGTGGGCTCCCAATCTGTCCACTTCACTCAAGTTATGGTTATTAGGTACTTTAAGGGGTTGTCCCAATGCAGGGAGGAGCTTTATATCACTCACGCGGCTGAGATGCCACAAGAGGTCACGCCTCTCTGACTGTGCATGACTCTGAATAAAAGCAGTTTTTGCAGTTATAAAGTCAACGATTACACGATAAAAGGTATGTCTCCATTACTGTGCTACACAGCTTTTATATGCAGTGAATAGCTTTAGGGAGTAAATATTGATGACAGGTTCGCTTTAAGAATCACATGAGAAAGGTGCAAGGAAATGCTCCCAGTCTGTCGAAGGACAGTCTGTGCCAAGTCCTGGATCATTCAGGTGAAGAACAAATACTGCATTTCACATTCCAAACTGCTGACACTGTTAAATAGCTGTTAGGACAAGGATACACGTGGTACCCTTCATAAATCCTCTTGTGCCTCCAGAACATAAAAAAATGCTTTCAATTTTTGGTGCAAAGAGTCAAAGAAGTGTTTTTCAAGCCCATGAAGTTCTGAGGGCTGTATCGCCTCCTGGCTCTTCCTCACATCCCTGATTGACAGTCAGCTGGAAGCCAAGCCCTGTTCACAAATATTATATCTGGGCACACTTTGTATGCAATGAACGGCTGAGCTTCTAGCTGATTGTCAATCAGGAATAGGAGGAGGAGTGAGGAGGTGTTAAGGTAAAAACAGCATCCTTAAGGGGTTTAGGTACTAGGTGGCGTGGGGTCTTACAATGAAGAACACTCTATATATTTGGTTAGCAGATAGATAGTCCAGGGTTTTCCCCCTCCATCACACTATTTATAGTAGGATTTATTGGTGAGTTTTGTTACATGTTTTTACTGCTATTTTTTAGATATACTAGTGGAACGACTTCTGTCTACAAGCTCACTTGAATGCATCCTAGCCCTGGCTGTTTCTTTGTTTTAATGGTAGAATAGGATTATACTGATCTTCTGTGAATACTTAGGCTAAAATGTAGAAAATAAAACATTGAACATGCTAGTGGAATATAAACTAAGTAACTATTCAGCTGACCAGGTAGAAAAAAAAAACTGTGGACGATTTTACACAGAGAATTCTGGAATCAAGAAATGAGGGTATAAATATCTGAGGCCTTGTGATGATGTCATCAGTGACTTGAATTTGGAATCATGTCAAGGCTGCAACACAAATCACATTGAGAAGATGCTAAAGGCATTAAATGCGTCATCTCTTGGGTAATGCTCTATATCTGACATTGTACAGATGCACAGTACGGCTGGCATTGGCATTGAGAATATTATTAGCTGTATAATATAATGATGATAAAATGATAATTATGCAAAGTCAAGATGAATATGATATATCTAAGATATATTCAAATAATAAGACGAAAAATGTCAGCTCACCACTCCCTGGCATTGGACACAAGTGACCAGTGACCACAAGATGCAACATACGGGCTGCACGGGCTCTGTGATATGATACAATGATATTTTAAGTATTTGATACAATGAACCTGAGTTTTATGGGAAGTTTGATTTGATGCTGGAATCTTCATGTGTTTGTTATAATTTTAAGTGGTTACCAACATACTATATATATTTTGCCCCATAAATAACAATGAAAACACAGTCTTCTATTGCTTAACTATGTAGTTTACCTCTATGAACTAATGCAAATATGAAAGGCTGTGGTGGTATCCAATTAAACTGTTCTCTATCTATTGTTTGAGGGCTGTGTTTAACAGCAATATGTTTAGTGAATACACAAATATCTGTGCAAATTCATTTCAGTTATCTGGATGAGGTGTTTCTTCAATACACATAACATAGATTACTGCAGGACCCAATCAGACGAATAGGAAAATAGCACTGTAAGGCTGCACTCACATCACAATTTCTCTATCCGACTTGAGTACATGATTTTACAACTTAAAATCGTATACACACATCGGATTTGATCCGGATCCGATTGCACGATTTTTGTTAGGTTCTCAAATCGGGTTTGACCACGACTGAAAATCGGATTCAAATCGCGTATGAAATAAATATAATGAAGTTCAATGTAAATCGTGTTTGATTGTGTAACTGTGCGATTTCATCAGATTAAACTGCTAGAAACTTTGAGAATCTTCATCTTCCAGCTGTCCATGCTCCATATACAGGGTGGGCCATTTATATGGATACACCTTAATAAAATGGGAATTCTTGGTGATATTAACTTCCTGTTTTTGTCACATTAGTATATGTGAGGGGGGAAACTTTTCAAGATGGGTGGTGACTCTGGTGGCCATTTTGAAGTCGGCCATTTTGAATCCAACTTTTGTTTTTTCAATAGGAAGAGGGTCATGTGACACATCAAACTTATTGGGAATTCCACAAGAAAAACAATGATGTGCTTGGTTTTAACATAACTTTATTCTTTCATGAGTTATTTACAAGTTTCTGACCACTTATAAAATGTGTTCAATGTGCTGCCCATTGTGTTGGATTGTCAATGCAACCCTCTTCTCCTACTCTTCACACACTGATAGCAACACCGCAGGAGAAATGCTAGCACAGGCTTCCAGTATCCGTAGTTTCAGGTGCTGCACATCTCGTATCTTCACAGCATTGACAATTGCCTTCAGATGACCCCAAAGATAAAAGTCTAAGGGGGTCAGATCGGGAGACCTTGGGGCCACAGTTTCCAGGAAACTGTTCATCTAGAAATGCTTGGACCTGACACCCATAATGTGGTGGTGTACCATCTTGCTGGAAAAATTCAGGGAACGTGCCAGCTTCAGTGCATAAAGAGGGAAACACATAATCATGTAGCAATTTCGAATATCCAGTGGCCTTGAGGTTTCCATTGATGAAGAATGGACCCCTTATCTTTGTACCCCATATACCACACCATACCATCAATGTTTTTGTTCCAACAGTCTTGGAGGGATCAATCCAATGTGGGTTAGTGTCAGACCAATAGCGGTGGTTTTGTTTGTTAACTTCACCATTCACATAAAAGTTTGCTTCATCACTGAACAAAATCTTCTGCGTAAACTGAGAGTCCTGTTCCAATTTTTGTTTTGCCCATTCTTCAGCACCTGAAACTACGGATACTGGAAGCCTGTGCTAGCATTTCTCCTGTGGTGTTGCTATCAGTGTGTGAAGAGTGGGAGAAGAGGGTTGCATTGACAATCCAACACAATGGGCAGCACATTGAACACATTTTGTTAGGGGTCAGAAACTTGTAAATAACTCCTGAAAGAATAAAGTTATGTTAAAACCAAGCACATCATTGTTTTTTTTTTTTTTTTTTTTTTTCCAAAGTATATTTTTATTCAAGTTTTTATAACAAGAAACAATAAACAGGGGCCACATAAGTGCATCGAGATGGGACACAACTAAGTCTCGACAGGTTTGAGACCTAGAGAACACTAAATGTTCCACACATAGTACGAGAATAGAGAAAACGTAGTGGAAGGTAACATACAAGCCACTATACAAATGGTCAACAGGTGTATATTCAAGAATGTTAGGTGGTATCACAGCGAGTGAATAAGTAGGTGTTGTCTATAGCGGTTATATAAGTGAGTAGAGTATGGCATTTAAGTGGCGGCTGCCTTGACACGTTGCGCCAGTCTGGGGTAGAACAATCGGCAGTAGAGCCTCTGTCAATGTTGAACAAAGAGAGGTAAAAGAATAGAGGGGGAGAAAAGGTGTAGCAAAAAGAGGTGAGAAACAGACAGGGATAGATGGGAGAAAGGAAGGAGGAGAAGAGGTCAATAAGCAAGAAGTATCTTACCTTGCGTCACAGCACATCCTTCGGAAACCCTAGGCACCTGAGCATGGGTATCGGTCATATAGTAACACTGAGGGCTTTATGTGGTCGGGCCATGGATGGACGAGAATTCATCAGAGGCCATAAAGGCAGTCCACGGCCTCCATATGGAGGTGAATTTGTCAAGTTGGCCACGTGAGTCTGCCACTAGCTCCTCCATTCTATGTAAGCAGGAGGTCTCCTGTAGCCAGGACGAAACAGATGGGGGAGTGGATGACTTCCATAGGCGTGGAATGACCGTTCTAGCGGCTAAAAGTAAAAAATGGAGTAGTCGGGCCGAAGCCTTGGGTATGTCATTTGGGAGGATTGACAAGAGAAGAATCTTGGGCTCCATGGGAAGCGACAAGTTCAATACTCTGCCTATAATGTCCGTCACCCGCGACCAAAACGAAGCAAGTGCCGGACACTTCAACCAAATATGATACATGGTGCCTCCCGGTTCTCCACACCGCCAACAAATGTCCGAAATATTCGGGTACATGTGGGCGAGGAGCGATGGGACACGATACCATCGCGTCATTACCTTATAGTTAGTTTCGTGTGCTTTAGACGAAGTGGCAGACCGGTGGCACCAAGAGAAGGCTTTCCTCCACTCCTCCTCTGATATGGAACAATTGGTCTCTCGTTCCCATGCAGAGCAGAATGTCATCTGTCCCTTTGTGAGACTATCTAAGAGTTGAGAATATAAGACACTCACAGTTCTGCCGGTAAGGGGTGAAGAGGTACAGAAACGCTCAAAAGGTGTGAGGGTTCGGTGTAGGTCCAGCTTACTCTTATTTTTCTCGTAGAAATGTTTGAATTGTAAATATTGAAACCTATGAGAAGCAGTGGGCGGCACATCACCCATAATGATCTCAAGGGGCTTCACGCCCGATGAGTGTAAGAGATCCCTTATTACTGGTGCTGAAGACCTAATCAGGGAAAGGTATGATGTGGAGGTCAAGGCCGGGGGGAACAGCGGATTTCCAAAGAGTGGTGACAGTGGGCTAGAGTTCGGGAACATAGACAGGCGGGAGGAGTATGTCTTATGGGCCCAGATAACTGAGGCCGTTATGGGTGGGAGACTCAAAGAGGTATCATTGGTCCAAGGAATCTTAGGCAGCCATAGCACTGATCGCATGTCTATACCCGAAGTCCGATGTTCAAGTGCTACCCACTGCTTCTCCTCTCTATGGTGGAACCCATCTAATACCCTCGTGAGGGTTGATGCCATATAGTAAGCAGAGAAGTCTGGAAGTGCCAGGCCTCCCTTGGTCTTTCTCCTAATGAGGACGTTTCTGGCTAGGCGGGGGTGACGGTGTGCCCACACAAATCCAGTCTGGATCGCAGCGACCTCTCTAAAGAAAGAGCGAGGCAGGTGTACAGGAATACCGGAAAACAGGTATAGGAGGCGGGGGAGGATATTCATCTTGAATGCATTGATCCTGCCAAGCCAGGAGAGGTCGCCACGATTCCACCTGGCTAAGTCTGAGCGCAGCGTTTGTAGAAGGGGCGGAAAGTTAAGTCGGTATGTGTCAGTCAGAACAGCCGGGACTTGAACACCTAGATATTGCAAGGATCGTGTTTGCCACTTAAACGGATAGGAGGCTCTCAGTGTCTGGAGGGTATGGACGGGAATGTTGATATTTAGGGCTTCACATTTGCATGTGTTCAATTTATAGTTGCTATAGCTGGCAAAACGGCGGATAGTGGCCAACAATGAGGGTAGTGACAAGTGTGGGGAGGTGAGGAAGAGGAGCAAGTCGTCGGCAAATGCCGAGCATTTGTAATGGCAAGGCGGCACTGATATCCCCCTAATGTCAGCGTTTTGTCTGATGTCCACAAGGAGATGCTCCATGCAGAGGACATACAGGAGCGGCGAAAGAGGGCAACCCTGCCGCGTGCCATTACAAATGGGAAGAGGGGCAGAAAGTTGTCCGTTTACACGTATCTGAGCTAGGGGATTAGTGTACAGCGCCATAATTCGGGCCATCATTGAGTCGCCAACACCAATGTGTGAGAGTGTCATCTGCAGGAAATCCCAGTCCACCCGGTCAAAGGCCTTCTCCGCGTCCAGAGACAGGAGCATGGTTGGGATATTATGTCGACGTGCATAATGTATTGTAGAGAAAGCTCTCAGAGTATTGTCCCTTGCCTCGCGTCCGCGGACAAAGCCCACTTGATCAGGGTGGATGAGGGAGCCCAGGTGGTCTGCCAGCCTATTCGCCAGCAATTTGGCAAACAGTTTGGCGTCCGTGTTAATAAGTGATATCGGCCTGTAGCTAGGGCAGAGAAGGGGATCCTTACCCTCCTTCGGGATAACGGTGATGTATGCCCGGAGGAAGGAAGGGGGCAGTGGGGAATTTTGAGAGACCGAGTTGAACGTCTTAAGGAGGGGGGCAATTAAGTCTACCTTGAGAGTTTTATAGAATTTACTAGTGTATCCATCGGGGCCAGGGCTTTTACCCGAGGGCATGGCCGATATGGCGTCATCTAGTTCTTCCGCAGAAAATGGAGATTCTAGGGATTGGGTCACATCATGGGGGAGTTTAGGCAGAGCCGTTGAGTCTAGATAGTGCTTTAGTGAGGGTAAAGCGGGGGGAGGTGTGGTCAGGGCCGGGGGTTTAGGAAGATTATAAAGTTCAGAGTAGTACTTGTGGAACGCAGATAGTATGTCTGGGGTGAGGTGAGAGATGGAGTTAGGGGAGGTCCGAATCGCCGGAATATACGTGGATGTGCGCTTTTTTCTAAGAGCTGAAGCAAGGAGGCGACCAGACTTATTGCTCCATTCATAGAAGACCCTCCCGGTAAGCTGTTTAAAATAACGGTGTTTGGCGTTCATCACCTCCAGCAATTCATGTCTAACTTTAATTAACTCTCTATAAACATTGTCCAGTTGGGAGCGTTTATGTTGGGCCTCTAGGGTGTGGAGCGATTGCATTAAGGTCTTGAACCTGTGTGCCGCCTCTCGCTTCAACCTCGCCCCATGCCCCATCAGGACCCCTCTAAGCACGCACTTTAGGGCGTCCCACTTCATCGCCAGTGAGGTAGAGTCCTCTGCGTGATGAGCTTCAAATTGGGCTATAGTGTCTTTCAGTTCCTGAAGGCAAAGTGCATCAAGCAACAATGATTCGTTTAGTTTCCATGAGGCATGGGGCTTGGCAAACGAGGGCAGGGCAAAGGAACAGAACACCGGGGCATGATCTGAATGTGTAACTGTACCAATAGAGGTGAGTGAGATGGATGGCAAGAGATGGTGCGAAAGAAAGATGTAATCAATTCTGCTGTAAGAGTTTCTAGGATGGGAATAGAACGTGTAATCTTTCTCTTGTGGGTGTTGGGTCCGCCAAGTATCATTGAGTTGGAGGGAGTGAAGTTTTAGGCGTAGTGCTCTCAGCTTGTTGTGGGACAGTGTAGAGTGTCCTGAAGATGTGTCGCAGGAGGGAAAGAGGGGGACATTAAAATCTCCACTTAAGATAATATTACCTGTGGCAAAGTTGGCTAGCCTATCTATGGTTCGGATTAGGAAAGGGATCTGTGAGTGGTTTGGTGCGTAGACTGATGCCACAGTGAAGTTGTGTCCTGTCACAGTAAAATTTACAAAGATAAACCTAGCGTCAGGGTCTACTAGTGTAGAGGTGATTTCGACTGGCAGAGATTTGTGAAAAGCGATCGACACCCCTTTCGTCCTGGCTTCCGGGTTTGTGCTATGGTACCACTTGGGATAGTATCTGGCACTGATGGCAGGGAGGCAGCCCTCTTTGAAATGAGTCTCTTGGAGCGTGAGAATATGCACCTTCTGTTTATGAAAGGCATATAAAATCTGGGCTCTCTTTTCGGGCGTGTGGAAGCCCCTCACATTTAGTGAGGCTACTTTGATATCATTGGCCATAGGGAATAAGACTTATAATGTTAAACTCACTCAGGTGCCCCGGGTTCTTCCAGATGGCTGATCCGCAAGGAGTGGAGGAATAAGAAAGTGTTGCTGACCTAGAAAAGGAAAAGAAAAGAGAGGACGAGATGAGAACACAAAAGAAAAAAACAGGCATACGCATAGACACATAAGCAAGGGAGCTAAAGAAGGTGGCCATAAGGGCCAAAATATAGGCCAGAGCCAGCCTGGCCACAGACCTAGTGGGGGTGACGTAGAAGAGGCGAGGGCCGGGGACCGCAAGCAGCCTAACACACAATGTCGCTAGATAGAGAGACATTAGGAGGTGCGTGGACCAGGGCCCAATGACAGTACAAAGTGGGCCTCGACTCAACATGTGAGGGAGGGTAATCCTATATGAGGGCTATATATCTTGTGGGTGCATAACCCTATGAAGGCTGATGGCGGGGAGGCAAGGTGGAAAACTATGACAAGCTGTGGGGGTATGTAGTGATGGGAGGTTGGGCAGTCAGTAATATTTATAGCTGTCATGGTATAGTATATTACAAGTATCAGGTATCATAATCAAACCAACAAACAAAATCAGAAAACATAAGGACTAAGGAGTCCTTCACCGAGGAGAAAGAAAAGATTCTGACGAAGTCCTTAGCGAAGTCCAGTAGCCTTGGGCTCATAGGTCGGACTCAAGGAAGTTCTTAAAGAAACAATACGAGGAGATAAGAGAATCTTCCAGTAAGGAAAGAGTGGAGTCAAGTCTTTCTCTTCTGGCGTTGAGGTAACGGGTCAGCAGGAGAAGAGGGACCACGTCTGGTAGATTGCATCATGCGTGGGTTCAAGGGGACTGCTGGGCTGAGTTGGAACAGCGCATCCCACTCCGGCATCAGAACAGGCGGCAACCTGAAGGTGCGCAGAAATTGAGGCAGGTCGTCCGGGTGTCGGAGAGTGGCAGTAGTGGAGCCATGTTTGGCCACCAAGGAGAAAGGGAATCCCCATCTGTATAGAATCTTTGCATTCTGTAGAAGTGACAGCAAGGGTTTCAGGGCAGACCTCAGACGTAGAGTGCGGAGTGAAAGGTCCGGGAATATCTGAATGGCTGCACCATTATAGGAGAGGTTCTTAAGGGTCCTGGCCCTGCGCATTATTTCATCCTTTACAGTAAAGTGGTGAACACGGCAGATGACATCTCTCGGTTTACTGGGGTCTGGGCTCTTGGCTTTGAGTGCACGATGTGCTCTATCCAGTTCAATTGGGTGATCAGGAGGCTTGTGAAGTATCTCATTAAAAAGTCTCTGCAACGTGTTTGCCAGCTCTTGGGGTGGTACCGACTCCGGCAGCCCCTTCAGACGTATGTTGTTGCGCCTGTTTCTATTGTCAATATCGTCAAGGTGTTCGACTGTCGCCATTTGATGTAAGGAGAGATTTTTTGTAGACTCTTGCAATGACCTCATTTGTGCAGCCATGGACGAGTGAGAGTCCTCAAGGGATTGTACCCTCGTCTGTAGGGTAGAGATGTCCTCTCTGACAGGTTGTAGGTCTTGTTGCCACGCCGACTTCAGGTCTGCCGCCAATGAGAACATGTCAGCTTTAGTCGGCAGTAAGGCCAGGAGTGCCTGAAGTTCAGGGTGTCCCTTCAGGGTGTTGGCTGCCATCTCAGGAGTGGGCAGTGAGGGGACCGAAGGATACGAGGCAGAGTGTAGCGTAGGGGTATTCTCTTGGCTTTGTATTGGGGTTTTAGCTTGTTTGGGCCTGCTTGACACATCACCTCGAGAGTCATCAGAAGACGAGCAGTCAGTTCCACAGGACCTAGCAGCCGAAAGTTTCGATGGTGTCTTGAACAGCTTTTTCTTAGCAGGGGGGCTTGCCCCCCAGTAATCAGGAGTGTCTGAGTCGTCTGAAGACACACATGAATCCGCATCAGAGCATGGGGGATTAGTCTCCATTTCAGAGGCCCAGTCTAGAACGTCCCGTGGTGCGGGGCCTGGGACAGGTCGGGTATGAGGAAGTTCAGAGGGGGACCTGTTAGTAGGACCAGTGAGGGAATTCAAAGGAGATGCAGTTACAGGTAGTGTAGTTACATTTGGGACACTAGCTGTTTGAGATGCGGCAGGTAGAAGAGCAGGAGCAGGGGTTGCCGCGTGGTCCACCTGTGTGTTCGCTGGGACCTCCGGGCGGGGAGGCAATGTGGCGGACAGCCCAGGAGACCGTGCATGGGAGGGCAAGCCGGGGGAGCCATTTGGGTTTCTTTCATCGGGCACCCCAGGAGGTGTTGTGGGAGGTGCAGCTTTCACCTTTGGGGCACTAAGTTTAATAGGAGCAGGCCCGGAGCAAGTCCCAGTCGTCTCCTTAGTGAGGGGGCAGAGGACAGGCGTCTGCTGTCTGGGGGCCCGAGGGCACAGGGAATGCGGGTCCAGAAGAGGCTCTGTGCCCCTATGTACTTGCGCTTCCAGGCTTTCTGTGTCTGCTCTCGGCGTCCCTCTGTCCTCAGCGATCAGCTGTGGTGGCCGGGGTGTTGGAAGTCGGGCGCTGTCCTCCATAGTTGCGGACTCCGGTGTGAGTGCAGCGCTGCTGCGAGGCGGAGGTTCACTTCCGGTCCGGGGCCCAGTGAGGACAGCAGGTACAGGCGCTGTCTTCTCCCGCATCGCGGTCGGCCCCTGAGGCTGAAAAAAGTCCGGGATCAGGTGGGTCGCGGTCTTGGAGGGTTCAGCAGGCTTTCTGGGTTTTCTGTGTTTGCGATTGCCTCCCATAACATATGGATGTAGCCCAGAATCAGGTGGCCCGGTCAGGAGCGCTTAGAGAACACGTCCTCCCGCCAGCGCGTCAAGCCACGCCCCTTCATCATTGTTTTTCTTGTGAAATTCCCAATAAGGGTGATGTGTCACATGACCCTCTTCCTATTGAAAAAACAAAAGTTGAATTCAAAATGGCCGACTTCAAAATGGCCACCATGGTCACCACCCATCTTGAAAAGTTTCCCCCTTCACATATACTAATGTGCCACAAACAGGAAGTTAATATTACCAACCATTCCCATTTTATTAGGGTGTATCCATATAAATTGCCCACCCTGTACATTCTTGGATATTCAATTTTTCTCTTTTCAAGCCAACGTCCAGTACGGTTCCCATAGACCACCATTTTAAAAAAATGTATACGGGTCGTATCCGGTTTTTCACCCGAACATAAAACTGTAGTAGACTACGGTTTTGTGTACGGGAAAAAAACGGATAAAACAGTAAATGATGCAGAACATACACAACCGGATACTACGTTTGGCATACGGTTTTCAATGACATGTCTATACATAAAGTTTGCAATAAAGTTCCATCCGGTTTTTACACTGGAACCGGATACTGGAACCGTATTGCAAAAACGAGATGTGAATGCAGCCTAAATTGCTCAAAAACCAAAGATTTTCTCTCACACAAGCACTTCTATATCTCCTATCTCTTTCCACACTCAATACACCTTTCAACACACCCCTTTTATGATTTAAATAATAACATTTTATTGCCCTTAACATCAAACATGATCCGATTTTTATGAAACAAATCGGATCAAATCGGATGAAATTTACCAACCATACGTTTTTTTCTGAATGATTTTTTAATCACATGAGTGTAATTTTTTACATATGATTGCATACGATTCTTGGAATCAGTTTTCATCAGATTTTTCGGGTCCAAAATTCGGATGGAAAAATCGTGATGTGAACTAACAAATCTGACATGTGTGAATGTATGTGAAACACCTTACTGATGAGGTCTGCAGTCATATTATGGCTTCTTATTATATATACAGTACAGACCAAAAGTTTGGAAACACCTTCTCATTCAGAGTTTTCTTTATTTTCTTGACTATGAAAATTGTAGGTTCACACTGAAGGCATCAAAACTATGAATTAACACATGTGGAATTATATACATAACAAAAAGTGTGAAACAACTGAAAATATGTCATATTCTAGGTTCTTCAAAGTAGCCACCTTTTGCTTTGATTACTGCTTTGCACACTTTTGGCATTCTCTTGTTGAGCTTCAAGAGGTAGTCACCTGAAATGGTTTTCACTTCACAGGTGTGCTGGTGTGGAGGAGGAGGTGTGATGGTGTGGGGGTGCTTTGCTGGTGACACTGTTGGGGATTTATTCAAAATTGAAGGCATACTGAACCAGCATGTCTACCACAGCATCTTGCAGCGGCATGCTATTCAATCCGGTTTGCGTTTAGTTGGACCATCATTTATTTTTCAACAGGACTATGACCCCAAACACACCTCCAGGCTGTGTAAGGGCTATTTGACCAAGAAGGGGAGTGATGGGGTGCTGTGCCAGATGACCTGGCATCCACAGTCACCGGACCTGAACCCAATCGAGATGGTTTGGGGGGAGCTGGACAGCAGGGTGAAGGCAAAAGGGCCATCAAGTGCTAAGCATCTCTGGGAACTCCTTCAATACTGTTGGAAGACCATTTCAGGTGACTACCGCTTGAAGCTCACCAAGAGAATGAGTGTGCAAAGCAGTGATCAAAGCAAAAGGTGGCTACTCTTAAGAACCTAGAATATGACATATTTTCAGTTGTTTCACACTTTTTTGTTATGTATATAATTCCACATGTGTTAATTCATAGTTTTGATGCATTCAGTGTGAATGTACAATTTTCATAGTCATGAAAATAAAGAAAACTCTGAATGAGAAGGTGTTTCCAAACGTTTGGTCTGTACTGTATATATATGTTAGCAGAGTACCCGGCGTTTTTCCTTCCTAATCCTTGTTGGGGAGGAAAATAAACAAAGGAAGAAGCTTTTGACTTCATATCCCGTCCTCATATATTGTTGTCATATCCCAACCCCATATCCCGTTCTCAGATCCCGACCTCTTATGCCGTCATCATATCTCGACCTCATATCCCGTCCTCCTATCTCAACCTCCTATCTCGAGATCCTATCCCGACCTCCTATCCCAACCTCCTATCCAGACCTCCTATCCAGACCTCCTATCCCGTCCTCCTATCTCGACCTCCTATCATGACCTCCTATCTCAACCTCCTATCTCAACCTCCTATCCCAACCTCCTATCCCGTCCATCTATCCCAAACTCCTATCTTGACCTCCTATCCCGTCCACCTATCCCGTCCTCCTATCCTGTCCTCCTATCTAGATCTCCTATCCTATGTGTACCAGGTATTATTGAAATATCTCCAGCCGTACGGAAGTTATGTGAGAATTTACATTCCCCATTGATTTACATGGGACTTTAAACAAAAACCCCGACACTCACAAATGGGGGTAGTTAAGGGTTAAATTAACTATCCTATATTTTAACCCCTTAACGAAGAGCGCCGTAAATGTACGTCCTGGTGAGGTGGTACTTAACGCACCAGGACGTACATTTACGTCCTAAGCATAACCGTGAGCATCGGAGCGATGCCCGGATCATGCGCGGCAGGTCCCGGCTGCTGATCGCAGCCAGGGACCCGCCCGTAATGGCGGACACCTATGATCCCGCGGATGTCCGCCATTAAACCCATAGATGCCGTGATCAATACAGATCATGGCATCTGCAGCATTGAGGACACTAAAATGGATGATCGGATCGCCCGACGCGCTGACGCGGCGATCCGATCATCCAGCAAGGCAGACAGAGGTCCCCTCACCTGGCTCCGCTGCCTTCCCGGCGTCTTCTGCTCTGATCTGCCTTCACGCAGACCAGAGCAGAAGATGACCGATAATGCTGATCAGTGCTATGTCCTATACATAGCACTGAACAGGATTAGCAATCGAGTGATTGCTATTAATAGTCCCCTATGGGGACTATTAAAGTGTAAAAATAAAAGT
The DNA here is from genome assembly GCF_029499605.1 of Hyla sarda. Taxonomy (NCBI): domain Eukaryota; kingdom Metazoa; phylum Chordata; class Amphibia; order Anura; family Hylidae; genus Hyla; species Hyla sarda. The sequence goes on along the minus strand of NC_079190.1, from coordinate 131,502,612 downwards.
AAAAAAAGTTAAAAAATAAAGTAAAAAAATTTGAAAAACCCCCTCCCCCAATAAAAACGTAAATTGTCCCACTTTCCCTATTTCCCCCCCCAAATATTTTATATACATATTTGGTATCGCCGCGTGCATAAATATCTGAACTAGGCCCAAATGGGCTGCGTCTTTAAGGGGTTAAGTGGACATATAAGTAACATGTGACCAAGTATTATCGAAATATCTCCAGCCGTTTGAAAGTTATGCAGTAACATATATTTCCCATTGACTGGACCTGATGATGAAGGGGGCAACCCTTTGAAGCGTGTTGTCCACGAGCGCTCTAATAAACCAGTTTTTAATTCTAATTCACTGCTGGTAATACGGCTTTAATTTCACTACTCCTTTTCTATGAAGAGCACCACAAAGGATCCTTTCTTCTCCTCCTTCCCCATTGCATAAGACCAACGGCGATTCCATCCCGATCGGGCGGATCCTGGCAGCATTTCCACGCTTGACCCACATCAGTTGGGCCTCTATGTCTTCGCAAGTGTTGTGCCCTTAGCATAACGCCCCTGTAAGGATCCGGACTGGTAGCAGGAAGCGGCACTGGTAGTGGATCCCCTGTGTCAGTGAGGGAATGGCGTGGACCGTATCGGAGGATCGGTTCTAAGTAGTTACTGGTTTTCACCAGAGCCCGCCGCAAAGAGGGATGGTCATGCTGCGGCGGTAACTACCAGGTCGTGTCCTCCGGTAGAGGCTCAACCTCACTAACTGCTGAGACAGGCGTAGTACAGAAGGGACAGGCAGAGGTGTAGTCAGACGTAGCAAAAGGTCAGGGCAGGCAGCACAGATTCAGAGGCGGTAGTCGTTAGCAACGGGTTCGGCAACAGGCAAGGAATACACAGTAAACGCTTTCTCTTGGGCACTGAGGCAACAAAGATCCGGCAAGGGCAGGAAGGGCCAGGATACATTTATAGGGACAGCTTATATTGGATTGGGCCAGGCACCAATCAATGGTGCACTGGCCCTTTAAATTTTACACAGTCGGCGTGCGCGCGCCCTATAGTGCAGGGACGTGCGCACCGGGAACCACATGACCGGGGAGCAGAGGAGAGAGTCGGAGCGGGTGCAGGTAAGTGAGGATGGGACACGGGCCGCGCGCACGGACATCCCGCAGCGCGGACCGCATCCCCGCCGGTGACAGAAATGGAGTGTCCCCGGTCAGTGAGTCTGATCGGGGCACTCTGCGGGGACAAACACAGTGAGCGCTCTGGTCCAGGAGCAGGGGCCGGAGCGCTCAGCGTTACAGTACCCCCCTTTGGTCTCCCCCTCCTCTTGGTACCCAGAAACCTGAGGATGAGATTGCGATCCAAGATGTTCTCTTCTGGCTCCCATGATCTCTCCTCAGGACCGCAATCCTCCCAGTCAACCAGAAAAAATCTTCTCCCTCTGACCAACTTAGAGGCCAATATCTCCCGAACGGAGAAGACATCCGAGGTACCGGATCAGGTGTGGGAGGAAGATTCTTGGGGGAGAAGCGATTGAACACTGCTGGCTTGAGGAGGGAGACATGAAAACTGTTTGGAATTCTAAGGGAGGAAGGGAGGTGGAGCTGGTAGCACACTGGGTTGATCCTCTTCTTGACTCTGTAGGGTCCCAAGTAGCGAGGACCTAGCTTATAACTAGGGACCCTGAAGCAGGTGTACCTTGACAAAAGCCAAACTCTGTCCCAGGGAACCAGGACCGGAGGGGACCGTCGTTTCTGGTCTGCTTGGAGCTTCATGCGGGAAGAGGCCTGTAGTAGGGAGAGACGCGTCTCGCGCCAGATGGTAGCAAAGTCCCGCACCAGATCATCCACAGCAGGTACACCGGAGGAGGAGGACAAGGGTAGAGGTGGCTGAGGATGATGGCCGTAAACCATGAAGAAGGGAGACCTGTTGGAGGAAGAAGCGTCCTTGTGGTTATAGGAAAATTCCGCCCACGGGAGGAGGTCGACCCAGTCATCCTGGCGGGAGGAGACGAAGTGACGCCCAAAATTTGATTTGCTCGCTCCACTTGGCCATTGGTTTGAGGGTGGTATGACGAGGAGAAATCCAACTTGACTTTAAGCTGTCCACAGAGGGCCCTCCAGAATTTGGACACACACTGAGTCAACTGTGGCGCAGATGGTAAGGCTGGCAATGGGATAAAGTGCGCCATCTTAGAAAAGCGGTCCACGACGACCCAATTTACCGTTTTGCCGTGAGATGGGGGCAGGTACGTAACAAAGTCCATAGCGATATGGGACCATGGGGACTCAGGTACTGGAAGGGGCAGTAGAAAAGCAGCGGGTCTCTGACGAGGGGTCTTGTCTCTAGTGCATACTGAACAGGCCTGCACAAATTCTGTGATGTCCTTTTCAAAGGAAGGCCACCAGTTTCTTCTGGAGATAAGTTGTACCGTTTTCCAGACTTCAGGATGTCCTGCGAGCAAAGAAGAATGCCCCCACTTAAGGACTTTCAGGCGTAGACGGGGAGAAACATAGGTCTTCCCTGGAGGGAGATTGCACAGGTCAACAGGAGCTATGGTGACCAAACGTTCCGGCAGTACAATGTGCTGTGGCTTGACTTCATCTCCTGAGACATCGGACGAGCGGGAAAGAGCGTCGGCTCTGATGTTCTTACTCGCAGGACGAAAGTGGATCAGGAAATTAAATCTGGCAAAAAATAGAGACCAGCAAGCTTGGCGGGGGTTAAGTCTCTGAGCAGACTGGAGGTAGGATAGGTTTTTATGGTCAGTAAAGATGTTCACTGGGTGTACTGATCCTTCAAGTAAGTGTCTCCACTCCTCCAGAGCCAACTTGATGGCAAGCAGTTCTCTGTCTCCTATGGAATAATTTCTCTCTGCAGGAGAGAAAGTTTTAGAGAAAAATCCACAGGTAACAGACTTGCCTCTCGGAGTCTTTTGCGTGAGTACAGAGCACCAGCACCCACGAAGGAGGCGTCTACCTCCAGGTAGAAAGGCTTAGAAGGATCAGGCCTGGACAGGACTGGAGCGATGGCAAAGGCAGACTTGAGAGCGCAGAAGGCCTCCTCGGCCTGAGGAGGCCAAGACTTCGGATTTGGCCCCTTCTTGGTCAAGGCCACGATGGTTGCCACAAGGGTAGAGTAATGCGGGATGAACTGTCTATAATAATTAGCGAATCCGAGAAACCGCTGTATGGCTTTAAGGCCAGAGGGACAAGTCCAGTCCAGGACTGCAGAAAGCTTGGCAGGATCCATTTGTAGTCCTTTGGCGGAAATGATATAGCCCAGGAAGGGTAGACTGGTGCGGTCAAACAGGCACTTCTCAAATTTAGCATAGAGACGGTTCTTCCGTAGATGGGAAAGTACAAGGCGGACATGTGCACAATGTTGATCCAAATTTGAGGAGAAAATGAGGATATCATCCAGATAAACTACTACACAGGTATAGAAAGGGTCTCTGAAGATGTCGTTAACGAACTCCTCGAAGACAGCTGGAGCGTTACAGAGTCCGAAAGGCATGACTAAGTACTCAAAATGACCGTCTCGAGTATTAAAAGCCGTCTTCCACTCATCACCCTTTCGGATACGAATGAGGTTATAGGCCCCCCTGAGATCCAACTTGGTGAAGTACTTGGTGCCTTGTAGACGGTCAAAGAGCTCTGAGATCAAGGGAAGAGGATAAAGATTCTTGACGGTAATCTTGTTTAGACCTCTGTAATATATGCAAGGACGGAGGGAGCCGTCCTTCTTGGAAACAAAGAAAAAAACGGCCCCAGCGGGGGAGGAAGATTTCCTTATGAAGCCTCTCTGCAGATTTTCACGAATGTACTCCGACATGGCGAGAGTCTCTGGTGGTGAAAGTGGGTAGATTCAACCCTGGGGTGGAGTAGTACCGGGCACCAAGTCGATAGGACAATCGTAAGGTCTATGAGGTGGAAGAACTTCGGCCTGCTTCTTACAAAAAACGTCAGTGAAGCAGTGGTAAGGCTCCGGGAGACCAGGTGGCGGAGGAGTGACGGGGTCCCGTTTGACAAGAACAGACTTGAGACAACGACCGGAGCAGAAGGGACCTCACCTCTGGATCTCTCCGAAGGACCAATCCAGGATGGGACTGTGGCGCTGAAGCCATGGCAAACCCAAGAGGAGTTCTGAGGAGCAGAAGGGAAGGACCAAAAACTCCAGCATTTCAGAATGCAGAAATCTGATGCCCATCTGTAAAGGCAAGGTGCGGTACTGCACAGTGGCAGAAAGTCTCTCCCCATTCACCGTAGAAATGAAAAATGGCTTGGGCAGACGGACCACAGGGATTTGATGCTTGTCAACCAGGGAGGCAAGGATGAAATTGCCAGCAGATCTAGAATCCAAGAAGGCGGTGGCAGTGAAGGTAGACTTGGAGGAAACGGAAAGTTGCACGGATACCATGAGACGTGGAGAGGAAGTATTCACACCTAGCAACGCCTCTCCAACGTTGACTAGGTGCGGGCGGACACGGTGGACGAAGAGGACAGTCCTTTAGGAAGTGCTCAGTACTAGCACAGTACAAGCAGAGGTTCTCGTCTCTACGGCGGTTCCTTTCTTGAGTGGTCAGGCGAGACCTATCAACCGGCATTGCTTCCTCGGCGGGAGGCCCAGAAGAGGGTTGCGGTGGATGCTGGAAGATAGGAGCCAGATGAGGAAAGCATCTAGGATGAGCACTTCCCTTTTCTTGTAGCAGTTCCTCTCGTCTCTCAGCAAAACGCAGGTCAATCCTGGTGGCCAAATGGATGAGGTCACTCAGGTTTGTAGGCACTTCTCGTGCGGCCAGGACATCCTTTATGGCGCTGGACAAGCCTTTCTTAAAGGTAGCACAGAGCGCCTCGTTATTCCAGGAGAGTTCCGAAGCTAGGGTACGGAAACAAATAGCATAGTCTCCAACAGAAGAACTCCCTTGGGACAAGTTCAATAACGCAGTCTCTGCGGAGGAAGCCCGAGCTGGCTCCTCAAAGACACTACGGAATTCCTGGAAGAAACTCTGGACACTTGCAGTGGCTGGATCGTTGCGGTTCCAAAGCGGTGTAGCCCAGGCCAGGGCCTTCCCAGAAAGCAGGCTAACGACAAATGCCATCTTGGCTCGCTCCGAGGGGAACTGGTCAGCCAACATCTCAAGATGAAGAGAGCATTGGGACAGGAATCCACGGCACAACTTGGGATCACCGTCATACTTGGCCAACATGGACAAACGGACTCTAGAAGTGGCGGCGGCCACAGGTTGAGGTGGTGAAGCTGGTGCAGGCGGAAGTAGCGGCTGCTGCTGCGCTGCAAGAAGTTGCTGCAGCATGGCGGTCAACTGTGCCAGCTGTTGACCTTGCTGGGCGATCTGCTGCGACTGCTGGGCCACAACCGTGGTAAGGTCCGCGACACTAGGCAGGGGCACCTCAGCGGGATCCATGGCCGGATCTTACTGTAAGGATCCGGACTGGTAGCAGGAAGCGGTACTGGTAGTGGATCCCCTGTGTCAGTGAGGGAATGGCGTGGACCGTATCGGAGGATCGGTTCTAAGTAATTACTGGTTTTCACCAGAGCCCGCCGCAAAGCTGTGGCGGTAACTACCAGGTCGTGTCCTCCGGTAGCGGCTCAACCTCACTAACTGCTGAGACAGGCGTAGTACAGAAGGAACAGGCAGAGGCGTAGTCAGATGTAGCAAAAGGTCAGGGCAGGCAGCACAGATTCAGAGGCGGTAGTCGTTAGCAACGGGTTCGGTAACAGGCAAGGAATACACAGTAAACGCTTTCTCTTGGGCACTGAGGCAACAAAGATCCGGCAAGGGCAGGAAGGGGCAGGATACATTTATAGGGACAGCTTATATTGGATTGGGCCAGGCACCAATCAATGGTGCACTGGCCCTTAAAATTTTACACAGCCAGCGCGCGCACGCCCTATAGTGCAGGGATGTGCGCACCGGGAACCACGTGACCGGGAAGCAGAGGAGAGAGTCGGAGCGGTTGCGGGTAAGTGAGAATGGGCCGCGGGCCGCGCACGGGGACCTCCCGCAGCGCGGACCGTGTCCCCGCCAGTGACAGAAACAGAGTGTCCCCGGTCAGTGAGTCTGACCGGGGCACTCTGCGGGGACAAACGCAGTGAGCGCTCCGGTCCAGGAGCAGGGGCCGGAGAGCTCAGTGTTACAGCCCCCAGGGGAGCGCAACACTAAGAGTTATTTCATTTTTTATCCTGGGTAACGGCACAAGGTTGATCGTATTGTCTCTCTTTTTTCTCCTACATATATGACCATTGACTTGTATGGGACTTTAACCCCTTAAGGACCAGGCCATTTTATACCTTAGGACCAGAGCGTTTTTTGAACATCTGACCACTGTCACTTTAAACATTAATAACTCTGGAATGCTTTTAGTTATCATTCTGATTCCGAGATTGCTTTTTCGTGACATATTCTACTTTAACATAGTGGTAAAATTTTGTAGTAACTTGCATCCTTTCATGGTAAAAAAATCCCCAAATTTGATGAAAAAAATGTAAATTTAGCATTTTTCAAATTTTGAAGCTCTCTGCTTGTAAGGAAAATGGATATTCCCCCCAAAAATTTTTTGGATCATATATACAATATGTCTACTTTATGTTTGAATCATAAAATTGACATGTTTTTACTTTTGGAAGACATCAGAGTGCTTCAAAGTTCAGCAGCAAATTTCAAATTTTTCACAAAATTTTCAAACTCACTATTTTTCAGTGACCAGTTCAGTTTTGAAGTGGATTTGAAGGGTCTTCATATTAGAAATACCCCATAAATGACCACATTATAAAAACTACACCCCCCAAAGTATTCAAAATGACATTCAGTAAGTGTTTTAACCCTTTAGGTGTTTCACAGGATTAGCAGCAAAGGGAAGGAGAAAATTCAAAATCTTCATTTTTTACACTCGCATTTTCTTGTAGACTCAATTTTTGAATTTTTGCAAGTGGTAAAAGGAGAACATTTTTACTTGTATTTGTAGCCCAATTTCTCTCGAGTAAGCACATAGCTCATATGTCTATGTAAATTGTTCGGCGGGCGCAGTAGAGGGCTCAGAAGGGAAGGAGCGACAAGGAGATTTTGGAGAGAACATTTTTCTGAAATGGTTTTTGGGGGGCATGTCACCTTTAGGAAGCCCCTAGGATGCCAAAACAGCAAAAAAAAAAAAACAAACAAACACATGGCATACCATTTTGGAAACTAGACCCTCGGGGAACGTAACAAGGAATTAAGTGAGCCTTAATACCCCACAGTTGTTTCATGACTTTTGCAAATGTAAAAAAATAAAATAAAATGCTTGTTTTCCCCAAAAATTGACATTTTTAAAAAGGGTAATAGCAGAAAATACCCCCAAAATTTGAAGCCCAATTTCTCCCGATTGAGAAAACACCCCATATGGGGGTGAAAAGTGCTGTACTGGCGCACTACAGGTCTCAGAAGAGGAGTAGTCACATTTGGCTTTTTGGAAGCAAATTTTGCTCTGGGGGCATGCAGCATTTAGGAAGCCCCTATGATGCCAGGACAGCAAAAAAAAACCCACATGGCATTATATTTTGGAAACTAGACCCCTTGGCGAATGTAAAAAAAAAAACATATACATTTTACCGAAAATGCTTGGTTTCCCAAAAATTTTACATTTTTACAAAGGGTTAAAGCAAAAAATACCCCCCAAAATTTGAAGCCCAATTTCTTCCGATTCAGAAAACACCCCATATGGTGGTGAAAAGTGCTCTGCTGGCGCACTACAGGTCTCAGAAGAGGAGTAGTCACATTTGGCTTTTTGGAAGCAAATTTTGCTCTGGGGGCATGCCGCATTTAGGAAGCCCCATGGTGCCAGGACAGAAAAAAAAAAAACCCACATGGCATTATATTTTGGAAACTAGACACCTTGGGGAACGTAACAAGGGGTAAAGTGAACCTTAATACCCCACAGGGGATTCACGACCTTTGCATATGTAAAAAAATAAAATAAAATTTGTGAAAAGTGCTCTGCTGGCGCACTACACGTCTTAGAAGAGGAGTCACAAATTTTGCTCTGGGGGCATGCCGCATTTAGGAAGCGCCTATGGTGCCAGGAAAGTAAAAAAAAAAACCCACATGGCTTTACATTTTGGAAACTAGACCCTCGGGGAACGTAACAGTGTTACAGTGTACAGTGAGTACTTACACCTCACAGGTTTTTTGAACAGTGGGCCGTAAAAGGGAAAAATTTGATTTTTTTGCACTATATTGATAGTGTTACCCCAAATGTTTCATTTTCACATTGGGCAATAGGGCAAAAGGCCCCCAAAATTTGTAGAACAATTTTGTCTGAGAAAAAAAAATACCCCATATGTGGATGTAAATTGCTCTGTGGATGCACTACAATGCTCAGAATAGAAGGAGTGAAAATGTTGTTGTAATTGAAGTCGGGGGTCATGTGCATTTATAAAGCCCCCATTGTGCAATAACAGCAAAGAAAAACCGACATGCGACACCATTTTAGAAACTACACCCCTCAATGAACATAACAAGGGGTCCAGTGGGAAATAACACCTCACAGGTTTTTTTGAAAAGTGGGCCATGAATTGAAAAATTAGATTTTTTTACAGTAAAATGCTGGGGTTACCCAATTTTTTACATTTTCACAAGGAGTAATATGAGAAATTGGGTTACAAATTTTGGAGGGCTTTTCCCCCTGACTATAAAAATACATCCACATATGGGGTAACGTGCTGGGCGGGCACACAACAAGGCTCAGAAGTCATAGAGGTCACTTTGTATTTGTGGCCTATGGCATATCAGTAGCTGACGGTTACATACATTCCGAGGAAAATACAAAAATGAAACACCCACATGTGACACCATTACAGAAAGTACCCACCCTGAGGAATGGGTATAGGGGTAAAGAGGACATTTTTAACGCACAGGTGTTTCCTAAATTTATTTTCCAGGAATGGATGAAGGGTAGCTTTTGAAAATGGCAATTTTCAACCTATGCTCTGCTTCATTTTTCTGGGAACAACTAATATGTGACTCCGAATTGTCGCCTGGAAATACGACAGAGCTCAGCGAGACAGTTACATACATTCAGAGGAAAATACAAGAAAGGAACACCCACATGTGAAGCTATTACAAACAGTACACCCCCTAGGGAAGGTGTATAGGGTAAAGTGGAGATTTGGAACAGACGGGTGTTCCCTTCATTTATTTTCCAGGAATGGATGAAGTGTACTATGGGGGGAAGAAAATAGCAATTTTACTGATATGCCAATGTCCGGGGACCTAAAGTTCCAGAGGTGCTCTGACCCGCTCTTTGGCAGTCACCATAGATGAGGGCCTTTAGAACTACCTCTTGGAACTGCAGGTATGTCCCTGTGTTGCCAGGGTACTTGTACAGTATAAAAGAGTTGTACATGGCAACCTGTACCATGTAGACCGCAACCTTTTTATACCATACGCATGATATCCGCATGGCGTTATAGGGTTTGAGGACTTGATCAGAAAGATCAACTCCCCCCATATACCGATTGTAGTCCAGAATACAATCGGGCTTGAGGACCGGTACCTCGCACAGGGACAGGGGTGCTGCCGTTACCATGAATAGTGGTGAGCATAAGGACATCTCTCTTGTCCTTATACCGGACCAACAACAGGTTCTCATGGGAAAAGGCACAGGACTCACCCCGGGGGATAGGAGCATGTAGGGAATTATGGGGCGGAAGGCCTCTTTGATTCTTCCGGACTGTCCCACAAGCGACCGTGGATCTGGCGGCGAGGGATGAAAAGAGAGGGATAATAGTATAAAAGTTATCCACATAAAGGTGGTAACCTTTAACTAGCAATAGGTGCAAAAGGCCCTAAACGATTTTCCCGATAACACCCAGAGTGGGGGGACATTCTGGGGGTTCAAAACAGGAATCTTGTCCCTCATACACTATAAACTTGCAAGTGTACCCAGAGGTAATCTCGCAAAGTTTGTACATCTTCCCGCCATACCACGCTCGCTTGGTAGGGATGTATTGCCGGAAGCTGAGTCTCCCCTTGAAGCTGATGAGAGACTCATCAATAGAGACCTCCCTCCGGACCTCCTCCGGCACACTGCCGGGATGTCTGCTGATTGAAATCAGCAGACATCCGGCTCCGATCCCCGCTCGGCGAGCGGTGGGGAACGGAATCGCAGCACATCGCTCGTCTGAATTGACGAGCGGTGCCCTGCGATCACCGACATGGGGGGTCATCATGACCCCCCTGGACGATATGCCGCGATGCCTGCTGATCGATTTCAGCAGGCATCGGGCACCAGCTCCGCTCCAGATGGCTGCGGGGGGCTGGGAAAGCGCATGACATTCTCATACGTCATGTGTCCTTAAGGACTCGGACATGGAGACGTATGAGAATGTCATGTGTCCTTATGGGGTGAAACATAAACCCCGCCCCTGGCAAATGGGGGTGAGTAAGGGTAAAATCACCTATCCTATGTTTGTTGATGACATATAAGTAACATGTGTGCCAAGTTTCATGTTAATATCTTTAGCCGTTTGGAAGTTTTTGTGGAACATACATACACACATACATACATACACACACACACACACACACACACACACACACACGTTGAGTTTTATATATATAGATTATATATATAGTATTTATCTTAATAGTTGTAAGAGCATTGACTATTTATATGCTTTTTGCATATTTAACTCCTTAAATGGGTACTCCGGTGCTTACACATCTTATTCCCTATCCAAAGGATAGGGGATAAGATGCCTGATCGCGGGAGTCCCGCAGCTGGGGACGCCCGCGATCATGCACGCGGCACCCCGTTTGTAATCAGTGCCCGGAGCGTGTTCGCTCCGGGTCTGATTACACTCGACCGCAGAGTTGGCGTTGTGTGACATCATGCCCCCGTGTGAAGTCACGCTCCGCCCCTCAATGCAAGCCTACGGGAGGGGCGTGATACCTATCACGCCCCCTCCCTTAGGCTTGCATTGGGGGGCGGAGCGTGACGTCACACGGGGGCGGGGGCGTGACGTCACACGCCGCCGGCTCTGCAGTCGAGCGTAATCAGACCCGGAGCGAACACGCTCCGGGCACTGATTACAAACGGGGTGCCGCATGCATGATCGCGGGCATCCCCAGCTGCGGGACTCCCGCGATCAGGCATCTTATCCCCTATCCTTTGGATCTGTATTGTTAATGGTGGATCGGGACCTGCCGCGCGTGATGCGAGCACCGTTCTGGTGCTCGCGGACATGGTGGAGCGTAAATGTACGTCCTGGTGCATTAAGTACCATGTCACCAGGAGGTACATTTACATCCATTGTCGTTAAGGGGTTGAAGAAGCACTTTCATTAAAAGTATTAAAGAAGCAGTTCACATAATCAAACAACTATAGGCTGCAAGAGTCTAGCCAAGTGAACTGACTCAAATGGGTTGGTGTCAGTTCACATTACATGAAGTTTTGATACATTTTTTTCGAGTGCTCCCGATTTTTGACTCAGACTTAAAATCGTGGTCTGCCATGAACATGATTCAAGAGTCAAATGGGCTTAGAAAATGACCCAGTCATTGTCACTAGCTGACCACGATCGAGTCTATGTTGTCCATAGAAGTAAATGCCTGTTCCTGCACAGATATGACTGCAGCCAATTTAAGCTTTAGAAATCGTATCTGTGCATCAGAAGCCCTCATAGTAATGTGAATGTAACCATATTGTACATTGTTAGCCTGAAACGTATTATGCTACATATGTGTAGTGAATAATAGATAATAGGCATTGATTGAAGAAAACAAAGGATGTGAAACTAGTGAGTAAAAATAGTCCTTTTCCACAGTCACATTTACAGCCTTTTACTAGCCCCATTCAATATTATAACAAGTCAATTGGCAATAGTTTACATTCATTTACATGATCCAATGATTGTAAGAGGAATACATGGGATTATACAGTTGTCTTTACCTACAATTTTAATGCATGTGAAAAAATGTGATAAACAGCAAACTATCATTTCATCATGTGTTGTTTGGTCATGTTTACACTGAGCACTAAGAAGTGTATACAGTGGTCCCTCAACATACGATGGTAATCCATTCCAAACGGACCATCGTATGTTGAAACCATCGCATGTTGAGGGATCAGTGCAATGTAAAGTATAGGACAGTGGTCTACAACCTGCGGACCTCCAGATGTTGCAAAACTAGAACACCCAGCATGCCCGGACAGCCAACGGCTGTCCGGGCATGCTGGGAGTTGTAGTTTTGCAACATCTGGAGGTCCGCAGGTTGAAGACCACTGTTAGAGGAAGTTGTACTCACCTGTCCCCGCCGCTCCGGACCGTCACCGCTGCCCGGGATGTTGCCGTCCATCGCTGTCACCGCGTCCCTGAGGTGACCCCGATGCTCCGGCAAGGCCTCTGCTTCCCCGGCATCCGCGCTCTCTGTCGCCGCCATCACGTCGCTACGCACGCCGTTCTTATTGGATGTCGGGACAGCATGCGCAGCGACGTGATGACGACCATGGAGAGCGCAGACGATGCAGGGATCCCAAAGAGGACACGCCGGAGCCCCGAGGACAGGTAAGTGATCGTCAGCGGACCACACGGGGCACCGTAAACGGCTATCCGGTGGCAGCTGAAGCAGTCTGCGCTGCCGGATAGCCGTTTATGCGATGGCCCCGACATACAAAAGCATCGTATGTTGATGCTGCCTTCAACGTGTGATGGCCTCTGAGAGGCCATTGCATGTTGAAATTATCATATGTCGGGGCCATCGTAGGTCGAGGGGTCACTGTACAAGTTTATATGTACGCCATTATGCTTGTGTCCTGCTTTCCACTGTCCAAACACTGTGGCTGTACATCCTAGAGTTATCTTTGCTAAATGTATACTGTGGTGTTTCTACACTAAACCCATTGGGTTTCACAGCAGAGACCTCCCTGGTCTAGTTATTGGCTAAGATGCCAAGTAAGTGGGGAACAGCAAGGACTGTGTACTCTTGAAACTGCAGCAGCCGAGGATCAGGTGAATACAACTTTTAAACAATAATTTTTAAACAAGTTCAATGTGCGGAAATACTATATTAAAGATTGCACTTTTAAAACATAACAATTAGGTAATTGGGAAAATACGTTTTTTTGGGGTTGCCCACGGGTAACCTATAAGTTATTGGTTAAGCTTCCATCCTTCTTTTACCATTCTCAACCAGAGTCCAGTTTAGCCTGGGCCAGTGGCATAGAGTAATTTTCAAGTGTCCAGGGCAAGGGTAGCATTGCACTTCCTGACCTGAGCAGCGCACTAGTCCAATAGATGGCCCATAGCAGATTACAGAGGAATACTGTAATTCAGTAAGAAGAGCCGCCAGCTCTTTTCCTTGTGGCATTGTGTTACATTACCTTTGCTTTGTCCGGAGTTAGAGCACTGAGTTTAGATGGTGGTACACTATGCTGTAGGCCCACACCCTGTAGCCATAATCTCCTATCACTGGACTTCCTTCTTCTGCACAGTAGTGAGCGGTGATGCATACAGTGATGCATCGTTGCTCAGTATACAGTATAAAGAGAGCAAGAGGAGGTTAAATTTTTTTTATTAATGGAATGGTTTATGTTTAGTATTGGGAATCATCTGCTAGATTAGGTGATTTAAGCGGTATGTACAGCAGTCTTTAGCAGTCACATGATCTCTGTCTTTCCCAACCAACTGGTCCATGCACAACATGCCTGTGAAATGTAGTGCATCTAATGTTGCACCCTGGACACCCCACCTATACTATGCACTTGCCTGTAGTATCCTTAATAACATATTACATCATATCTATTGCAACAAGTAAACAGGACTTTATATAATCTTCTGTAAACAAACAAAACAAACAAACAAACAAAAAACCTAGTGACAGGAGTATAGGGTGATAATCTTTGGAAAAGTTATTGGTAATAATTATTATAATTTTTATAAAGTAATTTTATTATAATTTGATGGCTTTTTCTCTGTATTCATTGCTTACTGCTCTTGTAAACAAAGAAACTAGAATGGTGTGACAATATGATATTTCCCCCTCATCCAGAAATGTTTTATTGCAGGTGAGAAATGGTTTTCAGTTGTTAACAGACCAGATTTATAATGCTGCTACCTGCAAAGTCAACCATGATCTGGAAAATGTGCAATAAGTGAAAAGAACTTCAGCCGTTAGTAATCACAGTCTCATAGTAATTTCTTACTAGTGATTTTATGCTAGGTAAAAACAGCTGGAGCTGAAGCAGCCGAATGGACCACTGCTGACCATCAAGTCCTGGGCTATAAAATTTTATATCTGGTTCAATGAAGGGAACTTTATCATGTTGTTTCTTACTAATGCTTTATGCATTAAATATAGGGCACACTTGTGTCTGCAGTGCTACAGAATAAAATGTCATTCCTTTTTTTAACTTCCCTTTTCTAAGTGTGTGTGTGTGCGCGCGTGTGTATATATGTGTGTGTGTATATATATATATATATATGTAGGATCCTCCAATAAATATCCAATCTGTGGGCTATGTAAATGTCCAGATTAAAGGGGAACTTCGGTACATAAGTTCTTATCCTCTATCCACAGGATAGGGGATAGGTGTCTGATCGTGGAGGTCTGACCGATGGGAGCCACTGCGATCTCCTGCCCAGCACCTTGGCTCTCCTCATGCACAGAGTGACCTGCACTCTGTGTATGAATTTGTGTTGACCAGCGCTTGTGTATCTCCAGCTCTCCCATAGAGTCACATGGAGGGAGCCTGTCGGTGGAGCAGAGGTCACTTCCTGCATAGGGAGAGCCGTGGTGCCGGTGCCTGTAGTTAGGGGATAAGAACTTATATACCGAAGTTCCCCTTTAAAGTATTTGCACTAAGCAATGTATTATGGTTTTACCATGAGCAATAGAAACATTTAGCAGATATGCAAAACACATATTAAGTGCTTCTAGCTAAATTATATTTATGTGATGAAGTCTCATCTGTTCCATCATAGCATTCTTATAGAATTATCATTTACTTCATTCTCTGTTTTTCACAACTAATTTGCTTTTTGCTTTCCTTGCCTTATTTATTGTTTGTCCTATGACCTTTCCCTCTATCGTAATAGTTTAGCATTCTATCATTTTATCAGCTCTATATCTGCAGACCCTGGCACAAATGCTGTCTCTCATTTTCTTGACCACATAAAGAAGTGTTTCCTAACCAAGATACCTCCAGCTGTTGCAAAGCTCTGACTCTGGGCATGCCGTGAGTTCGAGTTTTGCAACAGCTGGAGGCACCCTGGTTGGGAAACAATGGCATAGGGTGTTTTTACGTATGTCCGGTGTGAGGTGCAGACTTGCCTCCCATGCAAGTCTGGGTCCGCTCCTCCCCTCAGCTCTCCAAAACTTTCAGAAGCTAGAGCTGGGGGGAGGGCAGAGCGAAGGCAGAGCAGGGGGACAGAGGACATACATGCCTCCCTCATATCTCTGGCCACAGCTCCGCCTTTGTTTGGAGTATGGCTGGAAAGGGGGAGGACTTTCACAGGGTGCTGGGTTTAGTGACAGTCAAGGTCACAGGCTTGGATGGGCTGGTTTCGTCCTCCCCTTGTTCATTAAACACTCTGTGCAAGTCAACGTCCTTAAGTCTCTGATCGCAGACGGAGATGAGGGAGGGGAGATGAGGGAGGTGTGTATGTCCTCTCTCACCCTGCTCTGCCTTCGCTCTGCCCTCCCTCAGCTCTAGCTTCGGAAAGCTTCGGAGAGCTAAGGGGAGGAGCAGACGCAGACTTGCATGGGTCAAGTCTGCACCTCACACTGGCAATCTGGCTCGGTACTGAGCTGGATCACTGCCCACAACTAATGACATTGTAGCACAGTCTGACGCTCAGTTATCTCTGCAGGCTAGACAGGGGAACACTGCAAGATGTTTTATTTTTATCCTTTTTGGTATTTTAATGATATAATGATAAATCAGCCTGTAAATAAGCATTAAAAGTTGTGGCAAGAGCTGCATGTTGCAGATTTTGGTGCATATTTAGGGTATGTTCACACAGTAGGATAATGTGCGTAATGTCTGCCTGGAAAACACGGGCAGACATTCCACACATTTTAAAGTACGGCGGGCAATAGGCGGCAATGCATTTCCAAGTAAAATCTGCAAAAAGAATAGACAAGTTTATTCTTTTGTGGACACCAGAATCAGGATTCTGCGGCAGAAACATCTGCCATGGAAATTCCACCGTGTGCACAGTGCAGCAGAATCCCATTAAAATCAGTGGGACTCTTCTACAGGGGAATATTCTGGCAGAATTCAGCACGGACATTCCACCCTGTGAACATTGCTTTACTGTGGATTTCATTGCAATGGATAAGGGCTTGGTAATATTGTAGAAATCTGCAACATTTCTAGTATCCTTTAAGGATTATTTCTCTTCTCTTCAAATTTCTTTTTATTAGTCTTCTATAATAAATAAGGTGATACTGAGTATGTCTTGGCAGAAGTAGAATGAATTTGATATATGGGAGTATGATAGCAGAATACAATATGTGCTACATCAGAAATGTATGGTGATAAAAAATAAAAAAAAATAATTTAAAAAGAACATAGAATATTGACATTAAATTGCACTAAGGCAAATGTCTACCAAAATCTGTTGTGCCTGAAAAGGAAGGAAAATAAGTAATGGTTTAAGAGGTTGTGCTAAAAGTCAACAAATACATTATGGGGTCCAAATATGTGTGAATTTGCAAACAGTCCTCCTTTTTCTAAATGACATGGGAGGGGATTTATTATTGTCTTTAGAGCTGTTTTGTGTGTATATTTGTCATGAATGAATTGTAATGAATTTATCAACTGCGAGAAAAAAAGTAGCAAATTTTTGTGCAAAAACCGCCAAAAAGTAACAAAAATACACCGTCCCAGAGTTATCTTAGATTTTTGGTGTGTGTGTTAGTGACATTTCAGTAAATGTGGACCTGCGCAAAATTTATCAAATGCCTTGCAAACATTTAATAAATTTGGGGCACCATTACCTATTACCAGCACCTACAAGGATTAATTGCCCCCCCCCCATAGTTCTTCTAGTTAGGACATCTGGAAACATTTTTGGAGCCATTATGAATAGGTGGGGTATTAGCAGAGCACCATTGTTGGCAAATTACAGTCTTTGCAAGTTAAAGGGGTTCTCCGGTGCTATCACCCCCCCTCCCGTAGGCTTGCATTGAGGGGTGGAGCATGACATCACAGGGTGACGTCACACGCCGCCGGCCCCGTAATCAGACCCGGAGCGAACACGCTCCGGGGACTGATTACAAACGGGTTGCTTGATCAGGGGGGTCCCCAGCGGCGGTACTCCCGCGATCAGGCATCTTATCCCCTATCCTTTGGATAGGGGAAAAGATGTGTAAGCACCGGAGAACCCCTTTAAAGCTCTTTGTTAAATGGGCATTTACTGTCAGGATGTGGGTAAAGAAGATTATGTTGGGTGGAAGTGGAGGAGCAGAAGGACATTGTTTTTGTAAAGCACCAGAAATTTGGGTAGGGCCACAAGAAAAATAGATGAATTCCGAGGTGCAACAGATGACGAGTACCTGAAAAAACATAACAAATATTTTTAAGAATGAGAGTGAGAAAATAAAAAATGAAAAATAAGAAATGAAGGTGATAATGAAAAGTAAAAACATTTTTTTTGGAAAAGGGGTGAGTATGGATACCATGTTAAATATATGATCATATGCACATAAATACACCAATGTGTATTATTGCTCTTATTGTTCTATTTCTATTTTAATTTTGAATTTTGTTCCAGGTTTGTATTGGAGATATTTGCACCACTATCATCCTGTAGATTTTATCAATTGATACACACATATATTTACATATATATTTTTTATAAAAAAAATGTTATCATATTTTTATTCTGTCCTGTGTAATATATTGATGAAATGATGATTTAATAAAAAAAATATTTTCTCATAAATTTTCTCATTTACTCTACTTTGGATTTTATTTGGGGTTATTTGCGTGCCCATGTAGTGCGTATATAGGTGTCAATGACATGTTTTATTGTACACATTTTGTAACATAGGCATCCATGCCATACAGTTTGGGCAATGATAAATGCCCCCATTTTATATTTAGAACAAAAGTGTGTAATTTGCATATTGGTTGTATGGGTAAATATCAGCTGCATTTGTGACAATTATTTATTCATGAATAAATGCATACCTGTATATAAAAAATATTGTGTACCAATTGGTGATGATGCCTGGTACCGGCACACTAGGTGGTACTCCCCGCAATATAAACAAAAGGTATAACACTATGTGAGAAAAAATAGTGGTAAAGGAGGTGATAAATAAAACTTAACATTTATTAATGTCTTGATAAAATATAAAATCACATGATAGTGATGAGTAGTTTGATCAGCTGGGTACAGTGCCACCAATGCGACACTGTATTATAGAAAGACACTGTTAATAACACAAGTCATCTCCTAAATTCATCAGGAGCCAAGCGCGCCGAGCTGAAACAAGCCGGCATCTCTGCTACTGCAGAACGCAGCGCTCCCGGAGTGTAACCAGGAGAAGATCAGCTTAATCGTACAGCACTTCAGAGCTGAGTGTACAGCAGAAATCCTGAAAGCGCTGGCTGGATCTTGTAATGTATTTTGAGCCCAGTACATACGTAGCAAACTATATATAAATAAATATTTTGTTTTATTTTGCTGGCTGCAAAGCAGTTGTTGTATGGGCATGTGATACCCCCTTTAAAATTCCCCTGAGGAAGGCGCTATACCAATAGGGGCGCCAGAAACGCGTTGGGAATAGAGAGGATTCAATAGGGGTTCCATTCTCCTGATGAATTTAGGAGATGACTTGTGTTATTAACAGTGTCTTTCTATAATACAGTGTCGCATTGGTGGCACTGTACCCAGCTGATCAAACTACTCATCACTATCATGTGATTTGATATTTTATCAAGACATTAATAAATGTTAAGTTTTATTTAGCACCTCCCTTACCACTATTTTTTCTCACATAGTGTTATACCTTTTATATCGGTATATAAACCACAAAAGTAGGATATTTTGCATCAGTATTTGTCAGTCAAAACTATTGATTATGTTCCATTCCTTGTTGTAGCTTGTAAAACCAGATGCAAAATCCTGCCATTAATACCTCCGCGTTTTAAGACTGGGCACTTTGTTCAAACTTCACCAAGTTAGGAGAATCCATCCAGACCAGAAGAACTCTATCTCCTCTTATTGCCATGTGAGGGAAGAGAGTAAGAGGGAGAAAGCACTAAACACATTTGAGGTTTATGGATACAGTTCTATCCTTTACGAGTCCTCCGCTACTTTCTATTGGATTATTGTTTTATTCATAAGAAAAAAACATATGAATATATCTTACAGGATACATTTTACAATGTAAACCAATTGCACACAACAAGTATGGTCCTGTACACGACCAATATTTATATAAATCCTCTTTGCAGCAAAACAATATAATTCACCAGCTGACCAACACCAGTGAAAGAGGTGCCTAAAATATAACTTTTATTTCCATCAATAAAATACTAAAAGCGACATTTGTGTGAATATTGTGCTTGTATTTTGTTTGAAGATACCAAAGAAAAAAAGGAGAGAGCTGTTAAGATGTATCTAGGGAGTGCTATAATGTTAGCACAAAAGCACCTCCCAATTATATTTGAGTATTAATGTTAAAACTCAAATAATTAAGATTTCTCCCTTAGTCATCCATTTCTGGTGACTAGTTCACCCAACGCGTTTCTGTCGCCTTTTTAAACAACGTCATCAGGGGAGTTTATCAGAACATAAAGAGTTAATAAAATATATGCCAGAGTCCAGTGACCCATAATATATTCATCAAACAGTCAATGATTACTTATAGTTCCTATCCAATGCTGTCAGATGCGCTCTCAATCACTCCCCTGTGATTGAGAGCGCATCTGACAGCATTGGATAGGTACTATAAGTAATCTTTGACTGTCTGATGAATATATTATAGGTCACTGGACTCTGGCATATATTTTATTAACTCTTTATGTTCTGATAATCTCCCCTGATGACGTTGTTTAAAAAGGTGACAGAAACGCGTTGGGTGAACTAGTCACCAGAAATGGATGACTAAGGGAGGAATTTTAGTTATTTGAGTCTTAACATTAATACTCAAATATAATTGGGAGGTGCTTTTGTGCTAACATTATAGCACTCCCTTGATACATCTTAACAGCTCTCTCCTTTTTTTCTTTGGTATCTTCAAACAAAATACAAGCACAATATTCACACAAATGTCGCTTTTAGTATTTTTAATTATGGAAATAAAAGTTATATTTTAGGCATCTCTTTCACTGGTGTTGCTCATCTGGTGATTTATATTATTAGGATACATTTTACACTTAGTTTTGGGGGCACTTTAAATATTTAAGTAGTGTTTTATAAATATAATTCAAAACTCAACTAAAATGATTCATGATTTTTATAGTTTGTTATTTGTTTCAATTTGACTTTATACCTAAATTTGGCAGATTAACTAAAGAAAACTAACTGGCTGCAGAAAAAATGATTTTATGCCTCTGGAGTAAAAACACATTGGCATACGGTGTAACATACTTTGTTCTCACCTCAAAGGCTTATTTCTCTTGCAATGAAAGCAGTAAAATGAACTTTTTTTTGGCTTTGAGGGTTACAAGGGACCATTGGTTTTCAGGAATGAAATCCAGTATTTAATCTGTACCTCTGTTGGATGCTAGACAGGCAACGCAACATGACAAAACCAAATGAAAGTATCCAGCAGGGTACTTGATTGGACTGAGCTAACATGATTTAATGACAGTTCTCTAGTTATTTGAATGATAAAATTGTGTCATACTAACGGAGTGTTATTTTCTTCCACCAGACTGCTGTAGCTTTTTCAAACTGTGCATATTTCAGTTGATAAAATACATTTTTGTATTTCAGTTGATATTGAAATTTTTGTAGATTTGTCTTTAGTGCCATACTCCATAGATTAAAAAAAGTTATGCAAAACCATATATCCAACATCCATACTACATATTCATTTCTAACTATATTGTCAAAATCCAATTTTATATGAGGTTTATTGGAACATATTTTTTTTAGAAGGATTTATGGTATAAATGTGTCATAAGTTGTCCCAGTGAAAAATTTAATAAGTACTAGATCATATTTTCTTGATGTTTTTATATATATATATATATATATATATATATATATATATATATATATATACATGTATATAATATATTATTATCCATATGTTAAATACCGAACAGCCATAACACTTAACCCATCTGCCTAACATTGTGTAGGTCCCTCTCGTGATAACAAAACAACTATAGGCATGGACATCGCTGCTGCTGTACAGAGCACTGGAGTATTGTGCGCAGTCATGGAGACCGTATCTCCAGAAGGATATAGATACTTTGGAAAGAGTTCATAGAAGAGCTACTAAACTATTACATGAATTGTGGGAAAAAACTTACCAGGAAAGGTTAAAGGCCCTTAACTTGTATAGCTTGGAAGAAAGAAGAGACGGGGGGATATGATAGAAACTTTAAAGGGGTACTCCACTGGAATTTTTTTTTAAATCAACTAATGTAAGAAAGTTAAACAGATTTGTAAATTATTTCTATTTAAAAATCGTAATCCTTCCAGTACTTATCAGCTGCTGTATGCTACAGAGGAAGTTATTTTCTTTTTGAATTTCTGTCTGACCACAGTGCTCTCTGCTGACATCTCTGTCCATAACAGGAACTGTCCAGAGCAGGAGCAAATCCCCATAGTAAACCTCTCCTGCTCTGGACAGTTCCTGACATGGGCAGAGGTGTCAGCAGAGAGCACTGTGGTCAGACAGAAAGGAAATTCAAAAAAGAAAAGTGCTTCCTGTGGAGCATACAGCAGCTGATACGTTCTGGAAGGGTTAAGATTTTTTAATAGAAGTAATTTACAAATCTGTTTAACTTTCTGGCAACAGTTGATTAAAAATATATATATTTTCCCAGTGGAGTACCCCTTTAAAATAAATAAAAGGAATCAGCATGGTAAAGAAGGAGAGGATATTTAAGAAAAACTACCACAAGAGGACATAGTTATAAATTAGAGGGGCAAAGGTTTATGCAGTAATATCAGGAAGTATTACTTTACTGAGAGAGTAGTGGATGCATGGAATATCCTTCCTGCAGAAGTGGTCGCTGCAAATACAGTAAAGGAGTTTAAACATGCATGGGATAAGCATAAGGCTATCCTTCATATAAGATAGGACCAGGGACTATTCATAGTGTTCAGAATATTGGCCAGACTAGATGGGCTGAATAGTTTTTATCTGCCGACACATTCTATGTTTTTTTTTGTCATGTATCATGCTCTTGGTACATATATGTTTCTGGCATTTTTCCTATTGGGGTCTCTTTGGAACGTGATAAAAAACAGAAAAATACATTTACAAAATGACATAAAAGGCTATATTTAATGCATAATAATAATAAAAAAAAAATGTTGAAACATTAGCGTTTTAAAATAGATTTTCCCTAGCACTGGCTCAGATTTATCAATCTACATGAGACAAAATATCTCTGCTTTGCCCGTAACAACCAATCACAGCTCAGGTTTCATTTTACCAGAGCAATTTGAGATATTAAAGCTGAGCTGTGATTGGTTGTTGCGGGCAAAGCAAACACATCTTTGTCTCATGCAGATTGATGAATCTGGGCCACTATGTAAAGAAGACTTTGTATAAGTTTAATGCAAGGTTACACCCCAAATACTCTGCAAACTGTATAATAAGGCCGATAAGGGAGCTCTACTAATACAGGAGTTATTGCTCATGACAGAAAGGCCGGGTCTAAATGTGGTCAAAATTTAGCTGTGAATTTGTTGCATATTTGTGGCAAGATCCTCAGAGTCCACAGCAAAAGCTGTACATGTACAATGTTTATTTTCTGCTGATTTAATGCAGATTTCACCTCTGATACATTTAGAAGGAAAAATGAAACTAAGGATAAAATTATAACTATTGGGTGTAAAAATGTACAAATTGATGGTCTCAAGGGTTTGTGGAGAATTTATTACATGAATTAGCTGACAAATTTCATTTTTACGCTTTGCGGGCCACAACATCTTTTTCTCCTCTTGTGGTGTGGTTTCTCATTATCATGTATTTTTGAGTTATTTATTGTGTGAAAACGTAAAAAATATTTCATGCAATTATTTGTACCCCTATCACATGTCTGACCAGGCACAATTTTTACACACCCAACCCAAAAGTAAAGAGGTGAATTATTTTTTAGTAAATGTATAATTATGCTTAGGCAAAAAGTGCACGAGCAGCAAAAAAGAGCCCTTCCCCCAAAACATAACAAATATAAATTATATATCTCCTGCCTAAAGTGGTTAAATTCAGGGTGAAAATAATACACAACAGTTTAAGGCTGGGTTCACATATATCCGGCATAGGTGAACTCAGCCTAGATCTCGACGCAACTGATTCCACAACTGGTGACAAGTTGTCATCAGTTGTATGGCATCCGGCATTCATTGTTTCTGCAAGCTGCGTTCCCCTTTCCAGTGCCCTCCAGCATGTCCAACCAACCGGAGTCAACATTGGGATGCTGGATGATTGTGAACTGTCCCATTCAAATGATTGGGATTAGTTCTAGCATCAGTTTTCCTCTGATGCACGCTCGAGAGAAACTGTTCCGAACAACTGATATATGTGAACCCAGCCTAAGCATGCTGTGGATTTAAAAATCTGCAGAATGCCCATGAAATGAGTCCCCAGCATGTGGAGGAAATTTGTAGCATCTCACTCCTTTACCTGCTACTCTGATCCGCCGAAGATTTTACACGTTCAAATTTGCAGTTAAAATCTGCAGCATTTCTGCCATTTGTAAAGTCAGCCAAGCTTTAATGTATTCCTCTCAAGTACAAGGAATCACTATATTATTCTTGAAGATAGCTTTATAGTTTTCTTTTTTTATATTTGAATGGATTCTTAATTGCTTATAATTCACGTGAAACTGGAATAAAACAATACCATTTGGTAATACAAATAATTCATCTTAGCTCATTTCAAATTAAAATCATGTTACAATTCAAATACCAGGTGATAAATTACAACACTTTTTGAATTCCCTAAAACTGTTTTGCATATCTTCTACTTCGATTAAACCAAAAGTGCAGTGTAAAGAAATATATGGTATTCACCACCCTTCAACAACTTTTCTTTTGTTGAAACCTTATCCTTTGGTAATGGCAGGAATAGCCAACTGTAGTTCTGCAAGTCCCTTATGCTTTGTCAAGACCTTAACGTTATCCCAAAGCCTCTGCCTAACATGCAAATAGAAATACCAAATATACATTATGTTTAAAGAGGTTTACCTTATACCAAAAGAAGGGGGGGGGGGGGGTTGTGGGACTGTACGTTAGAGAGAGGGGTGGTGGTGTTATTTACATGTGACTGTATGTTAGTGGGAGGGAAATGATTTGTGATGGGCTAAAAAGCATGCTGTAGTCCTAATGTTCATGTACAGCAAGCAGACAGACAATCATTTGTGATGCCAGAAGTGTAACTCACCATGCTTCAAGATAAAGCAGTTCTCCTGGGCCAGGCACTGGGCAATAAAGACACCAGGTGCAAGGTTATGGAAAACCACTGAGTTCGCTGGAGAAAGTTTCAGGCAGATTTCATAACCTTAGCAATACAGTCTTTTCACAGCAGGGTAGGACAGAGAGTTGCAGAGGTAGTCATTAGTGAAATAGCAGGGCACTCTGGGACTTGTAGAATACTTCACTTTTATGTAACTGGACTGGACTGGACTTAATTACTGGAGGCTTTAGACTTTAGATGTTAGACTTTAGACTTAAAACAGCTGACACTGACTTGAGACTATCTGCAGTGCATTCACAGACTTAGCTTACTGCCAGGCCTGGACTTTTCGGACAGGAGCTGCCTGAGGCTTTCTACTTTGATTCCTAACTTGTGCTATGGGGCCCCATTTTGCACATTTGCTTCTTATCCCTGCAACCTGAGGTGAACAATTGTATTTTCTAGATGTTAGGATAATGAACTAGTTACCCCAGATTACTGAAAAACAATTGCTAAAAATGCTATCCTACACTTTAACTCCTCTCACCCTCCTCAAGTGAGAAATAACATACCATATGGTCAAATGATCAGACTAAAAAGGGTAAATAACACAAAGGAAACATTTGAAAAACAAGCAGCAAAACTAAAAAATACTTTTAAAAAGAGGCTACCCAGAATATCTTATAAATAAAGTGAAAGAAAGAGCCGACAAAATCCCTGGAATACAGTTGCTAAAATCTAAAAATAGAGAAAAAATGTAGAGAATGTTTTTTTCTTTTTATTCGAAAACACACCTCTCAACAATATTATTCACGATACTATCTTTAATAAATGGCACATTTTGCAGGAGGATGAAGATATACAGGAAGTAAAGGAAGAACAAAACTGTAGGAATTGTATTAAAACAAAAAATTAACAAAGGAAGAAACTGGCTAAGTGATCAAAAACCAAAAGGCAACTATGCTTGTGGCTCCTGTTCTTTTTGCGGTTACAATGCAAAATGCAAAGAAATAACTCTGGGAAGATATAATATTCAGGTCAGGCATTTGATCACTTGCCGATCTTCACATACTGTATATGCAGTAATTTGTAGTTGCAGCACGTTTTATATTGGGAAAACAAAGCGCCCTCTTTCCACCGAATTAGAGAACATGTCCCATCATTGTATACTGGTGTAGGAGCTACAAAATTTATCAATCATATGAAAGATACTCACTCTTGCGATGTTTTGCAGTGCTGGAGCATGTTAAAGCTGCCCACAATGGGAGAGATAGGGATTCCATCCTATTGAAAAAAGAAGCGAGGTGGATTTTAAGACTGGAATTCACAGGTCCCTTGGGTTTTAATGAGAAGAACAAGTTTAGGGCACTCTTATAGTCCCTTTACTGCAGTTTGATTTTTGAAATGTCTTTTACCATGCCACATGTTTTTGTATTGTTTACTTTCACTATGGAAATGGAGAGGCATGACTATTTAGACGTCTTTTGATGTCAGTATGTTGTGGGCCAGCAGAAGTGCATACCAGGCGAAGTGGCACCGTTGACTGCAAGATTCCCCCGTACCTTGTCCGACCGTCCCTGTCTGTTTGCATCACACTTTCTTATGGAATAAGAATAACAACAAAAGTTTTTAACGCCTATGGTGAGTGCCCTGCATTTCTTTCTACATGCTTTGTTTATGGATAGAGCCTTCATCCTAGCAGAGAGCACTACCTGGCAGGGGAGCTGTCGGGAATAGCAATAAACCACACTCCTAGAGCCAGTGCCGAGTTTCTCTCTATGTGTAGCTTGTATTACGCATGAGATATTTTTGGAACATAATTACTTATAACTTTGTATAGTTATGTTCTTTTGTTTTTCCTCCTGGAAATGGAAGGCCTGTCCTATATGAGGGCTTTTGTATCAGTAGTAATTGATGTTAACTATTGAGCAACAGCTGCAGTACAACACAATACACTCGGTTGTATACAATCTTGTGGATGGTAGCTGTCACTTGTTACAATCAGGGAAGACAGGGTAACACTGCTTTTATGCTGTCTGTCACAAAGATCCATTGGCATCCCATTCTTAGTATACTGTGGTGCTCAGCAGCAGGTGACATTCAATTAAATGGCTTGAATGAAGTCACAAAGTGTTTTGCTGGTATGTGCTAATGTAATGTGGCCTGCTGCACTGCTGGTGTGTGTTTGGGTGTGGCTGACAATATGGTTGGGGGGATGGCTTTGGGTGTGGTTAGGGGCGTGGCTGGAAAGCTTGGGTGAGTTCTCACACTTTTTTCCCTATTACTTGGCCTCTGATTAAGATCATTATAATCAGACCAAGTGAACCTAAAGCATTGTTTTTTTTTTTTTTTAACTCAATTCAGCTTCTTTACAAAGCAGCAAGTCGCAGGTACATCAGTCCTGAATTTTTCTTCTATTAGGAGTCACTGTTATTCTACATATTTTGCTTTCAACAAGGACAGCCTTCTCCTGTCTACAATGACCGATTCTTTTCATGTTTAAAAATCTAATGGTTTTGCCAATATAAAAAGAGGCACAAATACAAATCACAAAGTATATCACATATGTCGTGTTGTATGTCATCCACTCATTGACAGGAAACACACCGTCTCCTATAAAAAGATTTTCTGTGTAAATGAGGTAACCATTTTTTTGCTGGTAGTTGCGCTTCAAAAGGATCTTTAATTTAAATGTCTAGTAGATTTATAGGCCATTCAGACAAGGCTTTTTCATAGCCACACTCAGACAGAAGTGGGTCACTTTCCACTATGTGCCAATTACTTCGGGACAACGAATTACATTTCCTATTGTGCTGTGATGGAATGAAAGGACAAACCTCTTAGCCATTTCTTTTTCTTTTTTTCAAGTAATAGGATTCTACTATTGTAAATGTCTGTATGTTCATGAGTAATATTTATTAATCTATTGGAGTAAACCAGTTCATTCAAACAGGTAACAACTTCATCAGCTTGTGAATTCAAAGTAGCCACATGATAATTTATTTACTGCCAATTTACCATAGTTTGAGTAAAAGCTATCATATCTTAAAGGAGCTTGGTAGATTTCGGTTTCCGATAACCTTTTGCCAATATCATACTAAAACAAATGCATACATCCCATTTCATTATCATCAGTATTGCTGGTGGTGACATGGTCACTACTGTGAAAATACTCCTTATGAGAACTATATTGTTTATATAGAGTTCAAATAAAAATACAGGTAGCATACACATCGACTGTCCAAAAGCTACAAATAGTGGTATCATCTTCCACTACCTAAAATTGAAGCTTAAAACAGTGGCAATGCCTTGCAAAATAATTTCAAGCCAAGCGACAAAAGGCCCAGCAGCATTAATCTTAAAGTACAATGTTAATGTTCTCTGTTGCACCTGTGACTTCATTTGGCCAGGCCTGACTAGTGACTTAGTTTCATGGGGGAAAGAAATTTAGCCCCTTAAAGGGGTACTCCAGTGGAAAACTTTTTTTTCTAATGAACTGGTGCCAGAAAGTTAAAAAGATTTGTAAATGACTATTATTAAAAATCTTTATACTTCCAGTACTTATTAGCAGCTGTGTGCTACAGAGAAAAGTCTTTGCTTTTTTAATTTCTTTTTTGTGTTCTCCACAGTGCTCTCTGCGGAAACCTCTGTCCGTGTCAGGAACTGTACAGAGTAGCATAGGTTTGCTATGAGGATTATCTCTTGCTCTGGACAGTTCCTGATATAGGCATTAGATGTCATCAGAGAGCACTGTGGACAAGACAAAAAAGTAATTCAAAAAGCAAAGAATTTCCTCTGCAGCATACAGCTGCTAATAAGTACTGGAAGGATAAATATTTTTTAATAGAAGTAATTTACAAATCGGTTGATAGAGTAATACTAGCGCTGGAATGGTTCCCTTAACCCCTTAAGGACCGGAGGTTTTTCCGTTTTTGCATTTTCGTTTTTTGCTCCTTGCCTTTAAAAAATCATAACTCTTTCAAATTTACACCTAAAAATCCATATGATGGCTTATTTTTTGCGCCACCAATTCTACTTTGTAATGACGTCAGTCATTTTGCCCAAAAATCTATGGTGAAGCGGGAAAAAAAATCATTGTGCGACAAAATTGAAAAAAAAAACGCTGTTTTGTAACTTTTGGGGGCTTCCGTTTCTACGTAGTACATTTTTCGGTAAAAATGACACCTGATATGTATTCTGTAGGTCCATACGATTAAAATGATACCCTACTTATATAGGTTTGATTTTGTCGGACTTCTGGAAAAAATCATAACTACATGCAGGAAAATTAATACGTTTAAAATTGTCATCTTCTGACCCCTATAACTTTTTTATTTTTCCGTGTATGGGGCGGTATGAGGGCTCATTTTTTGCGCCGTGATCTGAAGTTTTTAACGGTACCATTTTTGCATTGATAGGACTTATTGATCACTTTTTATTCATTTTTAAATGATATAAAAAGTGACCAAAAATGCACTATTTTGGACTTTGGAATTTTTTTGCGCGCACGCCATTGACCGAGCGGTTTAATTAATGATATATTTTTATAATTCGGACATTTCCGCACGCGGTGATACCACATATGTTTATTTTTATTTTTATTTACACTGTGTTTTTTTTTTTATTGGAAAAGGGGGGTGATTCAAACTTTTAATAGGGGAGGAGTTAAATGATCTTTATTCACTTTTTTTTTGCACTTTTTTTTTGCAGTGTTATAGGTCCCATAGGGACCTATAACACTGCACACACTGATCTTCTATGTTGATCACTGGTTTCTCATAAGAAACCAGTGATCAACGATTCTGCCGGATGACTGCTCATGCCTGGATCTCAGGCACTGAGCAGTCATTCGGCGATCGGACAGCGAGGAGGCAGGTAGGGGCCCTCCCGCTGTCCTGTCAGCTGTTCGGGATGCCGCGATTTCACCGCGGCTATCCCGAACAGCCCACTGAGCTAGCCGGGATGCTTTCGGTTTCACTTTAGACGCGGCGTTCAACTTTGAACGCCGCGTCTAAAGGGTTAATAGCGCGCGGCACAGCGATCAATGCCGCGCGCTATTAGCCACGGGTCCCGGCCGTTGTTAGAGGCCGGGCCCGACCCGCTATGACGCGGGGCCACGCCGTGGCCCCGCGTTATAGATCGGGAGTGGACACATGACGTTCCAGTACGTCATGTGTCCTTAAGGGGTTAAAGGCTGCCTAGATACACAGGGGTGGATCCTGGCTAGTCTCCACCCAAAGTATATAAAACTAATACAGAGAAAAAGCGTGTGTATCGGCACGCATTCTCATTACTGCACGCCGATACACACGCTTTTTCTCTGTATTAATTTACAAATCTGTTTAACTTTCTGGCACCAGTTGATTTAAGAAAAAAGTTTTCCACCGGAGTACCCCTTTAAGGACAATAATTTTTGCAGTTGTATTTATTTTTCTCCTCATCTTCTAAGAGCCATAACCCTTTCAGTTTTCAACCTACAAAGTCATATGAGGGCCTTTTAGTACTTATTAGCTGCTGAATACAACAGAGAAAATTCTTTTCTTTTTGGAACACATTGCTCTCTGCTGACATCAAGAACAGAGTGCTCTCTGGTGACATATCTGTCCATTTTAAGAACTGTCCAGAGTAGAAGAAAATCCCCATAGAAAACATATGCTGCTCTGAACAGTTCATAAAATGGACAGAGATGTCAGCAGAGAGCACTGTGCTTGTGATGTCAGCAGAGAGCACTGTGTTCCAAAAAGAAAATAATTTCCTCTGTAGAAATCAGCAGCTAATAAGTACTGGAAGGATTAAGATTTTTTATTAGAAGTAATTTACAAATCTGTTTAACTTTTTGGCAGTAACCCTTTAAGTCTTCCTAAGGAGTTGTCAGAAGATCTGTTCATGGGTAACTGAACCATCCTACTTAAAGGGGTTGTGCGCTGCCCTGAAGTTCGGAGCTTCGCTCACAGCGTCCGGCAGTTCATTACTCCGAACGCTGTGTGCGGGCTTCCGTGTTCACATCCGCCCGCCCCCTCGTGACGTCTCACCCGCCCCCTCAACGAAAGTCTATGGGAAGGGGGCGCAACCGCTGTCACGCTCCCTTCCCATAGACTTTGGTAGAGGGGGCGGGTGTGACGTCACGAGGGGGCGGGCGAGACGTCACGAAGGGGCCGAGCATGACGTCACGCCCGGCGGCCGCGAACATGAAAGCCCGCACACAGCGTTCTGAGTAATGAACTTCTGGATGCTGTGAGCGGAGCTCCGAACTGCAGGGCAGCGCACAACCCCTTTAACACTAATTATGCTATGAATAACTGATTTCATGCCATCCAATTTTCACAGGCATCTAAACCATCAAAATAGCCAGCAATAGAGATTCCTCTGTACATTCTATGGAGCAGGCTCTATACAACTTGAGTTTTCAGCCCTAGATTTACCTTAGGATAAATGAAACATTAATATTATTCAAAACCTATTAATAAAAAATGTCAAATGCCTTACTGGCAGGCAAATGGAGATTGATGGCCTAACATCCCTATACCCCTGTCTTACACTGTTAGTAGTGTATCCAAGTAGTTTTAAAGTGTTCTTAAGGCTCAGTTATGGCGACATGCGGTAACCCATGGTAACTATTCTAGCTCACCCATTTTTTAGGCTTATTAACACCAAAATAAAGCTGCATAAAGTATCCCTGGTTGTCGGTAGATGCACAAAGAGGCATGGGAAGATGCTTTGGCTTTATCCTAGCATGCCAAAAATTATCCCTTTTTTGGGCAGTAGTTACAGAATTGGTGTTCTAAAATAGTGAAGACTCAAGAAGAAATAGCTCTTGTATGAAAAGCCAAAAAAATGATCTCTTTTCTGGGGATGATGGGTTGTGTATGTGTAAGCCTGGATGGAAGTAGGGTGATAGGGTGATGTTGGATTGGTGTTAGTAGTAGTAGCCCATGTATAGCAGGTTGCGGCTGACTGATGTTAATAACGTACAGCATGAGGTGGAAGACAGATGTTTATAGTGTACAGTGTGAGATGGCGGACTGATGTCACTAGCGCATAGCATGAGATGGCATACTGGTAGTGGCAGGAAGGTGGTGGGCTGGTGGCTAACTGATGTTACTATTGTACAGCATGAGATGTTGGACAGATGTCACTAGCATACAGCATGAGATGGCGGACTGATGTCACTAGCATCCAGCAGGGGTGGTAGTACTGCCTAATCAGTGGCAACTGGCACAGGAGGTTTAAGTTTCTCTCTGATCCATGCCTAATTCATTATAGTAAAAGTCAGTTTTTCCACACTGCTGGCTGCTAGGGTGACCACGCTGCCTGCTGCGCTGAACACTCTCTCCGAAGCCACACTAGAGGGTGGACAAGACAGAACAATCATGGCAAACTGTGCAAATTCTGGCCAATGCTCTAATCTGGTGAGTCCATGGAGTCTTCAACAATATAGTTGTTGTTATTTTTAAAGTGTTTTACCGGGTAGCACTTGTGAGTACAGCTTTATGGGCTCCACTTCTAAATTTCAGCAATACTTTTTGTTGATAAACATTCAGATGATGAATATTTCAATGCTAATTAGTGTTTACATTCATGAAAGTTTTTAAACTTCTGTTTAATAAAATTATTGAAATTTATGAAAATGTAATTATTTGTACAGTACTGTGATTTCCAAAGTATCATCAGAATGAAAGGGCTGGAGAAACTTTAATTGATTCTTAACATTTTTGCCTATTTTCAATGTTCAGCAAATTTTTAATCAAATAGATTTTTCTGCCTAGTTTCACAATTTGTTACTCTTGCAGCATTCTATTGTTAAGTGGTTTACACACATCTGAGTCCTGTTTTTGTCTTTTTTGTTTTTCTGGATGTAGAAGTAAATAGACACGAGTAGGCGGTATGAATATGATAATTTTATACTTGTAACATGAATTCTTATGTATTAAATATTAAACATGACAAGACTGCTTTCTGAGTTTTGCCACAGTGTATATCCAGCTGAGATGTTAATACTCTTTTTTTGCACTATATAGGATTACAGGAGACTAAATAATTATTTTTCTTTGCTTTGGTTGTTGTGTCGTGAATACATGAAAATAATTAAAGATGAAATGTTCTGAATTGCTGGGAATTTAAGTATATTGCAGACTGTATTTAAATGCTTGACAAATAAGTAGTTATAATAACAATGTATTCACACAGGGCAGATGAGCAATGTTTTGCCACACAGCTAAAAACTACTTGGTAAAAAGCTTTCTTTTTTTTTTAACTGTCATTTGCAAACAAGCAAAAGTGAAGCTCATTATAAGGGTTACACATAATAGGGTTACCATAAAATTGCATATGGTCATATTGATTGGTTCTTGGACAAGCTACAAAACAGATACAAAGTTATCATATGAATTAGTTTCATTGTCTTAGTGTGTGTGTGTGTGTTGTACTATGAAAATGTAACAGCTTCCCTTTAACCCCCCCGCAGTGCGCGCGCACAGCATTCAGAGCTAAATGTGCCGAACTCAGCTGGAAAGCTGGCCAGGGGAGTACTCTGCTTTTACTTGTGAATTTGATTCCAAGATAGTTTTTTGGTGACATATTCTACTTTAAGATAGTGCTAAATTTTTGACAATTCTTGCATCATTTCTTTGTGAAAAATTCCAAAATTTCATGAAGGATTTGGAAATTTAGCATTTTTCGAACTTTGAAACTCTCTGACATTCTTAAAGTATGTTAACCCTTTAGGTGTTTCAAAGGAATACCAGTAACAAGGAGGAGAAAATTCAAAATCTTAATTTTTTACACTAAGATGTGCTTGTAGCCCCTTTTTTTTTCATTTTTAAAAGGAGTAAAAGGAGAAAAAGCCCCCAAAATTTGTAACCACATTTCTCTCAAGTAAGGAAATACCTCATATGTTGACATAAAGTGTCTGTGAGTGCACTACAGGGCACAGAAGGGAAGGAGTGAAATTTTGCTTTTGGAGAGGGAATTTTGCAGAAATGTTTTTTTGGGGGGGCATATCACATTTAGGAAGCCCCCAGGTGACATTGTAATATCTGCGCTCCGGCCAGACATGCTGGCCATGAGCGCTCTCTTGTCATGTCCCCGCTGACGGCGGGGCTGGGATTCGCATCGCGGAACGCGCCCGCATGCGAATCCCAGCCCGCCACTCACTTCCCTGGTCATTCTGTTCCCGCAGCCCCAGCGCATGTGCCCCTGTCTCCTACGATATGCGCGCGCCGGAGCTCTTACATTTAAAGGGCCAGTACTCATTTAATTAAGTGTTTTCACCTGTGCTCTTGTTATAAGTATCAGCTCCTCACTTTGTTCCCTGCCGGATCTTTGTTGCCATTGTTCCCTAGGAAAGCATACTGTGTTTCTGTGTTCCTGATTTCCATGTTCCTTATCCTTGTTCTGTTACCTGACCCTGCACCTGTGCCACCTGCCCTGACCTTCTGCTACCTTGACCACTTCTTGCCAGTTTCCTTTTGTGCCACGCAACATCCCAGCAACCTGTGTAAACGAGTTGTGCCAGGGATAATGACCTGGGTGCCGCCTACCGCAGCAAGACATTCCCGCTTTGCGGCGGGCTCTGGTGAAAACCAGTGGCACCTTAGACTCCGCTCTCTGGCATGGTTCAAGTCATCATCCACACAGGCCTCGAGGATCCACCACCTGCCGTCACCAAGCCAGAACAGCCAAAAGAAACCCCACATGGCAAACTGTTTAGGAAACTATACCTCGCAACAGAGGCGGCTCTTCCATTAGGTTTGTTAGGTGGCTGCCTAAGGCCTCATGCTGGCGGGGGCCTCACAGCCGCCTATCTCGCCCCCTGAGTGAGTGTTGATGTGTACAATGTACACATTGCCACTCTGCAGAGCCACCGGTCAGGGACAAATTTAACTATAGGAGTGTCTTACAGTTAAATGTGGCGCTTTGCTGCTTTGACAGAGTGAAGAGCCATACCTAAAGGGGGCCACTGCTGCTACTTTTACTAGCTAAAGGGGGCCACTGCTGATGCTTTTCCTACCCAAAGGGGGCTGCTGCTGCTTTTACTACCTAAAGGGGGGGGGGCTGCTGCTTCTATCTTTCACTACCTAAAGACACCACTGCTGCTACTTTTACTACCTATAGGGAGCTGCTACTTTTACTATCTGAAGGGGGCTTATGTGGCTACTTTTATTATCTAAAGGGGGCTACTGCTGCTTTTGCTACCTAAAGGGGGCTTCTTCTGCTTTTACTACATAAAGGGTGCTGCTACTGCTACTTTTATAACCTTAAGGGGGTTGCTGCTGCTACTACTGCCTAATGGGGGCTGCTACTACTACCTAAAAGGGGCTACTATTACAACCTAAAGGGGCTGCTGCTGCTACTACTACCTAAAGGGGGCTACTAGTACTATATATATATATATATATATAGGGGTACTGCAACTATATACAGGGGACTACTGTCTACAAGGGGACCTACCTACTGTGAGTAAGCCCTTTTTTACAGGGGGCTGATACTGCCTACAGGGGGACTTACTTACAGGTGGCACCTACCTACTAGGGGCACCTGAGTAATGGGGGGAAAGTGAAGGAACCTGTCTACCTTCTGGATTGACCTATTACCTAATGAGAGGACCTATCCACTCTTCCCCCAACCCAATTATCTACCCACTCTACTTTGTAGGACACTAAGGGGATTATTATTACTGGATGGAGCACTATAGGTACTGGAAAAGTGTGAAGCCTAAAACATTTGTCTGGGAGGTTCTGTGGAGATGAGTTGTGGCTGGAAGAAATCATCATGAAGGTCTGGGCTGGGTGGAGAAGAAAAAAGAGCTTGAGAAACTTGAGAAAACGTCACCTGCCGATCACCTGTAACTGTATGTAATCACTTGTATGGTCTGTAGAGTCTGTGTAGAGCCGGGGTTAGCACTGTGTACAGAGGTTTTTATTCATTGTCAGTTTGGTAATATTATCAAGTCACTATATGGTGGTAATGGTCATGGTGTGGTACAAAATTGTATCCCTTGTATAGTGGTGTTGTTGGCAATACTGGGCTGTGTATAGTGGTTTTATTCAGTATGCTAGTATTATCCGTCACTATATGGTGGTAACGGTAGTGGTCACGGTGTAGTAGCGGTAGTGGTCATGGTGTAGTACTATTTGTCCCTTGTATAATGGTGTTGTTGGTGATACTGGTCTGTGTATCAAGGTGTTATTCAATATGGTAGTATTATCCCGTCACTATATGGGGGTAATATTAGTTTTGGTGTAATGTAATTATTTGTCCCTTGTATAGTCGTGTCAATAGTGAGACTGGTCACCAATAGTGTGTAGTGGTTTTTATTCAGTATCTGTATGGTAGTAATATCCTGTCAGTATATGATGGTAATGTCAGTGGTAAGTGGTCATAGTGTGGTGCAATTATTTGTCCCTTGTATAGTGGTGCTATTGGTCTCTGTATAGTGGGTTTTATTTAATAACAATATGACTGTATTAGTCACTGCAGTAGTAAAATGTCGCCTTGGTGTGGAGGTATTATTTTATGGTTTTAAACCCCAACCTGTCAGAAAATACTGTGTGCATCACCTGGTGAGCGGTGATGAATACACTGTTTGCATCACCATTCTCTTAAATTCACAGGCCCAGGGATGGGGGGGGGGGGCCTCATAATTGAATTTTGCCTAAGGCCTCACAAAGTCTAAAGCCGCCTCTGCCCCGCAAAGAACGTAACAAAGTGTACAGTGAGCCTTAAAGGGGTATTCCAGGAAAAAACTTTTTTTTTGTATATCAACTGGCTCCGAAAGTTAAACAGATTTGTAAATTACTTCTATTAAAAAATCTTAATCCTTCCAATTATTATCAGCTGCTGAAGTTGAGTTTACTTTTCTGCGTGGCAACAGTGCTCTCTGCTGACATCTCTGTCTGTCTCGGGAACTGCACAGAGAAGAAGAGGTTTGCAGCTCATAAGTACTGAAAGGATTAAGATTTTTCAATAGAAGTAATTTACAAATCTGTTTAACTTTCTGGAGCTATAATGGCAGCGAGAGGCCGCGGAAACGTTGCTCTCCTATTTTTGTACACTGGAATGATGGAATAAATACACAAGTTTTTTTCTTCACCCAATTTTGTATGCTGCTGTTTTCTGGACTAATATTTCAAGTGGAGCCCTAACCCAGCCCTACAGCGTGCACCAGACATAGGAACCATTGGAGGTTGTGCTGCTCTCCTTGGGAGATACGTATATATATATATATATATATATATATATATATATATATATATATATATAAATTCCTGGAAAACCCCTTTAACAATCCACAGGTGATGGACAAACTTTTGATAAAGTGGGATGTGAAAATGTGATTTTTTTTTTTCACCAAAATGCTGGTGTTACCCCAAGTTATTCATTTTCACAAGGGGTAATAGGAGAAAATGTCCCCCAAAATTTGTAACCCCATTTCTATTGAGTAAGGAAATACCTCATATATGGATGTTAAGTGCTCTGTGGGTGCACTAGAGGGCTCAGAAGGGAACAAGTAACATTGTGCTTTTGGAGAGCGAATTTTGCTCTGACAGCATCGATCACCTTTATTTTCTGGACGATCGGGTCACCAGAGACCCGATTAGCCTGGTAAAAACAAGATTCGCCAGTCAGAATTGCGCAGCACAATGTGACTTGTTGGCTGCTGATAGATATCAGGAGTCATCCTGTTCCGATCACCGCCCAGTGAGCGGTGGTGATTGGATATACCAAGGGTGTACAGGTACGCCCTTGGTCCTTAAGTATCAGGGCGCATGGGCGTACCTGTATGCCCTTGGTCCTTAACAAGTTAAAATGTTTTCAGTGAATATTAGAAAAAAAATTACTGTTTACGTTAGTGCTTTCCCTTTCTGTTAAAATTCTAATATTTTTCCTAACAAAAATAGGGTAACTGTTCTGACTGCCTCAGTGAATACTTTTGGTTAGTTTTTTAAAGAAGAAAATGAAGGAATGGGACTTCAGTTAAGTAAGACTAATGTTTATAGGGGTACTCCAGTGGGAAAAAAAATTCCTAAATCAACTGATGCCAGAAAGCTAAAAAGATTTGTAAATTACTTCATTTTAAAAATCATAATCCTTCCAGTACTTATCAGCTGCTATATGCTCCACAGAAAGTTCTTTTCTTTTTGAATTTCCTTTCTGTCTGACCACAGTGCTCTCTGCTGACACCTCTGTACATTTTAGAACTGTCCAAAGCAGAAGCAAATCCTTATAGAAAGCCTATCCTGCTCTAGAAAGTTCCTGACATGGACAGAGGTGTCAGCAGAGAGCACTGTGGTAAGACAGAAAAGAAATAAAAAAAGAAAATAACTTCCTCTGTAGCATACAGCAGCCGATAAGTACTGGAAGGATTAAGATTTTGGAATAGAAGTAATTTACAAATCTGTTTAACTTTCTGGCATCAGTTGATTTAGGAAAAAATGTTTTCCACTGGAGTACCCCTTTAAACATTAGTCTTACTCCCTAACTGAAGTCCTTTTCCTTCATTTTCTTCTTTGAAAAACTAACCAAAAGTATTCACTGAGACAGTCAGCTAGTCCTTTATCCTATTCTACACACCTTCCTTCCTTTGTTTTTAATTTAGTTATTTTTCCAGCAAAAATTGCATACAGTGAAGGAAAAAAGTATTTAATCCCCTGCTGATTTTGTTCATTTGCCTACTGACGAAGAACTGATCAGTCTATAATTTTAATAAGTTTATTTTAACAGTGAGAGAGAGAACAATGACAAAAATCCAGAAAAACTTATTTAAAATACTTTTTTCCTTCACTGTATAAGGATAGTGTTAAGGATGGCTGCTGGATAGGCCTTAAAATGTTTGTGACTGCTGCTGTATACTGCTGAGTGCCGGCACAAGGAATACACACCAGACAGAATGTTGGTATAATATCTTCTTCTGGCTAAGGAGCTGCCCCAAGGAGTTCTGTTTATTACACAGAAGTACATTGGAAGTCCAAACAGCTCACCCAGCCTGGACAACCGGAGCACGGATCCAGGTGCTGGACAACACCGAGAATGTAGAAAAAAAAGAAGAGTTGGATCCAGCTTCCGTGGCAATAAAACCGTCTTTATTCAAAGGACATGCAAGGAACAGCAGAGGTTACGCGTTTCAAGCGCCAAGCGCTCTTAGTCATACGACTAAGTATGACTAAGAGCGTTTGGCGCTTGAAACGCGTAACCTCTGCTGTTCCTTGCATGTCCTTTGAATAAAGACGGTTTTATTGCCACGGAAGCTGGATCCAACTCTTCTTTCTTTTCTACAGAAGTACATTGGTTTTTACATTTGCCAAAAAGGGGAGGTTAGTTATCACGTCAAAATCATCATGTTATATTTTGATTGGTTATTTGAGTATTGCATCTATGTATATATTAGCATATTTAAACATCCATTTCTCTCTTGGCCAAAGTTTACATATGCATCCCTCTCACTCTCATACTGGAAAATTTCCGAATTTCTCTCTGCCCTTCTACACAGTCCATATCTCTTCAAATATTTTGTCTTCCAAGTTTCAGCCTCTTATCTCACTTCTTCTGGCCTCGTTCTAAGGTCTTCATCTTCTTGGTCAGCAAGTTAGCAAGCTGAAATGTCTCATAAGGAAAAATAATGTTTTTCTGCAGCATATTACCATATATCTACTTTATATATACAGTGGTCCCTCAACATATGATGGTAATTCGTTCCAAACGAGCCATCATTTGCCGAATCCATCGTATGTTGAGGGATTCTTGCAATGTTAAGTATAGGAAGCTGTAGTCACCTGTCCCCGCGGCTCCGGACCGCGTCCCGCCGCTCCCGATGGTGACCCCGGGCCTCCGCTGGGCTCTCCTGGTCTTCTCCAGTCCTCCGCTGGGCTCTCCTGGTCTTCTCCGGGCCTCCGCTGTCTTCTGCAAGGCCTTACTGGGCCTGCGTAGCGACGTCATTATGCCGCTG
The DNA here is from genome assembly GCF_029499605.1 of Hyla sarda. Lineage (NCBI taxonomy): Eukaryota > Metazoa > Chordata > Amphibia > Anura > Hylidae > Hyla > Hyla sarda. The sequence goes on along the minus strand of NC_079190.1, from coordinate 131,463,086 downwards.
CGTACGCCGTTCCTATTGGATGATGGGACGGTGTGCACAACAGCGTAGTGACATCACCGGAGAGGGCCTAGAAGACACCGGAGGACCAGCGCTGGACCCGGAGGGCACTCCAGAGCATCGTGGAGGGGTAAGTTATACTCACCGCACCACACGGGGAACATTAAGCTGCTATCCGGCAGCAGCTTAAGCATTTTGCGCTGCTGGATAGCACTTAATGCGATAGCCCTGACATAAAAAAGCATCGTATTTCGATGCTGACATCAACATGTCGATTTGATCATATGTCGGGGCCATCGTAGGTCGGGGGGTCACTGTATATATATATATATATATATATATATATATATATATATATACAGATCAGTAATCAAAAACATAATGGTCATCCTTATCAATAGGACTTTGTGTTTTACTGTTTCAGATGATGTAAACACATGAATGATGCACAGGGATTTAAATACTGTCTTGATAATCTGTTAATATAATAATGTTAACGAGGATATGCATGTAATGGGGCTCTCTTTGATTCTCTAGGTGGGGTTAAAGGCAGGACTGAACTGATGGAGGAAGGGTGTTTTTTCAGGTTTTCCTTCTTGTATGAATACTGTAGGTTTGAAAAATCGCTAAACGGCTTGTGGTTTGTAACCTTAGGAGCATGGGTGTAAAAAACAAATGAAACAAAAAACTAATCAAAAACACAGTTATTGGGCTTATAAAAATATTTGCATACTATAATATATATTGTGGAAACCCATTTGTTAAAAAAAACTGTTGATTGTCTCAAATAAATTGGTGGTTGCAGCAATATTACGTGTTTAACTCTTCTTACTGAAGAGGCATCAGTGTGTTAAGAAGACAATAAACAGATAGGCTTTACATGTTTTTTTTATATTGTACAATTGGTCAGTTAGTTTGCATCTTGGCATTTGTTTACATTTTATCTCGATACTCATCCGCCATCCTCAAATGTTTACTTGGTTATGTCAGCAAGAAAGATGGTTGTCCAGTCTTGGTTATGGGAGACATGAACTGTGTGATGACAAGACGAAAGACATGAGTTTTTGATTTTAGCTAGCAAGACGCCCCTTTGCTAAAATTTGTTAAGAACTTGTAGATGTTTGAAGGTGTGGAAACCCTATGAAACTGGAATATTCATGTTTTAATCAGTCAAGTAATTGTATGTCATGTATTGATCTTGAAATGTTTAACGGAAGGTTTTTTAATTACATTGATAGGATCAGATATCATCCCAGGAGTATTTCAGATCATGCACCATTATATAGTAAGATTAAGAATGGAGAGAATAGATTTTTAAGGGATTTAAAATCAATTCAAACTGGTTTACTTTATTGAATAATGAGAACAATATAAGGAGGCATTTTGAAGAAATGCTTTTAAAAGATGGGGATACAGCATTAGATCTTATAGTTTGGGATACAGCTATGGCTTTACTTTGGGGAACATTTTTAAATTCATTAATGAGTTGAAAATGAATTTAGAAACCTAGAAAATGACCCAGAAAATATAAGCTGTGAAAACAAATACGATGGTGCCTAAATATGCCTCTATACTCTAATGACAGCTATCAGTTTGGGTCATGAGACCTGTGGTCAGGCCAGGCAGCCGTATTATGGACTCAAAAATGTGTCTGTATTCTGCCAATGTTAAACCAACCTTAAAAACATTCTTTTTTTTCATATCAACTGGCTCCATAAAGTTAAACAGATTTGAGAATTACTTCTATTAAAAAAACTTAATCCTTCCAGTACTTATCAGCTGTTGAAGTTGAGTTGTTCTTTTCTGTCTGACAACACTGCTTTCTACTGACACCTCTGTCTCAGGAACTGTCCAGAGCAGGATAGGTTTGCTGTGTGGATTTGCTCCTGCTATGGACAGTTCCTGAGATGTTCCTGAGGACAGTTCCTGAGACTGAGGTGTCAGCAGAGAGTACTGTTGTCAGACAGAAAATAACAACTCAACTTTAATAGCTGATAAGTGCTTGAAGGATTAAGATTTTTAATAGAACTAATTTACAAATCTGTTTAACTTTATGGAGACAATTGATATGAAAAAAAAAAAGTTTTTAACTGGAATACCCCTTTAAGTCTGATCTCACTAATTAAAAACCAAAAAGGTAGAAAAGTTATTTCAGAACAGGCTAAGTGATGATATTGGGATAATAACTCAATAATATTTCATTTATCATGGAAGGAGACTGATGTAAAAGGGGTATTTAGGTGCTGTTAAAAAATATACAAATATACCTACCTGCCCCACTGGTCCCACCACAGCTCCAGTTCTTCTTCTTTTGGTCCTCCACTACTTGTCACTTCAATCTGCTTCTAAGATGTTTGGAGCAGGACCTTCCTTCTCAGCCAATCACTGGTGTCACATTTCTTGACTGTTAAGGCATTTAACAAAGTGGAGTGGGAATTTTTATGGGCAGTTTTGAGGAGATATGGAAAGGGTTTTAATAGGATTGTTTATTTGTTACAATGAGGAGCAATGGCCTCAGTCTCGATTAATGATGTGTGATCGTACAGGTTTCCTCTTACAAGATGACAAGACACGGTTGCCCTTTCTTTCTCTCGCTCTTAACCTTGGTTATTGAACCTTTCGTAATAATTATTAGATGTGACCCAGAGATCCAGGGGTTTGGAGCTAGGGTTGACGAGGGCCAGATAACTTTGTATGGGGATGATATGCTCCTATTTATTGAGACACCAGAGAGAACTGTACATCGTGTAATGAACATTATTTAACATTTTGGCTCTTTTTTTTATTTATTTTTTTAAAACACATTTTTATTAACATTTTCTAATATTACAATAGCACAGACAGGAGTTCACACTCCCGAAACGCGACAGAAACCCAATAACGTTGGCATAGACAATTCAAAAGTGAACATAGCAAGGTGGGTACCTGTCAGAAGAAAAAACATTAGTCGCATCCAAAACATCCTAGACCTAGGACAAGTGACCAGACCATGGAGAAGATCCGACCACTGTAGTCCACAATTCGGAAATGCTTCAATACGAACAGGCTTCTCTACCGTCTTGGGGAGCGTAAAACCGTAGAGAGCGTGGTGCATGATTTTATACTAGGTTTCCCACCAAAATCTCCCCTACCCCATCTTACGAACTTTTGCCCACCCATCTAAGATAGGTTTCAGTAAGTTAGCAGTATTGAGTTTAGATTCCCAGCATCATTGGCCTTATGTTTAATCTTCAAGTATAGTACTGTATAAGAAGCTATCAAAAGGAGTGTGTCCCCACAATGCATGGACATCTACTAGTCTAGGTCTAAGGAACGCCATTACTTGGTTGTACTGTAGGAAAGGCCAATCCTGTATAGGTCCCCGAGTTCCTGTAAGGTAAGGTAACGTGGTTCACTAGAATGAAGCAGCTGATGGACCATCCCCACACCCGCCGACCTCCAACCTTAAAATAATGCATTCTGTCATCCCAGTGGGAATTCCGGGTGTGACCACAAAGGCATTTCTTTACTAATCAGAAAGGGTAACTTCATAGCCACTCTACACGCCTTCCAAGCAGCAATGGTGTCTCATAAAAGCAGACTAACTTTAACTTGCTTCGGGAGGGAGGCATACTGGATGTGGAGGAGAGCCGAGAGTGACTATGGACAAACCATCCATTCCTCTAAGGGCAACACTGAATAGGTCGAGGTGCCTTTCAGCCAGTCAATACCATGACGTAGAAGACAAGCCAGATAATAATGTCGGACATCAGGAAAGTTCATCCCCCCTGTTCCCTTGGCAGCATACATTTCTTAAGTGAGATTTGAGGCCTCTTATTAGCCCAAATAAATTTTGTGAATTCAGAATTTAATAATGCAACATCCCTGTGTTTTAACAACACAGGGATAGTCTGCATGAGGTACAAAAGTTTTGAAAAACTCATCATCTTCAACAGATGACAGCGTGCCATAAAGGGAAGAGGAAGAGTTGCCATCTCCTAAGTTCTGCCAGTATTTTCTGAAACAATGGGGCGTAGTTTAAGGTATAATGGAAACTAGGCGTACAACCTACATGAATCCCCAAATACTTCATAGTGGAATATGAGAATGAGACTGGAATCTGTAAGAGTGCGTGGGGCAGCCTATGGGTAACCCCCCTGATGTCTAGCAAGATACTCTTGGTCTGATTAATTTGAAAACCAGATTCATATCTGAAGTCCGTAAGAGAAGTAAACAGTACCCCAAGATCTTGCATTGGGCACGACAGGAACCCACAGGATATCGTCCGCGAACAGTGCGGTATGTATCGTTGTGGAACCCACTGTAACTCCAGCCGTGACCGAGGACGACTCCAACACTCGAGCCAGAGGTGCTATCACTATATTAAACAAAAGGGGGGGAGAGGGCACCCCTGTTGAGTCCCACAATGTAAAAGAAAGCGTGAAGACAAAAAAACAGGCATGTAAATCTGTGCTCGACGGTTTGGGTACAAGGACAATAGATAGTCTAGAAAAGTCCCCGAAAAGGCCATAGACCAAAGCACCTTCCACAGCCACCCCCATCGCATGCTATCAAAAGCCTTAGTGGCATCCAAAGATAGAATAGCAGGCGAGGGGTGTAGCTCAAGATTTAAATGTACATTATCCAGAACTTCAATGACCTTGCAAATGTTAGCGACAGCTGCCCGACCCCTAACAAAGCGAACCTGGGAGGAATTAATGAGACACAGGAGCACCAGGGCCAGACGGTCTGCCAACATCTTGGAGAGGCGTTTTAAGTCTACATTGATTAATGAGATTGGTTGATAGTCATCTGGTGTAGAGGCATCCTTTCCAGACTTAGGCAACACCCGTAAGCCGTATTCATCACCTCTGAAATAGGCAAACCCAAAAGATATGCATTATGTAATTCTAGTAAAGTCGGGGATACTTCTTGTAAAATAATTTTATAAAAATCACAGGAGAAACAATCTGGACCTGGACTTGGTGCTTTCCCGGAGGGAAGTCTTCATACAGTTGCATACAATTCCTCCAGTGCACCCGGAAAGTTCAGAGCATTCCGCTCCTCAGACGACAGAGAGGGAAGGCTTGCCTCCGTTATCCAATCCCTCACTGGGGGCGCAGATGGAAGAGTATTGGTGTAAAGAACCTTAAAATAGTCAACCAAAATATTTACCACTTTCCCCGGGTTATGATGACTAACACCCTGGGCATCCCTCATGGTGGTAATATGTGAAGGTGCAAATTGACCTTTAGTGAAGCGTGCTAAAAGTTTCCCCTGTTTGTTAAGTTTGTTATCATAGCAGAACAACAAAGCATCTAAGTATGACCTATGTAAGTTCTCCCTCTGTTCCACACATGACTCATTATCTGCCCTAGCTCTATTCCAGAGTGACTTGAAATGTTCAGTGGGGGTATGTAAAAATTCAGTGTAAGCTGAGTGTAGCCACTCTCCAGTCTTCTGAAGTCAACTAGCAAGACACTTCTTCAAGGAAGCCACATATATGCTATTATACGACCGCTGAGTACCGCCTTGGCCGCCTCGCAAAAAGTCTGCATGTCAAAGTCAGGTGACCGGTTGTCTGAGGCATACTCTTGCCACCATCCCTTGAGCAATGCTGCAAAGTGCTCCTCCTTTGCCAGACCCTGCGGAAAACACCATAGATAATCAGTTCCTTTAGGAACCAATTCAGCACACTTAAGGGAGATCAGGGAGTGATCAGAAATAACTAGATCCTCAGTACGGTGATGTACTATGGGAGAAGTAAGGGACGGGGATGTCAAGGCATAATCAATTCTGGACCAAGAATTGTGGGCATGAGAATAATGTGTGAACTCTCTAGAATCAGGGTGTAGGAGACTCCAGGTGTCTACAAGGCCCATTTGAGACACCCAAAGTTGAAGTGTAAAAGTAGATCTGCTATGTTGCGAGGACAAATGGGAAGCGGATTGTTGCCGATCCTCAGCATGGTACATTACCAAGTTGAAGTCTCCAGTGATCACCTTATCCCGAACCATGCTTTGGTGTACCTGCAAAGTGACAAGATCAAAAAAAGCAGATGAGCGCTCATTGGGGCTATATACATTAAATATATCAAAGTCCTCGGAAGGGGTTCTAACATCAACTCTACATAGTCTACCATCAGCATCATGATATTGGGAGATCAATTGATGGGAGAAGGAGCTATGAAATAAAATGAGGACAACTGCACTACACCCCACCACTGGCGAACCAATACCCTCGCCAACCCACCACTTACGCATCCTGAAGAAGTCAGACTATCTAAATGTGTTTCCTGCAAAAGAACAACATCAGGGGAAAAACATTTTAGATGTCTCAAGACCATATTTCGTTTATGAGGTCACCTCAGACCCTTTACATGAGATAATGTACATAATAAAACAAATGAAAACATGGATATGAAAAAGAGAACAACTAGAAGCTTTTGCAAATTAGCTGAAGAACCATGGCGCACCCCTTTGCCCGGTGAGCAATGTCTCACTCTTAATGAACCAAAGAGCTATACTTAAGTGTCCCTCAGTCCTCAGGGAGGGATTAACGACTGTTATGATCCGCTCTCCGGCCGTTTGCGCTGGCCGTGAGTGCATTGCCCGGCTCTCTCCTCCAGCCAGCGAGGCTGGGATTTGCATCGTGGGACACGCCCGCATGCGAATCCCAGCCCATCACTCACCTCGGTCCTCTGCTGTATCCTCCTCTGCCTATCAGCTCCAGGGCGCCTATCCTTGTCTCCTAGGGCACGAGCGTGCCAGAGCTATAAGATTTAAAGAGCCAGTATGCCCATAATTAGTCTTACACCTGTGCCTCACTTATATATTCCTGCTCCTCCCACACATCTCTTCCGGATCTTTGTTGCCTTTTGCCATTGAGAAAGCATTATTCGGACTTGCCTTGCCGTGTTTCTGACCCGTTTCTACTGACCTCCTGCTACATTCCTGACTACGCACCTGTGCCGCCAGCCCTGACCTTCAGCTATCCTGAATATACGAGTTGCTGTATCCCTCCTGTGCTTCAGAGATTTCAAGTTGTGTAGAGGCTTCATTAGACAGTGCTCTATGCATTTGGAGCTTATGTCTGACCAGTTCCCGATGGAAAGAGCTAAGGGGGACTTTGTTATAAGTCTCTTGACCGGAAAAGCCCTGGCCTAGGCTACACCTCTTTGGGACCACGGTTAACCGGTATGCTCTAACATGACGGCTTTTCTTGCTGAATTCCGCAGTGTCTATGAGGAACCCACTCATGCATCTTCTGCTGAGACGGCTCTTCTAAATCTCTGCAGAGACTAGGCGGTTTAATTCCGCACTCTTGCCTCAGAAGTGGCATGGAATGATGAAACCTTGTGTGCTACTTTCAAAAAAGGACAGTCAAGTCCGGATAAATGACACTCTCGCTGCACGAGATTCTCCGTCTTCCTAGACTGAACTTATCCACCTAGCTACACGTATTGATTTGCATTTTGCTGAGAGGCAGGAAGAACTTCCCTTGGGGAGAGAACCTGCCTGAACACGGCGATATCCTCGCCTGTTCCAACATCCACCGCTACAGTCCCCTGTGCCTCTTGCTGAAGAGGCTATGCAAGTGGATCGTTCACGTTTGTCGCAACAAGAAAGATAGTTAGTTAGTTAGTTAGTATGGTTGAAAAAAAGACGTCCATCAAGTCCAACCAGGGAATTGAAGTGAAGGGTGTAAGGGGATAAGGGGAAGGGATGTAGTTTTATAATTCTGCATAAGCATTAATGTTATTTTGTTCCAGGAATGTATCTAAAGCTGTTAATTGTTCCTGCTGTGACCAGTTCCTGAGGTAGACCGTTCCATAAATTCACAGTCCTCACGGTAAAGAAGGCGTGTCGCCCCTTTAGACTAAACCTTTTCTTCTCCAGACGGAGGGAGTGCCCCCTCGTCCTTTGGGGGGGTTTAACCTGGAACAGTTTTTCTCCATATTTTTTGTATGTTCAGCTATTGAATCCTCGCCAGGCAAGGTGGTCTTTGTTCTTTTCCAAATTCAATTTCTTCATTCACTTCCGCCTCGCCAGCAAGAACATCAGAGCTGATGTTCACTCCAGGTCCTCAGACGTCATAGATTTGGATTCCACACCAAGACATATTATTCCTCCAGATTGCTTGATTTCTTCAGCTCCTGCCAATATTCAGCAAGTTCCTCCTCGGAAATCCTTTGTGCCCGCCAGAGTGAAATGGGGTCATTATTCTTTGTTGGCAGTTTATCCTGCAGTGTGTAAGACTTTTCGTCTAAACTCTCGGCACTACTGGTGGCCGCAGCTTGAACGTGATGTTTCCGATTTTGTTTGTTCCTGTGACACTTGTGCCAGAGACAAGACTCCTCGACATAAACCAGCTGGACTCTTACAGCCTTTACCCATTCCAGAGACTCCCTGGTCCCACATCGCTATGGATTTTATCACTGATCTGCCACCATCCCGTAATAACTCGATCATTTGGGTCGTGGTTGATCGGTTTTCCAAGATGGCTCATTTCATCCCTCTACCAGGTCTCCCATCTGCTCCACAGCTGGCGAAGTACTTTTTGCTACATATCTTTCGTCTTCATGGTCTTCCTCAGCATATTGTTTCGGACGGCGGAGTTCAGTTTTTTTCTAAGTTCTTTGTTCTCGTTTGGACATTAATCTGGACTTCTCCTCAGCCTACCACCCTCAGTCCAATGGACAAGTGGAGAGGGTTAATCAAATTCTGGAGACTTAACTTTGTCATTTTGTCTTTGCTTGCCAAGACGATTGGGTCGACCTTCTTCCTTGGGCAGAATTCTCATATAATCATAAGGATTCTGAGTTCAGCAAGTTCCTCCTCGGAAATCCTTTGTGCCCGCCAGAGTGAAATGGGGTCATTATTCTTTGTTGGCAGTTTATCCTGCAGTGTGTAAGACTTTTCGTCTAAACTCTCGGCACTACTGGTGGCCGCAGCTTGAACGTGATGTTTCCGATTTTGTTTGTTCCTGTGACACTTGTGCCAGAGACAAGACTCCTCGACATAAACCAGCTGGACTCTTACAGCCTTTACCCATTCCAGAGACTCCCTGGTCCCACATCGCTATGGATTTTATCACTGATCTGCCACCATCCCGTAATAACTCGATCATTTGGGTCGTGGTTGATCGGTTTTCCAAGATGGCTCATTTCATCCCTCTACCAGGTCTCCCATCTGCTCCACAGCTGGCGAAGTACTTTTTGCTACATATCTTTCGTCTTCATGGTCTTCCTCAGCATATTGTTTCGGACGGCGGAGTTCAGTTTTTTTCTAAGTTCTTTGTTCTCGTTTGGACATTAATCTGGACTTCTCCTCAGCCTACCACCCTCAGTCCAATGGACAAGTGGAGAGGGTTAATCAAATTCTGGAGACTTAACTTTGTCATTTTGTCTTTGCTTGCCAAGACGATTGGGTCGACCTTCTTCCTTGGGCAGAATTCGCATATAATCATAAGGATTCTGAGTTCACAAGGTCTTCTCCCCTTTTTGTTTTTTATGCACTCCATCTCTGTCCTCCTCTTCCACTTGTAGTTTCTTCTGATGTGCAAGCTGTTGAGCTTATCCGTGACTTTTCTTTCATCTGGCAACAAACTTGACAGTCGTTATTTCACGCTTTCTCACGCATGAAGGCACGGGCTGATAAGAGTAGAAGACCTTCTCTGTCCTCTCCCGGTGACAAGGTTTGGCTTTCCTCCAAATTCATTTGGTTCAGGATTCCCTGCTACAAGCTTGGTTCCCGCTTTCTAGGACCCTTCCAGGTGTTGCAAAAGATTAATCCAGTCTTCATTTCTTCCAGGTAAACAATTCTTCCTGGTTGATTGGGAAGGTTATGGTCCAGAGGAAAGATCTTGGGAGCCGTAGGAGAATATCCCCGACCGTGACCTTCTCAGGAAATTTCTGCACCACAAAAAGAGGGGGAGACCAAAGAGGGGGGGGGGGGGTACTGTTATAATCCGTGCTCCGGACGTGAGCGCATTGCCCTGCTCTCTCCTCCAGCCGGAGGGGCTGGGATTCGCATCGTGGGACGCGCCCGCATGCGAATCCAAGCTCGTCACTCACCTCAGTCCTCTGCTGTCTCCTCCCTGGCCTCTCAGCTCTGGAACGTGTGTCCCCGTCTCCTAGGGCATGCGCGTGCCAGAGCTATAAGATTTAACCCATACAGGACCTAGGGCATATGGATATGCCTTCTGTGCCTGGGTCTTAAGGACCAAGGGCGTACCTGTACGCCTGTGGGAATTTCGGTCCCCACCGCGCGCCGGGCAGGGAACGGAACTGGGGTAACTGCTGATATCGATCAGCAGGCACCCCGTGCAAATGCCCAGGGGGGTCATTAGACCCCCCTATGTCGGCGATCGGCGCAAATCGCAAGTGAATTCACACTTGCGATTTGCGCCGATTCTGGGTCATACGGGTCTATGGTGACCCGGAATATAAGGGGAATCGTGGTTGTCTAAGACACCCACGATCCCCCTGTAGCGATAGGAGTGAGGTGGCAGAGGTGCCACCCCTCCTATCCCTGCTATTGGTGGTCTAGACGCTACCACCAATAGCAGATTTGGGGCGGGGGGGTTTACTTTAGTTTTCCCCGTTCTGCCCACCCACAATATGCGGGGAAGAATGGGGAACCGAAGGGGACTGAACACTGAAGATCCACTTACCCGTTGGTGGAAGCTGCGGGACGGGATCAGCTGCGGTGATCGGCACGGGCGGCGATGTCATGCGGCAGAAGAGGACGGCTCCCTGGATCCGACGGAAGCCGGTAAGTTGTAGCGCTCCAGATGTTGCAAAACTACAACTCCCAGCATGCCCAGACAGCTGTTTAGGCATGCTGGGATTTGCAGTTTTGCAACAGCTGGAGGTCTACAGTTTAGAGACCACTGCAGGGATCTCTATACTGTAGCACTCTAGATCTTGCAAAACTACAACTCCTAGCATGCCCACACAGCAGTTTGCTGTCTGTGCATGCTGGGATTTGTAGTTTTGCAACATCTGGAGGTCCACAGTTTGGAGATCACAGTGCAGTGGTCTCTATCTGTAGCATGCCGAAACAGCTGTCTCGGGATGCTGGGAGTTGTAGTTGCTTACCTCTAGCTGTTGCATAACTAGATCTCCCAGCATGCCCTTCGCGAACAGTACATGCTGGGAGTTGTAGCTTTGCAACAGCTATAGGCACACTGGTTGGAAAATACTGAGTTAGGTAACAGAACCTAACTGAAGGTTTTCCAACCAGTGTGCCTCCAGTTGTTGCAAAACTACAATTCCCAGCATGCACGGTCTGTCAGTACATGCTGGGAGTTGTAGTTTTGAAACAGTTGGAGGTTTGCCCCCCATGTAAACATATAGGGTACATTCACACGGGCAGGTTTACAGTAAGTTTCCTGCTTCAAGTATGAGCTGCAGCAAATTTTTCGCCGCAGCGCAAATTTATAGCGGGAAGCTCACTGTAAACCTGCGCCCGTGTGAATGTACCCTTAAAACACTACACTAACACATAATAAAGGGTAAAACACTACATATACACCCCCTTACACTGTCCCCCCAATAAAAATGAAAAATGTATTGTACAGCAGTGTTTCCAAAACGGAGCCTCCAGCTGTTGCAAAACAACAACTCCCAGCATTTCCGGACAGCCACTGACTGTCCAGGCATGCTGGGAGTTTAGCAACAGCTGGAATCCAAGAGACGCAAACAGACCACACACTATATTAGAGAGCACACCAATAATTTATAAGTATTCCATAATTTTGTTAAGTACAAAAAAGAGAAAGGCACACAAATGTGATACATGTACAAAATAGTGGACAAAGCTCTAAAACCAATTAAAAAGGCTCATTTGGAGCCACAACACAGTCCTATCAAGGGGCCATGAACCCCCTAAACTAGTAGGCCACCGTCCCGAAATGACGAGTAAGTGCAAATGACATGTCCCATCCGTGTCACAATGAGTTAGCAACACTATATGCAGGTAGGAAAGTATGATGTAATTATACAATATAGTAAAATCAAGTCATAAATAACAGCTAAGTATATACACCAATACATTACCCTGACCATACATGCATCCTACCAATATATACAACCTGTGTGTTGACATATAAAGGCGACCGGCATGGAAAAGATCAGACAAATGGTTAAGATGGAACAGGACGGTGGCACCGTCCTGTTCCATCTTAACCATTTGTCTAATTTATTGGTGTGCTCTCTAATATAGTGTGCGGTCTGTTTGCTTCTCTTGGATTACAGTGTTTTTTGCACACTTGTAGAGCACCCATATGATGTATCACATAGATTGAGCCCCCCCATCACATATTTGTTCTAGCAACAGCTGGAGACACCCTGTTTGGGAAACACTGGTGTAGAATACCCCTATGTCCACCCCTATGCAATCCCTAATTTAGCCCTCAAATGCGCATGGAGCTCTCTCACTTCAGAGCCCTGTCGTATTTCAAGGAAACAGTTTAGGGCCACATATGGGATATTTCCGTACTCGGGAAAAATTGCGTTACAAATTTTGGGGGGCTTTTTCTCCATTTACCCCTTATGAAAAGGAAAAGTTGGGGGCTACACCAGCCTGCTAGTGTAAAAAAATAAAAATAAAATTTCACTGACATGCTGGTGTTGCCCCATACTTTTTATTTTCACAAGTGTTAAAAGGAAAAGAAGATCCCCAAAATTTGTATGGAGTATGGAAATACCCCATATGTGGGCGTAAAATGCTCTGCGGGCACACAACAAGGCTCAGGAGTGAGAGCGCACTATGTACATTTGAAGCCTTAATTGGTGATTTGCACAGGGGTGGCTGATTTTACAGCGGTTCTGACATAAACGCAAAAAAAGAAATACCCACACGTGACCCCATTTTGGAAACTACACCCCTCACGGAATGTAACAAGGGGTATAGTGAGCCTTAGCACGCCACAGGTGTTTGACGAATTTTCATTAAAGTTGGATGGGAAATTGAAAATAATTAAATTTTTTCACTAAAATGCTGGTGTTACCCTAAATTTTTCATTTTCACTAGGAAAAAAGCCCCCCAACATTTGTAACCTCATTTCTTCTGAATAAGAACGTACCCCATATGTGGGTGTAAAGTGCTCTGCCGGCACACTACAATGCTCAGAAGAGAAGGAGCACCATTGGGATTTTGAAGAGAAAATTTGTCCGGAATTGAAGGCTACATGTGTTTACAAAGCCACCATAGAGCCAGAACAATGGACCCCCCCATGTGACCCCATTTTGGAAACTACACCCCTCACGTAATGTAATAAGGGGTACAGTGAGCTTTTACCCCCCACAGGTGTCTGACAGATTTTTGGAACAGTGGTCCGTGAAAATGAAAAATTTAATTTTTCATTTGCACAGCCCACTGTTCCAAAGATCTTTCAAACGCCAGTGGGGTGTAAATATTCACTGCACCTCTTATTAAATTATGTGAGGGGTGTAGTTTCCAAAATGGTGTCACATGGGGGGGGGTCCACTGTTCTGGCACCACGGGGGGGGGGGGCTTTGTAAACGTACATGGCCCCTGACTTCTATTCCGACCAAATAGCTCCTTCTCTTCTGAGCATTGTAGTGCGCCAGCAGAGCACTTGACATCCACACATTCAGTATTTCCATACTCAGAAGAAATGGGGTTACAAATTTTGGGGGTCATTTTCTCCTATTACCCCTTGTAAAAATGTAAAATTTGGGGGAAAACCAGCATTTTAGTGAAAATTTTTTTTTTTTAATTTACACATCCGACTTTAGCAAAAAGACGTCAAACACCTGTGAGGTGTTAAGGCTCACTGTACCCCTTGTTGTGTTCTTTGAGGGGTGTAGTTTCCAAAATAGTATGCCCTGTGTTTTTTTTGCTGTTCTTGCACCATAGGGGCTTCCTAAATGGTACATGCCCTCCAAAAACCATTTCAGCAAAATTTGCTTTTCAAAAGCCAAATGTGACTCCTTCTCTTCTGAGCATTGTAGTGCGCCAGCAGAGCACTTGATACCACACTTGGGGTATTTCCATACTCAGAAGAGATGGGGTTACAAATTTTGGGGGGCATTTTGTCCTATAATCCCTTGTAAAAATTTAAAATTTGGGGGAAAACTAGCATTTTAGGGGAAAAAAATAAATAAATAAATCATTTACACATCCAACTTTAACAAAAAGTTGTGAAACACCTGTGGGGTGTTAAGGTTCACTGGACCACTTGTTACGTGCCTTGAGGGGTGTAGTTTTCAAAATAGTATGCCATGTGTTTTATTTTATTTTTTTGCTGTTCTGGCACCATAGGGGCTTCCTAAATGCGACATGCCCCACAAAAGCTATTTCAGAAAAAACTCACTCTCCAAAATCCCATTGTCGCTCCTTCCCTTCTGAGTCCTCTACTGCACCCGCCGAACACGTGACATACACATATGAGGTATTTCCTTACTCGAGAGAAATTGGGTTACACATTTTAGGAAGATTTCTCTCCTTTTACCCCTTGTAAAAATTCAAAAAAACGGGTCTACAAGAACATGCCAGTGGAAAAAATTAAGATTTTGAATTTTCTCCTTCAATTTGCTGCTATTCCTGTGAAACACCTAAAGGGTTAACAAACCATTTGAATGTCATTTTTAATACTTTGAGGGGTGCAGTTTTTATAATGGGGTCATTTGTGGGGCATTTCTAATATGAAGGTCCTTCAAATCCACTTCAAAACAGAACTGGTCCCTGAAAAATTTAGATTTTGAAAATGTTGTGAAAAATTGGAAAATTGCTGCTGAACTTTGAAGCCCTCTGATCTCTTCCAAAAGTAAAAACATGGCAACTTTATGATGCAATCATAAAGTAGACATGTTGTATATGTGAATCAATATATAATTTATTTGGAATATTAATTCCTTATAAGCAGAGAGCTTCAAATTTTAAAAAACATGCAACATTTTCAATTTTTTCATCAAATTTTGGAATTTTTCACCAAGAAACGATGCAAGTATCGACAAAATTTTACCACTAACATAAAGTAGAATATGTCACGAAAAAACAATCTCAGAATCAGAATGAAAGGTAAAAGCATCCCAGAGTTATTAATGCTTAAAGTGAAAATGGTCAGATGTTCAAAAAATGGCCGGGTCCTACAGTGAAAATTGGCTGGGTCCTTAAGAGGTTAAAGGACCAGTACATCCATAATTAGTTTTACACATGTGCCTCACTTATATTTTCCTGCTCCTCCCACACATCTCTGCTGGATCTTTTTTGCCTTGTGCGATTGAGAAAACTTTATTATGACTTGCCTTGCCGTGTTTCTGACCCCTTGTTCTGTGACCTGACCTTTCTCCTGTGCCGCCTGTCTACTGAACTCCTGCTACGTTCCTGACTACGCACCTGTGCCGCCAGCCCTGACCTTCAGCTATCCTGACTACAAGTTTTTGTATCTCTCCTGTGCCTCGAATCTCCTCAGACGCCTGTGTGGTCGAGTAGTGCCAGGGGTAGCGACCTTGGAGACCATTCCTGCGGCGGGCTCTGGTGAAACCAGAGGCACCTTAGGCCCTGCTCCCTGGTACGGCCCACGTTATCTGCCACACAGGTCCAGCGGATCCACTACCTCAAGTGTTCCTGTCTTCCAACCGTGAGTGTTACAACGAACCGGTCACTGCTTCCTCTGCGAAAGAGACCAGTCATCCATATTGTGATGAGTCGGTGGTGGAACATAAGTCTCTGCTGCGGAATTCAGGCGTGCAAGGGGGGAAAGATGTCTGCCTCTACCCGATCCAGGAGATCTATGAGGAGGCAAGCCAAAATGGCGTGCTAAGCCTGCATTTGCTTCTTCTGGTGAGGAGTAAGTGTTCACTGTGCCATGCTGGTGATATACCTGCAGGACTGCTGGATTGGTGAGGGTGAAATGGAGATTCTGTCGGTACAGTGCAGAACAAACAGGAGCCAAGAGTTTCCTTTTCTTGGCAACCTTGGCAGAATAGTCCCCAAAAAGTAGCAGTCTATGCCCATCAAGGTGTATGCCATCTCTTTTGCACTGGAAAGCACTAAGAATGTCCACCTTATCGGCATAATCAAGATGCACTATGACTTGCCATGGTCGCGGGTGATGTTGCAGGCCAGGAGTAACATCTTGCTCCGGGCAGTACATAGGTCAGGGTGGGTCTAGTCTATATGCCCGCTCCACCCGACACCTGTGAGCCAGTCCTAATAGCTGAGGGATGGCGGAGGTCACATGGAGGAATAGATTTAGGGACTCTGACCACCCGCAAGTTCTCTCTGTGGAATCGGTTCTCAAAGTCCTTGACTTTATCCCATAAACGCTTATTCTCCTTTTCTAGGCCTTCCAGGCGAGTAAGCAGACCATCGGAGGCACCCTCTACCTGAGTGATCCTGCTTTCGTTATAAGCAATGCGGCCTGCTCAGGCCTGAACCTCCGCCTGGAGAAGTTGCAGGGAGGCCTGCACAGAAGTGGCCACTGTAACTTGCAGGTTAGTAGAGAGTCTCCATACGAGTGCGTGGCCTCTGAGCGGGCAGGAGAGGTAGCTCGACTAGATCCAGGCGAATCGGCCATGTTTTTTGCCCCATCTCCATGCTTTGGGGTCTTTGGCTGTCCCTTAGAGGGATTGTGGTGACCCATTCTGAGAAGATGTACCATTCCATGAAGGTATCCCCAGTAGTCTGGAGATAGTATAGCCCTGGAATTGGGTGATTATTGCGGGTGTTCGTGTGAAATGGAGAGATGAGGTACAGAGCCGAAGCACAGTGCGACTCTACAGCATGGCGCCGGAACCGGAAGTTCAACATTTTGGCTCTTTTCCTGGCTTGCAACAAGTTGGTCAAAAATAATCTCTCTTTCACTATATTGGAAAGAGATCTCTGGAAAATTGAAGATTTTAAAGACAGGGAGCAACTTTAGATATCAGAAACTCAGACAATGGGCCACATTTGTTGTCTCTGTTGCCCATAGCAACCCATCAGAGCTCAGCTTTTATGTCTTAAACTACTCTGGTTAAAATAATGCAACATTGTGATTGGTTGTATAAAATATAATCCTACAAAACACTCGCCAAAATGGTATATGCTACCTATATGAATACATATCTCCTAAATAAGCAAATGGTAGACTGAGACAAAAATCATAATCAATTATATATTTTATTGAGATCACAAAAACATTTATAAAAACACATAAAAGGCACAAAACACACAGGACAAAAATAATGAATTCCTACAGGTAAAGTGGCAGAAGCTACTGGGCGGAGAAAGGAATGGATACTTTTCCTCCCAGGATGTCAGTTACAGAGTCTAATAAAGTGCAGTGCAAATCGTATGGCAGACTAAGAAAATACTCTCACAGGGTATATAATTGCAACAAAAGATCCCGGCAGTAAAAAAGTGCTGCAGTATATGTAAACGCGCCACAAAAGTGCATATATCAAGTAACCGCATCTATTGCACATACCCTAAATGGCCCCAAATGTACCCGTACCTGTTACGTATATAGTTGGATAATGCATTTAGAAGCTGGCAAACAAACCATACCCCCTCCTGTAACCAAAAGAGGTCCCCCAGAGCTGCACAAGTTACCTGCAGGTCACACAGACAGTTACCCTAACGCGCATTTCGGGTTCCGCTTGATCACAGGGACTAAATATTTATTTGATTATGATTTTTGTCTCAGTCTACCATTTGCTTATATTGGTTGTATAAAAGCACAGTAACATTTATTAAAAAAATGTATATGTGTTTTATTACAGTCCATGGAAAACTGTCAGTGCACCCACTGACATTGATATATATATGTATATATATATATATATATATATATATATATATATATATACACATACATGTCCTGTATATACTAGCTGAGTACCCGCCCAGTTTTTCCTACCTAATCCTTGTGGGGGAGGAAAAGCAACAAAGGAGGAAGCTTTTGTCCTCATATGCCATCCTCAAATCCTGATCTCATATCCCCTCCTAATATCCCAACCCCAAATCCCCTCTTCATATTCTGTCCTCATATCCTATCCTCATATTTTTTCCTCATTTCCTGACCTCACATCCTGTCCTAATATCCCATTCTCATATCCTGTCCTAATATCGCGACCTCATATCCCGTCCTCATATCCCGTCCCCATATCCCGACCTCATATCGTGACATCATATCCCTTCCCCATATCCTGACCTCATATCGTGACCTCATATCCCGGCATTATATCCCGACCTCATATCGCCCCTATATCCTGTCGTCCTATCTAATCCTCATTTCCTGTCCTCACGTGGGCTGAGTTGTGATGAAGATGTTGTAAGCTGAAAATAAAAGGGGTGTGGCTTAAATGGTGGGCGTGTATTTGTGAGATGGGGCTTGGCATGAGTGGAGGGTGTAGCTTGCCAGCCGGACTAATGCATTCACCAGGAGATGCAGAGCGAAGCTTGTAGAGTAAGGTGCCGGAAATCCCATATACTTGCATGGGACCTGAAACAAAAACCCTATCGATTCACATAAGGGGGTAGGTTAGGATTAATTATATAAACTATTATATATTTTAATTTGACATATAAGTAACATGTGACCAAGTATTCTTGAAATATCTCCAGCTGTTTGGAAGTTATGCATTAAAGGGTAGCTCCCACCATCACTTTTTTTTTCTTTTCTGTCCCTGCCTATTACCCATCTATCCCTAACCCCCTCCCTGCCTTTAATTTTTTTTTTTACATATTAAAAACGCTTTTTTGTCTGCCTGGTAGTGTGCTCACTACCAGGCAGACTTCCCCAGCAGGCACCACGTCACTGATGCCTGCTGGGGCCGGCACTTCCGCCCGTAGTTCACCTATACAGGGTGCCTCCAGCTTTTTCCCCACTGCAACTCCCAGCTTGCCCTGACATCTATTGGCTGTCAGGGCATGCTGGGAGTTGTAGTGGGGAAACAACTGGAGGCACTCTGTATAGATGAACACCGGAGCACATCACCCGCCGTGCAGCCCGCAAACCCTCCCCCGCCCCCGTCGCGCCACTCAACTCCCTCCCCCTCCCCCTTAGTTCACCCAGAGTACTCCCTCCACGCCGAGCAGCCCGCAAATCCCCCCCCCCCCGGCCCCGCTGCTCCGCTCAACCCACTACCCCTCAGTTCACCTATACAATGTCCCTCCAGGCTTCCCCACTAAAACTCCCAGGGCATGCTGGGAGTTGTAGTGGGGGAACTGGAGGCATACTGTATAGGTGAACAGTATACATAATACAGTGAACATAATACTTTACCTTGTCCCCGAGCCTGCGCGCGTCTTCTTCCTTCAAAGCGCTCGCTCCCGCCTGTTTGATTGACAGGCGGGAGCGAGCACTGCAGTGCCTGAATTTCGACTCGTTGCCAGGCTTCAACGAGTCGAAATTCAGTGGTGACGTCACTGCTGAATGCATTCGGCCACTAGGAGGGCGACCCCTAGTGGCCGAATTTAAAAGTGATTTTAAACTGTTTTAAAATCACTTTTTTTAATTAAACTATATTAGAGATATGTTGTAGTACTGAAGTACTACAACATATCAATTTTTGGTTTTCATGACAGTGCCCATTTAACATTTATTTCCCATAGACTTGTATCGGACTTTAAACAAAAACACTGATTCTTGGAAATGGGGGTGAGTAAAGGTCAAATCACCTATCCTATGTTTATAGTTGACATATAATTTACATGTGTACCAAGCTTCATGTTAATATCTTTAACCTCTTAAGGACCCAGGGCGTACCTGTACGCCCTGTGCCCAGTCCCGGGACCCTGGGCTAATAGCACTCGTGCTATTAACCCTTCAGACACGGCAATCAAAGTTGATCGCCGCGCTGAAAATGAAAGTAAACGCTTCTCGGCAGCTCAGTCGGGCTGATCGGGACTATTGCGATAAAATCGCGATGTCCCGATCAGCTAGGACGCGAGCGGAGGTCCCCTTACCTTGCTCCATCGTGTCCGATTGGCGTTTGATTGCTCCAAGCCTGAGCTACAGGCTTGAGCAATCCAGCCCCTATCTCGCTGATCCATGCAAAGCTATGGCTTTGCAGGGATCAGGGTAAAAGATCAGTGTGTGCAGTGTTATAGCCCCCTATGGGAGCTATAACGCTGCAAAAAAAAAAGTGAAAAAAAAGTTAACAAAGCTCATTTAACCCCTTCCCTAATAAAAGTTTTAAACACCCCCCTTTTCCCATAAAAAACAGTGTAAATAAAAATAAACATATGTGGTATCGCCGCGTGCGTAAATGTCCGAACTATAAAAATATATCATTAATTAAACCGCACGGTCAATGGTGTACGCGCTAAAAAATTCCAAAGTCCAAAATTGCGTATTTTTGGTCACTTTTTATGTCATAAAAAATGAATAAAAAGCGATCAAAAAGTCAGATCAATGCAAAAATGGTACCGATAAAAACTTCAGAACAAGGCGCAAAAAATTAGCCCTCATACCGCGAAAAAATAAAAAAAGTTATAAGGGTCAGAAGAGGACAAATTTTTTTTTAAATAATTGTTTATTTTCACAATTTTTATTTTAAACGTATACATTTTCCTGCATGTAGTTATGATTTTTTTCAGAAGTATGACAAAATCAAACCTATATAAGTAGGGTATCATTTTAACCTTATGGACCTACAGAATAAAGATAAGGTATAATTTTTACAAAAAAATGCACTGTGTAAAAACGGAAGCCCCCAAAAGTTACAAAATGACATTTTTTCTTCAATTTTGTCACACAATTATTTTTTTTTTCCTTTTCGCCGTGGATTTTTGGGTAAAATGAGTAATGTCACTGCAAAGTAGAATTGGTGGCTCAAAAAATAAGCCACCAATGGAATTTTATGTGCAAAATTGAAAGCGTTATGATTTTTAGCAGGTGATGAGGAAAAAAAGAAAATGCAAAGACTTAAAAACGCTATGTCCTTAAGGAGTTAACCGTTTGGAAGTGATGCTGGAACATGCACACACACATTGAGTTATATATATATATATATATATATATATATATATATATATATACTATTTTAGTACCCGGCGTTGCCCGGTTTCTCCTTCCTAATCCTTGTTGGGGAGTAAAATCAACAAAGGAAGCTTTTGACTTTATATCCCCTCCTCATTTATTGTTGTCATATCCCAACTCAATATCCCGTCCTCATATCTCAACCTCATATCCCGACCTCCTATCCCGTCCTCATATCCCGTCATCATATCTCGACATCATATGCTGACCGCCTATCCTGTCCTCATATCTCGACCTCATATCCCGTCCTCATATCCCGACCTCCTATCCCGTCCTCATATCCCGTCCTCATATCCTGACCTTCTATGCTGTCCTTTTATCTCGATCTCATATCCTGTCCTCATATTCCGACCTCCTATCTCGACCTCCTATGCCAAACTCCTATCCCAAACTCCTATCCTGACCTCATATCCCGTCCTCATATCCTGACCTCCTATGCCGTCCTCCTATCTTGACCTCATATCCCTACCTCATATCTCGACCTCCTATCCCATCCTCATATCCCGTCCTCATATCCCGACCTCCTATCTCAACCTCATTTCCCGTCCTCCTATCTTGACCTCATATCCCGTCCTCATATCCCGACTCACAACCCGTCCTCATATGCCGTTCTCATATCCGTCCTCATATCTCGTCCTCACATGCCGTCTTCATATCCCGACCTCATGTACTGTCCTTATATCCCATCCTCACATTCCGTCTTCATATCCCGACCTCATATACCGTCCTTATATCCTGACCCCATATGCCGTCCTCATATCCCGACCTCATATCCTGTCCTCATATACCGTCCTCATATCCCATCCTCATATCCTGTCCTCATATCCCAACCTCATATCCCATCCTTATGTCCCATCCTCATATCTTGTCCTCAGGTGGGACTGATTTGTGAAAAAAGACATTGTCCCTTATTAGAGTGGAGTGTAGGTTTCTTTGTGGGTTTTAATTCCCTTCAATTTATTTTCCACTGTATTTTCTAAGTTTTCCCAACATTTTCCACTTTCCCTACATTTTGCTTTTTTTTACACCTGCTCCGATCTGTCTGGTTTTCCTCAGCTGAAATTCACCACATTTTCTGTTGAAACCTTAGTAAATATGTTGTTTTTTTTGTGAAAATGTTGTGAACCAGCCCCTTTTCGGTGACCCCGCCCCTTTCCCGATGGTCACGCCCATTTTTGGGTTTTCCATGGTGCAGACAGAATTTCTGGCGCACAGCCCGACAAAATATTTCAAGTTTGCAATAGTAAATGAGGGCCATTGTAAGCTGAAAATAGAAGGGGATGTGGCTTTGTGGGACTGGGCGTGATTTGCAAGCAAGACCGATGCACAAAAAGGGTAGATAGTAAAAGGGGTGGGGCTTAAATGTGGGCATGTCTTTTTGAGATGGGGAGTGGTTTGCAAGCCGGATTGACACATTCACCAGGAGATGTAGAGCGGAGCTTGTGGAGTAAGGTACTGGAAGTCCCATATACTTGCATGGGACTTGAAACAAAAACCCATCTGTTATATTAGGGTGTAGGTAAGGGTTAATTTCACTACCATATATTTTTATTTGACATAAAAGTAATATGTGTACCAGGCATTACTGAAATATCTCCAGCCCTACAGAAGTTGCTTGGGAACATACCTTTCCCAAATGATTTGCATGGGACTTTAAACAAAAACCCCGACCCTGACAAATGGGGATTGTTAAGGGTTAAATTAACTATCCTATATTTTAAGTGGACATATAAGTAACATGTGACCATGTATCATCGAGATATCTCAAGCCGTTTGGAATTTATGCAGTAACATATATTTCCCATAGACTTGTATGGGACTTTAAACAAAAACCCTGACCCTGACAAATGGGGGTGAGTAAGGGTTAAATCACCTATACTGTTTGTTGTTGACATATAAGTAACATGTTTGCCAAGTTTCATGTTAATATCTTTAGCCGTTTGGACGTGATGCTGGAACATACACACATACAAACATATACACACATACATTGAGTCATATATATATATGTATATATATATATATATATATATATATATATAGACTAGCTGAGTACCCGGCGTTGCCCGGTTTTTCCTTCCTCATCTTTGCTGGGAAGGAAAATAAACAAAGGAGGAAGCTTTTGACTTCATATCCAGTCCTCATATATTGTTGTCATATCCCGACCTCCTATCCCGTCATCATATCCCGACCTCCTATCCCGACCTCCTATCCCGACCTCCTATCCCGTCCTCCTATCCCGTCCTCCTTTCCCGTCCTCATATCTCGACCTCCTTTCCCGTCCTCCTTTACCGTCCTCTTTTCCCGTCCTCCTATCTCGACCTCCTTTTCCGTCTTCCTATCTCGACCTCCTTTCCCGTCCTCCTTTCCCGTCCTCCTATCCCGTCCTCCTATCCCGTCCTCCTATCCCGTCCTCCTATCCAGTCCATCTATCCCGTCCTCCTATCCCGACCTCCTATCCCGTCCTCCTATCCCGTCCTCCTATCCCGTCCTCCTATCCCGACCTCCTATCTCGACCTCCTATCCCGGTCCTCCTATCCCGGTCCTCCTATCCCGGTCCTCCTATCCCATCCTCCTATCCCAACCTCCTATCCCGACCCATAATATGTGTACCAGTTATTGAAATATCTCCAGCCATACGGAAGTTATGTGGAAACATACATTTCCCATTGATTTGCATGGTACTTTAAACAAAAACCCCGACTCTCACAAATGGGGGTAGTTAAGGGTTAAATTACCTATCCTATATTTTAAGTGAATATATATGTAACATGTGACCAAGTATTATCAAAATTTCTCAAGCCGTTTGGAAGTTATGCAGTAACATATTTCCCATTGACTTGTATGGGACTTTAAACATAAACCCCGCCCCTGGCAAATGGGGGTGAGTAAGGGATAAATCACCTATCCTATGTTTGTTGTTGACATATAAGTAACATGTGTGCCAAGTTCCATGTTAATATCGTTAGCCGTTTGGAAGTGATGCTGGAACATACACACATACATACATACATACATACATACATACATACATACACACGCACGTTGAGTTTTATATATATAGATATAAATAGATAAAAAAAAAAAAGATAAAAAGCCACAATTCGCACTTTGGAATTACTAATGCTCAGCTAATCCCTGACCACACCGATGTCCTACCTTGTTCAGTGATTGGCTAAGTATGACACGCTGGAAACCGACATCACTCCATGCCCAGGCATCACACTGTAGCTCAGGAAGAGGATTGGACCCAGGGATTGCAGTAGGACAATGGAGGCACCGCTGGAGTGTAACACTGGCAGTTGGCAGCCGCCATCGTGTTCTGCATCCCGCTACATACCTTGGCCAAACGACTCTCATGGCTCCTCGTCCCTGCAGGCTCCGGACTGTCCCCTCTATACTGTCTCAGCCAGCGACAGTGTCTGGTGCATCCACTAGGGGTCGCACAAGGTCTGCCTCTTTAAGGGTTTGTGCGCAACTATAATTCTGCCCCCTCTCCAATCCCTGACTGGCCTCCCCTATTTAAAGTCGCTCCACCCTCCTCTCCTTGCCTGAGAAATATTGTAGTTATTTGAAAGCAAAGGTGTCATCTGTTGTGGTGCTGTGTACCAGTTACTGGCCAGCTTTTGTTTTTGACTTAATCACTGCCTTAACCTTCTGCACCTGCTGCACCTGTTCAGCTTCTCCTGTGTTTGACTTCGGACTGTCTGACCTTGCCTCTCTCTGCCAGGAAGCTTGTTCCATCCAACGCTACTTGAGCTATTTAGCTCTGCTGTTTTAACAGCAGAAGCTCTGCTAAGTATCTGACTTCTGTGTCTGACTCAGCCTGCTGCGTTCTCCCATCTCCAGTGTCTGGTGTCCCTGGTGCTTGGTTCTGGAGTGTTCTGGCCTGCTCGACCAGCTGACCTTTTCTGGGACCACTCTTGTGGAAGCGACCTGGTGTCTCCCTTGCAGCAAATACCAGCTTTCTCATGCTGGAGCGGGATAAAGTGTGAAAACCAGGGAAAAACTTGGACTCAGCTCCCAAGTTTGGCCCTATGCAAAACCGGTAAGTGGCACAGCGGGTCCACACCTGTTGGAGTGCATTAGATGAGTAATGGTTCATCTTTTATGTGCTGTAGAATGGACATTGTTATAACCCCACCCTTCCCACCAGATAGCCCCTTCAACTCTTCCCTGGTTCCTTAAAGGGGTTTTCCACCATAAGGTGATTTTAGTACGTACCTGGCAAGCAGTAATGGACATGCTTAGGAAGGATCTGCGCTTGTCTTGGGGCTAAATGGCTATGCTGTGAGATTACCATAACTCTGTGGCTAGCTTTTTGTGAACTGGTATTTCCTGTTTCAGTTTTCTTCTTTTTACTACAAATCCCATAATTCCATTGTCCTCCCTCCCACACATCAGCCACCCCACCCATTGAAACATAAATGAGCTGCATCCATTCAAAAGACCTGTGGTTTTCAATCAGGGTGCCTACAGCTGTTGCATTAGTTGCAGATTGATCTATCTCTCACCAAGCATTCTCTCCACCCATTGAAGCAGTCAGGCTCCCTGTTATCAGCTGACTAGTGAGTCAGGTCTCAGCCGCATTGCAAGCTGGGAAAAATCTGAGACAACAGTACTTTTGTATGCTGGTAAAAATAAATATTGGAGTGAAAATCACATAAGAATTGTGAAAAAAACGTCACACAGGTACAGACACTATATTATGAACAACACTAACTTTACAGCCCCTGTAGCATAGTCTAATAAAAAAATTCCTGGAATACCCCTTTAATCCAATTTTTTTACAATTCGAACAATCGAATAATCAAATAAATAATTGATTAACTAATTGATAATGATAATAATCGTTAGTTGCTGCCCTAAATAGATAAAAAATGTAGCAATTCTTTGGTGTTTTTTTTAGATGCAGTTCTGTGGCATTTTTGTTCTGTGATTGAAGTATTTTCCCTTTAGATTTTTTCTATTACTCCCTATTTAAGTCAATGCAATCTGAAGCAAAATGTGTGCAAATCCATAACCATAACCTATAGATGCAATGGTAAATTATTATATCCTACAAAAGAAGTACTTGAAGATCCACTTAGTGATAACTGCAGCCGATTCTTAGTTTAATTTCTAAATGGGTTACACTTTGGATTGAGTTGTTTATATAGTTGTTAATGGTTATTTAGTATTAACATGCGGTTGACACTATCTTTGTTTGAAAATGTAGACTTTATTTGCTAGCATTTTATCATCTGATTGTAAAAATGTGTGAAATAATATAAATAGGAATCCTGAAGAAACAGTTCCAAATGTATATCTTTTAAGTTAGCACTCCTTGCCGCTTTTCTCTTTAGCAAAACTTTGCTTCCATGGTTGCCTACAAGCACAAATAAAATAAATACCTTCCTGCATAAAAATGAATGTACATGGGTGCTCTTTTCTAAAACAAATAAACCTAAAAACTATGTGAGAATTCACTTTAAAATGCTATTTAAAGGTTTGTATAAAATTTGACAAAAAAGTGATGGTCACTCATTTTTGTGTTACCCGTTAAGGGTGCAGGGGGTACCTGTATGGCCCAATGCCTTCAGAGCAGTGAATGTCGGCTACCATCATTATGTCAGGTGACAGGAAACCCGCCTCTGCCTGGCATTTAACCCTTTAGAAGTAAAGTAGCTCCCGTCACTCTCACTTGCTGATATTGAAGATTCTTTATTCAAGCACAACACTGCAAACAGTACAGCAGTACAACTGCTTGAATAAAGAATCTTCATTATCAGCAAGTGAGAGTGCCGGGAGCTACTTTACTTCTACTGGATTACCTAATCCACGTGAACCTAACCTTACTACAGTGTCGACCGACTATACCTTGGACTTTAACCCTTTAGACGTCATGGTGAATGCCGATCACTGCACCTTGAGTAAAAATGTAACTTGCTGGTGCAAAAAGAAAAAAAAACATATTTGGTATTGCTGAAATGTCCAAACTATTAAAATATAATGTTTATGATCCTGCACGGTAAACTGCCTAAACATTAAAAAAATCAAACACCAAAAATAAAAAAATGTAATCCCATCACATATCAGAAAAAAATAAAATAAAAACGATCAAAAAGTCCCATTAAGACAAAAATGGTGCTGATAAAACTACAGATCACTGTGCAAAAGGTGAGCCCTCATACATCTCCGCATACAGAAAAATAAAAAAGTTATAAGAGTCAGAAAAGTACAATTTTATGCATACAAATTTTGTGAAGAAAAGTTAGCATTTTTGAAAGAAGTACAATAATAGAAAAAAACTATATAAATTGGGTTGTGTTTTGGTTGCATTGATCTACAGAATAAAGATAATGGCACTGATTTGTCACACTGTGTGAGAGAAAAAGTGGATTGATTTTCCCACAGTAACCAATCACAGCTCAGGTAACAAGCGCTGGTAAAGAGAAAGCTGAGCTGTCATTGGTTGCTGTAGGAAAATCACTCCACTCTTTCCCCTCATACAGTTTGATAAAAGTTAAACAGATTTGTAAATCACTTCTATTAAAAAATCTTAGTCCTTCCAGTACTTTTTAGGGGCTGTATACTAAAGAGAAATCCAAAAAATAAATGCATTTGCTCTGATGTCATGACCACAGTGCTCTCTGCTGACCTCTGCTGTCCATTTCATGAACTGTCCAGAACAGGAAAAATCCCCATAGCAAACATATGCTGCTCTGGACAGTTCCTAAAATGGACAGCAGAGGTCAGCAGAGAGCCCTGTGGTCATGACATCAGAGGAAATGCATTTCTTTTTTGGATTTCTCTTTACTTTACAGCCCCTAAAAAGTACTGGAAGCATTAAGATTTTTTTAATAGAAGTGATTTACAAATCTGTTTAACTTTCTGGCACCAGTTGATTTAAAAAAAAAAAGTTTTCCACGGGAGTACCCCTTTAACAGCATTTAGAGATATGCTTTACAGTTGGACTTATGGACATAGATAACAATTTTTAAAAAGTATGGTTAACATAAAAACTTGATTTAAACAACATTTCCTGATGACACATTACCTTAACCCCTTAAGGACATAGGGCGTATCCATACGCCCCCGTTTCCAAGTCCTTAAGGACCGAGGGCGTATGGATACGCCCTGAGCATTTCCGGCCCCCACATATGCAAAAGTCGTGAAACACCTGTAGGGTATTAAGGTTCACATTACCCCTTGTTACGTTCCCTGAGGGGTCTAGTTTCCAAAATGGTATGCCATGTGTGTTTTTTTTGCTGTTCTGACACCATAGGGGCTTCCTAAAGGTGACATGCCCCCCCAAAACCATTTGACGCTTCTTCCCTTCTGAGCCCTCTACTGCGCCCGCTGAACAAATAACATAGACATATGAGGTATGTGCTTACTCGAGAGAAATTGGGTTTCAAATACAAGTAAAAATTTCCTCCTTTTTACCCCTTGCAAAAAGTTGGGTCTACAAGAACATGCGAGTGTAAAAAATGAAGATTTTGAATTTTCTCCTTCACTTTGCTGCTATTCCTGTGAAACACCTAAAGGGTTAATACACTTACTGAATGTCATTTTGAATACTTTGGGGGGTGTAGTTTTTATAATGGGGTCTTTTATGGGGCATTTCTAATATGAAGGCCCTTCAAATCCACTTCAAACGTGAACTGGTCCATGAAAAATAGCGAGTTTGAAAATTTTGTGAAAAATTTCAAAATTGCTGCTGAACTTTGAAGCCCTCTGGTGTCTTCCAAAAGTAAAAACTCATAAATTTTATGATGCAAACATAAAGTAGACATATTGTATATGTGAACCCCAAAAAAAAATATTTTGAATATCCATTTTCCTTACAAGCAGAGAGCTTCAAAGTTAGAAAAATGCTAAATTTTCATTTTTTTCATCAAATTTGGTGATTTTTCACCAAGAAAGGATGCAAGTTACCATAAAATTTTACCACTAAGATAAAGTAGAATATGTCACCAAAAAACAATCTCGGAATCAGAATGATAACTAAAAGCATTCCAGAGTTATTAATGTTTAAAGTGACAGTGGTCAGAATTGCAAAAAACGCTCCGGTCCTTAAGGTGAAAAAGGGCTCGGTCCTTAAGGGGTTAAAACAAAGCCACCTTCTTTAGAGGACCTTTATTTACAAGCATAATATGGCCTGGGTATGCAGTTATTAAAAATGTTTGACTTGATGCCGGGGGGCTCTGGCCTCTGGGACCCCCTTTCTTGATCTCTAGAACAGGGCCTGGGACTTCCCGCTAAGCACTTCATAGCCCAAAATGTACCGGAGACTAAAGCAAGCAGGATTTAGATTTGCTGGAAGCCCCATACAAGTCTTTAGTCTTGTATGTTTTTACTGTATATGAATTTATATGATGGAATAAAGTGCAGCAGATTTTTTTCTGTGATATTGTTATTAGAGATGAGCAAATTAAAAAAAAATTTGATTTGGCCGATTCGCTGAATTTTTTGAAAAAATTTGGTTTGGTACGAATTTATTCACTGCGAATCTGTATTAAAAACAGCTATTTCTGGCCTACAGAGAGACTCAATAGGGGTGTGGAACACTTTGTCTTGCTGTAACACACATAGGGTGTGTGCTGCCTTAGTGAAATAATACTGTTGAGAGCCTGACAAGACCATAGGGCCTCACAATTGAAAAGGTATTTTTTTAACATTTAAATTGAAGATTTCAAATAGATGAACCTAAAAAGTTTTATTTAATGTGCCTGCAGCATGAGGAGACCACATGGTGGTACAGTGACACAGCCTGGAGGTGGCGAAAGCATGAGGAGACCATATAGTGGCTGAATGACACAGCCTGGAGGTGGCAGAAATATGAGGAGACCATCTAGTTGCAGAATGAGACAGTCTGGAGGTGGCAGCAGCATGAGGAGACCATATAGTGGCTGAATGACACAGCCTGGAGTTGGCAGCAGCATGAGGAGACCATATAGTTGCAGAATGACACAGCCTGTAGTCGACGGCAGCATGAGGAGACCATATAGTTGCAGAATGACACAGCCTGTAGTCGACGGCAGCATGAGGAGACCATATAGTGGCTGAATGACACAGCCTTGAGTTAGCGGCAGCATGAGTAGACCATATAGTGACTGAATGACACAGCCTGGAGTTGGTGGCAGCATGAGGAGAACATATGATGGCAGTATGAGACAGCCTGGAGGTGGCATCAGCAGCATCAGGAGTCCTGAGAGTGACACGGTGAACGGGTGGTGTGGTGGGTGGCAATACAAGTACCGGGTGACGAAGGTGGATGAAAAAAAGGAGAACTTGACATCAGATGTGAGGCAGGCGGGTGGCATGATCAGAATAGTAGCTGAGGCAGGTAGGCAGAAGAAAACAGTCTCTTTTGTAAAAGTGTTAGTGTGCACAAGTAAGTATTGAGGATATGCATTATGTAAAACTTAACTTTTAATAATATTCTTAGGATAAAATATATGTACCCAATTTTTTTTTTAAATCAAACAAAAGGAAAGGTGTGCAAAAAACACTATGTGCCACCTACACTACCAAGTATTGATATGATGCAAAGACCTCTAAAAGGTGGAAGGGAACAATGTATGGTTCATTGTAACCGCTGGAAGGTAAAAAATTCCCCTGTATGGCCCTACTCTCGCATCATTAATTCCCTTTTTGGCAAGTGGTACTTGCCCTTAAAAGGAAGGTCCCACACAAGCAACTCTACCTATTTCCACCTAAAAACCCTATGAAATGGCAGTGTTTGTAGGTGGAAATAGGGAGAGGTTCCTGTATGGGGCCACACTTTTTAGGGCGAGTAACACTTTCCAATAAGGGAATTAATAATGCGAGAGTAGGGCCTTACAGAGGAAGTTTTTACCCCTATTGGTTACAATGGACCATACGTTGTTCCCTTCCACCTTTTAGAGGTCTTTGCATCACATCAATACTTGGTGGTGTAGGTGGCACATGGTGTTTTTTGCACACCTTTCCTTTTGTTTGATTTAAAAAAAAAATTGGGTACATATATTTAATCCTAAGAAAAGTTTTAGCTAATGCATAATCTCAATACTTACTTGTGGTCTGATGCGGAGGAATGTCTGTAACTGTGGAGCTGCACCTTAAATATGTTTAGCACTATCCATATTTGTGAAGTGTTGGTGTGGCACCATTGGTGTGTGGAAATCCTGGCTGATCCATGCCGGAAATATCTTCACACAGGTCAGTCTCTCCACATTTTTCACGGACAGACGAGTTCTCCTTTGGGTTACTATGGCCCCTGCCACACTAAAAACCCACTCTGATGGCACACTGCTGGCCAGGCAGGACAGCTTTTCCAGGGCAAACTCTGCTATTTGCGGCCACAAATCAAGTTTGGCTGCCCAAAAGTAGAGTCAGCTCCACTGTGCCCCTGTCCCTCCTCCTCCTCCAGTTCAGCCCCCACAGGGCTCATGTGGCCACGAGATGTAGGTGCCACTTCACCAGTGCCCTGACCAGCCATCATTTCCAAGTAAATGAAACAGTGGAATTATGTAGTTCATCCCGTAATCTTGGCAACTGACTAATAAGGTGGCTTCAAAGGGCCTGAGCAAACGGCAGATGTCACGTATGAGCTGCCACTGGTTGACATTGAAGTTACATAGGGGTCTCCCCCTATCCACTTGGATCATCAAGAAATTGGTGATAGCTTTTCTCTGTTCATATAGTCTGTTCAACATATGGAAGGTGGAATTACAACGTGTGGAAACATCGCAAATCAGACAATGTTGGGGATGATGCTGCAGCTCAAGGAGGGTGTGCTTTGCTATGTACTAGTAGCTGAAGTGCATGCAAAGTTTCCTTCCCATTGTTAGGATGTCTTGCAGATTGGGGGAGCCCTTCTGGAACTGCTTGACAACCAGATTGGCCTTTCAGAGTATCTAGGCCCTTAAGACTTTAACAGGAACAAAATGGTACACCACTTAGATGTACTTATGTGGTATGCACTTATGAGGGGAGGACAATGCGCTCCAGTACGCTTAAAACAGTATTTGTCTACAACACCAGCAAGTGTGTACTTTTGGCAGGCCTTTCACAGTATCTAGGCCCTTAAGACTTTAAGAGGAACAAAATGGTATACCACTTACAAGCAAAAACAAAGATAGCCAGTACAACAGCCTAATATACGGGTGCACACTGCTATGGCAGATACAGAGTATACAAAAAAAGAGGATTGCAGCAGCACACATTGGTCACACAATGGCACCCTCTTTAGCTTTGCACCCCTCCCCCTTTTGCACAGGTGGAGTTTTAAATTGCTTATGGATCCAGCATGTCACCCAGTCAGAGGCTATATGCCCAGCAGAGGTGAGTGGATATTTGAGCGTTAGGCTCAGAATTTATGCTAGGGTCCCATCCCAAATGAGGCCACCTCCCCATGGTGGATGGGGGACACGTTTTGATCAAAAAGTGCGCTAAGAGCCTCAATTTTTTGACCAATGTGTGCTGCTGCAATCCTCTTTTTTTGTATACTCTGTATCTGCCATAGCAGTGTGCACCCGTGTATTAGGCTGTTGTGCTGGCTATCTTTCTTTTTGCTTGTATGTACAACTCAGGGGGAAATGGCACCCTCTTTAGCTGTGCATCCCTCCCCCTTTTTCACAGGTAGAGTTTTAAATTGTTTATGGATCCAGCATGTCAGCCAGTCAGAGGCTATATGCCCAGCAGAGGTGAGTGGATATTTGAGCGTTAGTCTCAGAATTTGTGCTAGGGTTCCATCCTAAATGAGGCCACCTCCCCGTGGTGGATGGGGGACACGTTTTGATCAAAAAGTGCGCTAAGAGCCTCAATTTTTTGACCAATGTGTGCTGCTGCAATCCTCTTTTTTTGTATACTCTGTATCTGCCATAGCAGTGTGCACCCGTGTATTAGGCTGTTGTGCTGGCTATCTTTCTTTTTGCTTGTATGTACAACTCAGGGGGAAATGGCACCCTCTTTAGCTGTGCACCCCTCCCCTTTTTTCACAGGTGGAGTTTTAAATTGTTTATGGACCCAGCATGTCACCCAGTCAGAGGCTATATGCCCAGCAGAGGTGAGTGGATATTTGAGCATTAGGCACAGAATTTGTGCTAGGGTCCCATCCTAAATGAAGCCACCTCCCCGTGGTGGATGGGGGACACGTTTTGATCAAAAAGTGTGCTAAGAGCCTCAATTTTCTGACCAATGTGTGCTGCTGCAATCCTCTTTTTTTGTATACTCTGTATCTGCCATAGCAGTGTGCACCCGTGTATTAAGCTGTTGTGCTGGCTATCTTTCTTTTTGCTTGTATGTACAACTCAGGGGGAAATGGCACCCTCTTTAGCTGTGCACCCCTCCCCCTTTTTCACAGGTGGAGTTTTAAATTGCTTATGGATCCAGCATGTCACCCAGTCAGAGGCTATATGCCCAGCAGAGGTGAGTGGATATTTGAGCGTTAGGCTCACAATTTGTGCTAGGATCCCATCCTAAATGAGGCCACCTCCCTTTGGTGGATGGGGGACACGTTTTGATCAAAAAGTGCGCTAAGAGCCTCAATTTTTTGACCAATGTGTGCTGCTGCAATCCTCTTTTTTTGTATACATGGTATACCACTTAGATGTACGTATGTGGTATGTGTTACGCCGAGCGCTCCGGGTCCCCGCTCCTCCCCGGAGCGCTCGCTTCACTCTCCCTGCGGCAGCGCTCCGGTCACGTCCTCTGACCCGGGGCGCTGCGATTCCGCTGCCAGCCGGGATGCGATTCGCGATGCGGGTAGCGCCCGCTCGCGATGCGCACCCCGGCTCCCCTACCTGACTCGCTCTCCGTCTGTTCTGTCCCGGCGCGCGCGGCCCCGCTCCCTAGGGCGCGCGCGCGCCGGGTCTCTGCGATTTAAAGGGCCACTGCGCCGCTGATTGGCGCAGTGGTTCCAATTAGTGTGTTCACCTGTGCACTTCCCTATATCACCTCACTTCCCCTGCACTCCCTTGCCGGATCTTGTTGCCTTAGTGCCAGTGAAAGCGTTCCTTGTGTGTTCCTTGCCTGTGTTTCCAGACCTTCTGCCGTTGCCCCTGACTACGATCCTTGCTGCCTGCCCCGACCTTCTGCTACGTCCGACCTTGCTTCTGTCTACTCCCTTGTACCGCGCCTATCTTCAGCAGCCAGAGAGGTGAGCCGTTGCTAGTGGATACGACCTGGTCACTACCGCCGCAGCAAGACCATCCCGCTTTGCGGCGGGCTCTGGTGAAAACCAGTAGTGGCTTAGAACCGGTCCACTAGCACGGTCCACGCCAATCCCTCTCTGGCACAGAGGATCCACTACCTGCCAGCCGGCATCGTGACAGTAGATCCGGCCATGGATCCCGCTGAAGTTCCTCTGCCAGTTGTCGCTGACCTCACCACGGTGGTCGCCCAGCAGTCACAACAGATAGCGCAACAAGGCCAACAGCTGTCTCAACTGACCGTTATGCTACAACAGTTACTACCACAGCTTCAGCAGTCATCTCCTCCGCCAGCTCCTGCACCTCCTCCGCAGCGAGTGGCCGCTCCTGGGATACGCTTATCCTTGCCGGATAAATTTGATGGGGACTCTAAGTTTTGCCGTGGCTTTCTTTCCCAATGTTCCCTGCATCTGGAGATGATGTCGGACCTGTTTCCCACTGAAAGGTCTAAGGTGGCTTTCGTAGTCAGCCTTCTGTCCGGAAAAGCCCTGTCATGGGCCACACCGCTCTGGGACCGCAATGACCCCGTCACTGCCTCTGTACACTCCTGTTACGCCGAGCGCTCCGGGTCCCCGTTCCTCCCCGGAGCGCTCGCCTCATCTTCGTTGTTGCAGCGCCCCGGTCAGATCCACTGACCGGGTGCGCTGCGGTCCCGCCTTCAGCCGGGGTGCGATTCGCGATGCGGGTAGCGCCCGCTCGCGATGCGCACCCCGGTCCCCGTACCTGACTCGCTCTCCCTCGGTCCTGTCCCGGCGCGCGCGGCCCCGCTCCCTAGGGCGCGCGCGCGCCGGGTCTCTGTGATTTAAAGGGCCAGTGCACCAATGATGGTGCCTGGCCCAATCTTCCCAATTAGCTTAATTGGCTCCCTCCTGTGCACTTCCCTATATCTAGTCACTTCCCCTGCACTCCCTGGCCGGATCTTGTTGCCTTAGTGCCTAGTGAAAGCGTTCCCTAGTCTGTTCCTAGTCCGTGTTCCTGACCTCCTGCCGTTGCCCCTGACTACGATCCTTGCCGCCTGCCCCCGACCTTCTGCTACGTCCGACCTTGCTTCTGCCTACTCCATTGTACCGCGCCTATCTTCAGCATCTTCAGCAGCCAGAGAGGTAAGCCGTTGCTAGTGGATACGACCTGGTCACTACCGCCGCAGCAAGACCATCCCGCTTTGCGGCGGGCTCTGGTGAAAACCTGTAGTGGCTTAGAACCGGTCCACTAGCGCGGTCCTCGCCATCCCTCTCTGGCACAGAGGATCCACTACCTGCCAGCCGGCATCGTGACAGTAGATCCGGCCATGGATCCCGCTGAAGTTCCTCTGTCAGTTGTCGCTGACCTCACCACGGTGGCCGCCCAGCAAGCCCGACTGATCGCCCTTCTAACCCGTCAGCTGTCGGAAATGTCCACCATTTCGCACCAACTTCAGTCGCAACTTCTCCAGCAATCTTCTCCTCCGCCAGCTCCTGCACCTCCTCAGCAGCGAGTGGCCACTCCTAGCCTCTGCCTGTCCTTGCCGGACAAATTTAATGGGGACTCTAAGTATTGCCGTGGCTTTCTTTCGCAATGTTCCCAGCACTTGGAGATGATGTCGGACCAGTTTCCTACTGAAAGGTCTAAGGTGGCTTTCGTAGTCAGCCTTCTGTCTGGAAAAGCCCTGTCATGGGCCGCACCGCTCTGGGACCGCAATGACCCCGTCACTGCCTCTGTACACTCCTTCTTCTCGGAAATTCGAAGTGTCTTTGAGGAACCTGCCCGAGCTTCTTCAGCCGAGATTGCCCTGCTGAACCTGGCCCAGGGTGTTTCTTCCGTTGGCGAGTACGCCATTCAGTTCCGTGCTCTTGCTCACGAGTTGTCTTGGAATAGTGAGGTTCTCTGCGCGACCTTTAAAAAAGGCCTATCCAGCAACATTAAAGATGTTCTGGCCGCACGAGAGACTCCTGCTGACCTACATGAACTCATTCACCTTGCCACTCGCATTGACATGCGTTCTTCCGGATGGCGTCTGGAGCTCCGCCTGGAAAGACGTACGCTGACTCCGCACAAAGGTGACACAGTTCTTGATGTCAACTCTGCTTCTCCACGCCTTACTGTGCCTGTGCGGATATCTGCCTCTACCTTCTCCTTCTCTACTATGCTCTTCTTGGATTCCGGATCTGCAGGAAAATTTTTTTTGGCCTCTCTCATCAACAGGTTCTACGTTCCTGTGACCAGTCTCGCCAGACCCCTCTACATCTATTGTTTTTACAATAAAACATTGGACTGTCTCGTACGTTTCCACACAGAACCCCTCCTAATTTGCATCGGACCTCATCACGAAAAAATTGAGTTTTTCTTTCTCAGGTTCTTTGGCCCCAAGAAGAGGGGGAGACCCAAGGGGGGGGGTACTGTTACGCCGAGCGCTCCGGGTCCCCGTTCCTCCCCGGAGCGCTCGCCTCATCTTCGTTGTTGCAGCGCCCCGGTCAGATCCACTGACCGGGTGCGCTGCGGTCCCGCCTTCAGCCGGGGTGCGATTCGCGATGCGGGTAGCGCCCGCTCGCGATGCGCACCCCGGTCCCCGTACCTGACTCGCTCTCCCTCGGTCCTGTCCCGGCGCGCGCGGCCCCGCTCCCTAGGGCGCGCGCGCGCCGGGTCTCTGTGATTTAAAGGGCCAGTGCACCAATGATGGTGCCTGGCCCAATCTTCCCAATTAGCTTAATTGGCTCCCTCCTGTGCACTTCCCTATATCTAGTCACTTCCCCTGCACTCCCTGGCCGGATCTTGTTGCCTTAGTGCCTAGTGAAAGCGTTCCCTAGTCTGTTCCTAGTCCGTGTTCCTGACCTCCTGCCGTTGCCCCTGACTACGATCCTTGCCGCCTGCCCCCGACCTTCTGCTACGTCCGACCTTGCTTCTGCCTACTCCATTGTACCGCGCCTATCTTCAGCATCTTCAGCAGCCAGAGAGGTAAGCCGTTGCTAGTGGATACGACCTGGTCACTACCGCCGCAGCAAGACCATCCCGCTTTGCGGCGGGCTCTGGTGAAAACCTGTAGTGGCTTAGAACCGGTCCACTAGCGCGGTCCTCGCCATCCCTCTCTGGCACAGAGGATCCACTACCTGCCAGCCGGCATCGTGACAACTCCTTCTTCTCGGAAATCCGAAGTGTCTTTGAGGAACCTGCCCGAGCCTCTTCTGCTGAGACTGCCCTGTTGAACCTGGTCCAGGGTAATTCTTCCGTTGGCGAGTATGCCGTACAATTCCGTACTCTTGCTTCAGAATTGTCCTGGAATAATGAGGCCCTCTGCGCGACCTTCAAAAAAAGGCCTATCCAGCAACATTAAAGATGTTCTGGCCGCACGAGAAATTCCTGCTAATCTACATGAACTTATTCACCTAGCCACTCGCATTGACATGCGTTTTTCCGAAAGGCGTCAGGAACTCCGCCAAGATATGGACTCTGTTCGCACGAGGCGTTTCTTCTCCTCGGCTCCTCTCTCCTCTGGTCCCCTGCAATCTGTTCCTGTGCCTCCCGCCGTGGAGGCTATGCAGGTCGACCGGTCTCGCCTGACACCTCAAGAGAGGACACGACGCCGTATGGAGAACCTCTGCCTGTACTGTGCTAGTACCGAACACTTCCTGAGAGATTGTCCTATCCGTCCTCCCCGCCTGGAAAGACGTACGCTGACTCCGCACAAAGGTGAGACAGTCCTTGATGTCTACTCTGCTTCTCCACGTCTTACTGTGCCTGTGCGGATGTCTGCCTCTGCCTTCTCCTTCTCTACAGTGGCCTTCTTGGACTCTGGATCTGCAGGAAATTTTATTTTGGCCTCTCTCGTCAACAAGTTCAACATCCCGGTGACCAGTCTCGCCAGACCCCTCTACATCAATTGTGTAAATAATGAAAGATTGGACTGTACCATACGTTTCCGCACGGAGCCCCTTCTTATGAGCATCGGATCTCATCATGAGAGGATTGAACTTTTGGTCCTCCCCAATTGCACCTCGGAAATTCTCCTTGGACTTCCCTGGCTTCAACTTCATTCCCCTACCCTGGATTGGTCCACTGGGGAGATCAAGTGTTGGGGGTCCTCTTGTTCCAAGAACTGTCTAAAACCGGTTCCCAGTAACCCTTGCCGTAACTCTGTGGTTCCTCCTGTAACCGGTCTCCCTAAGGCCTATATGGACTTCGCGGATGTTTTCTGCAAAAAACAAGCTGAGACTCTACCTCCTCACAGGCCTTATGATTGCCCTATCGACCTCCTCCCGGGCACTACTCCACCCCGGGGCAGAATTTATCCTCTCTCTGCCCCAGAGACTCTTGCCATGTCCGAATACGTCCAGGAGAATCTAAAAAAGGGCTTTATCCATAAATCCTCCTCTCCTGCCGGAGCCGGATTTTTCTTTGTGTCCAAAAAAGATGGCTCCCTACGTCCGTGCATTGACTACCGCGGTCTTAATAAAATCACGGTTAAGAACCGCTACCCCTTACCCCTCATCTCTGAACTCTTTGATCGCCTCCAAGGTGCCCACATCTTCACTAAATTGGACTTAAGAGGCGCCTATAACCTCATCCGCATCAGAGAGGGGGACGAGTGGAAAACGGCATTTAACACCAGAGATGGACACTTTGAGTATCTGGTCATGCCCTTTGGACTGTGCAACGCCCCTGCCGTCTTCCAAGACTTTGTCAATGAAATTTTTCGTGATCTGTTATACTCCTGTGTTGTTGTATATCTGGACGATATCCTAATTTTTTCTGCCAATCTAGAAGAACACCGCCAGCATGTCCGTATGGTTCTTCAGAGACTTCGTGACAACCAACTCTATGCCAAAATTGAGAAATGTCTGTTTGAATGCCAATCTCTTCCTTTTCTAGGATATTTGGTCTCTGGCCAGGGACTACAGATGGATCCAGACAAACTCTCTGCCGTCTTAGATTGGCCACGCCCCTCCGGACTCCGTGCTATCCAACGCTTTTTGGGGTTCGCCAATTATTACAGGCAATTTATTCCACATTTTTCTACCATTGTGGCTCCTATCGTGGCTTTAACCAAAAAAAATGCTGATCCCAAGTCCTGGCCTCCTCAAGCAGAAGACGCCTTTAAACGACTCAAGTCTGCCTTTTCTTCGGCTCCCGTCCTCTCCAGACCTGACCCTTCCAAACCCTTCCTATTGGAGGTTGATGCCTCCTCAGTGGGAGCTGGAGCTGTTCTTCTACAAAAAAATTCTTCCGGGCATGCTGTCACTTGTGGTTTTTTCTCTAGGACCTTCTCTCCAGCGGAGAGGAACTACTCCATCGGGGATCGAGAGCTTCTAGCCATTAAATTAGCACTTGAGGAATGGAGGCATCTGCTGGAGGGATCAAGTTCTCCTGTTATTATCTACACCGACCACAAGAACCTCTCCTACCTCCAGTCTGCCCAACGGCTGAATCCTCGCCAGGCCCGGTGGTCTCTGTTCTTTGCCCGATTTAATTTTGAGATTCACTTTCGTCCTGCCGATAAGAACATTAGGGCCGATGCTCTCTCTCGTTCCTCGGATGCCTCAGAAGTTGAACTCTCTCCGCAACACATCATTCCACCTGACTGCCTGATCTCCACTTCTCCTGCCTCCATCAGGCAGACTCCTCCAGGAAAGACCTTTGTTTCTCCTCGCCAACGCCTCGGAATCCTCAAATGGGGTCACTCCTCCCGCTTCTATTGGTGGCCGACTCTGGAGACGGATGTTGTGGACTTTGTGCGAGCCTGCACTATCTGTGCCCGGGATAAGACTCCTCGCCAGAAGCCCGCTGGTTTTCTTCATCCTCTGCCTGTCCCCGAACAGCCTTGGTCTCTGATTGGTATGGATTTTATTACTGATTTACCCCCTTCCCGTGGCAACACTGTTATTTGGGTGGTCGTTGATCGATTCTCCAAAATGGCACATTTCATCCCTCTTCCTGGTCTTCCTTCTGCGCCTCAGTTGGCTAAACAATTTTTTGTACACATTTTTCGTCTTCACGGGTTGCCTACGCAGATTGTCTCGGATAGAGGCGTCCAATTCGTGTCTAAATTCTGGAGGGCTCTCTGTAAACAACTCAAGATTAAATTAAATTTTTCTTCTGCATATCATCCCCAGTCCAATGGACAAGTAGAAAGGATTAACCAGATCTTGGGTGATTATTTGCGACATTTTGTTTCCTCCCGCCAGGATGACTGGGCAGATCTCCTCCCATGGGCCGAATTCTCGTATAACTTCAGGGTCTCTGAGTCTTCCTCCAAATCCCCATTTTTCGTGGTGTACGGCCGTCACCCTCTTCCCCCCCTCCCTACTCCCTTGCCCTCTGGTCTGCCCGCTGTGGATGAAATTTCTCGTGACCTTTCCATCATATGGAGAGAGACCCAAAATTCTCTCTTACAGGCTTCATCACGCATGAAGAAGTTCGCGGATAAGAAAAGAAGAGCTCCCCCCGTTTTTTCCCCTGGAGACAAGGTATGGCTCTCCGCTAAATATGTCCGCTTCCGTGTCCCTAGCTACAAGTTGGGACCACGCTATCTTGGTCCTTTCAAAATTTTGTGTCAAATTAATCCTGTCTCTTATAAACTTCTTCTTCCTCCCTCTCTTCGTATCCCTAATGCCTTTCACGTCTCTCTTCTCAAACCACTCATCCTCAACCGTTTTTCTCCCAAATCTGTTCCTCCCACTCCTGTTTCCGGCTCCTCGGACATTTTCTCGGTCAAAGAAATTTTAGCTGCCAAAAAGGTCAGAGGGAAAAAATTTTTTTTAGTGGACTGGGAGGGTTGTGGTCCTGAAGAGAGATCCTGGGAACCTGAGGACAACATCCTAGACAAAAGTCTGCTCCTCAGGTTCTCAGGCTCTAAGAAGAGGGGGAGACCCAAGGGGGGGGGTACTGTTACGCCGAGCGCTCCGGGTCCCCGCTCCTCCCCGGAGCGCTCGCTTCACTCTCCCCGCGGCAGCGCTCCGCTCACGTCCTCTGACCCGGGGCGCTGCGATTCCGCTGCCAGCCGGGATGCGATTCGCGATGCGGGTAGCGCCCGCTCGCGATGCGCACCCCGGCTCCCCTACCTGACTCGCTCTCCGTCTGTTCTGTCCCGGCGCGCGCGGCCCCGCTCCCTAGGGCGCGCGCGCGCCGGGTCTCTGCGATTTAAAGGGCCACTGTGCCGCTGATTGGCGCAGTGGTTCCAATTAGTGTGTTCACCTGTGCACTTCCCTATATCACCTCACTTCCCCTGCACTCCCTTGCCGGATCTTGTTGCCTTAGTGCCAGTGAAAGCGTTCCTTGTGTGTTCCTTGCCTGTGTTTCCAGACCTTCTGCCGTTGCCCCTGACTACGATCCTTGCTGCCTGCCCCGACCTTCTGCTACGTCCGACCTTGCTTCTGTCTACTCCCTTGTACCGCGCCTATCTTCAGCAGCCAGAGAGGTGAGCCGTTGCTAGTGGATACGACCTGGTCACTACCGCCGCAGCAAGACCATCCCGCTTTGCGGCGGGCTCTGGTGAAAACCAGTAGTGGCTTAGAACCGGTCCACTAGCACGGTCCACGCCAATCCCTCTCTGGCACAGAGGATCCACTACCTGCCAGCCGGCATCGTGACAGTATGCACTTATGAGGGGAGGACAATGCAACCCAGTATGCTTAAAACAGTATTTGTCTACAACACCAGCAAGTGTGTACTATTGGCAGGCCTTTCACAGTATCTAGGCCCTTAAGACTTTAAGAGGAACAAAATGGTATACCACTTACAAGCAAAAACAAAGATAGCCAGTACAACAGCCTAATATACGGGTGCACACTGCTATGGCAGATACAGAGTATACAAAAAAAGAGGATTGCAGCAGCACACATTGGTCACACAATGGCACCCTCTTTAGCTTTGCACCCCTCCCCCTTTTGCACAGGTGGAGTTTTAAATTGCTTATGGATCCAGCATGTCACCCAGTCAGAGGCTATATGCCCAGCAGAGGTGAGTGGATATTTGAGCGTTAGGCTCAGAATTTATGCTAGGGTCCCATCCCAAATGAGGCCACCTCCCCATGGTGGATGGGGGACATGTTTTGATCAAAAAGTGCGCTAAGAGCCTCAATTTTTTGACCAATGTGTGCTGCTGCAATCCTCTTTTTTTGTATACTCTGTATCTGCCATAGCAGTGTGCACCCGTGTATTAGGCTGTTGTGCTGGCTATCTTTCTTTTTGCTTGTATGTACAACTCAGGGGGAAATGGCACCCTCTTTAGCTGTGCATCCCTCCCCCTTTTTCACAGGTAGAGTTTTAAATTGTTTATGGATCCAGCATGTCAGCCAGTCAGAGGCTATATGCCCAGCAGAGGTGAGTGGATATTTGAGCGTTAGTCTCAGAATTTGTGCTAGGGTTCCATCCTAAATGAGGCCACCTCCCCGTGGTGGATGGGGGACACGTTTTGATCAAAAAGTGCGCTAAGAGCCTCAATTTTTTGACCAATGTGTGCTGCTGCAATCCTCTTTTTTTGTATACTCTGTATCTGCCATAGCAGTGTGCACCCGTGTATTAGGCTGTTGTGCTGGCTATCTTTCTTTTTGCTTGTATGTACAACTCAGGGGGAAATGGCACCCTCTTTAGCTGTGCACCCCTCCCCTTTTTTCACAGGTGGAGTTTTAAATTGTTTATGGACCCAGCATGTCACCCAGTCAGAGGCTATATGCCCAGCAGAGGTGAGTGGATATTTGAGCATTAGGCACAGAATTTGTGCTAGGGTCCCATCCTAAATGAAGCCACCTCCCCGTGGTGGATGGGGGACACGTTTTGATCAAAAAGTGTGCT
Organism: Hyla sarda; assembly: GCF_029499605.1. Taxonomy (NCBI): domain Eukaryota; kingdom Metazoa; phylum Chordata; class Amphibia; order Anura; family Hylidae; genus Hyla; species Hyla sarda. The sequence goes on along the minus strand of NC_079190.1, from coordinate 131,420,170 downwards.
AAGAGCCTCAATTTTCTGACCAATGTGTGATGCTGCAATCCTCTTTTTTTGTATACTCTGTATCTGCCATAGCAGTGTGCACCCGTGTATTAAGCTGTTGTGCTGGCTATCTTTCTTTTTGCTTGTATGTACAACTCAGGGGGAAATGGCACCCTCTTTAGCTGTGCACCCCTCCCCCTTTTTCACAGGTGGAGTTTTAAATTGCTTATGGATCCAGCATGTCACCCAGTCAGAGGCTATATGCCCAGCAGAGGTGAGTGGATATTTGAGCGTTAGGCTCACAATTTGTGCTAGGATCCCATCCTAAATGAGGCCACCTCCCTGTGGTGGATGGGGGACACGTTTTGATCTAAAAGTGCGCTAAGAGCCTCAATTTTTTGACCAATGTGTGCTGCTGCAATCCTCTTTTTTTGTATACATGGTATACCACTTAGATGTACGTATGTGGTATGCACTTATGAGGGGAGGACAATGCAACCCAGTATGCTTAAAACAGTATTTGTCTACAACACCAGCAAGTGTGTACTTTTGCCTGGCCTTTCACAGTATCTAGGCCCTTAAGACTTTAACAGGAACAAAATGGTACACCAAATAGGTGTACGCACAGGTTACACTTAATAGAGGACAATATGCTTTTAGTGCTCTGCTCACCCTAACTGGCTGGCTATTATTAGCTTTTCAGTTGTTGTACTCACCAGTGCTGCAGCACACAGTCGCTGTGTACTTCACCCAAAATTGCACTTTCTCTCTCAATCTCACTCTCTTCCCTACCAGTGCCTCTAGGTTGGATTTGGGCTTGAGGTGAATAGCTGCTATAAAAAAAGCTTTTCTGTGAAACACACTACTCTCTGTCCTTCTCTCTCTCTGCAATAGAACGTTGATGTGGCTGGGAGGTGAATCGCTGCTGTAAAAAGGCTTTTCTGTGCAACACACTGCTGTCTGTCCCTCTCTCTGTAATAGAATGCTGATGGGACTGGCCACAAGATGGCTACCTATTATATAGGCAGACTTCAGACAGAGGTGTCGGCTTTCAATGGCGCAGGTCACAGAAGAAGCATGGATAGGTAAAAGCAAGGGTGATGCCTGATGAAGCTGCTGTTGCAGTGAAACGTGTTGCATGCTGGGAGAGTAAACTACCCTTGTTTTACCTATCCATGCTTCTTCTGTGACCTGCGCCATTGATAGCTGGCACCTCTGTCTGAAGTCTGCCTCCATATGCCTCCTGCTCAGCCGGCTGGCTGCGGACACTACATGCGCTCACCATTGTTGTGTATGTGGGTACACAACACTTCCAGGTGAGCCTCCTCTTTCAGCGCATAAGTTGCCTGACAAGTTACTCTTTTAATACACCATGGAGCACTTTGTTTTTTGTCGTTTTTAACCTATTATATAGAGCTGTGACATCACAGGGGTGGCTGGCTGCTGATAGGCTGCATGCTGTATGTGATTCAGGGTCATCCCGTTGACCCTTGTTCCCGCCTTCTCAGGATTCTTTACCCCATGTCCTCACATGTGGACCTGCCATTTTAGATGCCCTGGAGCCTGGACCGCACTAAAGGGAGTTTAAGGAAGTGATTCACGCAATCAAATCGCAGCGATATTCGCATTCATTACGAATAAAAATTTTCCTGAAATACGGAATGAATTTGTATTTGTCAGATTCGATTCGCTCATCACCTTTGAATTATAGTTATTAGTCGCATTTTGATGGCTCTATTTTATATCTATCATGGTGCTATACAGAGAATAAAATTTGAAAATTGTGTCACTGTTAGAATACTTCTGAACTCTATGAAAAAATATAAGACTATTTTTATTATATACATATATACTACACTACCTACTATACATGTACCCTGCTGCCTACACCTCAGATTAAAAGAACATGAGCAGAACAAGAACATCTGTAGTCATGATGCTGATAACAATACAACAAATCAACTGAAGGTTACAGCACAATATATCTAGAGGTCACATATATCAATATATCATGTACTGAAATAGCATTTTAACATTGTTTAATACATTGTAGATTTCCCTCTACTTTAATCAAGATAGTGGTCTTTTCTATGGACTTTATTTTTTTTCTCTTCTTTAGATATAATGGGGCCGTCTCTCCCTTTCAGATCCATTTATTTTCTTTACATTTAGCTTTGAACATTTTAACAAGCTGCAGTCAAACACTTAATTAAGGATGCAAATCAGGTGCTGCTGCTTTGATGGTTTACTATATAGAAAGACTGCAGCATGCTCGGAATTAAAAGTCATAATTCCTAAAAGCATTTTACCTGCTTCTCCTTCTGTTAATTTGTTGAGGAAAATGCAACCTCAAGCAAAGCCGATGAAATATATTTTTTGTAGTGTCGCCAAAATAATCATGTTTGAAAACGGAATTGTCCTTCATCTGTATATAACCTCAATGGATAACACCAATATATTACAAGGGATTGAGTGTTTTATTGGACTTTTATTAAAGCTATAGAACTTCTTAGTTTCAAATGTGTATAAAAAAAACATGTATAAAACAGTGGTTTGCCTGTTCAAGAATTTCCTGTTATACAGTTTAAAATACCGGTACATTTATTTGCATCACAAAAATACAACAAATTGAAAATAACTGTAAATGGAAAATAGGTATACAGTGATTCTTCAAGTTTCAATATTAATTGGCTCCAGGAAGTCCATTGTCTGTTGAAGCAAAAGCTCAATGAAACCTGGTGATTTACTCTGAGGACCCAAAATGAGGTTAAACCCCTTAAGGACTGAGCGTTTTTCCATTTTTGCACTTTCGTTTTTCCTCCTTACCTTTTAAAAATCATAACACTTTCAATTTTGCACCTGAAAATCCATATGATGGCTTATTGTTTGCACCACCAATTCGACTTTGTAATGACGTCAGTCATTTTGCCCAAAAATCTACGGGCAAACAAAAAAAAAAATCAATTGTGCAACATAATTTAAGAAAAAACACCATTTTGTTAATTTTGGGGGCTTCCGTTTCTATGCAGTACATTTTTCGGTAAAAATGACACCTTCTCTTTATTCTGTAGGTCCATACGATTAAAATGATACCCTACTTATATAGGTTTGATTTTGTTTACTTCTGGAAAAAATCCTAACTATATGCACGAAAATTAATACGCTTAAAATTGTCATCTTCTGACCCCTATAACTTTTTTATTTTTCCGTGTACGGGACAGTATGAGGGCTCTTTTTTGTGTGCCATCATCTGGAGTTTTTAGCGGTAACATTTTTGTATTAATCAGACATTTTGATCACTTTTTATTCATTTTTTCATGATATAAAAAGTGACCACAAATAACCTATTTTGGACTTTGGAATTTTTTTTTGCGCATACGCCATTGTCCGTGCGGTTTAATTTAATGATGTATTTTTAAATTTCGGACATTTACGCATGCGGCAATACCACATATATTTATTTTTATCATGGTTACATATTTTTTGTATGGAAAAAGGGGGGTGATTTAAACTTTTAAAAAGGAATGGGTTAATGGGTGTTTTTTTTTAAACTTTTTATTCAACTTTTTTTTTTACACTTTCTGTCCCCTTAGGAGACTTTTAGGAGGAATCATTAGGTTCCTCATACAGATCAATGTGGTTTCATAGAACCACATTGATTTGTGTGCTCTGCGCTCGATTGATAAAGCCTTAGTGAGCAGTGCTGAGTTTGTCTGTGTTCCGGCTGCAGTTTGGGATTTAGGACTCCTGCATGAGTCTGAAAGCTATAAAAAAAAGACTGGTAGGGAGACCCCTAGTGGTCATTTTTCAAAGAGGAAAATTAAATAGAAAGAAGCATATTTTTTTTAATAACATGCTATTGGAAAGTTATTCTGCATACATTAATCTATAATATATCAAAAGTTTTTTTTGATGAAAGGTACCCTTTAAGCATGTCTGGGATAAAAAAAATAAAAAAAATATATATATATATATATATATATATATATATATATATATATATATATCTATTTTGTTCTGTCAACACACTCCTATGTTAATTCAGGTAGAAAACAGACATGGTGCACATCTACAGTCTTGCACAATGATCTAATTTCTATGTTACACAAACATCTAAAATGCAACAAAAATTGTGTGCCTGCAAAGGAGCAAAAGAGGTGACCCATTAAAAAAATGTTTAATGTATTGCACGTTGTTTTGCAATATCTGCCATTTTTTATTTTTTACTGTCTACAATATAAAACCTGTTGCTACCCAAAAACTGTCCAAAAACAGATTGTTTTGTGCTGATAATGTGTTGGCATATTCTGTTGCACTGATAGACCTTGTCATTATCTCGGTATCCATCTCTGGTACTTTGAATTCATGATGTTTTCCAAAGCTAAAAATGACACAAGCTACAGTTAGATAGGGATCTAGTAACAGTAGCCAGTCTGTTTATGGATCCTTTTCCAGTATGAAAATGCACATTATAAAAGTACCGTATTTCCCGGCATATAAGACGACTTTTTAACCCCGAATTTTCTTCTGAAAAGTCGGGGGTCGTCTTATACGCTGGGTATTGAGGCCCGGGTTAGGAAAACTTCTGATTGTCTGCCCAGGCCAGCTCCCGTGTGTGGCTGCAGGCAGGGGCCGGCCAGAGCAAGTAAAAACTAATACTGTATACTAAAAACCAGGGTGCCTCCAGCTGTTGTTAAACTACAACTCCCAGCACGGCAAAGGCTATTCGGGCATGCCGGGAGTTGTAGTTTTACAACAGCTGGAGGCACCCTGGCTTTTAGGATACAGTATTAGTTTTTACCTGCTCTGGCTGGCCCCCGCCTGCAGCCACACACGGGAGCCGGCCCGAGCAGATAATCATAGGTATTCCTATGCCGGACATCCCTGTGTCCCGAAAAATCTTTTCGGGACATAAGAATGTCCGCCGGTCACTTACCATTTCCCGGTGGCACGTGTCCTCCTGCGATCCTCCTTCGGTCCTCCTGCGGTCCGGTCCTCCTTCTCTATGGCTGTATGCACGGGACGTCAGTGACGTCCCGTGCCTACAACCATAGAGGCAGAGGAGCGCAGGAACAGGAGGACCGCAGGAGGACGCCTGCCGACTGGGGCCTGGTGAGTGACCGGCCGTGCTATCTTAAGTGATCCGGTCACCGCTCCCCGGTCCCGGTGCATTGCAATAGAATGAGATTTGCCATAGAATGAGATGCTCCGCCTCCATCACATCCTATTGGCTCACACTTGTCACGTGAAATATTTAACCGTCACGCATCGACGCGCACAGCAGTCTCAGTTTGGCTAATCATGGGGAGAGGATCTCCTCTCCCTGAAGCTGCACGGAGCCATCCAAAGACAAATCTCATTCTATTGCAATGCATACAGACTGTGCATGGCCAGCTGGCCTCCCTATGCAAATTGCGTTGGGAAGGACAACTGAGCACGCGCAATACTAACTTTAGCCCTACGCTATTTGTGTATTGCTGCGCCTGCGCAGTATTACTTTACCTGTGCCCGATGCTCTACTGTATGTTCCCCGCTCCCTGAGAGTTAACAGGGGACGGGGAGTAGAGCTGCGGGCGTGGGGTGTAGTAAGCGCTCGCGGGGAGGCACGCTGATGACAGCGCTATCGGGCATAGGGGTCCCGATAGCGTTGTCGATCGATAGCGCTGGCGGGAGGCACGCTGACAGCGCTATCGGGCATAGGGATCCCGATAGCGCTGTAGATCTATAAAACAGTAAATGTAATAAAAGAGTAAATGTATGAGCCGTATGAGCTGAGTAAATGTATGAGCTTCTGTGGCCCGATTGAATCGGGCCACAGAGCCCATGTGAGCTCCGTGCAGCTTCAGCTGACTCGGGCCACAGAGGCCATGAGAGCTCGGTGCGGCTCCGTGCAGCTTCAGCTATCACAGGGAGAGGAGATCCTCTTCCTGTGATAGCCAAACTGAGACTGTTGTGCGCGTCGATGCGTGACGGTTAAATATATCACATGACATGTGTGAGCCAATAGGATGTGATGGAGGCGGAGCATCTCATTCTATGGCAAATCTCATTCTATGGCAATGCACCGGCACCTACTGCTATGGTCCATAGGCCATAGCAGTAGATGGTGACCCGGGCCAGAGGAGCGGTGATCGGAACACTGTGGGGGCGGACCAGTACAGACATACAGCCTGTAGCCATACACTGTATATGGCGGGAAGCTGTATGTCTGTTCTGGGGAGCTGCCAATCTTATGTGGGGGGAGCTGCCTTCTATTGTGGGGGAACTGCTGACCTAATGTGGGGGGAGCTGCCTACAAATGTGTGGGGAGCTGCCTACTATTGTGGGGGGAGCTGCCTACAAATGTGGGGGGAGCTGCCTACTATTGTAGGGAAACTGCCTACTATTGTGGGGGAAATGCTGACCTAATGTGGGGGAATTGCCTACAAATGTGGGGGCAGCTGCCTACTATTGTGGGAGAACTGCTGACCTAATGTGGGGGGGATCTGATTACAAATGTGGGGGAGCTGCCTACTATTGTGAGGGAACTGCTACTAATGTGGGGGGGCTGCCGACTAATGTGGGGTAACTGCTGACCTAATGTGGGGTAACTCCCGACCTATTGTGGGGGAGCTGCCTACTATTGTGGGGGAAATGCCGACCTAATGTGGGGGAACTGCCGACCTAATGTGGGGGAACTGCCGACCTAATGTGGGAAGCTGGCAACCTAATGTGGGGGAACTGGCAACCTAATGTGGGGGAACTGGCAACCTAATGTGGGGGAACTGCCAACTTAATGTGGGGGAACTGCCAACTTAATGTGGGGAATTATACTGCCTACCTAATGTGGGGGGAACTATACTGCCTACCTAATGTGGGGGGAACTATACTGCCTACCTACTGTGGGGGGAACTATACTGCCTACCTAATGTGGGGGGAACTATACTGCCTACCTAATGTGGGGGGAACTATACTGCCTACCTAATGTGGGGGAACATGATGCCTACCTAATGTGGGGGAACTACAAGGTACCGTACATCGTGGTAGGAGGGGTAGTCTTATATGGCGAGTATATCCCAAACTCTATATTTTAACTGTAAAAGTTGGGGGTCGTATTATACGCCAAGTCGTCTTATACGCCGGCATATACAGTAACTGGAAACTATAAGGCTTGACATCTACTTAATACACAGCCATTGTTTACCAAAGCGCTTTAGGATAAAACTGGTAATCTGTTCTTACTGACAACATTTTTTATATACTGTCACTTGTACTTTAAATCTCATTTTGAATGAGATAAAAACTGTTACTAAAAAACAATTTAATGTTTGGCATGGATGTTGTAAGTCCTTGTAGATTTTTATGTAAATGAAAGCCACAAATTCTGTCACTTTCACAAATAAATGCAATCAAACAATAAATATTCAACTATAATGGAATTTAAATTAGAGATGAGTAACTCAAATCTCCTGCTGTTTTTGAGCTGGGAGCCTAAATTCAACCTCTCCTGTGTGTATAAAGACATTAGAAGCCCAGGAAACTAAAATGCAATATGCATCTTTACAACAGGAAATGAATTTTTATTAGTTAAAAGAATCGACATTTAAACCAGGACAAAAGTTTCTTGTTCATAACTCCAGTTATAAATGTAGACAGAATAGGAAAAAACAACCCTGATGATTACTTCTAAACAATTGGATATGTTCTTTATCCAAATTCACATTGAGCAGTATTTTAATAGCTTCTGAAAATTGGAAGCAGTGGGTAGCCTGCAGCTACCTTATAGAGATTCAGTTAAAATACCATAACCTCCAAATAAAATCTTTCATCTATTTTAGCTTCAGCTCTGCAAGAAACAACCTCCTCATTAACATATTCATGTCACTGACTTCTGCAGGAGATTTGCTCTCAGTGAATTTACATACCTTTAGATCTGTTTACAATAGGGTTTTATTTTTTTAGGTACAGAAGGCATTGCGGAACCTTCGTGTCCCCAGATAATCATTATCTGCAGACATATATCTTTTCCTTTATTTTAACAATAGGCCAATAATTAACGCATACCCGACAAATATAGAAGGTGCTGCCTTTGCTAGTGGATTGGATTGAACCAGAGAAGATCCTTAAAACTGACTATTTTCCTGCTTTCAGTGAATATTTTGCTGCCCTAGGTCATTTCCTTCCATACTTTTCAAATAATGCTAATAAGTGAGCATTAAACCTTTCACAAAACTACCTGTCTGCGGTGTATTGGCAGGAAGAGTACAGATAGAATCCCTTACTAATTCTATTGTATTAATCTACTTGTTGCAGAGTTTTTCTTGAAGTTTACCTTCCTTAAAGGGGTCTCCCGTGGAAAACTTCAACTGGTGCCAGAAAGTTAAACAGATTTGTAAATTGCTTCTCTTAAAAAATCTTTACTTTTTAGCAGCTGTTTGCTACAGAGAAAATTCTTTTCATTTAGAATTTCTTTTCTGTCTTGTACACAGTGTTCTCTACTGACACCTAATGCCCATATCAGGAACTGTCCAGAGCAGGAGAAAATCCCCATTGCAAACCTATGCTGCTCTGGACAGTTCCTGACATGGACAGAGGTGTCAGCAGAGAGCACTGTGGACAACACAAAAAAGAAATTCAAAAAGTAAAGAATTTCCTCTGCTGCATACAGCTGCTAAAAAGTACTGGAAGGGTAAACATTTTTTTAATGGAAGTCATTTGCAAATCTGTTTAATTTTCTGGCACCAGTTGATTTAAAAAAAAATAATGTTTTCACCGGAGTACCCCTTCAAATGAGAACATTAGTCATTTATATATCCAGTATATACTGTACATGCAATATGATTCATTTGTGCATACAGAAAGCTTTTTCATTCTTATTATTCGACACCACCATGCAATAATGTGACAAGCAATTAATCCTATACAAAGCCAGAAGCTTGTTAACCTTACAAATCAGTATGACCCAACACAACCCAGGCCTCTGAGAGTGCACGTATAATTGCACAATTGTACCACATGACTCTAGATGATAAATATAGAAAATAATAATTAATACTGGAACCACGGAAAGAATATTCGTTATAAAAATTTATTTTCTAGCATGTATCATATTTTCTGTAACACCCCCCTCTCCCCACCCCCCATATGTAATTACTCAACATACAGTCGCTAATGAAGATAGAGGCTTTTGGTGTCTAACAATAGGTTAATGGAAGATTGTTTTGAAGTAGCAATGTTAATAGGATGAACAATGTGAACAATGAGAACCCCTCTAACAGCACACGATGATGAAATAATTGCTACATACAGTACAGACCAAAAGTTTGGATCCACCTTCTCATTGAAAGAGTTTTCTTTATTTTCATGACTATGAAAATTGTAGATTCACTCTGAAGGCATCATAACTATGAATTAACACATGTGGAATTATATACATAACAAAAAAGTGTGAAACAACTTAAAATATGTCATATTCTAGGTGGAAAGTGTCCCCAAGTGCAGTCACAAAAACCATCAAGAGCTACAAAGAAACTGGCTCACATGCAGACTGCCCCAGGAAAGGAAGACCAAGAGTCACCTCTGCTGCGGAGGATAAGTTCATCCGAGTCACCAGCCTCAGAAATCGCAGGTTAACAGCAGCTCAGATTAGAGACCAGGTCAATGCCACACAGAGTTCTAGCAGCAGACACATCTCTAGAACAACTGTTAAGAGGAGACTGTGTGAATCAGGCCTTCATGGTAGAATATCTGCTAGGAAACCACTGGGACAGGCAACAAGCAGAAGAGACTTGTTTGGGCTAAAGAACACAGGGAATGGACACTAGACCAGTGGAAATCTGTGCTTTGGTCTGATGAGTCCAAATTTGAGATCTTTGGTTCCAACCACCGTGTCTTTGTGTGACGCAGAAAAGGTGAACTCTACATGCCTGGTTCCCACCGTGAAGTATGAAGGAGGAGGTGTGATGGTGTGGGGGTGCTTTGCGGGTGACACTGTTGGGGATTTATTCAAAATTGAAGGCATACTGAACCAGCATGTCTACCACAGCATCTTGCAGCGGCATGCTATTCCATCCGGTTTGCGTTTAGTTGGACCATCATTTATTTTTCAACAGTACAATGACCCGAAACACACCTCCAGGCTGTGTAAGGGCTGTTTGACCAAGAAGGAGAGTGATGGGGTGCTGCACCAGATGACCTGGCCTCCACAGTCACCAGACCTGAACCCAATGAAGGCAAAAGGGCCAACAAGTGCTAAGCATCTCTGGGAACTCCTTCAAGACTGTTGGAAGACCATTTCAGGTGACTACCTCTTGAAGCTCATCAAGAGAATGCCAAAAGTGTGTAAAGCAGTAATCAAAGCAAAAGGTGGCTACGTTGAAGAACCTAGAATATAACATATTTTCAGTTGTTTCACACCTTTTTGTTATGTCTATAATTCCACATGTGTTAATTCATAGTTTTGATGCCTTTAGTGTGAATCTACAATTTTCATAGTCATGAAAATAAAGAAAACTCTTAAAATGAGGTGTGTCCAAACTTTTGGTCTGTACTGTATATACGTTATTTTCAGTTCATTCTGAGCAGCCATATAATTCCTATTACAAACACCCCCTAAGCAATGTGTGCACATACAACATGAAGTATTGTCATCAATGTTAAGATCTATCATAGTTTTTCTGAGAAAAGTTAAATGGTCACTCTCATTAAAAAAATTTTTGCTATTGCACTCCTTATGGTAAATAAAAAATATTTCTAATCTACTTTGTTTAAAAAAAAAGTTTTCTATGTTTTATTTGTGCTTAAAAAAGCTCAAGAGCACATTTTCCCTTTGCACCGAAGCCCAAACACAGGAAGTGCAGCCTAGAGTGCTGAGTTGGGGTATCCAATCATCAGCATATGGCAGTTAAGTGTGAGAGGAGCTATGATTGGATGAGGCTGGACATACCCCCCTCAGTACTCCAGGCTGCACTTCCTGTGTTTGGACCTCGGTCCTAAGTCTGTGTATGAGATGGGGGAAAATGTGCTCTTTTTTAAGCACAAATAAAACATAGAAAACTTATTTTTTTTAAACAAAGTATATTAGAAATATTTTTTCATTTACCATAAGGAGTGCAATAGCAAAAATTAGTTTTAATGAGAGTTACCATTTAAACAAATCCCTATAACTCAGATATACTATAGGCAGGGAAAAACACAAGACAGAGCTTCCCATTGGGCAATATGTTTGGTACCGTTTGAATTTTCAGGTGATCAGTATATAAGAAAACCCACTCACCTTGTTAGGTCATGTATGGCACACAATAACCTTAACAGCATTTCAGCATAGCAGGGTAACGGTGCAGCCGTCCGGATTTTTCGAGTGGATCTTTCTTCACACTCGATAGGTAAATGCTTGTGTAAAGCAGTGAAAAAAATATCTGGATGGTCGGCACTAGCCGTCTTACTTGTACAAACTTCAGAGTAGACTTGTTTAATAATCCAAGTGTTTCTTTATTTGCCTTGCCAGACGCGTTTCGAGGTAACAGACCTCTTTCTCAATGACCAAAGCACTTACTGCTTTGGTTAATGAGAAAGAGGTCTGTTACCTCAAAACACGTCTGTCAAGGCAAATAAATAAATACTTGGGTTATTAAACAACATCCGGATATTTTTTTCACTGTTATACACAAGCATATAACTCAGATATGACCTACAGTCCAGTGTGCATTTCCGTTCATACATTGTTAATCATATCTGAAAACAATCATGACATTCTTTCCATAGCATATCATAGGAAATGTGGGGAATTTCTTTCATAATAGTAAACATGATTGATGCAGAATCATGATAACTCTATATCTAGCTAGGAAAATGTAAATGGAGTTACTGGCCTATTGAAATTCCAGTATGCTCTCTTCTTATAGAACGTCTTTCATATAGAGTACTCAATGACTTCACCCGATGTTGACCTTACAAGCTGATATAACATCTCATGCTTGAAAGCTTAGAGGTGCTGTAGAGTCTTTTCAGTCTAGAATGCATATTACTTTTCAAGCAGAAAGGCTTAAAGAAAGCAAAAATATAAAAAGCAGAGTGGGACCCGTGATATTTATTAAAATGCCCCTGAGAAACTATTTTAAGACACTTATGTCGGCTGTCTGTGATATATAGTGTACACACAGTTTGCATTTCTAGACAGAACTAAGCCATTGCCAGGCAATGTTTGTGACAATCTATATACTGTATATAGTTTTTTTTTATGTTTTATCCATTTGTATTGTACATTATGCAAATGTATATTGATAAAGACTTTTTCTTTGTTTATTTATTTATTTTTGAAATGATTAAAGGGGTTATCCAGGAAAAAAAACTTTTTTTTAGATATCAACTGGCTCCAGAAAGTTAAACAGATTTGTAAATTACTTCTATTAAAAAATCTTAATCCTTTCAGTACTTATGAGCTTCTGAAGTTAAGGTTGTTCTTTTCTGTCTAAGTGCTCTCTGATGACACGTGTCTCAGGAAGCGCCCAGTTTAGAAGAGGTTTGCTATGGGGATTTGCTTCTAAACTGGGCCGTTCCCGAGACACGTGTCATCAGAGAGCACTTAGACAGAAAAGAACAACCTTAACTTCAGAAGCTCATAAGTACTGAAAGGATTAAGATTTTTTAATAGAAGTAATTTACAAATCTGTTTAACTTTATGGAGCCAGGTGATATATATAATAAAAAATTTTTTTTCCTGGATAACCCCTTTAACCCCTTCCCGCAGAATGTCATATATAAACGCCGGGTTGTGCAGTGCGTTCGCGCATCCCGGCGTTTATAAATGACATTCAGTTAACCCGGCGATGCGCAGCATCGCACGGGTTAACTGGCAGAAGTCCCGCTGTTTCCAGCAGGGGACAACTTCTGCTTCACCCCCAGGACCATCAATTGATGGTCCTGGTCAGCGATCACTGTGATTGGTCCCTGTGGACCAATCACAGTGATCTGGGGTGAAAGTTCAGATCCCCCGCACTGCCCGCCCCTGGAAGTCGGGCAGAACGGGGGACGAAGGCTGCGGGGGCTCGCGGGGACCTGCGGCACACGGGGGGGAACAGGAGGGGACCGGCGGACTTACCTGATCCAGCGGCGGGACCGAGGAGCAGCGCGGGACCGGCCACGTGGACGAGCAGCGACGGGTAAGTATGTGGTCCTCAGAGGCAGCAGTGAAGATCTTCACTGCTGCTTCTAGGAGTCTGAAAACTACAACTCCCAGCATGCCTAGACAGCCTTTGGCTGTCTGGGCATGCTGGGAGTTGTAGTTTTGCAACATCTGGAGGGCCTCAGTTTGGAGACCATTGTATAATGGTCTCCAATCTGTGCTCTTCCAGCTGTTGCAAAACTACAACTCCCAGCATGCACTGACTGTCCAGGCATGCTGGGAGTTTTAGTTCAGCAACATCTGGCCCTTCAGATGTTGCCGAACTACAACTCCCAGCATGCCCTTCAGCTGTCTGGGCATGCTGGGAGTTGTAGTTTTGCAACAGCTGGAGACACACTGGTTGGGAAACATTGTTTCTAACTCAGTGTTTCCTAACCTGTGTGCCTCCAGCTGTTGCAAAACTATAACTCCCAGCATGCACTAAAAGACCATGCATGCTGGGAGTTGTAGTTTTGCAACATCTGGAGGGCCCCAGTTTGGAGACCATTGTATAATGGTCTCCAATCTGTGCTCTTCCAGCTGTTGCAAAACTACAACTCCCAGTATGCACTGACTGTCCAGGCATGCTGGGAGTTTTAGTTCAGCAACATCTGGCCCTTCAGATGTTGCCGAACTACAACTCCCAGCATGCCCTTCAGCTGTCTGGGCATGCTGGGAGTTGTAGTTTTGCAACAACTGGAGACACACTGGTTGGGAAACATTGTCTGTTTCTAACTCAGTGTTCCCTAACCTGTGTGCCTCCAGCTGTTGCAAAACTATGACTCCCAGCATGCACTAACAGACCATGCATGCTGGGAGTTGTGGTTTTGCAACAGCTGATGCACCCCCCCCTGTGAATGTACAGGGTACATTCACATGGGCGAGGCTTTTACAGTGGGTTTCTCGCATCTTGAGATGCAGCAAATTTTGCGCTGGGAAACTCGCTGTAATCCCCCACCCATGTGACTGTACCCTAAAAACACTACACTACACTAACACAAAATAAAATAAAAAGTTAAAAACACTACATATACACATACCCTTACACAGCCCCCCTCCCCCAATAAGAACGTCCGGTACACCACTGTTTCCAAAGCAGAGCCTCCAGCTGTTGAAAAACAACAACTCCCAGTATTGTCGGACAGCCGTTGACTGTCCAGGCATGCTGGGAGTTTTGCAACAGCTGGAGGCACCCTGTTTGGGAATCACTGGCGTAGAATACCCCTATGTCCACCCCTATGCAAATCCCTAATTTAGGCCTCAAATGCACATGGCGCTCTCACTTTGGAGCCCTGTCGTATTTCAAGGCAACAGTTTAGGGCGACATATGGGGTATCGCCGTACTCGGGAGAAATTGCGTTACAAGGTTTGGGGGGCTTTTTCTTCTTTAACCCTTCATGAAAAGGAAATGTTGGGGTCTACACCAGAATGTTAGTGTAAACATTTTTTATTTTTTACACTAACATGCTGATGTTGCCCTATACTTTACATTTTCACAAGAGGTAAAAGGGAAAAAAGCCCCCCCAAAATTTGTAATGTAATTTCTCCCGACTACAGAGATACCCCATATGTGAGCGCAAAGTGCTCTGGGGGCGCACAACAAGGCCCAGAAGGGAGAGCGCACCATGTACATTTGAGGTGATTTGCACAGGGGTGGCTGATTGTTACAGCGGTTTTGACAAACGCAAAAAAAACAAAACCCCACATGTGACCCCATTTCGGAAACGACACCCCTCACGGAATGTAATGAGGGGTGCAGTGTGAATTTACCCCCCACAGGTGTCTGACGGATCTTTGGAACAGTGGTCCATGAAAATGAAAACTTGTACAGCCCACTGTTCCAAAGATCTGTCAGACACCAGTGGGGGGCAAATGCTCACTGTACCCCTTGTTACGTTCCTCAAGGGGTCTAGTTTCCAAAATGGTATGCCATGTGGTTTTTTTTTTGCTGTTCTGGCACCTTAGGGTCTTCCTAAATGCGACATGCCCCCCGAGCAAAATTTGCTCTCAAAAAGCCAAATATGACTCCTTCTCTTCTGAGCATTGTAGTTCGCCCATAGTGCACTTCAGGTCAACTTATGGGGTACCTCTATACTCAGAAGAGATGGGGTTACAAATTTTGGGGGGTATTTTCTGCTATTAACCCTTGCAAAAAGGTGAAATTAGGGGAGAAACACACATTTTAGTGGAAATTTTTTTTTTTTTTTTACATATGCAAAAGTCATGAAACACCTGTGGGGTAATAAGGCTCACTTTATTCCTTATTACATTCCTCAAGGGGTCTAGTTTCCAAAATGGTATGCCATGTGGGTATTTTTTGCTGTTCTGGCACCATAGGGGCTTCCTAAATGCGACATGCCCCCCGAGCAAAATTTGCTCTCAAAAAGCCAAATATGACTCCTTCTCTTCTGAGCATTGTAGTTCACCCATAGTGCACTTCAGGTCAACTTATGGGGTACCTCCATACTCAGAAGAGAAGGGGTTACAAATATTGGGGGGTATTTCCTGCTATTGACCCTTGGAAAAATGTGAAATTTGGGGGGAAACACACATTTTAGTGAAAAAAAAAAATTTTTTTTTTACATATGCAAAAGTCGTGAAACACCTGTGGGGTATTAAGGCTCACTTTATTCCTTGTTACGTACCTCAAGGGGTCTAGTTTCCAAAATGGTATGCCATGTGAGGGTTTTTTGCTGTTCTGGCACCATAAGGGCTTCCTAAATGCAACATGCCCCCAAAAACCATTTCAGAAAAACGTACTCTCCAAAATCCCCTTATCGCTCTTTCCCTTCTGAGCCCTCTACTGCGCCCGCCGAACACTTTACATAGACATATGAGGTATGTGCTTACTCGAGAGAAATTGGGCTACAAATATAAGTATACATTTTCTCCTTTTACCCCTTGTAAAAATTTAAAAATTGGGTCTACAAGAACATGCGAGTGTAAAAAATGAAGATTGTGAATTTTCTCCTTCACTTTGCTTCTATTCCTGTGAAACACCTAAAGGGTTAAAATGATGACTGAATGTCATTTTGAATACTTTGGGGGGTGCAGTTTTTATAATGGGGTCTTTTGTGGGGTATTTCTAATAAGAAGACCCTTCAAATCCACTTCAAACCTGAACTGGTCCCTGAAAAATAGTGAGTTTGAAAATTTTGTGAAAAATTGGAAAATTGCTGCTGAACTTTGAAGCCCTCTGGTGTCTTCCAAAAGTAAAAACTCGTCAATTTTATGATGCAGACATAAAGTAGACATATTGTATATGTGAATAAAAAATTTTTTTATTTGTAATATACATTTTCCTTACAAACAGAGAGCTTCAAAGTTAGAAAAATGCAAAATTTTCAAATTTTTCATCAAATTTTAGGATTTTTCACAAGGAAAGGATGCAAGTTACCACAAAAATTTACCACCATGTTAAAGTAGAATATGTCACGAAAAAACAATCTCAGAATCAGAATGATAACTAAAAGCATTATAGAGTTATTAATGTTTAAAGTGACAGTGGTCAGATGTGCAAAAAACGCTCTGGTCCTTAAGGCCAAAATGGGCTTGGTCCTGAAGGGGTTAATAATGACAAAAAATCAGATATATAATCAATAAACTCTGTAAGGGCAAACACTTTACCACTTTCTTCTTAATGTTCTTATATGAAAGGTTTGCTACCAATATTTTCTGCATTGCATCTAAAAAAAATTTTTTTTTTAGCGAATATGCAAATTTATGGTGTACATGCAGCTTTTCTACAACAGTATGAAAAGAGGGCAAAGAGAATGGAGCAAAGCATGACCACAAGATTCCATTACGCCCAGTTATCTCCCTATATACTGTATATGTCAGGGTTTCCCAACCAGGCTGCCTCCAGCTGTTGCAAAACTACAACTCCCAGCATGCCCAGACAGCCTTCGGCTGTCTGGGCATGCTGGGAGTTGTAGTTTTGCAACAGCTGGAGGCACCCTTGTTGGGAAACACTGGTATATATACTGGCTAAATAAAAGTGGTAGAAAACATGGCTGCCAGTGATAATCTTCCAGGGAAAGAAAAGATGGGACAAGTTGAAATAAATGTATTATTGTTTCCCTGGAAGCAGATGTCTGGGGACCGCCAAGCTGTTCCATACACAATGGATTGTCAGAAAAACTCATAGATAACTAATTTGTTTGGACAGCTTTAGGTAAAATTCAGCCAATAAAGTTTTTATATATGAAGTGGACTAGCATAAAGCATAACCTTTAAAAAAAATAAAAATAAAAATATGAACCATGAAATTGCTTAGCATTGTCCCTTACATACAATCTAATAGACAGAAGGAAAGATGACTGTGGGCCACATACCCACTGGGTCCCTGTGAGACTGCACAGATTGCATGTATGTATTGTCTGTCCCTGGAAACAACTTTAAAAAGCTTGAAATAACCCAAGTAAAAGGTTTAAATAGATGGATTTAAAGAAGCAGGAGTGCAATTTCCATTTACTGAAAAATCTATGCAAGGATAGACAGTAAAGCTGATGTGGCAGTAGGGCTATTAGGTACAATTGCAACCTCTGCATGCTTTTAGTTCTGCCCTTGGGATGTAACACAGTGGACACTGTTGAGATCTTTAACCCCTTGGGGATGGAGGGTTTTCCAGTTTTTGCACTTTCGTTTTTTCCTCCTTACCTTTTAAAAATCATAACCCTTTCAATTTTGCGCCACCAATTCTACTTTGTAATGACATCAGTCATTTTACACAAAAATCTACGGCGAAACGGGAAAAAAAATCATCGTGCGACAAAATTGAAGAAAAAATGCCATTTTGTAACTTTTGGGGGCTTCCGTTTCTTGGTAAAAATTACACCTAATCTTTATGCAGGAAAATGAATACGTTTAAAATTGTCATCTTCTGACCCCTATAACTTTAAAAATTTTCTGCGTACCGGGCGGTATGAGGGCTCATGTTTTGCGCCGAGATCTGATGTTTTTAACGGTACCATGTATTGATCTGACTTTTTGATCACTTTTTATTCATTTTTTTATGATATAAAAAGGGACCAAAATACGCTATTTTGGACTTTGGAATTTTTTTGCGCGTACGCCATTTACTATGCGGCTTAATTAACTATATATACTTATAATTCGAACATTTCAGCACACGGCAATACCACATATGTTTATTTTTATTTACATTGTTTTTTTTTTAATTGGGAAAATGGGGGTGATTCAAACTTTTATTAGGGAAGGGGTTAAATGATCTTTGAAAAATAAATTGGAGGTGGGGGGCTCACACTAAGAGAGATGAATGTGTATCGAGGTACTGTATGATACACGTTAACCCTACGTGTCAAGATAAAATGATAGAATAATGAATGGAGATACAGACCTCTAGATGCACATATAGTAGTGTTCTGTATGGGGTGGCTTTGATTTATATGTCAGAATAGAGTAAACGGTGATAATGTTGTAGTATTGTGTTACTTATTGTATATGGTTAAATAATTAGATTAATTAAATAAAACTAAATAGATTAATAGAGTAGATTAATAGAGTAATAATTAATATAGTGATAATTAAAAGTGAGGAAAGTGAAAATAATAGAAATTTTAATTATTTAGTATTGCATGTGCGGCTGTGCAGGGCCCTTGCACAAACCGCACTTTTATTACAACTAATTAAAACTTTTTTTTTTTTAATGAAATATAAAACATAGAATATATGATATAATAAAATATATATAATCTTATGCAATAAATAGCAGTTGAGATAATCAGTCCCTATTAGTGGCAGCAGCTGGAATATATGGATCAGTCGATACTTAAATAATACAGTTCAGTATAAGGAGATATTAATTATACTCCTTAATGGTTTTCCACTGTAACTAAAGTTCTCCACTATAAATAAAGTTCAAGGTGCTATACAGTACATGGTCATGGTTCAAGGTGCCATGCAGTGTATGATTAAAAATCCTCCACTTGGTTTAGTTGAAGCTTAAATGCTTTGGTGATAGTTATTGTAGCAATGCAGCAAAAGTTATTGAGCAATTGTAGCAAAAGTAGCAAAAAGATCGCTGTAACAAATATGTCAATATACAAGTGTATATTATACACACAGCACAGCACAGCACCGCTCACCACTTCCCTGATGCGCTCCGATGTGCAGTATGGTTCTCCTCCTTCCCAGGCTGGCACAGCTCGGCAGCTTGCCTGATGGGAGAGCCTGGGATCTCCCTGCGCTGGCTCCGGATCTTGAAACGTCCATCAAGCCCACTATGAATTTTCTGCTTACAATTTTTTTAAACAAATTTTCTCAATCAATATTTTTTATATATTTTTATTTATTTTTTACATATATATTTTTTTATAATTTTTATACCACCACTGTATGCATATTTTCACACCACCACTGTATGCACATTCGCATCTTTTTCACCCCCTCCCATTTTATATTTCAGCAATTTTTATCATACATCATATATTCATAAATAAAATTATATATATATATCTATATACTTTTTACAATTACCACACATATACACAGATTTTTTATACATTTTTTATATATTTTTGCATATCCAAAATCGCATAACACGTTCACTCACATATTTTACATCTCTCTCACCAATTATTTATATATGGTTTTATCCATAATTGATCAAAGCTATCATATTCATCACATTTATCATAATTATCACACATCTATATTCACATTCTTTCATTCAAAGACTTTACAATATTATGTGTGTATATATATGATTTATCATACACATGTAGGATAATATATTCAAACAGTATTGATTAGTATTATATTTTTATATTGAACAGACATATATTGCATTGACCTATAGAGACCGATTTTACTTACTATATATGACTATTAACTAAAGACAGTGAACCTCAAGCAGAATTTACAATGTATAATCAGTAATACCTAATACAAAAATGTAGTACACAATACTTTATAACAACCGATTCCCAGGCTATTAATTCACACAGGCTAAGTGATTTTATGTATATTATATACTTCATTCCATTTTATATTTTATACATCATATATTTTCTCATATATATTTATTTTCATTTTATCTGTATTTATACTCTATATATATATGGATTTCCATATTTTATATATATTGATTCTCATTTTTTATATATATTTTTATATATATATCTATTTTATATATGTTTTTTATAATCTATATATGGCACAGGTATCAACTATTACCATATATATAGACTTATTATAAGATCCATTCCGGTTTTTCCTGGAATCAGAAACAGCCCCAGATTCCACCAATCAGGAAAAAAAAAATCTAGGACTCTAAAACATATAAAAACCGGCAAAATGCCGGGGTATCCATCATATAGCCACTGAAGAAGGGGACACCCCAAAATGCTTTTGGCATTACACCCACTCAAGAGATACCAGAGATACCACTCAAGAGATACCAGTCCAATTATCAAAAACCCACTTGCAACCGCTGGAAACCCCCATTTTTGGGACCACTGCTCAACCCAGGAGCGAGCATTTTCGCACGAGTACGCGGCTCCACTATACTCCCAACACATCCACCGCTCACCTGCACCCGCTTCATCCATTGGCCAGATGCAGAACCGTGCCAGCCTCCAGACTATCCAAGTGCAGCCTCCCCCCAGCGCAGAACAGATCCAGAGCCAGCGCAGGGAGATCCCAGGCTCTCCCATCAGGCCAGCTGCCGAGCTGTGCCAGCCCGGGAAGGAGGAGAACCATACTACACATCGGAGCGCATCAGGGAAGCGGTGAGCGGTGCTGTGCACCATATACTTTCACTTGTATATTGACATATTTGTTACAGCGATCTTTTTGCTACTTTTGCTTCAATTGCTCAATAACTTTTGCTGCATTGCTACAATAACTATCACCAAAGCATCTAAGCTTCAACTAAACCAAGTGGAGGATTTTTAATCATACACTGCATGGCACCTTGAACCATGACCATGTACTGTATAGCACCTCGACCACGTTTTTGCCTGCTGTCGGGAAACCGCATACGGCCAAAAACGCAGCCGTCCGTAGGCTGCGGTTCACTCTGGTCGGCTCATAGACGTGCATTAAATACGGTTCCCCTATACGGCTGAGTGCGGGCGCCGCAATTAAGCCCCGCCCCCTCCTCCCAGCCGTATACGGGAACCGGAAGTACAAAACGTAGTGTGAACCTAGCCAAATTGAGCACCGATCTAGGAGATATGGGTCAGGTTGTAAAATACACCATAAGGACCGCAAACTGACAAATTACATTAAGTTGAGCATTTTATCAACATATTACAGACTTGTCATAAAATAGAAAACTACAGATAACACAGTCTATACCTGCAACTTATATTAGAAAAATAGAGTAAGGTCTATGGTCTCAAGTATTGTAAATATACATTGATACATTAGCTGGAGAAATGTGACTATATGTCATATAGTGGAGCAAATGAACAAACTACCTATTTGCCAAGTTTTAGATGAGATTGTTCTATTTACTGTATATAGATGACAAAGAATACATATTGACTGTTATTTGGAAAATGCCATAACTTTTTTTTAACTATTTGATTTTGTGTTATATGCGACTACATGTTTTCTCTCTCATCATTTAAATATTTTAAACTAAAACTTTCCATGGACCAAGATGTGTATTAAAAAACTTGCCCAGTTTTTGCTTTGATAAGTTACACCTTGCCGTACATATTCACACTATTTGGCTCTTTGTTTTGTAAACCCAGAAGGTTTTGTGTAGCTAAAGCTAATCTTTATACCTCACTTAATAATCATCTCATTGCATCCAGAGAGACATCTACCAGTGATCCTGTTTCATTCTGGCAGGAGAACATGAATTTGAGGCCAGCTCTATGCTGGCAGGGGAATGCCTGGCAAAGGCTGCTAGACTTCATCTAAAAGAATCTTAAAGCATTAAGGTGGTTTTGTTTTTCAACAAGCGCTACATACGATTTAAATAGAAAATGTTATTACTTTAAACACATTTTAACACAATACACAGCAATATAAGTTTACATGCTTGGCAGCCTGATAAAAAGTCTGATCTAGTAAAACAGTCTTGATTTTGTGACTTGTGTTCAATTGGGGGCCTGCATATTGGTAAGATAAATGTGCTGGTTGCATTGACAATTCCCACAATAAAAAGACCTTTTGCGCTTATGAGATAAAGCCAACAGGAAAAAACAAACGTCTGTTAGTTTTCATCTGTGCCCTGAAAGGTTGAGCCTGTCTCTCAGTCTGTCTTGTAGTCTTAATTTACCTGACTTGTCTATCTTTTTAACGCTTCTGCAAATAAACAGCAGTTTTCTGCAAAACCTTTAGGGTCTCATCATATTTCTATATCAACTATAACAAACACATACCTTGGGTTCTATTGACATAAAAGTCCTTGTTTGCTCAGGCTTAATATTTAAAAAGGAGATGGAAGAGTGACTGCTTACCAATTTCAGGGAGAACATAATGTCAAGTGTTAGGAGCTAATACATATTTAGAGCTTTAAATTGAGTAATTTCTACTTTAAGTTAATGTCATGACAGCTTGTCAATAGAACTTGTATTATTTAGTAAATATTTTTATGGGCAATTTCATATCACCCATAGCACTATTTTATTTCTCCTAAAATGCATACAGATTTATATGTAGATAAAATACAGAATCAAACAACAATGGGTAGATGGAAGATCAAGCTTAGGGACTTGAGATGAGCGTATTTTTGAAAAATTCGATTCTGCCGATTCACAGAATAAAAAAAAAAAAATTTGATTTGAATAAATTCTCTGCACATTTTTATTAGTAACGTATTTTAATAATATGTTTATGTTCCATGATGGGCGTAGTAGTAGTACCTGTGCTAATAGACAGATTGCCCCGAGTGTCACTCCTGACACCAACTGCGATCGTCCTGTATAATGTATAGATGCAGGCAACTTTCTCACATCTAGATAGGACGATCGCAATGGGTGTCAGGAGTGACACTCGCTGGGATCTGTCCTCAACTGCAAGTACTACTGCTCCCAACATGGAGCACACTCTACTCCATGCTGGGAGCTGTAGAACCTGCATTAATAGACAGATTGCAGTGGGTGTCACTTCTGACAGGGCCGGTGTTAGGGCGGGGCAATCCGGGGAATTGCCCAGGGCCCCCATCCCCCAGGGGGCCCCCTGCGGGCTGCTCAGTGGTGGATCCAGGGGGGGATCTTCCACTGAGCAGCCCGCAGGGGGCCACGTCCCATTAGGGACATCCCTGTGTCCCGAAAGGATGTCCCACCCTTCTATGGCCCCGCGTTAACTTTAAAAATGCAGGGGCTGTCAGGAGGTAGCGCATGCAGGGACATCACTGACGTCCGTGCGTGCTCCCATAGAAACGGAGGAGCGGAGGATTGAGGAGGATGCACGCTGGCATGGTAAGTTACCAGCACGTTAGCTTCGGTGCTCCGATCACCGCTCCTCCGGTCCCGGGACCTACTGCTATGGCCTATAGGTCATAGCAGTAGATCGTGACCCCTGACCGGAAGAGCGGTGGATGGATCACTGAAGTGGGGCAGTACACAGACATACAATGTATATGGCTGAAGGCTGTATGTCTGTGGGGGGAACTATACTGCACCTAATGTGGGGGAGCTTTACTGCATCTAATGTGGGGGAGCTATACTGCACCTAATGTGGGGAACTATACTGCACCTAATGTGGGGGGAACTATAATACACTTAATGTGGGGGAACTATACTGCACCTAATGTGGGGAGCTATACTGCACCTAATGTGGGGGAACTATACTGCACCTAATGTGAGGGAACTATACTACACCTAATGTGGGGAACTACACTGCACCTAATTTTGGGGGAACTATACTGCACCTAATGTGGGGAACTATACTGCACCTAATGTGGGGGAGATATACTGCACCTAATGTGGGGGAAATATACTGCACCTAATGTGGGGGAAATATACTGCACCTAATGTGGGGGAACTATTCAGCACCTAATGTGGGAGAACAATACTGCACCTAATGTGGGGAACTACTGGACCTAATGTGGGGGAACTATACTGCGCCTAATGTGGGGAACTATACTGCGCCAAATGTGGGGGAGCTTTACTGTATCTAATGTGGGGGAGGTATACTGCACCTAATGTGGGGAACTATACTGCACCTAATGTGGGGGGAACTATACTGCACTTAATGTGGGGGGGAACTATACTGCACCTAATGTGGGGGAGCTATACTGCACCTAATGTGGGGAAACTATACTGCACCTAATGTGAGGGAACTATTCTACAAATAATGTGGGGAACTACACTGCACCTAATTTGGGGGGAACTATACTGCACCTAATGTGGGGAACTATACTGCACCTAATGTGGGGGAGCTATACTGCACCTAATGTAGGGGAGCTATACTGCACCTAATGTGGGGGAACTATACAGCACCTAATGTGGGGGAACTATACTGCACCTAATGTGGGGGAGCTATACTGCACCTAATGTTAGGGAGCTATACTGCACCTAATGTGGGGGAACTATACTGCACCTAATGTGAGGGAACTATACTACACCTAATGTGGGGAACTACACTGCACCTAATTTGGGGGGAACTATACTGTGCCTAATGTGGGGAACTATACTATACCAAATGTGGCGGAGCTATACTGCGCCTAATGTGGGGGAGCTATACTGCGCATAATGTGGGGGAACTATACTGCGCCTAATATGGGGGAACTATACTGCACCTAATGTGGGTGAACTATACTGTGCCTAATGAGGGGGAGCTTTACTGCATCTAATGTGGGGGAGCTTTACTGCATCTAATGTGGGGGAGCTATACTGCACCTAATGTGGGGGGAACTATTCTGCACTTAATGTGGGGGGAACTATACTGCACCTAATGTGGGGGAGCTGTACTGCACCTAATGTGGGGAAACTATACTGCACCTAATGTGAGGGAACTATTCTACACATAATGTGGGGAACTACACTGCATCTAATTTGGGGGGAACTATACTGCGCCTAATGTGGGGGAGCTATACTGCACCTAATGCAGGGGAGCTATACTGCACCTAATGTGGGGGAACTATACTGCACCTAATGTGGGGGAGCTATACTGCACCTAATGTGGGGGAACTATACTGCACCTAATATGAGGGAACTATACTACACCTAATTTGGGGAACTACACTGCACCTAATTTGGGGGGAACTATACTGCGCCTAATGTGGTGAACTATGCTACACCAAATGTGGGGGAGCTATACTGCACCTAATGTGGGAGACCTATACTGCACCTAATGTGGGGGAACTATACTGCGCCTAATGTGGGTGAACTATACTGTGCCTAATGTGGGGAAACTATACTGCGCCTGATGTGGGGGAGCTATACTGCTCCTAATGTGGGGGAACTATACTATGCCTAATGTGGGGGGGACTATACTGTGCCTAATGTGGGGGGAACTATACTGCGCCTAATGTGGGGGGAACTATACTGCACCTAATGTGGGGGGAACTATACTGCACCTAATGTGGGGGAACTATACTGCACCTAATGTGGGGGGAACTATACTGCACCTAATGTGGAGGGAACTATACTGCACCTAATGTGGGGTGACCTATACTGAACCTAATGTCGGGGAACTACAACCTAATGGGGGGAACTATACTGCACCTAATGTGGGGGAACTATACTGCACCTAATGTTGGGGGAACTATACTGCCAACCTTGTGTGGGGGAACTATACTGCCAACCTAATGTGGGGGGAACTATACTCCATCAATGTGGGGGAACTATACTGCACCTAATGTGGGGGAACTATACTGCCAACCTAATGTGGGGGAACTATACTGCCAACCTAATATGTGGGAACTATGCTGCCAACCTAATGTGGGGGGACCTATGCTGCCAACCTAATGTGGGGGAACTACAACCTAATGTGGGGAAACCATACTGCCAACCTAATGTGGGGGAACTATACTGCCAACCTAATGTAGGGGAACTATACTGCCATCCTAATGTGGGGGACTTATACTGCCAGCCTAATGTGGGGGAACTGTGCTGCCAATCTAATGTGGGGGAACTACAAAAATATAAAATTGTACTATTCTGATCCCTATAACGCTTTTATTTTTCTGTATATGGCGATGTGTGAGGGTAATTTTTGTGATTTGTAGTTTTTATCGGTACCATTTTTGTTTTGATGGGACTTTTCAATAGCTTTTTAGATATTTTTTTTATGGTATTTGAATTGACCAAAAATTAGCAAATCTGGTTACTGCACTATTACGACTTTTTGGGCCCCACTTTTGATTTTGCCCAGGGTCACGCTGAGCCTAAAACCAGCCCTGACTTCTGACACCCAATGCGATCGTCCTGTATAATATATAGATGCAGGCGGGTGGCTGCTCTTCTCTGGTCCCACTATAGTATGAGTATATGCCGTATATATACCTATTATTAATATTTCCCCCAGAGAGCTGTGAGTGGCTGGAACCATCTGGTCAATCACAGCTCTCTGCGGGAAATATGAATAAGTGATATGAATTCTATTCACATCACTGGCCGGCCGGAGTATAGTACAGAGATGCGAGCGCAGGAGAAAGCCATTCCATCTCTGTAATAGAAAGGACAATTGCATTGGGTGTCAGGAGTGACACCCGGGCAATCTGTCTATTAGTACAGGTACTACAGCTCCCATCATGGAACAGTCTGTTCATGCCGGGAGTAGTAGTACTACCTAAAACAAAGTGAAACACACATACACACAAATTTTATTAAACACAATATTAAAACATATAACTAATAAAAAAATGTAAAAATAATTATTACATTTTTAAATTTAAATGTCCCCTTTCTACGTTTTTATTATTGTTGGCTAAATTTTTAGGTCCCTAAATAAATTGATCCCTGTTTAAAAATGATCATTAAAGTTTTTTATTTTTTTTCGTCTTTCAATTTTTGGGAGAGTGCAGGGACCAGAAAATACAGCGTTTAATATTAAAAATGAATAAGGAGTGCATTTAGTTTTCGTTCTAAATCATATTTTATAGATTTTTTTATTTATTTTATTTTATTTTTTGGGGCATTTAGATGTGCTGCCATGAAAAATTGCGGGGGTCAGAGGATGAGTTTCCCTAATTTACCAAAAATCCATAACTTTACAGAGGTCTTCTATCAGAACTCAAAGATACTTCAAATTGTAATTTGCGGAGGCAGATGGGCAGGACAATAATGTATGTATATATTTAATGTAATTGTGAAGGACAATGTCACTGTAATTACCGTATTTATCGGCGTATAACACGCACTTTTTAGGCTAAATTTTTTAGCCTAAAGTCTATGTGCGTGTTATACGCCGATACCGCCCCAGGAAAGGCAGGGGGAGAGAGGCCGTCGCTGCCCGCTTCTCTACCCCTGCCTTCCCTGGGGTCTAGAGCCCTGTTGCCGGCCCTTCTCACCCCCTGGTTATCGGCGCCGCTGCCCGTTCTGTCCCCCTGACTATCAGTACTGGCGCCTATAGCCAGGGGGAGAGAAGGGGCAGCGGCACCCATTGCCGGCGCTGCTGCCCCGTTTCCTCCCCCCATCCCCGGTGGCATAATTACCTGGGTCTGGTCCGCGCTGCTCCAGGCCTCCGGCGTGCTTCCCCTTCGTCGTTGCTATGCGCTGCACGGCGCGGCGCATGACGTCATGACGCCGGAGGCCTGGAGCAGCGCGGACCCGACCCAGGTAATTATGCCACCGGGGATGGGGGGAGGCAATGGGGCAGCGGCGTCGGCAATGGGTGCCGCTGCCCCTTCTCTCCCCCTGGCTTTCGGCGCCGCTTCTCTCCCCCTGGCTATCGGCGCCGGCAATGGGGCGCCGGTACCGATAGTCAGGGGGACAGAACCCAGGAAAGGCAGGGGGAGAGAAGCGGGCAGCGATGGCCTCTCTCCCCCTGCCTTTCCTGGGGGTGTATCGGGGTATACACGCACACACACGCACCCTCATTTTACCATGGATATTTGGGTAAAAAACTTTTTTTACCCAAATATCCTTGGTAAAATGAGGGTGCGTGTTATAGGCCGGTGCGTGGTATACCCCGATAAATACGGTATTAATAATAATTATAATCATTACAATGACAACATCCTTCACAATTACATTAAATACATACATACATTATTGACCCTGTCTGGGAATTTCAAATGTTCTCATAGGTAGCACCCGCTATCCAAAATCTTTTTCAAAAATTTCTAAAAATGTGGTGTTTTGGGGGGGGGAATTGTGAAGCCCTGCTGTGTACTCGTGCATCAGCCAAAGCCAGGCTGTGTCATTCAGGCAATATATGGTTAACTGATGCCGCTGTGGGGCCTGGGTCTGGGAATTTTAAATTTTCTCATAGGTAGCACCCGCTATCCAAAATCTTTTTCAAAAATTTCTAAAATTGTGTTTTTTTTCTGGGGGGAATTGTGAAGCCCTGCTGTGTACTCGTGCATCAGCCAACTCCAGTATGTGTCATTCAGGCAATATATGGTTTACTGATGCCTCTGTGGGGCCTGGGTCTGGGAATTTCAAATTTTCTCATAGGTAGCGCCCACTATCCAAAATCTTTTTCAAAAATTTCTAAAATTGTGGTGTTTCTTGGGGGGGATTGTGAAGCCCTGGTGTGTCCTCCATGCTATGTAATTCAGTCACTATATGGTCTCCTGACACTGATGTCCCCACCAGGCTCTGTCATTGTGCTGCTGTGCGGCAGTGATTCTAAAAGCGATGCTGGTAATCTGCATGTTATTCTGAATAACAGTATTATTTCACTCCATATGCGTTTTAGAACACAGCAAAGTGTTCTATACCCCTATAGAGGCTGTATGTAGGCTAGAAATAGCTTTTTTTAATATAGATTCGCCGCAAAAAAATTCGGATTAAAAAAAACTTTTTCGGAAAATTAGGTGAATCGGCTGAATCGAATTTTTGAAAACTTTGCTCATCTCTACAGATCATAGCAGGTGTCACTCCTGACACGTTGTCACGATGCCGGCTGGCAGGTAGTGGATCCTCTGTGCCAGAGAGGGATTGGCGTGGACCGTGCTAGTGGATCGGTTCTAAGTCACTACTGGTTTTCACCAGAGCCCGCCGCAAAGCGGGATGGTCTTGCTGCGGCGGTAGTGACCAGGTCGTATCCACTAGCAACGGCTCAACCTCTCTGGCTGCTGAAGATAGGCGCGGTACAAGGGAGTAGACAGAAGCAAGGTCGGACGTAGCAGAAGGTCGGGGCAGGCAGCAAGGATCGTAGTCAGGGGCAACGGCAGGAGGTCTGGAACACAGGCTAGGAACACACAAGGAAACGCTTTCACTGGCACGATGGCAACAAGATCCGGCAAGGAAGTGCAGGGGAAGTGAGGTGATATAGGGAAGTGCACAGGTGATAACACTAATTGGAACCACTGCGCCAATCAGCGGCGCAGTGGCCCTTTAAATCGCAAAGACCCGGCGCGCGCGCGCCCTAGGGAGCGGGGCCGCGCGCGCCGGGACAGGACTGACGGAGAGCGAGTCAGGTACGGGAGCCGGGGTGCGCATCGCGAGCGGGCGCTACCCGCATCGCGAATCGCATCCCGGCTGGAGGCGGTATCGCAGCGCCCCGGGTCAGTGGATCTGACCGGAGCGCTGCAGTGAGGAGAGTGTAGCGAGCGCTCCGGAGCGGGGACCCGGAGCGCTCGGCGTAACAGTACCCCCCCCCCCTTGGGTCTCCCCCTCTTCTTAGAGCCTGAGAACCTGAGGAGCAGACTTTTGTCTAGGATATTGTCCTCAGATTCCCAGGATCTCTCTTCTGGACCACAACCCTCCCAATCCACTAAAAAAAAGGTTTTCCCTCTGACCTTTTTGGATGCCAGAATCTCTTTGACGGAGAAGATGTCCGAGGAGCCGGAAACAGGAGTGGGAGGAACAGATTTGGGAGAGAAACGGTTAATGATAAGTGGTTTAAGAAGAGAAACGTGAAAGGCATTAGGAATACGAAGAGAAGGAGGAAGAAGAAGTTTGTAAGAGACAGGATTAATCTGGCACAAAATTTTGAAAGGACCAAGATAGCGTGGTCCCAACTTATAGCTAGGGACACGGAAGCGGACATATTTAGCGGAGAGCCATACCTTGTCTCCAGGGGAAAAAATGGGGGGAGCTCTTCTTTTCTTATCCGCGAACTTCTTCATGCGTGATGAAGCCTGTAAGAGAGAATTTTGGGTCTCTCTCCATATGATGGAAAGATCACGAGAAATTTCATCCACAGCGGGCAGACCAGAGGGCAAGGGGGTAGGGAGGGGGGGAAGAGGGTGACGGCTGTACACCACGAAAAATGGGGATTTGGAGGAAGATTCAGAGACTCTGAAGTTATACGAGAATTCGGCCCATGGTAGAAGATCTGCCCAGTCATCCTGGCGGGAGGAAACAAAATGTCGTAAATAATCACCCAAGACCTGGTTAATTCTTTCTACTTGTCCATTGGATTGAGGATGATATGCAGAAGAAAAATTTAATTTAATCTTGAGTTGTTTACAGAGAGCCCTCCAGAATTTAGACACGAATTGGACGCCTCTATCCGAGACGATCTGCGTGGGCAACCCGTGAAGACGAAAAATGTGTACAAAAAATTGTTTAGCCAACTGAGGCGCTGAAGGAAGACCAGGAAGAGGGATGAAATGTGCCATTTTGGAGAATCGATCAACGACCACCCAAATAACAGTGTTGCCACGGGAAGGGGGTAAGTCAGTAATAAAATCCATACCAATCAGAGACCAAGGCTGTTCGGGGACAGGCAGAGGATGAAGAAAACCAGCGGGCTTCTGGCGAGGAGTCTTATCCCGGGCACAGATAGTGCAGGCTCGCACAAAGTCCACAACATCCGTCTCCAGAGTCGGCCACCAATAGAAGCGAGAGATGAGTTGCACAGATTTCTTGATGCCCGCATGACCTGCGAGATGGGAGGAGTGACCCCATTTGAGGATTCCGAGGCGTTGGCGTGGAGAAACAAAGGTCTTTCCTGGAGGAGTTTGCCTGATGGAGGCTGGAGAAGTGGAAATCAGGCAGTCAGGAGGAATGATGTGTTGCGGAGAGAGTTCAACTTCAGAAGCATCCGAGGAACGAGAGAGAGCATCGGCCCTAATGTTCTTATCGGCAGGCCGAAAGTGAATTTCAAAATTAAATCGGGCAAAGAACAGAGACCACCTGGCCTGGCGAGGATTCAGCCGTTGGGCAGACTGGAGGTAGGAGAGGTTCTTGTGATCGGTGTAAATAATAACTGGAAATCTTGATCCCTCCAGCAGATGCCTCCATTCCTCAAGTGCTAATTTAATGGCTAGAAGCTCTCGATCCCCGATGGAGTAGTTCCTCTCCGCCGGAGAGAAGGTCCTAGAAAAAAAACCACAAGTAACAGCATGCCCGGAAGAATTTTTTTGTAGAAGGACAGCTCCAGCTCCCACAGAGGAGGCATCAACCTCCAATAGGAAGGGTTTAGATGGGTCAGGTCTGGAGAGCACGGGAGCCGAAGAAAAGGCAGACTTGAGCCGTTTAAAGGCGTCTTCCGCTTGAGGAGGCCAAGACTTGGGATCGGCATTTTTTTTGGTTAAAGCCACAATAGGAGCCACAACGGTAGAAAAATGTGGAATAAATTGCCTGTAATAATTGGCGAACCCCAAAAAACGTTGGATAGCACGGAGTCCGGAGGGGCGTGGCCAATCTAAGACGGCAGAGAGTTTGTCTGGATCCATTTGTAGTCCCTGGCCAGAGACCAAGTATCCTAGGAAAGGAAGAGATTGGCATTCAAACAGACATTTCTCCATTTTGGCATAGAGTTGATTGTCACGAAGTCTCTGAAGAACCATACGGACATGCTGGCGGTGTTATTCTAGATTGGCAGAAAAAATCAGGATATCGTCCAGATATACAACAACACAGGAGTATAAGAGATCACGAAAAATTTCATTAACAAAGTCTTGGAAGACGGCAGGGGCGTTGCACAGGCCAAAGGGCATGACCAGATACTCAAAGTGTCCATCTCTGGTGTTAAATGCCGTTTTCCATTCATCCCCCTCTCTGATGCGGATGAGATTATAAGCACCTCTTAAGTCCAGTTTTGTAAAGATGTGGGCACCTTGGAGGCGATCAAAGAGTTCAGAGATGAGGGGTAGGGGGTAGCGGTTCTTAACCGTGATTTTATTAAGACCGCGGTAGTCAATGCAAGGACGTAGAGAGCCATCTTTTTTGGACACAAAGAAAAATCCGGCTCCGGCAGGAGAGGAGGATTTACGGATAAAGCCCTTTTTTAAATTTTCCTGGACGTATTCAGACATGGCAAGAGTCTCTGGGGCGGACAGAGGATAAATTCTGCCCCGGGGTGGAGTAGTGCCCGGGAGGAGGTCGATAGGACAATCATAAGGCCTGTGAGGAGGTAGAGTCTCAGCTTGTTTTTTGCAAAAAACATCCGCAAAGTCCATATAGGCCTTAGGGAGACCGGTTACAGGAGGAACCACAGAGTCACGGCAAGGGTTACTGGGAACCGGTTTTAGGCAGTCCTTGGAACAAGAGGGCCCCCAACTCTTGATCTCCCCAGTGGACCAATCCAGGGTTGGGGAATGAAGTTGAAGCCAGGGAAGTCCAAGGAGAATTTCAGAAGTGCAATTGGGGAGGACCAAAAGTTCAATCCTCTCGTGATGAGGTCCGATGCACATTAGAAGGGGCTCCGTGCGGAAACGTATGGTACAGTCCAATCTTTCATTGTTTACACAATTGATGTAGAGGGGTCTGGCGAGACTGGTCACCGGGATGTTGAACCTGTTGACGAGAGAGGCCAAAATAAAATTTCCTGCAGATCCGGAGTCCAAGAAGGCCACAGCAGAGAAGGAGAAGGCAGAGGCAGACATCCGCACAGGCACAGTAAGACGTGGAGAAGCAGAGTAGACATCAAGGACTGTCTCACCTTTGTGCGGAGTCAGCGTACGTCTTTCCAGGCGGGGAGGACGGATAGGACAATCCTTCAGGAAGTGTTCGGTACTAGCACAGTACAGGCAGAGATTCTCCATGCGGCGTCGTGTCCTCTCTTGAGGTGTCAGGCGAGACCGGTCGACCTGCATAGCCTCCACGGCGGGAGGCACAGGAACAGATTGCAGGGGACCAGAGGAGAGAGGAGCCGGGGAGAAGAAACGCCTCGTGCGAACAGAGTCCATATCCTGGCGGAGCTCCTGACGCCTTTCGGAAAAACGCATGTCAATGCGAGTGGCTAGGTGAATGAGTTCATGTAGATTAGCAGGGATTTCTCGTGCGGCCAGAACATCTTTAATGTTGCTGGATAGGCCTTTTTTAAAGGTCGCGCAGAGGGCCTCATTATTCCAGGATAATTCTGAAGCAAGAGTACGGAATTGTACGGCATACTCGCCAACGGAAGAATTACCCTGGACCAGGTTCAACAGGGCAGTCTCAGCAGAAGAGGCTCGGGCAGGTTCCTCAAAGACACTTCGAATTTCCGAGAAGAAGGAGTGTACAGAGGCAGTGACGGGGTCATTGCGGTCCCAGAGCGGTGTGGCCCAAGACAGGGCTTTTCCAGACAGAAGGCTGACTACGAAAGCCACCTTAGACCTTTCAGTGGGAAACTGGTCCGACATCATCTCCAAGTGCAGGGAACATTGGGAAAGAAAGCCACGGCAAAACTTAGAGTCCCCATCAAATTTATCCGGCAAGGATAGTCGTAGACCAGAAGCGGCCACTCGCTGCGGAGGAGGTGCAGGAGCTGGCGGAGGAGATGATTGCTGAAGCTGTGGTAGTAACTGCTGTAGCATAACGGTCAGTTGAGACAGCTGTTGGCCTTGTTGCGCTATCTGTTGTGACTGCTGGGCGACCACCGTGGTGAGGTCAGCGACAACTGGCAGAGGAACTTCAGCGGGATCCATGGCCGGATCTACTGTCACGATGCCGGCTGGCAGGTAGTGGATCCTCTGTGCCAGAGAGGGATTGGCGTGGACCGTGCTAGTGGATCGGTTCTAAGTCACTACTGGTTTTCACCAGAGCCCGCCGCAAAGCGGGATGGTCTTGCTGCGGCGGTAGTGACCAGGTCGTATCCACTAGCAACGGCTCAACCTCTCTGGCTGCTGAAGATAGGCGCGGTACAAGGGAGTAGACAGAAGCAAGGTCGGACGTAGCAGAAGGTCGGGGCAGGCAGCAAGGATCGTAGTCAGGGGCAACGGCAGGAGGTCTGGAACACAGGCTAGGAACACACAAGGAAACGCTTTCACTGGCACGATGGCAACAAGATCCGGCAAGGAAGTGCAGGGGAAGTGAGGTGATATAGGGAAGTGCACAGGTGATAACACTAATTGGAACCACTGCGCCAATCAGCGGCGCAGTGGCCCTTTAAATCGCAAAGACCCGGCGCGCGCGCGCCCTAGGGAGCGGGGCCGCGCGCGCCGGGACAGGACTGACGGAGAGCGAGTCAGGTACGGGAGCCGGGGTGCGCATCGCGAGCGGGCGCTACCCGCATCGCGAATCGCATCCCGGCTGGAGGCGGTATCGCAGCGCCCCGGGTCAGTGGATCTGACCGGAGCGCTGCAGTGAGGAGAGTGTAGCGAGCGCTCCGGGGAGGAGCGGGGACCCGGAGCGCTCGGCGTAACACACGTGCTGCGATTATCCTATCTATTGCAGATATGTGAGCGCAGGAGGAAGCCGCTCGCATCAATACATTATACAGGACGATCGCAGGGGTGTCGCTAATGAAAACATTTGTTATTTTGAATCAAGACGAACTTTGGATTCGGTCCGAATCAAATTTTTCCTGTAATTCAGAACAAATTCAACTTTGTCCGATTCGATTTGCTCATCTCTATTAGGGACCAGTGACCAATGCAACAATTTCCTGGAAAGAAATATTAACACAAAGCATGAGGTTGCACTAACTTTTGGGGATGGCAGATTGGGTGGCGGGGAATTGGTGTGTGTGTGTGTGTGTGTGGGGGGGGGGGGGGGTGTATAGATTAGCTCTAACCTTTCTATCCAGTAATGCCTTCCTCTCCTAAAATGTTAACTATATGATGAGATGCATGAGTAGATTTTCAAGCAAACTATTGAGAAGGACATCTGCAAGACAGCAACTGAGCAATGCAAACTACTGGCCAGCTAGGGGTTAGATAACTGTTTTACAGGAGGGGGGGGGGGGTAGAAGCTGGCTCCCTCATACACCCCCCCCCCACCCCCACCCCTCCACATGCCCAGTAACCTCATGTTTTGTATTGATCTTTATATCCAGGAAATTGTTGTGTGGTTCTGTGAGAATTTGCTCTAACTTGTTACATATTGCATCTCCTTATAATGTTCTTCAGAGAAATAGGAGAGGATTGAAGCAAGCAAGGTATGATTGAGCAAGGTGGAGGAACTGTGAGAATTTAGTTTGTGGCAGCCATTCACTGTACTGTAGGTGCTTAATATATTAGAATATTTTTTGTTGTAATAGTTTGCACCTGAGGTCACAGGAACTCCTGAATTTTTTTTCTTTTGAACAAGCAATGGAGAAATTGATGATAAATCCCTCCGTTACCAGCCCGAGGCACATTAGGCAGAGGTTTGTGCTGTAAAATCCAAGTAGCATCTGGTTCCTTCCTCCTTGGGGATTTCCTTTAAGTGTAAATTGTTATATTTATGGCACATTTATTTTTAGCCACACAGTGTTGAAATGAATGCTCAAGTAATTCTCAATTAAAAAATAAAATTATAGACCTAAAAAAAAAGGGTCAAATCTGTTTCCTGATTTAGAAATGACAGACATATTTCTGGCCAATTGCATATGTAATATTTTGGCTTTATAAGATTGGGGTTTAAATTTTTTTTTGATAATTTGAGTAATTTTTTAAGGATTGCTCCAACTTTTAACTGCTATGAGATCATTACAAAATATGAAATGCATTCCATTTTAAACCCCTTCAGGACCAAGGCAATTTTCATTTTTGGGTTTCCTTTTTTTTCCACCTTATTTTCTAATAGCAATTTCCCGGTTTTTCCCAGCTCAAATCCACCATATTTTCTGTGGAAACCTTAGTAAATGTGTTGGAATTTTGGGGACACGCCCCTTTTGTCGGGGCCACGCCCATTTTCTCCCTTGGCCATGACCCCTTTTCGGGTTTTTCTTGTAAAATGTTGCAGTATTTTTTTGGTCGCAAATTGTCTAGCATGGAACGTGCAACACAATTTGGGCACAAAATCTGACAAAAAAGAGTCGGAATCACGTTAGTAAATAAACCCTATTATGTTTATTCAGTAGGTCCATAAAATGTATATGATACCCAACTTATATAGGTTTTGTGTTATTTAACTACTTTTAAAAAATATAACTTTTTGTATGAAAATTGGAGATTTTCCTATTCTAGGTGATAGAAAATATAGATTTTATGAAAGACAAGAGACAAGCATTATATGCAATTCCTTCTTTGCTGCAAATATACAGCAGTGAAATAGTTAAAACATTTTAAGGTACATGAAACAAAAACTTGAATTAACATATTACATACTATATTAACAAATCAGAGTACACCCAAGGTAATAAAGGTACTGACTAGCTGATGAAATTCCTCTTTCTTTTCAATAAAACATAAGAACTTGTAAATCATAGAATATATAGTCAAGATAGTTCATGGATAATTTTGGAAAAGGACTGGAAACAGTCTATAACATGTCTGGAAGAATTCTGTAGACAACAGTGCTTCAAACTGTAGAGAAGAAGATTCTTTGGTAAGGGATGACTGTGGTGAAGAATCTATATTTTCCGTCACCTAGGATAAGAAAATCTCCAGTTTTATATCAAGACAGGAGGCCTCGCATTATATGCAAGTTTAAAGCTCTAAATATTGCATATAATAATAACACGACATAATAAGATTACATTATAAAAGACACATAGATACATGAGAATCAGGTCTGAAGTATAATGACTTAAAAGTGGATTCTGATGACCAGTTTGTGGCTTTAAGCAAATCTGAAAGAGATCCTCCTGATTGTATAAGTTTGGTAGAGACTACACCTCTAGTTGAATGCGCACCGAACATAGAAGTATCTATATTTGCCAGAGACTTGGATTGTATAATCCATCTAGCTAGAGTAGCTGAGGAGACAGGTAGGTGAGGCTTACAGTAGGAAATAAGGAGTTGAGAAGAGGATGGATATCGAAGAGATTCAGTTCTGAACTCATATGATTGAAGACAACCAACCACACAGAGTTTATCATTATGAGGGAAAGATGGATAAAAGACTTGATGTAAATTAGTCTTGGTGCATCTATAAATTGAAAACAAAACTCCTTGAGGAGAATGTTGTCCACAAGATATATCTAGAGCTCTTACATCAGATACACGTTTGATGGAGATAAGACAAAGAAGAGCTGTAAGCTTAAAGGGGTTATCCAGGAAAAAAACTTTTTTTGCTGTCACTCATCGCTAGCACCTGTCTCAACAAAAATAATAGGGAAGATTGCCCTTAAAATAGTACTTGCACACATAGTACCTTAACTTACTGACTTAAATGTACTACTTCAAGTTTCTCTAGTACATACACCAAAGTAAATATCTCACTTAAGAGAACACTTTAGGGATTGTAGCCTATTGTAACTCAATTCCTGCCACTGTTAGGTACACTTCTTCTTCTCCTTTGCGTGTGTGAGATGCTCTACCTGGCCAGTAGGTGCTCTTGCGAGCTAACCAATGAAACACGTAATTCTTAAAGTAACCTAGGTAGGTTATGTGAAGTGCTCTAGGGGTAGGTAGCATGTAGCCGATAGACCCTAGCAGCCAATCTTACTGTGACCTAGCTTCCGGCTAGCCAGTTTACCTTATGTGTACTAACAGGAAACTCATTGTTGGCGAATAAAATGTGTGAGATAATAAAATTGTTTAGTCAGCTTGAAACTAAAGGTATAAAGAGCTGTGCTGATGTTTAGTTAGCCTCATAAAGATGTGTAGAGAGCTAATAAAATGTCTTAAGAACTAGAAACTGCATGTTAGATAGCTGCCTAATTGTCTAGTAAGCTTTCAAATGTATAGTAAGCTTAATAAAAATGTCTTAGGAGCTAGAAACTAAAGGTCTAGATAGCTTCATATTTATTTAGATAGCTTCATAATTGCTTAGATAACTTCATAAGTGCCTTAGAAGCCTTCTTAACCCCTTCCCGCTATTGGACGTATGCATACGTCCAGGCAAATTACACGTTCGCGCAAATGGACGAATGCATACGTCCAAGCGATCTCCTGCTCTGCCGCGGGCAGCGCAGGAGATCGCGGGTGGGACTCAGCTGTCCAAGACACCCTCGATCCCCCTTGAAGAGATAGGAGTGAGGTGGCAGGGTTGCCACCCCTCCTATCCCTGCTATTGATCGGCCGAGCGACCGACCAATAGCAGACTGGGGGCGGGGGGGTTAAAGTTCGGTTCCCCTCCGCTATGTCCACCCATTGGTGTCCGGGCACAGCGGGGGGAACCGTGTAGTAGCGGTGGCGGCGGCAGCGGCGGTCACTTACCCGGCAGCGGCTGTGATCACGGCGGCGGTGGAGGTGAGTATGACGCCGCGTGTCCGGGAGTCTGTTGCCTAGCAACATCTGCAGGGCGACAGTTTAGAGAGTGGTCTATAAACTGTCGCCCTCCCGATGTTGCAAAACTACAACTCCCACCATGCCTTGACAGTTGTTTGCTGTGTTGGCATGCTGGGAGTTGTAGTTTTGCAAGATTTAGAGGGGTTCAGGCTGGAGATCACTGACAGTGGTCTCTAATCTGTAGCCCTCCAGATATTACAAAACTACAACTCCCAGCATGCCCAGACAGCAGTTTGCTGTCTTAGCATGCTGAGATTTGTAGTTTTGCAACATCTGGAGGGCCACAGTTTAGAGACCACTGTCAGTGATCTCCAGCCTGAACCCCTCTAAATCTTGCAAAACTACAACTCCCAGCATTCAGGAACAGCAAATGGCTGTCTCGGCATGCTGGGAGTTGTACTTGCGTGCCTCCAGCTGTTGCATAACTACATCTCCCAGCATTCCCTTTGGCAATCAGTACATGCTGAGAGTTGTAGTTCTGCAACAGCTGGAGGCACACTGGTTGGGAAATACCGAGTTAGGTAATATGTTCTATTACCTAACTCAGTATTTTCCAACCAGTGTGCCTCCAGCTGTTGCAAAACTACAACTCCCAGCATGCACGTTCTGTCAGTGCATACTGGGAGTTGTAGTTTTGCCCCCCCCCCTCCCATGTGAATGTACAGGTTATATTCACACTGGCGGCGGATTACAGTGAGTTCCCTGCTTCAAGTTTGAGCTGCAGCAGCCGCAGCTCAAACTCCTAGCGGGAGACTCAGTGTAATCCGCCATCAGTGTGAATGTAACCTAAAAACACTACACTAACATAAAATAAAGAGTAAAACACTACATATACACACGTACACTGCCCCCCCCCACCACCCCTTCCCCCCCCAATAAAAATGAAAAACGTATCCTACAGCCGTGTTTCCAAAACGGAGCCTCCAGCTGTTGCAAAACAAAAACTCCCAGCATTTCCGGACAGCCATTGACTGTCCAAGCATGCTGGGAGTTTAGCAACAGCTGGAGGCACCCTGTTTGAGAATCACTGGTATAGAATACCCCTATGTCCACCCCTATGCAAATCCCTAATTTAGGCCTCAAATGCGCATGGCGCGCTCACTTTGGAGCCCTATCGTATTTCAAGGCAACAGTTTAGGGCCACATATGGGGTATCGCCGTACTCGGGAGAAATTGCCTAACAAATTTTGGGGGTCTTTTTCTCCTTTTACCCCTTATGAAAAGGTAAAGTTGGGGTCTACACCAGCATGTTAGTGTAAAAAAAAACCATTTTTGTACACTAACATACTGGTGTTGCCCCATACTTTAAAATTTCACAAGCGGTAAAAGAAAAAAAGCCTCCAAAATTTGTAACGCAATTTCTCCTGAGGACGGAGATACCCCATATGTGGGCGCAAAGTGTTCTGGGGACGCACAACAAGGCTCAGAAGGGAGAGTGCGCCATGTAAATTTGAGGTCTAAAATGGTGATTTGCACAGGGGTGGCTGATTTTACAGCGGTTCTGACATAAGTGCAAAACAATAAATACCCACATGTGACCCCATTTTGGAAACTACACCCCTCACGGAATGTAACAAGGGGTACAGTGAGCATTTACACCCCACAGGTGTCTGACAGATCTTTGAAACAGGGGTCTGTTAAAATGAAAAATAATTTTTTTTATTTGCACAGCCCACTGTTCCAAAGATCCGTCAAATGCCATTGGGGTGTAAATTCTCCCTGCACCCCTTATTACCTTCCGTGAGGGGTGTAGTTTTAAAAATGGGGTCACATGTGGGGGGGTCCACTGTTCTGGCACCATGGGGGGGCTTTGGAAATGCACATGGCCAAATTCTCTTTCCAAAAGCTCAATGATGCTCCTTCTCTTCTGAGCATTGTAGTTCGCCCCCAGTGCACTTCACGTCCACTTATGGGGTATTTCCATACTCAGAAGAGATGGGGTTACAAATTTTGGGGGGTATTTTCTGCTATTATCCCTTGTAAAAATGTAAAATTTGGGGGAAAACAAGCATTTTAGTGTAAAAAAAATAATTTTGTTTTTTACATATGCAAAAGTCGTGAAACACCTGTGGGGTATTAAGGTTCACTTTACCCCTTGTTACGTTCCCCAAGGGGTCTAGTTTCCAAAATGGTATGCCATGTGGTTTTTTTTTCTGTCCTGGCACCATAGGTGCTTCCTAAATGCGGCATGCCCCCAGAGCATAATTTGCTTCCAAAAAGCCAAATGTGACTCCTCCTCTTCTGAGACCTGTAGTGCGCCAGCAGAGCACTTTTCATCCCCATATTGGGTGTTTTCTGAATCGGGAGAAATTGGGCTTCAAATTTTGGGGGGTATTTCCGCTATTACCTTTTTTAAAAATGTAAAATTTTTGCTAAACCAAGCATTTTTGGAAAAATAATATTTTTTTTTTTTTTACATATGCAAAAGTCGTGAAACACCTGTGGGGTATTAAGGTTCACTTTATCCCTTGTTACGTTCCTCAAGGAGTCTAGTTTCCAAAATGGTATGCCATGTTGTTTTTTTTGCTGTCCTGGCACCATAGGGGCTTCCTTAATGCGACATGCCCCCCGAGCAAAATTTGCTCTCAAAAAGCCAAATATGACTCCTTCTCTTCTGAGCATTGTAGATCGCCCGTAATGCACTTCAGGTCAACTTATGGGGTACCGCCGAACAATTTACATAGACATATGAGGTATGTGCTTACTCGAGAGAAATTGGGCTACAAATTCAAGTATAAATTGTATCCTTTTACCCCTTGTAAAAATTCAAAAATTGGGTCTACAAGAACATGCAAGTGTAAAAAATGAAGATTTTGAATTTTCTCCTTCACTTTGCTGCTTTTCCCGTGAAACACCTAAAGGGTTAAAACACTTACTGAATATCATTTTGAATAGTTTGGGGGGTGCAGTTTTTGTAATGGGGTCATATATGGGGTATTTCGAATATGAAGACCCTTCAAATCCACTTCAAACCTGAACTGGTCCATGAAAAATAGCGAGTTTGAAAATTTTGTGAAAAATTTTAAAATTGCTGCTGAACTTTGAAGCCCTCTGGTGTCTTCCAAAAGTAAACACTTGTCAATTTTATGATGAAAATATAAAGTAGACATATTGTATATGTGAATCCAAAAAAAAATATTTGGAATATCCATTTTCCTTACAAGCAGAGAGCTTCAAAGTTAGAAAAATTCAAAATTTTCAATTTTTTCATCAAATTTTGGGATTTTTCACCAAGAAAGGATGCAAGTTACCACAAAAATTTACCACTATGTTAAAGTAGAATATGTCACGAAAAAACAATCTCGGAATCAGATTGATAAGTAAAAGCATTCCAGAGTTATTCATGTTTAAAGTGACAGTGGTCAGATGTGCAAAAAAGGGCTTCGTCCTAGAGGTGAAAATGGGCTGTGTCCTTAAGGGGTTAAATGTCTAGTAGGATTACTAGTCTACAAAATGTTTAAAATACCTAGAAAATGTCTGGTAGGTTTAAAAGTACCTAATGTGTATAAAAGTTTGTCAGGATATAGATTCTGTCTAGTTAGAGATCCTGCTTAAGTCTGTCCTAGTTCCACTGCCTTAGGGGACAGGCGTCGGGGTCACCTTATTTTAAGTAAGGGGGTTTGTGGTGTCCCGACACCGGATTGTATCCGTTGCCTTGTGGTGAGGTCCCCAAAGTCAGAGTCCCTAGGTGTAGGTGGGGTCCTCATCCTTATTTAGCCCCTTGTCACCCCTTTTGTAATTAAAATTATTTAAATTTAATGTGTATATATTTATATAGTAAGTGTACGTACCTAGTTAGCGTCACAGGACCTGCAGGTCACATGATGCGTTCCAAAGACTCTATGGTTTGTAGTTCAAGGACCTTTGGAGGAAGTCAGGTGTTTACCCATCAGGCTATGTAGCGGTGAGTGACAGCTGACTTGGACCAATCCAAAATGGCCCTGCCCATATAAGGGAGCGGCCACCATTACTCACTCTCTTTCCTCGTGGGCTGTTGACAGGGAAGGAACTGCGCTGCTGTCATCAGTGAGTTAGGCCAGAGCCTTGCGGCGACAGCTGATCTTTACAAAACTGTGAGTGTAATCAATCCCTAAGCACTTTGCAAGATCACCGGACCGTATCTAACCCCTAAATCCGGATGGATCTTCGCAAATAACGATAAATTCAGAGACTTATATCAAAAGTCAAGGTCCGCAACAACTGTCAGTCACTGAAGTGTATGGAGACTGTGTTAATGAGACTGTTACTGTTCATTGGATGTACCGCAAGTCTTTAAGTAAAGTTTATCCAAGTTCAAGTTTAACTACCTTGTGGACCTTCAGTCATTTTATGCATGCACCTATCGTTACTGGGAAGGGCGGCGATAGGCCGGAGAATTACCTCAGCATACTAGCCCTCAGCCTGGCACAACGAACAATAGGGTTAACCTTAACCCCTGATATACTGAAGCAAAACCCTGACTACACTACTCCTACCCCAGAGGCCTACCACAGCTATATATAGGATAGCAAAAGATTTGCCATAAATATAAAAATACTGGTTACAAAACTAAAAAGGTATATGTGGCATATTACAGACATGGCTTTCAATGTTTTAAAGCTAGATGGTCATTTAGTTCTTTTATCTTGTACATATAACAAAAAAAAGAATATACCTTGTGAGATCTCACACAGTGGTTTTGCCTTCTTCTTTTGTCTATTGTTATATCTTGAACTGGTACAGTACTAGAGAACTCAGAGAAGAACACAGAGCAACTACTCATTACATCAGAATTCATGTCCAGCTTTAAAACTTTACTAGTGAGACATTCAAAGCAAAATCCATTCTGTTTATATAGTTTCAGGGTATGTCTTTTATGTAGAGCATGTGTGTTTTCTACTGATCAGCAGGAAGTCTGCTTCTCCTAATTGTTACACCACTGTATTACTCTTGCATTTTGTATTATTTTGATATGCCCGGAATATCCAATAGATGAGAAGAGAGAAGGTCCATGTCTGATGTTACTTTCCTAATCATGGAGCAAAAAGGGAAGATAAACAAGGCCCTGGGGCAAAAGGGGAAGGCATTTCAGGTCTTCTGGCAAATGTATGTCCTTTCAAATCTATGGAGAGGGACAAACACAGCCAAATGCTCCCAAACAAGTGTATGGAGGGTACAGAAACAGCTTGGTAGCTCCATCATTCCCTTACAGACTTGAATAAAAACTATTGTGTGTGCTTTCACCTTAGGTTTAAAGAACAAAAAGGTTACTTGACAGAATAACCCTTTACAAATAAGATTTCTGGGGGGGGGGGGCATTCACCAAATATGGTGTCTCGGAGTTTTTAAGCAGTGGTGAAGAATATCCTTTATGGGGTTATGAAAATGATTAGCTCTTCACTCAGCTATTCCTGGGCCCAGAAATGCTCGCAGTCATTTTTACTCTTAGGACGGTAAAAGAAATAAACATTGTTGTACCATCTGACATTATTTTTTACAAAATAATGTGTGGTGCCGGGGTGTTGCAATGTTGTATCAGGGTTTGGTGGTATTAACCCTATGGGGTAAGGTGTTATTAACCCCTGATTAGTCGTGACGCCAGGATGTGGTTGTTTCGGTATAAGGCACTGCCGACAACCAACCCAGAAACGGCAGGCAATAAAGGAATGTCCACAGCAGGAATTGTGAAAATAACTGGAACCTTTACTTGGGATTCTTATTAAACAGTCTTTATAAATATGCAGTTTCTCTAGAGGCAACCGGGATGCGGGATACCTCACAGGCTTGCTGGGACTTGTAGTATTGAGATGATTTATGCAGGCCACTGTGCTACTAATATTATTCTTGCGTTGAGTAGTAGTCACTTGAATTGTAGATAGAGCTTGATAACTCACATTTTGAAGTGGCAGCAGGTTCTTCAG
Organism: Hyla sarda; assembly: GCF_029499605.1. Classification (NCBI taxonomy): domain Eukaryota; kingdom Metazoa; phylum Chordata; class Amphibia; order Anura; family Hylidae; genus Hyla; species Hyla sarda. The sequence continues at coordinate 131,375,586 of NC_079190.1, read as the reverse complement.
GCTTTGGCCTAGTGGAGAAGAATTTAGATAGTACAGGTAATCTGCTTGGCTGAAATCCAGGAGAGAAGAGAGAGCGTTTAGAGATTACAGCCTCTTATATACTAAGGAGTAGTGTTGCTCGCGAATATTCGCAATTCGAATATTATTCGCGAATATCGCATATTCGCGAATTCGCGAATTTCGCGAATATAGCGCTATATATTCGTAATTACGAATATTCGTTTTTTTTTTTTTTTTTTTTTTCTTCACAGTACACATCACAGTGATCACCCCTCTCTGCTTCCAGCTTGTGTGGTGTAAAGAAGGCTGTAATACTACTGTGTGAGACTGGCGTGCGAAAATTCGAATATGCGAAAATTTGCATATGCTAATTTTCGCATACGCGAATTTTAGCGCGCGCTAATTTTGTATATGCGAATTTTCACATATGGTAATTTTCGCATACGCGAATCTTCGCGTATGCGAAAATAAAACGAAAATATAACGAATATGCGAATATTCGCGAATATATGACGAATATTCGTCCATATATTCGCGAATATTCGCGAATTCGAATATGGCCTATGCCGCTCAACACTACTAAGGAGGCTGGACTAAAGCCCATTGGTTGCAAAGCCTGTGGTTCCTGTGCCCATGGCACTCTGGGTAGTGTCACATGACAGTGGTTCACATGACTAACCTCTATACATTTGTACAACTTTATGTATAATGAAAAATATATACACAACACATTTATAATGCATTAACAGAAGGGGAGCAAGGGGTGAGCCCCACAGGGGAGTCCTATGGACTGCAGGGACTCTTCCGGAGGGGACCTAGAGATGGTACACCACAAATGTCACAGTGAAGTTAAGGGAAAACATTTTTCACTGTTCCAAAAATCACCTTTGTGAAAACACTGAAGCAGGTTTCTGTAATTTAGCGGTACTAACAGGCAACTCTACTAAACATCTAGGGGGAACTCAGCATTGTATGTAGACTATACTTTTGTTCTAATGTTCTCTCTTAATTCTGTCACAATGACTTTTTTGCGACTTTTCAAGTAGACAATTTTCTCATGATTGTGTAGGTACGTCAAAATTATGTTGTTTTTCTGCGTATTTATCACATGCGCCTTTTTGGTGAAAATTTGCACATTTTGTCGCAGCAGAAGGAGCATACAAAGTAGTATCTTGACGTGTTATTTCACAAAAATAAAAATGGCACCATATTTATCATATGCCATGTATCTGTTTAATAAATTTGGTGCACAGACCCCATACAAAATATAGTTCACCCACACCACCATTGATAAATTTCTCCTCATGTTTTCTGCCACAGATGTTTGTTTGAATTTTTGCACATGAAAAACACTTTGTATATTTTTATTTCTTCTCACATGGTGACATTTCATTGTAAAAGAAAGTTGTGCAGTTCTTTTTTAATACTGATATTTATTGAAGTATAGTTATAATATCCCTCCGCAAAACCTTACTTTATTTTCTGTTATTTATTTATTTATTTGCCTTTTTGTCCCTCTACTTTGAAATGTATGCATTTTTACAGAGATTTGATTGACAATTGATGGTCTATGCAATATCAATTTGTGTTAAAGGCTACAAAAATCAATTTTTTTGGTATTTTTATTTAATCATTGCACCTGTGTTATTTGACTATGTGCACAAATACCAAATCCATTTCACTTCAAAATGGCTTTTCTAGCATTTTAGCCATTGAGACCTTACCCAGGTAATTAATTTGTTATGTATGAATTATAAATCCCACACTTTCTATGTTTTGTAGATTCATGACATGCACAAATAGGTCAGGATAGGTATTAAAAGGCAGTAACAAAGTATATCAGCATAGAACAGCAATATCAGCACATTTGTACATCTAATAAAAGCCTTGCAGTTTTTAGGAATGCATGCCCTACATCGGAAAAAAAACATCACAAATTGAAACCAGAAACAACAATTGTTGGTATTGATTTCACAAGTTCTCTTAAACGTGTCTCTCTTACCTATGATTTTGTGTTTAAAGTCAGTAGGTGAAAAAAGCCAGTGTGGGAGCTGAACAAAGAACAGACATTTTTGGACTGTAAAAGAACAAGTTCATGACAGACTGCAAAAAAGTTAAAAAAAAAAGGGAAAGGACCGCAAATGCATTCAAATAAGAAGCTAGAATATAATTAGCGATGAGCGAATTTTAGAAAAATTTGATTTGGCCGATTCACTGAATTTTCTGAAAAATGTTGGATCGGTTTGAATTTATTCACGGCAAATCACTATTAAAAACTGCTATTTCTGGCCTACAAAGAGGCTCAATAGGGGTGTAGAATACTTTGCTTTGTCCTAACACGCATAGAGAGTGTACTGTGTTAGTGAAATAATACTGTTATTAAGTATGACATGAAGATTGCAGGGATCGCTATTAGAATCACTGCCACAGATCGTCTGGATATGGCAGATTTTTAATGTAATTTTTATTTAATTTAATTTGAATTTATTTACATTTTTTGATTACCCATTCTGGTGAGCATCAAACTGGCGGTGCTTCGTGAGCCGAGCTTCAACCTGTTCCAGCCCCTGCCTCTCAGTGCCCCCCCATACTCTGAGTGTCCACTTGAAAAGGGAGGGACTGCAGTACCAGCAACTTGGAAAGGAGAACATTTAGCTTCTGTGCCATTGGATAAGTGGGTGCATAAAGCTAGAAGTGGCTGCAGTGAAATAGCTTGTACTTGTATCTTAAAATCGAGCTGTGGTCCTCCCCCAGCCCCTGCCTCTCAGCGCCCCCCTGACTGTGAAAGTGCGAATGTTTCATTTAATCAGTTTTGGTTCATTGTTTGCGCTCCAAGCTGTTTCATTAGATTCTTGTGACAATTCCACAGGTAATATGACGGCGACGACCATAGGGCCTCAGTCTGGAAAAGATTACATTGATTTTTTTAAATTTAAATTTAAGATTTATATTAGATTCCCAAGTTTAATGTCCCGGTGTTTACTTTGAACTAATACTGCATGACCACAAAACCCAAACTAACAAGGAGTCACATGGCAGCACAATGACAGAGCCTAGAGGTGGCAGCAGCATGAGGAGACCATAACCTGGCAGAATGACACAGCCTGCAACTCGCAGCAGCATGAGGAGACCATAGGGCCTCACAATCCCTAAGATTAAAAAATTTATTTTAAAATTTAAATTGAAGATTTATGGTAGCTAGTGCTACCATAAAAATTTGTAGGTAACGTCCCAGGCCCAGTAGAATCAGTAAACCATATAGTGGCTGAATGGCACATCCTGCAGCTCGCAGCAGCATAAGGAGACCATAGGGCCTCACAATCCCTAAGATTAAAAGATGAATTTAAAATTTAAATTGAAGACTTATGGTAGCTAGTGCTACCATAAAAAATTGTAGGTAATTTCCCAGGCCCAGCAGCATCAGTGAACCATATAGTGGCTAAATGACACACCCTGCGGCTAGCGGCAGCATAAGGAGACCATAGGGCCTCACAATCCCTAAGATTTAATGATGAATTTTAAAATTTAAATTGAAGATTTATGTTAGCTATTGCTATCATAAATCTTTTTTAGGTAATGTCCCAGGCCCAGCAGCATCAGTAAAACATATAGTGGCTGAATGGCACAGCCTGGAGTTGGCGGCAGCATGAGTAGAACATATTGTGGCTGAACGAGACAGCCTGAAGTTGGCGGAAGCATGTAGAGACCATAGAGTCCTGAAAGTGAACCGGTGCCAATACCAGTACCTGGTGGCGAAGGAGGGTGAAAAAAGGTCTGATGCAGAGGAATGTTTGTAACTTGTGAGCAGTGCCTTAAATATGTTTGCCACTATACATATTTGTGAAGTGTTGGTGTGGCACCTTGGTCAATCTACTCTGATGCATCAGGCATTGGTGGGTGGAGCACATTCAGCTTCTGCGCCGTTAGATGAGTGGGCGCATACTGTTGTCTTGGACATGGCTTCGCCGATGGATTGTTGGCGGAATGACAGACTAAAAGTAGTAGTAGGAGGAGTATCTGGAGCGACAGAAGGAGGGTATGACACAAAGGTCCCTTTGGCTGAGGTGGTGGAGCCTTGGCTAGCTGAAAGAGGGAGTAGTGTGCCACTGGGTGATCACTACATCGGTGCCACGGTTCTCCCAGGCTGCTTTATGGTGGCGCAGCATATGTTGACACCAACATTGGGACCCTGGCCATGCTTCACCTGATTTTCCCACCAACAGGTCCGCACTTATTGACTGCTACTGCCTCCGTCTCCCGGAACCCCTGTTCCACTGTCTCCGGAGAAGGTAGGCTGCCGCGAAGCAGGTGGTCCCCCCTGGGCACGTTTGGCTCCAGAATTTCCACTTCTGCCACCATGCTGACGGCCAACCATGCTACCACCTTGCTGGCTCAGCTTCTGCCTCACGGGAAACCTGCAACCCTCAGCATAAGATCATTTTTTAGGGGAGGGAACATTGGACAGAGGCAATGGGAGGACATGGACATGCCTACTGAAGGTTGTGTCTGAGGAACCCACCGACAGATGTCACTTGTGATGAAGTGGATGACCGTGTTAACCAATTGATGAGGGCAGATGGATTGCTTGTCGAGACACTACCACTAGCTGATACCGGGAGCTCAGGCCTCTCACGTTGACTCCTTCTGCCACTTGCCTCTAGTCTGCTGCAACTTCTGCCTGATAAATTTAGGCCTCTGCCACCCCTCTGTACACATCCTGGCACTTCTCTGCCTGACATACTTAGTGCGTATATGAGGGGAGTACAATACCCTTCAATACGATTAAAACAGTATTTGTTTAGAGCAGCAAAAAGTGTGTACTTTTGGCTGTCCTTTCACAGTATCTAGGCCCTTGACAGATCAACAAGTACAAAATAGTACACTACTTAGATGTAGGTATGTGATATGCACTTATGAGGGCAGAAAAAATGTGCTACAGTACGCCTAAAAAGTATTTGACTACAACACCAGCCGGTGAGTACTTTTGCCTGTCCTTTAAAAGTATATAGGCCCTTGACAGATTAACAGGTACAAAATAGTGCACTACTTAGATGTAGGTATGTGGTATGCACTTATGTGAGCCCAAAAATGTGCTACAGTATGCTTAAAGAAGTAGTGGAGTAAAACACCAGCCCGTGATTACTTTTGCCTGGACTTTCACACTATAAAGGCCCTTGACAGATTAACAGGTACAAAATAGTACACTAGATGTAGGTATGTGGTATGCAGTTATGTGGGCACAAAAATGCGCTACAGTACGCTTAAAGAATTAGTGGAGTTTCACAGTATCTAGGCAGATTAACAGGTACAAAATAGTACACCATTTAGATGTAGGTATGTTGTATGCAATTATGAGGGCAGAAAAATGCACTACAGTATGCTTAAAAAACATATTGGAGTAATACACCTTCTGTTGATAACTTTTGCCTAGCCTTTCAAAGTATCTAGGCCCTTGACAGATCAACAGGTACAAAATAGTACACTACTTAGATGAGGGCAAAAAAATGTACGATTAAAAAACTTATTTTTGCACAACACCAGCAGTACACAACAGTGCTGCAAACTAGTATAACCAGCATATCATTTGTTGTGGAAAAAAGACACAGAGTTGTGCTTAAAATGTATTCCTCCATCCTCTGCTGTTTCTCAAGCTGAGCCAGCTTGTTGAAATGTATGAGGCAACAAACAGCTCTCTGCCCCTCTTTGTAATACACTGCTGTAGAAAGTGACTGGGAGGTTAATGGCTGCAGTAAAAAATATTTTCTGTGAAAAATGCACTGCTCTCTGTTCACCAGAATGTTGACGTGACTATGAGGTGAAACACTGCCGTAAAAGCTTGTCTGTGTAACACACAGCGCTGTCCTATCTCTCTGCAGTGAAAGGATGAAGTGACGAACCAGAATATGGCTGACAATTATTTAGGGCTGTGACATCACAGGGGTGACTGGCTGCTGATAGGCTGCATCGTGCATGTGATTCAGGGTCATCCCGCCTACTTCCCTTCCCGCCTTCTCAAGATTCCTTGCCCCATGTCCTCACATGTGGATCAGCCATTTTAGATGCCCTGGAGCCTGGACCGCACTGAATGGAGTTTGATGAAGCGATTTGCGCGGTAGAATCGCGGCGATATTTGCATTAGTTGCGAATCAAATTTTTCCTGAAATTTATAATGAATTCGGATTCATCAGATTTGACTAACTCATCTCTAAATATAATCTATTATTCTGAGGGGTGATGTAAAATCCTGTCTCCAAAGGTATATGCGTTTGGATTTCTTATCTTTTCTTTTCCCTTAATAACACAAAAACAAGACCAACCACTCTCAGGAGTGTGTGTGTGTGTGTGTGTCTATATATATATATATATATATATATATATATATATATGGAACTTCATTGAATCAGAACTATTAAATATCAAAAGGTCAAACTTCATTTATATTCATTTATATATTTGTATGTATACTGCTGACATATTTTGCAGTGCTTGTCATACAAAGATAGTCATCACTTCTGCTGGTACCTGCCCCCATTGGGGCTCACAATCTAAATAAAATAAATAGTAACTTTTAATTAGTCTTCTTTAAAGGTTTTGAAGGTTAAGCCAATACAACAAATAAATATGTTCCTAAAGCAATACCAAAGGGCTTTTGAATAAAAATGCCTGTAAAACAATAAGTCCTGAAGCAGCAAGGCAGATCCTGGGAGGGTGCACTGGGTACACCCCTACTCAGGCTCAGGGAACCTATGGAAGAAGAGAGCGCTGAGCAGCCTTATAAATGCACTTATACACTGCAAAGAAAATCTGTTATTGCTTTGTATGCAGAGCGCTGTCAAAAATGAAATGTCAATGATAAGAAGATTCCAGCACTTACTAGTGTTTATTCACATTAGGTCATAGTATAGGTACAGACAAGACGCATTTCATCACAGCAGGCCTTCCTCAACTGTCTAACAAATAATACTGAAGCTGCTATTTATCTGCACGAGAAGGTGCCTGAGGATGATGTGTCCTCTTGTGATAGTTTTTCTTCTTTCAAGTATCCTCTCCTCCTTTACCCTGTTTATTACCTTTATGTAGAGAGAAAAGTCTCTATCATATCCCCTCAGTCTCTTCTTTCTTTAAAGCTATAAATGTTAAGATCCTTTAACCTTTTCTGGTAAGTTTTATCCTGCAAACCATGTACTAGTTTAGCAGCTCTTCTCTGAACTCTCTCAAATGTATCTATATTCTTCCGGAGATGTGGGGTGGGCAGGGCCGGATTAACGTAGGGGCTGATGGAACTGCAGCTCCAGGCCCCTACAGTAAAATAGGCCCAGCCGGCCGCCAAAAAGGCCACTGAGGAGCAGAGCTGCCCCAGTGCTACAAGACCGCGAGAGAACAGAGTTTAAATCCTCTCTACTCTCGCAACTCTGGACATCCCTGTGTCTCGAAAGATCAGTTCAGGACACAAGGATGTCCTGGCAGTTACCTCTCTGCGGCGGCCCCTGTATTAACTTTAAAAATGCAGGGGCCGCCAGGAGTTAGCGCATGCAGGGACGTCACTGATGTCCCGTGTGTGCGCCCATGGCAACAGCAGAGTGGAGCGGAGCAGTGAGGAGGACGCACGTGCATGGTAAGTTGCCTGTATGTTGTATGTCATCTTCAGTGTTACGACCACCACTCCTCCGATCCCGGGACCTACTCCTATGGCCTGTAGGCCATAGCAGTAGATTGTAACCCCGGACCGGAGGAGTGGTGGTCAGGACACTGAAGTGGGGCAGTACACAGGCATACAGACTCCAGCCATACACTGTACATGGTTGGGGGCTGTATGTTTGTGGGGGAACTGTACTGCACCTAATGTGGGGAGCTATACTGCACCTAATGTGGAGAACTATACTGCACCTAATGTGGGGAGCTATACTGCCCCTAATGTGGGGGAACTATACTGCACCTAATGTGGGGGATCTATACTGCACCTAATGTGGGGGAACTATACTGCACCTAATGTGGGGAACAATACTGCACCTAATGTGGGGGAACTATACTGCACCTAATGTGGAGAGCTATACTGCACCTAATGTGGGGGAGCTATACCGCACCTAATGTGGGGGAGCTATACTGCACCTAATGTGGGGAACTATACTGCACCTAATGTGGGGGAACTATACTGCACCTAATGTGGAGAACTATACTGCACCTAATGTGGGGGAACTATACTGCACCTAATGTGGAGAACTATACTGCACCTAATGTAGGGAACTATACTGCACCTAATGTTTGGGAACTATACTGCATCTAATGTGGGGAGCTATACTGCACCTAATGTGGGGGAACTATACTGCACCTAATGTGGAGGAACTATACTGCACCTAATGAGGGGGAACTATATTGCACCTAATGTGGGGAACAACACTGCACCTAATGTTGGGGAACTATACTGCACCTAATGTGGAGAGCTATACTGCACCTAATGTGGGGAGCTATACTGCACCTAATGTGCGGGAACTATACTGCACCTAATGTGGGGAACTATACGGCACCTAATGTGGGGGAACTATACTGCACCTAATGTGGGGAGCTATACTGCACCTAATGTGGGGGAACTATACTGCACCTAATGTGGGGAGCTATACTGCACCTAATGTGGGGGAACTAGACTGCACCTAATGTGGGGAGCTACTATAGAAGGATAGGAGTCATACCGTACCACCATCAGTGTCTGGATCACTTTATAAGGATAGGAGTGATACATTTCATTAAAAGGCCCAGTAAAATTCTCTGCACCAGGCCCATGATGCTCTTAATCCGGCCCTGGGGGTGGGAGGAAGATTTACAAAGGTTGCTATATTTTAGTAATTTTTTTCTGTTTGCTTGGTGTTTTTCTTATGTGCACCAAATTTATGAAAAAGGTCCCACATCCTTTATAAATTTTGGGAATGTAAACAAATGTGCTCTGTGCCATTTTTCTACTGCTAACACCTTTCCCTATACACCCATGATAGACCTCCCTTTCTGATATGGGATCATGCTTATTTATACTCCATGATAAAATTATATAAGGCAGGCCGATACGTCCTGCGGTAAGTCCTGCGGCATCTGGCGTAAGCCTCATACCCCTCTATCTATCTATGAATCTATCCCTGATTGGTAACAAAGAAGACAAATACTGATACCAAAGTATTTTATAACAGAAACCAGTGCTACCATTCAGACACATTTGAACCTATGCAAGCAAAGGAACTCTCATAGTACAGACACTTTTTTTTTCTCAACAGTTTATTTAATGTGTCTCTATGTGCTATGTTGGTTGCTAAAGATTCCACTTCATTTGGTCTAGATTCAAGTATTGATGTTCTTTTAAATGTTAATACAGCTCGGAATGAGAATAATTATGCAGAAGCTAGTTAAAGCTTGAGCAGCATACAGCAATGTGAATGCATTTGATACATTTTCTATAATTTACATGTAAAATAAGGCAAAGTTTTGCTTGCACGCAGCTCAGTTCATATCTATTTACTGCATACACAAAATCTGCAGCTTTAAACCAAATGGTAGAAACCCTTTTTTATATATTAAAAGAACAACATTACATCTTTTTCAACAATGAGATTTACAATTACTTTGTTCTTGATATAACTGCATGTAAAATCATGGACAAACTAGGTGCAAGATGCTGTTTGAATTTATTTTCCTTGTAAATAGATAAGCTCTATTCAAAGGAATAGCTACCTTAGATATCATTCTACGTTTTGTATGTGTAAAAGTATTCTTCATAAAGATGAGCAACAGATGCGTAACTTACTTTGTACTGATGGTGTTAAGCCGCATACGTTACATACCGGAGACACGGTCACAATTCTGCAGCCTTGAGGGCTGAAATCTTTTAGCATTCTTCTGTACAAAGCTTTCACTTGTGATTTGCATTCTAAAAAGCACAGTAGTTTTTTACATGCTGCCTTTGTTCTAATGTTTAAGCTGGGTTCACACTGCAGTTGTTTTATGTCTAAAGGGAATGTATAAGTTGACAGAGAGGAATAACATGACAGATTTTTCTAAACCGGTCAACATCCAACCAGATGACTGTATTCCCTTGGGACACAGGCAAATCAGTCATGAAATCCATGAAGATATGAGACCAAGGGAATGGGCAAAGTTTGTCAGTGAGGCTTACCCTGAGAGTCTTGGGCAGGGTACAAACTTCACATGCAGTAAAGTATAAAAACGTATAAAAACAAAAAAGCAACATCTCTAGAAACTATTCTCCTGGTGCCAGCAATTTCCGGTTCATCTGAGAGTACGGGTCATGCAGTTTGCCTAAAAAGGCAAAGACAAAATTGACTGTGGACAAACGGAATGTTTACAACCTATTACAAATCTTTAAAAACAGGGATGTAACTTACATGTTCAATAAAAAAATCAAAGTACAATATCAAAAATATTAATCCCACATTCAAAAAAATACAAAATACATAAAAATATGATTTTATTGATTTAGATAAGAATGAAAAGATATTCATGAGACTAACAAATAATAGCAAGTATAAAATAGAAATAAATGTGGAATGGTCTATAACTCTATGTAGCATGTGTGTTTTAAATATACGTGCAGACTCTGTAAGTAGTCAAAGCACAAAGAGTCTCAGCTATAACAGAAAGGAGACATTGATGATAACTCCGATGATGGAGGTACATATGCACACAATACAAGAAAAAAGTAATGCATATTTGTATAATCAGCAAAATAGTATAATTAAAGGGGTATTCCAGGCAAAACCTTTTTTATATATATATATCAACTGGCTCCAGAAAGTTAAACAGATTTGTAAATTACTTCTATTAAAAAATCTTAATCCTTCTAATAGTTATTAGCTTCTGAAGTTTTCTGTCTAACTGCTCAATGATGATGTCACGTCCCGGGAGCTGTGCATGATGGGAGAATATCCCCATAGAAACTGCACAGCTCCCGGGACGTGAGTCATCAGAGAGCAGTTAGACAGAAAACAACAACTCAACTTCAGAAGCTAATAACTATTGGAAGGATTAAGATTTTTTAATAGAAGTAATTTACAAATCTGTTTAACTTTCCGGAGCCAGTTGATATATAAAAAAAATGTTGGCCTGGAATACCCCTTTAATACAATACAAAACTCCCACAAGTGCCCTGTCATGTGTTTTGATGACTGATTTATCTGAAGAAGATCCCATGGATAAAGTGGCAAGCAATGACTGAAAATCCCAAAAAGCACTGCAAGTCTTTTAAAGAAAAAGGGCAGACCAAATCTACAGCTGTATGGACCTTTAAGGGTGCTATACAAAATTATTTTGGTGTCATAATGTATCCATGAAATAAAGCCAACTTATTGAAAAATAATTATTTTTCTCACAAAGAATTTGTAATACAGTAAGTACTTGCTAAACATGTAAGAACCAATCAAGAGAGTAGATTAAATGTCATCAATATATTCCACTACAAACTGCCAATACAATCGTGAAAAATATCATTACCAGATTCTGGAAAACAACCAGAAGCGCAAAAGTTCTAAGTTGCCCTCCGGGATGTTTAATACAATTGTGAGAGTTAAAGAATGAGATTATAAACCTCTCTTTATTAAAGTTTTGTAAACTATCGAGCCCCAGAATCTGATTAAACAAATCTAGCCTCCATAGGAGACACCAAAGCTTTCATGGATATTGGCCGACATTTATCATTGTGATTAGACTGTTTTTTGTGTCTAGAAAAGATGCAAAAAAGGCACAAGCAGGGTTTATTTGCGCCTTTTTTTGCGCCTTTTGGTTTTCACATTTCTGCTGTTTTGAGTTGCAATCCCCTGATTTTGGTAATACGCATGATATGGAGGGGTTTTATCAACTGCGCCTTTTTGTGAAAAGGGACAAAAAAGGCGCAAAGCCACTGAAAAGTCTCTAAAACTACAACTGCTCAGACTTAGCTTAGCTTTTTGGTGCATGTGAAGAGGGAAATTTCAGAAAATATGACCTGCACAAAATTTATCAAATGCTTTGCAACCATTTAATAAATTTGGTGCTCCTACACATTACCAGTACACAAAAAAAGGTGTAGAAAAATCCTTCACTTACACCTACAATGATAAATGCCGATCAGAATATTTTATTGCCTGTCTTCTGGGGCCTGAAAGATTATAAATCTTATCCTCGGGATATTTTGCCCTTGGTATCAGATCAATAGCACAGTCATAATGCCTATGTGGAGGAAAAGCATCAGAACCAGATTGGAAAACAAAATCACTTACAATGTGAGTAATATGCTTCATCTCTAAATTGAGACCAGTGCGATTAACAGAAATACACTTTCCCGAGGAGCAGTAAAACATAGGGTCATAAGACTGAAGCCATGACAAATCTAAAACAATAGTAGATGATTGTTCCCTTTTGCATTCCTGTCCAAGTGAACATCAAGGGTCAGGTGACTAACTAGCAAGTATTAAATACATCACAAAATCCCTGGAGGAACTGATATCTTAATGGTGTATTGTTCCAATGTGAGACCATGTACCATTTGTGAAAGTCTGCACAGTACTTTTTTACAGGTGTGCATCACAGATGGAGATAAACTAACTGGGACACTGTGGCTCTGATAACAACCCCAAGGTGGTAAAAATAAATACAAATACTCTATCGAAGTCAGTTCAAGAGAGTTTAAAGAAGAAAAGAAGACCACTTCTGGGGATCTCCCTAAAAGAGAGACATAATTATCCCTTCTCTCTGGCTTGAAGACCCCAAAGACTGAGGTCAGAGGCTAAAATACAATTTTCCCTTCTCCTAAAAGGCTAAATATGACCTTTTATCACCAGAAAAAAACTGGCAGGAAGTTTAATCAGAAGTTCTAATGGTATACTGGAAAAATGTAATTGGTACAGTATTTTAGACTGTGAGATATCCTAATGTTGCACTTATTTTGGGTTCTGGACCAGTTGGGCTTACCCATGCATCTGGTCCACCAACATGGGAACCCTATTTGAATCGAGTGGTCATTAGAAAAACAATGGTCAGTTCTGTAATTTTGTAGGTTAGAGGGACAATGCAGCCTGAAGCTAAATTCAGTATTTAATGGGAGAGAAACCCCCTTTCACACTGCATGGACCCACTTCCACAAGTACAATCCTTTATGTTTTATAAAAAAATAAATAAAACATAAAATCATTAGCACTTGTACTGGAAAAATCGCCAGACCTATGAAATTAACATGTTTCAAGTACAGCTGCACCCATAGTCATGGCTGCCTATCACAGGCACAATGCCATCTTTAAAGTAACATAGTTGCACTGGTGGGTACTTCTTGCAGGGAGAAGCAAAATGCCCTTTTAAGTAAGCCAAATACCCCAGCATGTGAACATACACTTAAAATACAAACACATATAATGCCAAAGAAAGTAGATAATAGTGAGACACAAGAATCTAAAACACAAAAAAGGTGGATTAATAATAAAACATAAATTCATACTTATAATTTAACCCATTTGGATAGCATGTACCTAGAGTTAAGATCCAGTAAGTCTCCCTGTCCATAAGGAGGCATCTTAGATCTTACGCTACGGTGTGACAAATTTACATTTTAAAATGCAACAATTTCAAAGCCAACATTGCTTTAGAGGATACAAATAAAATGTTTTGAGGCACCCATGTAGTTATGTCCTTAATTTTTAGTAAAGTGTTCGAGTGCACATACTTGAAATTTTCTCATAGTGCATCCTATGTAGCCATCACGTCACATCCCATAGACTTACATTGAGGGGGTGTGGTCAACCCCCAAAGTGCCAAAACAGCATTCGGAACATTTAGTTCTGAATGTTGACCAGTGGAGTACCCCTTTAAGCATTGTTTAGGTATTGTAAGGGTGTCCTCCGCATTTGTAAAACTCTTCAAGTGACAAGCAAATGTCACATTGTTTATTTTTCTTTTGTGGATATGATGCCTCCTATTGTGGATGCTTTACGAGACACAATTTTACACCCCTATAGAACTTCATTTAATACTGCATCTTCTTATAAGATTAGTAGAATTTGCTCACAGTATTGCAAATAGCACTGTATTCCAACACAAGACTAGGAATTATAGGCTGCTTGTGAGATAAATTGCTGTCCTACTGTTTTTATTGAAAAGTAATTCAGTCTTTTTTGTTTATAAAAGATGGCATCTGCTCAAGAAACCAACCATTGACTGTAGCCTCTTTCCATGAAATGTTGTCTACATTATTATTAGTGCTGCAATTACGTAAATGCCATATGTTATCCACTACTGGTATTGATTTTATTGTATTTTGGATTGTATGTATGATTGTACTTAGCATGTTAAAACATGTTACCTGAAATGGGTTTATGATAGGTGCAGATTTGTATCATTTGTCAACTATCCTAGTAAGATAAAGATCAAGGGAAATAATTTAACTTTTTTGACAACTGTGTGTTAATTTTTTGGATTAAAGGGATTATTATTATTAATAATAACATAATCCAACCAGTGGGAGATGTTATTGATGTTTCCCCACCAAATAAGCAGAACATTTTGGAATTAAACATACTTGTGTTCCCAATAAGACATTGTCAAATTAAAGGGGTACTCCAGCGCTAAGACATCTTATCCCCTATCCAAAGGATAGGGGATAAGATGCCTGATCGCGGGGGTCCCGCTGCTGGGGACCCCTGTGATCTTCCATGCCGCACCCCGTTAGAATCAGTTCCCGGAACGTGTTCGCTCCAGGTCTGATTACTGTCGATCAAGGGCCGGAGCATTGTGACGTCAAGGCTCTGCCCCGTATGATGTCACGCTCCGCCCCCCTCAATGCAAGCCCCCTCCCATAGGCTTTCATTGAGGGGGCAGAGCGTGACGTCACTATGCTCCGTCCCCATGATCGCCAGTAATCAGGCCCAGAGCGAGCACGCTCCAGGGGCTGATTCTAACGGGGTGCGGTGTGGAAGATCATGGGGGTCCCCAGCGGGGGGACCCTCGTGATCAGGCATCTTATCCCCTATCCTTTGGATAGAGGATAAGATGTCTTAGTGCCGGAGTACCCCTTTAACCATAGTTGGAGAGTGTTTGGCCACCATGGACACACAGCTGAGTTGGAGAAAAAAAATTATCATTAAAAGAAAATTAATTATGTTTCATTAAAAACACATACTCCCTGAGGAAGCCAAACGGCGAAACGACGTTGGGGTACTGGTGTTGTGTAGGTAGGTACACTGTCTATGTCTCCCAGCCTGTGCTTTGTGAGCGGGGAAGCCCCATGGTAATGTTGATACTCTGTGCTCTAATTGCACACCATTACCTGCCTTTCCCCTTTCTCCTGACCACTCGCTGGAGGCTATATATGCAGTGACCTCCTTATCTAGGTTAGCTTTGTTTTTTGGTGCAATTTTTTACATGACTGTTATGTGTAATTTATAATTATTGTTATACTGGTGGCCCTACTCTGTAGTTAAGAATAACTATGTCATATTTTGCACTTTTGCATTTATACTAACCAACAATATACTACCTGCCCTACCAACTCCTTTTTTGTCTGGCTATACTGTCCCTTTTAATTGTTTTTATTAAATGATGTTCTCAATAAAGTTTATTATTTATGTATAAAATTGGTGTTCCAGTGTGTATATAGGATTTATTAAAAACACAGTGGACAATTATATAAACAATTTGAAATCATTACTAACCACTGAGAGTTTCCAGTTGATAGTCAAGTGCTTCCAATGCAACGTTTAAAAGTATACTGGTATATAAAGATAGCAAGTCCATGCTACACCATACATATTCATATTGAAACTTTACCATTAAGGGCCCTAAGTACATTTCTTGTATCTTTTAGGTTTCTGGGAATTCTCTGCACAAGAGGCTGCTTCAAGCTGTCAAGCCAAGAGCACAGCCTCTCGCCCAGGGAGTCACAACCGGATACTAAAGGACTCATTGGCGATGGGTTTATGCCATTAAGTATTTAAGGCAGTATATATAGATATAGTATTTTAGGGTTAAACGCAATTAAACAAGTCATATTCCTAAAGCCAAGTCTTTATCAAGCAGTATGATGAGTTATTCTAAGAACCGAGTTGTGGGCTTACTGGGCATTCTGTGGAATCCTGAGATGTGTCCATTTCTTGTATTCTGGACTGTACCAGGTAGAAAAAAGGATTGATAACACAGAAATGTTGGGCCTGATTGATAGTGTGTACATCTTGTATGCTTTCTCTCTGTAATTTGACCGAATTATTGAGTGACATTTGATTGGTAAATTCGAAAGTTTGAACAATATTTTCACTAATTAGGGAATCCTGCTGACAAGGATGGGTTTGCAGATTGTCTTCTGTGTTACGTGATTGTTAAGTTTCTTATGAATTTGTTAACATCCTTAATTATATTGTAAATAATGAAATAATTCTTAGGAGAGAAATTAAGTTGCAGTAATAATACAACCTCTTGTTCTGGGGTCAAATTCACCCCTTAAGGACGCAGGGTTTTCCGTTTTTGCATTTTCATTTTTTCATCACCTTCTAAAAATCATAACACTTTCAATTTTGCACCTAAAATTTTATATTATGCCTTATTTTTTTTCGCCACCAATTCTACTTTGCAGTGACATTAGTCATTTTACCAAAATGGCGAAGCAAAAAAAAATAAATAAAAATTAATTGTGTGACAAAATTGAAGAAAATATGCCATTTTGTAAATTTGGGGGCTTCCGTTTCTAGGCAGTGCATTTTTCGGTAAAAATTACATCTTATCTTTATTCTGTAGGTCCATACAGTTAAAATCATACCCTACTTATATAGGTTAGATTTTGTCGTACTTCTAAAAAAAATCATAACTACATACAGAAAAATGTATACGTTTAAAATTGTCATCTTCTGTCCCCTATAATTTTTTTTTATTTTTAAGCGTACGGGCCGGTATGAGGGCTCATTTTTTGCGCCATGATCTGAGTTTTTATCCGTACCATTTTTATATTGATCTGACTTTTTGATCGTTTTCTATTCATTTTTTCATTATGTAAAAAGTGACCAAAAATTATTTTGCGCGTACGCCATTAACCGTGCAGTTTAATTAATAATATATTTTTATAGTTCGGACATTTCTGCTTGCGACGATACCACATATGTTTATTTGTATTTTTATTTACACAGTTTATTTTTTAAATGGGAAAAGGAGGCGATGATTCAAACTTTTATTAGGGAAGGTGTTAAATGATCTTTATTAACTTTTTTTCACACTTTTTTTTTGCAGTGTTATAGCTCCCCCTAGTGGCTATTACACTGCACATACCGATCTCATACACAGATCATTGCCGTGCATTGACACTGCAAAGATCAGTGTTATCGGCGGTCGATTGCTCAAGCCTGGATTTCAGGCTTGGAGCAATTAATCGCCGATCGGACACAACGGAGGCAGGTAAAGGGACCTCCACGCACATTCTAGCTGATCGGGACATCGCAATTTCACCACGATGGTCCTGATCAGCCTTACTGAGTGGCCGGGAAGCTTATACTTCCATTTTAGGCGCGGCGATCAACTTTGAACGGCGTGTCTAAAGGATTAATAGTGTGCGGCACAACGATCAGTGCCACACGCTATTAATCCTTTCATTAGCTTTCATTAGCTGGCAGGAACGACCCGGTATGACCCCGTGTTATATACCGGGATAGGGCGCAGGGCGTACAGGTACTCCCTGTGTCCTTAAGAGGTTAAAGAAAGATAAATTCAAAACATCTATTTTCTTGTTTACCCCTTTGTTTATGTTTACATCCTCTGTGCCTTTGCTATTTTGATTTAATAGATTTTTTATAGTACGTGATTGGTTGATGGGTCACTTTTAGTTGTAGAAGTTGAACTATTTGCATTATTCTCCACATCTAAATCTACAGTCTGGGATGCAGATAAGTCTGGTTCCGAAGAACTGAAAGTAACTGGTGGTTGTGCTGGGCTGTTTTTAGAACTGTGTTTTGTTAAGAATCGATTTCAGTCCAGCTAGATTTCTCTCCCAACGTCCCCACTCATAAACTTGATTGTTTGTGTAGTCATAAAGGTCACATTGGTATTTAGTTTTCTTAATCTCAGATATTTGATTTTCAAGTTGAATGACTTTTGCTTCAATGTTTTTTTTAGCAGCATGTCCCATTATTGAATGATTATTTTCTTCCATGAGCTTGTCCATATCAAGTTACTTTTATTCTAGTAACACCTTTTCATACTTAACAATGATGTGCATTAGAATAAAGGAACATACAGGCAAGGTGGTATTCTAATCAGGCCAAAAAGGCTTCTGAATAAACCATGAGGGACTTTTTTCAGTCTCAAACCATGTGTAATCATGGTCTTGCCTAGACATGTTTCTAGTGCAGTAAAATCTCACTAAGGCTGGGTCCACACTACGTTTTGTCCCATACGGGAGCGCATACGGCAGGAGGGAGCTAAAACCTCGCGCTCCCGTATGTCACCGTATGCGCTCCCGTATGTCATTCACTTCAATGAGCCGACCGGAGTGAAACGTTCGGTCCGGTCGGCTCATTTTTGCGCCGTATGCGCTTTTAAACCAGACCTAAAACTGTGGTCAACCACGGTTTTAGGTCCGGTTGTAAAAGCGCATACGGCGCAAAAATGAGCCGACCGGACCGAACGTTTCACTCCGGTCGGCTCATTGAAGTGAATGGCATACGGGAGCGCATACGGTCACATACGGGAGCGCGAGGTTTTAGCTCCCTCCTGCCGTATGCGCTCCCGTATGGGACAAAACGTAGTGTGGACCCAGCCTAAGCATGAACTTATGTTTCAATATTTTTTAATTAAGAAAAAATTTGGCTTTATTTGCTTTTCAGATTTTTGTGTCACTATTATCTGCTGTTATTGGAATTATGTACAGTAGGTTTTTGAGTGTATGTTAACATGATGGGGTATTTAGCCTGTGACAATTTTGTAAATTTGCTATTACTTTAACCCCTTAAGGACCTTTTTTTTTTTCCGTTTTTGCATTTTCATTTTTTGCTCCTTGCCTTTAAAAAATCATAACTCTTTCAATTTTGCACCTAAAAATCCATATGATTGCTTATTTTTTGTGCCTCCAATTCTTCTTTGTATTGACGTCAGCCATTTTCCCCAAAAATCTACGGTGAAAGGGAAAAAAAATCATTGTGAGACAAAATTGAAAAAAAAAAACACAGTTTTGTAATACATTTGTAGTACATTTTTCGGTAAAAATGACACCTTATATTTATTCTGTAGGTTCATACGATTAAAATGATATCTATTTATATAGGTTTCATTTTGTCGTACTTCAGGAAAAAATCATAACTTCATGCAGGAAAATTAATACGTTTAAAATTGTCATCTTCTGACCCCTATAACTTTTTTATTTTTCTGCGTATGGGGCGGTATGAGGGCTAATATTTTGCGCCGTGATCTGAAGTTTTTAACGGTACCATGTTTGCATTGATAGGACTTATTGATCATTTTTTTATGATATAAAAAGTGACCAAAAATGCACTATTTTGGACTTTGGAATTTTTTTGCGCGTACGCCATTGACCGTGCGGTTTAATTAATGATATATTTTTATAATTCGGACATTTCCACATGCGATACCATATATGTTTATTTTTATTTTTATTTACACTGTATTTTTTTTATGGGAAAAGGGGGGTGATTCAAACTTTTAATAGGGGAGGGGTTAAACTATCTTTATTCACTTTTTTTCCCCACTTTTTTTTGCAGTGTTATAGCTCCCATAGGGACCTATAACACTGCACACACTGATCTTTTCCATTGATCACTGGTTTCTCATAGGAAACCAGTGATCGATGATTCTGCCACTTGACTGCTCATGCCTGGATCCCACAGCGACAGCGATGAGGCAGGTAGGGACCCTCCGGCTGTCCTGTAAGCTGTTCGGGATGCCGCGATTTCACCGCGGCTATCCCGAACAGCTCCCTGAGCTAACCGGCATGCTTTCACTTTCACTTTAGACCCAGCGTTCAACTTTTAGCTATCAGCCACGGGTCCCGGCCATTGTTAGAGGCCGGGCCGTGGCCCCGCGTTATAGATCGGGAGCGGACACATGATGTTCTTGTATGTCATGTGTCCTTATGGGGTTAAAGGTAATGTTGCTTTTGTACCTACAGAAAGTACCCACCTATGCTTCTAATTCAATAATGGTATTGTGCCTGTAGTTGGTAACCATGACTAACCTCTTAAGGACATGTCCCATTTTGGCCTCAAGGACCAGGCCAATTTTCTTTTTTTTCCTCCTCTCCTTTTAAAATCAATAACTGTTACATTTTTTCACCTACAGACCCATGTGTGGACTTGCTCTTGTGCGACCAACTTTACTGTGTAATGACATATTTCATTTTACCAGAATATGTTTGGTTTTTACGCAGTGCACTTTTTTAAGGCTAAAATGATACATTATCTTTATTCAATAAGTCAATTTGATTAAAAGATTTTTTTTGCGCCTTGATCTGTAGTTTTTATTGGTACTATTTTTGCTTTGATGGAATTTTTAGATTGCTTTTTATAATTTCTTTTCGGATATATGATACAAAAAAAATCTGTACTTTTGTTGTTTTTTTTTTTACATTTACGTCATTTACCAAGTGGTATCAATCCACTGTCCTTACCTACTTGGATGATTCACCCTAACTGGCAGCCACTAGCTTTGCAACAGAACTAATACAACTCATTGCACATTGTTTAACTGTTGTAAAAGCTGTAGTAAAATGGAGTAGGTCAGAACCAAACAAGCACATCAATGTCAGAATCAGAGGTAAAAGAACAAAAAACAAAAAAACAAAACAAAAAAAAAAAACACAGAAACAAGCCAGAGGTTAGAACCAAAGGGCAGTGCCAAAACCTAGTCAGAATCCATAACAGTACCATAGATCAATCCTGACTAAGCCTGAACATAAAATCCTGTCAAGTCCAAATCAGAATCCAAAGAAAAGGGTCAGTAAACAAGCAGAAGTCAGAATTTAGGCAGAATTTAGCAGAACAGACTCAGGAACGCTAATGACAGCACATAAACTTAAACCATGGGATGCTGTAGAAAGAAGCCACTTGTTTCTAGCCTACAGAGAGCCTCAATTGGGGTGTAGAACACTTTGCTTTGTTCTAATACGCATATGGAGTGTTCTGGAGTAGTGAAATAATTCTGTTCTTCATTATGACATGCAGATTACAGGCATCGCTATTAGAATCACTGCCGCAGAGCGGATCAATGACAGAGCCTGGAGGTGACATCAGTATGAGGAGACCATATAGTTGCTGAATGACACAACGTGGAGGTGTTGGCAGCATGAGGAGACCATATAGTGGCTGAATAACACAGCGTGGAGGTGTTGGCAGCATATGGAGATCATATAGTGGCTGAAAGACACAGCTTGGATGTGGCTGAAGCATGAGGAGACCATATAATGGCTGCATGACACAGCGTGGAGGTGTTGGCAGCATGAGGAGACCATATAGTGGCTAAATGACACAGCGTGGAGGTGTTGGCAGTATGAGGAGACAATAAAGTTGATGAATGACACAGCCTGGAGCTGGCAGCAGCATGAGTAGACACTAGGGCTTCACAATCCCTAAGAGGAAAAGATGAATTTTGAAATTTAAATTGAAGATTTATGGTAGCCCCACACAGGAACCTCTTCCTATAAGCTTAAGGACTGAGCCCTTTTTCTCATTTTATGCATTAATAAATCTGGGATGCTTTTACTGTTTGTTCTGATTCCCCCAAAAAATTTTTCATGACATATTCTACTTTAACACAGTGGTAAATTTTCGTCATTACTTGCATCCTTTCTTGGTGAAAAATACCCAAATTTCATGAAAATTTAGAAAATGTAGCATTTTTCTAACTTTCAAGCTCCCTGCTTGTAAGGAAAAAGGAAATTCCAAATAAATTATACATTGATTCACCTATACAATGGGGGACATTTACTAATCTAGTCTATTCTGGGTATGCTTATAGACCAGCGTATGTGGTAGTCTCCTGTCTATCGTGCTCCTAATTTATCATAGGTCTCACAGCCCTTGATAAATTCTGTGCTCAGATTTCAGGGTCTACAGCTTAAACTGCATTTAGACCTGCTCCAACATGTCTGACATTTCAGCGTATTTTGGGCAGATGCGACTTGTCGCACAAAAGTCGCACTTGATAAATTATGCACCAATGCATTTTCCAATGCATTTCCGTCTAAAATAGACTTGCATGCATCATGTTCT
This sequence comes from Hyla sarda, assembly GCF_029499605.1. Classification (NCBI taxonomy): domain Eukaryota; kingdom Metazoa; phylum Chordata; class Amphibia; order Anura; family Hylidae; genus Hyla; species Hyla sarda. Next base: position 131,353,366 of record NC_079190.1, on the reverse strand, counting down.
AAAAATCCTCTACAGCAAAAGTCCCAGAAAAGTTGCACATATTTAGACTGCGACTCTCTGTGCGACAAATTTAGACAGGAAAAACAAGTCTAAATCCTTTGATAAATCTCTCCCAATATGTCTACTTTATGTTGGCATCATAAAGTTGCTATGTTTTTACATTTGGAAGACATCATAGGGCAGCAATTTTCAAATTTTTCACAAAAATTTCAAAATCGGAACCAGTTCAGGTTTGAAGGGGATTTGAGAGGCTTTCATATTATAAATACTCCATAAATTACCCCATTATAAAAACTGCACCCCGCATAGTATTTTAAAATGACATTTAGAAAGTTTGTTAACCCTTTAATTGTTTCAAAGGAATAGCAGCAAAGTGAAGGAGAAAATTCAAAATCTTCATTTTTGACACTTACATGTTCTTGCAGAGCCATTTTTAAAATTTTTACAAGGGGTAAAAGGAGAGAAATCCCCCAAAAATTTGTAACCCCATTTTTCTCGAGTAAGGAAATACCTCATATGCGGATGTAAAGTGCTCCGTGGGTGCACTACAAGGCTCAAAAGAGAAGGAGCGACAATGGGATTTTGGAGAGTGAATTTTGCTGAAATGTTTTTTGGGGGGCATGTCGCATTTAGGAAGCCCCTATGGTGACAGAACAGCAATAAAACACATGGCATACTATTTTGGAAACTACACACCTCAAGGAACATAACAAATGGTACAGTGAGCCTTATCACCCCACAGGTGTTTGACGACTTTTCGTTAAAGTCGGATGTGTAAATAGAAAAAAAATTTCACAAAAATTTCACATTTTTACAAGGAGTAAAAGGAGAAAATGCCCCCCAAAATTTGTAACCCCATTTATTCTGAGTATGGAAATACCCCATGTGTGGACGTCAAGTGCACCGTGAGTGCACTACAATGCTCAGAAGAGAAGGAGCCACATTTGGATTTTGGAAATACATTTTTGCTGAAATGGTTTTTGAGGGGCATGTCGCCTTTAGGAACCCCCTGTAGTGCCAGAACAAAAAAAAAAAACACATGGCACACTATTTTGGAAACTACACCCCTTGAGGAACGTAGCAATGGGTACAGTGCTTAGAAGAGAAGGAGCGCAATTGGGCTTTTGGAGAGAGAATTTGTTTGGAATGGAAGTCGGGGTCCATGAGCATTTATAAAGCCCCCCATGGTGCCAGAACAGTGGACCCCCCACATGTGACTCCATTTTGGAAACAACACCCCTCACAGAATTTAATAAGGGGTTCAGTGAGCATTTTACACCCCACTGGCATTTGTCAGATGTTTGCAACAGTGGGCTGTGCAAAGGAAAAATTACATTTTTCATTTTCATGGACCACTGTTCCAAAAATCTGTCAGACACCTGTGGGGCGTAAATGCTCACTGTACCCCATTTTCCTGGTACTATGGGGGCTTTGTAAACACACATGGCCTTAAATTCCAGAAAAATTTTCTCGCCAAAAGCCCAATGGCGCTCCTTCTCTTCTGAGCATTGTAGTGCACCCGCAGAGCACCTTACATCCACATATGGGGTATGTTCTTACTCAGAAGAAATGGGGTTACAAATTTTAGGGGTCTTTTTTTCCTATTTTCCCTTGTGAAAATGAAAAATGTAGGGTAACACCAGCACTTTAGTAAAAAAAAAATTTTTTTTCATTTTCCCATCCAACTTTAACGAAAATTCATCAATCACCTGTGAGTTGTTAAGGTTCACGTTCCGTGAGAGGTGTAGTTTCCAAAACGGCGTCACACGTGGGTATTTATTTTTTGCGTTTATGTCAAAATCACTGTAAAATCTGCCACCCCTATGCAAATCACCAATTCAGGCCTCAAATGGACATAGTGCGCTCTCACTCCTGAGCCTTGTTGTGCATCTGCAGAGCATTTTACGCCCACATATGGGGTATTTCCGTACTGGGGGTCTTTTTTTTTCCTTTTACCTCTTGTGAAAATATAAAGTATGGGGCAACACCAGCATGTTAGTGTAACATTTTTTAATTTTTTTTACACTAACAGGCTGGTGTAGACCCCCAACTTTTCCTTTTCATAAGGGGTAAAAGGAGAAAAAGCCCCCTCCAAACTTTTTAGTGCAATTGCTCCTGAGTACCCCTAAACTGTTTCCTTGAAATACGACAGGGCTCTGAAGTGAGAGAGCACCATGCGCATTTGAGGACTAAATTAAAGATTGCATTGGGGTGGACATATGGGTATTCTACGCCAGTGATTCACAAACAGGGTGCCTCCAGCTATTGCTAAACTCCCAGCATGCCTGGACAGTCAGTGGCTGTCTGAAAATGCTGGGATTTGTTGCTTTGCAACAGCTGGAGCCTCCATTTTGGAAACACTGCCGTACGATACATTTTTCATTTTTATTGGGGGGGGGGGGGACCGTGTAAGGGGGTGTATATGTATTCTTTTACCCTTTACTTTGTGTTAGTGTAGTGTAGTGTTTTTAGGGTACATTCACACAGGCGGGGGGGTTATGGTGAGTTTTCCGCTAGGAATTTGAGCTGCGGAGGAAAATTTGCCACAGCTCAAACTTGAAGCAGGAGACTCATTGTAAATCCGTCCGTGTGAATGTACCCTGTACATTCAAATGGGGGGGGGGGGGCAATCCTCCAGCTGTTGCAAAACTACAACTCCCAGCATGCATTGACAGACTGTGCATGCTGGGAGTTTTACTTTTGCAACAGCTGGAGGTACACTGGTTGGAAAACGTTCAGTTAGGTTCAGTTGCCTAACTCAGTATTTTCCAACCAGTGTGCCTCCAGCTGTTACAAAACTACAACTCCCAGCATGTACTGATCGCCAAAGGGCGATGGTGCATAGATTTTTTCCGCCCTAGGCGAAAGTAAATTTTGCCGCCCCCCCTTGACCCCGCCCACTGGCTCCGCCCTTTGACGCGCCCAACCTTACTACTGGGATGACCCACTGTAACAAACCCCCTCCTCATTTAATCTCCTTACTACTGGGATGACAAACTGTAACAAACCTCCTCATGTAATCTTCTTACTACTGGGTTGACACACTATAACAAACCTCCTCCTCATGTAATCACCTTACTACTGGGGTGACACACTGTAAAAAACCTCCTCTTCATGCAATCTCCTTACTACTGGGGTGACACACTGTAACAAACCCCCTCTTCATGTAATCTCCTTACTACTGGGGTGACACACTGTAACAAACCTCCTCCTCATGTAATCTCCTTACTACTGGGGTGACACACTGTAACAAACCCCCTCTTCATGTAATCTCCTTACTACTGGGGTGACACACTGTAACAAACCTCCTCATCATGTTATCTCCTTACTACTGGGGTGACAATGTAACAAACCCCCTCCTCATGTAATCTCCTTACTACTGGGGTGACACACTGTAAAAAAAAACCTCCTCATGTAATCTCCTTACGACTGGGGTGACACACTGTAACAAACCTCCTCCTCATATAATCTCCTTACTACTGGGTTTACACACTGTAACAAACCTCCTCCTCATCTAATCTCCTTACTACTAGGGTGACATACTGTAACAAACCCCCTCCTCATCTAATCACCTTACTACTGGGTTTACACACTGTAACAAACCCCCTTCTCATCAGACAATATCACACATAGAGGGATTAGATCAGTGTTTCCCAACCAGGGTGCCTCCAGCTGTTGCAAAATTACAACTCCCAGCATGCTCGGACAGCCAAAGGCTGTCTGGGCATGCTGGGAGTTATAGTTTTACAACATCTGGAGGCACCCTGGTTGAGAAAAACTAATATAAAGGTATATACCAGCTGTATACAGATCTGTATACCATATAAGTGATTAAAATTATATTAAGGGACTCACAAAAAATCCCATTAGCCCCAATAACTTAAATAATAACGTTAGACCCAATAACTCAAAAAATCCCATTAGCCCCAATAACTTAAATAGTACAATTAGCCCTTATAACTCAAATAATAACATTAACCCCAATAACTCTGAAAATCCCATTAGTGAGACTATATGTGTAAAACTTAATGGAAATGTAAAGTGTATTTTCACAAATGCCAGAAGCCTAGCAAATAAAATGGGGGAGCTTGAGGCCTTGATACTGGAGGAACATATTGATATAGTTAGGGTCACTGAGACATGGCTGGACTCCTCGCATGACTGGGCTGTTAATCTGCAGGGGTTTACATTGTTTCGCAAGGATAGAATGAACAGAAAAGGTGGTGGAGTCTGTCTGTATGTAAGAAGTGGTATGAAAGTCAGTGTGAACGATGCCATAGTGTGTGATGATTCTGAGGAGGTGGAATCACTGTGGGTAGAATTACAAAAGGAGGGAAATATTGAAAAAATTGTATTTGGTGTAATCTACAGACCCCCTAATATCACTGAAGAGATAGAAGGTCGGCTGTATAAACAAATAGAGAGGGCCGCCCGGGCAGGTACAGTGGTAATAATGGGAGATTTTAACTATCCAGATATAGATAGGGGCCGGGGGCTGGCTAAAACTACAAAGGGGAGAAAATTCCTAAATTTATTGCAGGATAATTTTATGGGCCAGTTTGGGGAGGACCCAACAAGAAGTGATGCCTTGTTGGATCTGATCATTTCCAACAACGCAGAGCTGATTGGTAATGTAACTGTGCGGGAAAACCTTGGTAATAGCGACCACAATATAGTTACTTTTGACTTAAAATGTAGAAAACAAAGACAGACGGGGAAGGCAAAAACATATAACTTTAAAAAGGCAAACTTCCCTGGGCTGAGGGCTGCACTACAGGACATAGACTGGGGGGAGGTGTTCTCAAATACTGATACAGAAGGTAAATGGGACATCTTTAAATCAACTCTAAATAACTATACAGCTAAATATATACCAAAGGGGAACTAATATAAACGATTTAAACTAAATCCTACATGGCTGACAAATGAGGTTAAAAGAGCAATAAACACCAAAAAAATAGCCTTCAAAAAATTCAAATCTGATGGGTCAGCTATAACTTTTAAACAGTACAAGGAGCTTAATAAAATCTGTAAAAATGTAATAAAAACAGGAAAAATTCAAAACGAGAGACAGGTGGCCAAAGAAACCAAAACTAATCCTAAATATTTTTTTAGATATATAAATACAAAAAAAACAAGGACAGAGCATGTAGGACCCCTTAATAATGATAATGGGGAGGTTGTCACGGGCGATCAAGAGAAGGCGGAGCTACTGAATGGGTTCTTTAGTTCTGTATACACCATGGAAAAAGGAGCTGACATTGGCCAGGTCAGTGCTGGTAACACATCATGTAATGTATTGAACTGGCTTAATGTAGAGATGGTACAAGGTAAGTTAAGTAAAGTAAATGTAAGCAAATCTCCAGGGCCGGATGGACTACACCCAAGAGTTCTTAGAGAGGTAAGTTCAGTAATATCTGTACCCTTGTTCATGATATTTAGAGATTCTCTGGTGTCTGGTATTGTGCCAAGGGACTGGCGCAAGGCGAATGTGGTACCAATCTTCAAGAAGGGCTCTAGGTCTTCGCCAGGCAATTATAGACCGGTAAGTCTAACGTGCATTGTGGGTAAATTGTTTGAAGGACTTATAAGGGATTACATACAGGAATACATAGGGGATAATAGTATTATAAGTGATAGCCAGCATGGGTTTACTAAGGATAGAAGTTGTCAAATCAATCTAATTTGCTTTTATGAAGAGGTGAGTAGAAGCCTTGACAGAGGAATGGCTGTGGATATAGTGTTTCTGGATTTTGCCAAAGCGTTTGATACTGTCCCTCACAGACGTCTGACAGGTAAGTTAAGGTCCTTGGGCTTGGAAACTTTAGTTTGCAACTGGATTGAACACTGGCTCATGGATCGTACCCAGAGAGTGGTGGTAAATGATTCGTACTCTGATTGGTCCCCGGTAATTAGTGGTGTACCCCAAGATTCAGTACTGGGCCCGCTGCTGTTTAATTTATTTATCAATGATATAGAGGATGGTATTAACAGCTCTGTTTCTATCTTTGCAGATGACACCAAGCTTTGTAGCACAGTACAGTCTATAGAGGATGTGCATAAGTTACAAGATGACTTGGATAGACTAAGTGTCTGGGCATCCACTTGGCAAATGAGGTTCAATGTGGATAAATGTAAAGTTATGCATCTGGGTACTAATAACCTGCATGCGTCGTATGTCTTAGGGGGGATTAAACTGGCAGAGTCACTGGTAGAGAAGGATCTGGGTGTACTTGTAGATCACAGACTACAGAATAGCATGCAATGTCAGGCTGCTGCTTCCAAATCCGGCAGGATATTGTCATGTATCAAAAGAGGCATGGACTCAAGGGACAGGGACATAATATTCCCCCTTTATAAAGCATTGGTACGGCCTCACCTGGAATATGCTGTTCAGTTTTGGTCGCCTGTTCATAAAAGGGATACTGCGGAGTTGGAAAGGGTGCAGAGACGCGCGACTAAACTAATATGGGGCATGGAACATCTTAGCTATGAGGAACGATTAAAGGAGTTACAATTGTTTAGTCTTGAGAAGAGACGTTTAAGGGGGGATATGATAAACGTATATAAGTATATAAATGGCCCATACAAAAAATATGGAGAAAAACTGTTCCAGGTTAAACCCCCCCAAAGGACGATGGGGCACTCCCTCCGTCTGGAGAAGAAAAGGTTTAGTCTAAAGGGGCGACACGCCTTCTTTACCGTGAGGACTGAGAATTTATGGAACGGTCTACCTCAGGAACTGGTCACAGCAGGAACAATTAACAGCTTTAAAACAGGGTTAGATACATTCCTGGAACAAAATAACATTAATGCTTATGCAGAATTATAAAACTACATCCCTTTCCCTTATCCCCTTACACCCTTCCCTTCAATTCCCTGGTTGGACTTGATGGACGTATGTCTTTTTTCAACCATACTAACTATGTAACTATGTATCAATCTTTTCTGATCAGCGTCGTCCTCTTTCCGCCATGATGTCTTCTTCCTGCCAAAACTTCCTTTCTTCAGCATCTGTGGGACAAACATGTTAGACCCTGCATTTTTCCCCCTCCTCCCCCAGTGGCATTTCATTAACCCCCCACCCCCTCCTACCCCTGTACCATTTCATTAACCCCTCCATCCCCCTCCCCTTGCAATTTCATTAACCTCCCCCACCCCCTCCTCTTCCCCCCCATGCAATTTCGTTAACCCCCCATCCCCCTCCTCCTCCCCCTATGCGATTTCATTAACCCTCCACTCCCCTTCTCCCCCCCCTGTGCAATTTCATTACCCCCCCCACCTCTCCTCTCCCCCTATACAATTTCATTAACCCTTCCCCCCTCCTCTCCTCCCCCCTGTGCAATTTCATTAACCCTCCCCCCACCTCTCCTCTCCCCCCTATGCAATTTCATTAACCCTCTCCCCCCCACCTCTCCTCTCCCCCCTATGCAATTTCATTAACCCTCCCCCCCTCCTCTCCTCTCTCCCCCTGTGCAATTTCATTAACCCTCCCCCCACTTCTCCCCCCTATGCAATTTCATTGACCCTCCCCCCTCCTCTCCCCCCTGTGCGATTCCCCCCGCCCCCTCCCTGTACGATTTCATTAGTCCCCCCACCCCCCTAAGCTGCAGTCTCATCTGTCAGATTCCTCCGGGCAGGGCAGGCAGCTTGTCTTCTTTTCCCCAGCAGCTCCGGTGAGGACGAGTGGCGCGCGCTCCAGTGATAACGAGTGACGTCCCACTTCGCAGTGTCAGGGGCGTCACTCGTCATCTAGTGCCGGCCCACAGCAGGCTGTTTCTGGTTGGAAGTCACTGCGGGCGGGCAATTAGAATGTGAGCGCGGCCACGCTGAGAAGCTGGATGCGGTCGGGGGTTGCGGGGGAGGGGGGGGGGGGCGGCCCTGCTCCTCTATCAACATGCTGGGCGGGCAATGGATATAATTAGATGGGGGGGTGCGGCTTTTTGCTTGCCGCTCTCCCTATACATGTGTTATCTCGGCGGCGCTGGGCGGTTGCGGCAACAGGCAGAGCGGCGCTCACCTCAAGAGAGCGCTTTAGGCGGCTGCCTACTTTGTCTACAGGCAAAGCCGGCCCTGGGCTCAAGTAAAAAAGAGGGCACTTCTCATAATTTAAAAAACGTCTGCCAGACTTAATGGGCAGATGTGCTGCGGCCCAGGGATACAGTGGACTCCCGTCGGGCCTCCTCAACATTCCAAACCCACATAAAAGTTGGTGTTTTTGTAAAATAAAGTCAAGAACAGTTTCTCTGAGGTCTGCCATGTGTATATACACATTGGCTGTGCTACCAGTCTTATTTACAGAAAACATGTGACAGCTGCACTATAATATACTGTATTATAGAGGAGATTTATCAAAACCTGTGCAGAGAAAGAGTGGTGCAGTCGCCCATAGCAACCAATCAGATCGTTTCTTTCATTTTGCAGAGGGCTTTTCCTCTGCAAAGGTTTTAATAAATCTCCCCCTATATGCCCCCACCTGAGCTCTATATGACAGAACGTGCACTGTACCCGGTCTCACCCAGCACCCATCCCCAATCACCCAGCACCCAATCCCCATCACCCATCCCCAATCACCCAACACCCATCCCCAATCACCCAGAACCCATCACCCGTCACCAATCACCCAGCACCCATCCCCAATCACCCAGCACCCATCACCAATCACCCATCACCCATCCCCAATCACCCAGCACCCATCACCCAGCACCCACCTTATGCAGGAATCTCCACACAGCTCTGGTTCTTACACTGAAGAGATGGACACCACACTAATATATGCTTACATGCTACAATATACAAGAGTTGGAGAAAAAATAATTATAAATATACAAAGACGGCCAGGCATAGCACAGCATACAGGATGGAGGCAGGGAAGCTCCGCCTCCATTGCGCACAAGACTGACTTCGCATACTAGCAATGTGGGGCAATACCTAGAAAACGGCTGGTCCACATTTAGTAAGTATAACATTATCTTTCTCCTGCACTGTAACCTAGTGTATTGGGTTTAATGCGAGTAAACAGCCTGTCAGTTTCTCTTTAATTATATACCGTACCCCCTTAATGATCTATATACTGTGCCACCATTCAAATTCATCTATTAATTCCCTATATACTGTGCTTCCATTAATTAACTATATACTGTGCCACTGTTATTTAACTATACTGTGCCACCATTAAGGATCTATACACAGTGCCAGAATACATAAAAATATAATGTTCCAATATAAATAAAATATATTCTGTGTTTCCATATATTTTCTATCTAATGTGCTTACATTCCTCTATTAATTCCCTAATAATGTGCTTCATACAATACATACAAGCACATAACATAAAGACACATACAGTACATAAGAAAGATACACACATACAAAGAGACACTTTGACACATGCATACAACATGGAATATATACTAAAAGATATAGCCAACAGGCACATCATACATACAGGTTCACACATACATTCACTCACAGATATATATATATATATATATATATATATATATATATATATATATAGATATATATATATACACACACACACATAGATTCACTTGCTCACATTATACATATGTGAATCTATGTATATGTGTGTGTATATATGTGAGCAAGTGAATCTATGTGTGTGTGTGTGTGTGTATATACAGTATATATATATATATATATATATATACATACACACATACATAGATTCACGGGCAGACTGTGGGCGGGGCTTCTCTCTGCCTCCTCTGCTCCTGTCTCCTCCGTGTGCAGAGGAGCAGAGAAATAGCTGATAATGACAAGATGAGTGCAGGGAGGGCACAGCACCCTCCATTAAACCCCATACAACTCCCCAGCAACGGATCCTTTTTACTGTACCTGTCACCCTGAGTCTGTCACCACGTTAAAGTGCCGCTCTAGGCGGTCGCCTATTTTGGATATAGGACAAACCGGCCCTGTGGGAGATGTAATTATCCAACAGCTGGAGGTACGCAACTACAACTCCAAACATGCCGAGACAGCCGTTTGCTGTTCATGCATGCTGGGAGTTGTAGTTTTGCAAGATTTAGAGGGCCCCGATTTAGAAACCACCGCACAGTGATCTCCAAACTGTGGCCCTCCAGATGTTGCAAAACTACAAATCCCAGCATGCCCAGACAGCAAACTGCTGTGTGGGCATGGCGGGAGTTGTAGTTTTGCAATATCTAGAGGGCCACAGTTTAGAGGTCACTGCACAGTGATCTCCAAACTGTAGCCCTCCAGCTGTTGCAAAACTACAAATCCCAGCATGCCCAAACAGCAAACAGCTGTCTGGGCATGCTGGGAGTTGTAGTTTTGCAACATTTGGAGGGCTACAGTTTAGAGACCACTGTGCAGTGATCTCTAAACTACTTACCGGTTTCCTTAGTCTGCAGCAGGGAGTCAGCCTCACATCATTGCCGCCCACATATCGTCGCCTGCCGCTACTGTGGGTGGGCAGAACGGGGGAACTGAACTTTAACCCCCCCAGCCCCTGATCTGCTATTGGTCGGTCGCTTCTGACCAACCAATAGCAGGGTTAGGAGGGGTGGCACCCCTGCAACCTCACTCCTATCCCTTCAGGGTGATCGGGGTATCTTGGAAAGTCCCGATCCCCCTTATTTTCCGGGTCACTGGAGACCCATTTGATCAGGAATTGCCACAGATTCAGACCGGAGATTTACGGCGATCACCAACATGGGAGGGTCTCAGGAAGCTGCGCACCAAAATGTCAGTTGTACCTGAAAGAGTTAAAGATCCACTGGAAAAATGCGCCAAAGATTCCCACCAAGGCCAACTATGGCCCCACCCTGCTTGTCTAAGGGACTTTTTGGTCCCCTCCCTTCTAGTTTTAAAGGAACCATAACCCAGGAGTTGTGGATCAAATGTGACAGTTCTGTCTTGTATTTTTAACCCCTTAAAGGAGTAGTCCAGTGGTGACTCAGTGGTTTACAACTTATCCCCTATCTTAAGGATAGGGGATAAGTTGCAGATCGCGGGGGGTCCGACCCCTGGGGCCCCCCCGCGATCTCCTGTACGGAGCCCCGACAGCCCACGGGAAGGGGGCGTGTCGACCTCCGCACGAAGCGGCGGCCGACACGCCCCCTCAATACAACTCTATGGCAGAGCCGAAGCGCTGCCTTCGGCAATCTCCGGCTCTGCCATTGAGATGTATTGAGGGGGCGTGTCGGCCGCCGCCTCGTGCGGGGGTCGACACCCGCTATCTCGGCGGAGAGCCGGGGCCCCGTACAGAGAGATCGCAGGGGGCCCCAGCAGTCGGACCCCCCGCGATCTCAAACTTATCCCCTATCCTTAGGATAGGGGATAAGTTTTTCACCACTGGACTACCCCTTTAAGGACCGGGGGTTTTTCCGTTTTGGCATTTTCGTTTTTTGCTCCTTGCCTTTAAAAAATCATAACTCTTTCAATTTTGCACCTAAAAATCCATATGATGGCTTATTTTTTGCGCCACCAATTCTACTTTGTAATGACATCACTCATTTTGCCCAAAAATCTACGGTGGAACGGAAAAAAAATCATTGTGTGACAAAATTGAAAAAAAAACGCAGTTTTGTAACTTTTGGGGGCTTCCGTTTCTACGTAGTAAATTTTTCGGTAAAAATTACACCATATCTTTATTCTGTAGGTCCATATGATTAAAATGATACCCTACCTATATAGGTTTGATTTTTTCGGACTTCTGGAAAAAATCATAACTACATGCAGGAAAATTAATACGTTTAAAATTGTCATCTTCTTACCCCTATAACTTTTTTATTTTTCTGTGTATGGGGTAGTATGAGGGCTCATTTTTTGCGTTGTGATCTGAGGTTTTTAACGATACCATTGTTGCATTGATAGGACTTATTCATCGCTTTTTATTCATTTTTAAATGATATAAAAAGTGACCAAAAATGCACTATTTTGGACTTTGGAATTTTTTTGCGCGCACGCCATTGACCGAGCGGTTTAATTAATGATATACTTTTATAATTCGGACATTTCCGCACGTGGTGATACCATATATGTTTATTTTTATTTTTATTTACACTGTGTTTTTTTTTTATTGGAAAAGGGGGGTGATTCAAACTTTTAATAGGGGAGGAGTTAAATGATGTTTATTCACTTTTTTTTTGCAGTGTTATAGGTCCAGAACAGCCCACTGAGCTAGCCGGCAACTTTCGCTTTAGCTTTTAGCCGTGCGGCTCAGCTCTGAGCGCGCGGCTAAAGGGTTAATATCGCGTGGGGCCGCGATCGGCACTGCGCGCTATTAGAGGCGGGTCCCGGCTTCACTATGACGCCGGGCCCGCCGTGATATGATGCAGGGTTACACAGTAACCCCGCGTTATATCAGGAGAGTAGGACCAAGGACGTACCGGTACGTCCTTGGTCCTTAAGGGATTAATGTCAGTAATAAGTTAAAATGTATAAAGTCATTGGGGAAGATTTATCAAAACCTGTCCAGAGGAAAAGTTGCCTAGTTGCCCATAGCAACCAATCAGCTTGCTTCTTTCATTTTTAACAAGGCCTCTGCAAAATGAAAGAAGGGATCTGATTGGTTGCTATGGGCAACTGGGCAACTTTTTCTTTGCACAGGTTTTGATAAATGTCCCCCATTGTGTGCAGTCATGTATGATGTTTGGTTGTCTCTTTACAAGGGTTTATCCTGACATGGTTGGGAGGAGCACATATTACCCCCATCACCAGCATCTAGTACAAACAAAAGTAAATAGTATGTGTAAGTACACTACAGTACACATAGTCATGTACACAATTAATGTACACATAGTACAGTAAACATAAGTCAAGTACACCTCAGTCACACCAAGTAGTACTCACATTTCACAGACTACTCAAAGTAACATGTCAAGTGTATGTAATGTCGTATGTCATCCTGTACAAAAAACTTTCCTGGCCAGTAAGTATTCCTGAAACTAAACTAAAGCACGTAAACAGTAAAAGGTATCATGAATGTCAAAGTGTTATCCATATTCATTGTCTAGCATAAAAAAATGTCTAGAGTAAACCGAAAATAGTGTTCTGGGGAGATGTGTTTTATGCCAAGGGACACCAGTAGCCAAGGCATTAGGCAGACAGCCTCTGGCAACCCAATCCACAACTATAAGTCTAAAGTCATTAGTCTAGTTGTTTATACAATGTTGTTGCGGGTGATAATCCTGTCTGCAGCTCCACTTATTGTGGAAAATCCTGCATACTACACCAATTGTGATTTTAGAATTAGAGTAAAACAAACATTCCCCTCCCCCGACCATGTGCGTTTTTTTGTTAGAGTCAAAATAGCACCAACTATACGAAAACGGAAGCAGGAAGTTCAGGCTAAAACTATAGGTCCTAAATATTTTTGAAAAAAACACCCAGAAACACTGATTAACTTCTTCAGGACACAGGGTGTATGGATACGCCCTGCATTCCGAGTCCTTAAGGACCGTGGGCGTATCCATACGCCCGTGGGAAATCCGGTCCCCACCGCTAGCCGGTTGGGGACCGGAGCCGGATGCCTGCTGAAATCCTTCAGCAGGCACCCTGGCACATCGCCCAGGGGGGTCCTAAGACCCCCCCCCCCCCCCCATGTCGGCGATCAGAGAAAATTTTCTCCAATTCCGGGCTGATCGGGTCTCTGGTGACCCGATCACCCGGAAAATAGGGCTGATCGGAGCTGTCAGCAACAGCCCCGATCAGCCTAAAGGATAGGAGTGAGGTTGCAAAGCTGCGATCTACTCCTTTCCCCTGGTATTAGTCAGAATGGAGTTCTGACCAATGGCAGCGCAGGACAGGCAAACTGGCAACCCCCCGTTCTGCCCGCCCCTGGATGTCGAGGGGCTCTGGGAAGAAGATGGAGGCTGTACCTGCAGGAGAAGATGCCTGGGGACCTGGGATCTTCGCTGGAGCCTGCTGGATCCTGATCAGGTAGGGAATCGACAGTGGGGGGGGGGGGGGGGAATTGAAAGTGAAAGTAAATCGATCTTTACTGTGGCAACCACTAGGGGGGCCAAACTGCAACTCCCAGCATGCCCAGGCAGCCAAAGGATGTCTGGGCATGCTGGGAGTTGTAGTTTTGCAACATCTGGAGGGTCACAGTTTGGAGACCACTGTTACAGTGGTGCCCAAACAGTAGCCCTCCAGATGTTGCCAAACTACAACTCTCAGCATGCCTCGACTGCCCAGGCATGCTGGGAGTTGTAGTTCTGTAACATCTGTCCCTTCAGATTTAGCAATGTTCATGACATTTTTGAAAATTGCTGCTCTACTTTGAAGCCCTCTAATTTTTTCAAAAAGCAAAAGTATGTCCATTTTATGATGCCAACATAAAGTGGACATATTATGTTTGTGAAGAAAAATAAAATTTATTTGGAATATCCATTTTCCTTACAATTAGAGAGCTTCAAAGTTAGAAAAATGCTAAATTTTCAACATTTTCATGAAATTTGGGGATTTTTCACCAAAAAAGGATGCAATTAACGCCGAAAATTTACCACCAAAATAAAGTAGAATATGTCACGAAAAAACAATCTCAGAATCAGAATATTCGGTAAAAGCGTTTTCGCGTTATTAATTCGTAAAGTGACGGTGGTCATAATTGTGAAAAAGGACTCAGTCCTTAAGGTGAAAAAGGGCTGCGTCCTTAAGGGGTTAAGTTTTGTACAACTATGAAATTATTGTACAAGGTATTTTGGCAGAAATGTCTTGTACCAGCAGTGTATACCCACCAAATTAACAATCACTCGGTAACCAGCAAAGTTGATAACATTTAATAAAACATTAATTAGCTAAACCAAATAAGACATACATACAAGCATTAATACAATAGTACATACTCTATGTTTAGCAAACTAGCATGAATCTACCAGAGTGATTACATGAATATTTAGTGTAGAAATGATACAATCAATATACTTATCCATCCCAGGCTAAGGAGCAGAAGAATGCTCCCCTCTTCAACGAAAATCCAAAAGCAAAGAGACCGAGGGCCATATGGTTTCCTGTGAAACCCCTAATGCCCCACCCCTTTGGCCTAATGTCCGCCTGCTCTCCTCACATAACTTAGAAAAACAGGATCTTTAGCCCTGCCTACTGTGGCTGTATGTGACTAAGCTTTAGACCGTGGGGGCAGGGAAATTTATACTAAATGATGGATGTAAAAACACATAATTTCAATGTCCATAACAAATGCCTAGTAAATAATGTCTAGTATATAGTCTAGTTGTGTACAGTATATCACATGCATGGTCAAAATGTCATGTTTTGTCTAGTAAACAGCTATGCAAGTCAATAAATGCATAGTCAAAAGTGTCAGTTGTGTATAGTTAACTATAACATGCATAGTCCAATAATAAAATGCATAGTCCAGTTCTAAAGTGTATAGAAAAGGTCTTTACAAGTAAAGTAACAGTATATGTACCAGTTATATATAACCACCAATCCTGGTCACAATCTTGTTCAACACAAGATAAGAGCGTGTATGGACTATTATACAAAAGACTCTAATGTTGTTTGTTATTTCATCAGCCTGAAATGGACGTTTGTGCATAAAATGCCTCAGGACTGCATCTGGCCCTACGGCCACTTTGTTCCTCAAGCCTGACAGCACTTTACATCGAGGACGACTTATGTTAATAAATGTGTGTATGTTCCGTTAATGCTTAGACAGGATCCCTATGTCTAGATAGTATACAGGACCTGTGGAGGTCTCAAGGACCTGTGAGTAAGCCTGTCACATGTTATGTTATGCAGTTACATGATTTGTTGTAACATGTACTCCCAGAGAGCACCAGCTTTAACATATCACCCACAGCTTGACCAATGGGCTTTAGTCCAGCCCCACTATATAAAGGGGCGGCCATATTAATTCAGTCTCTTTGAGTTAAGTGCTCATAGCTGTAACATCTAAGTCTCTGCTGAAGCAGCTACCAGAGATCTCAGGACAAGTGTTCAGCATCTGGAGGCCACAAGACTACAAGTCTATGTCTGCTGTTACTACATCTAGTCAAGTCTAATTACAAGTCAAAGTCAAGTTTATTACAAGTATTGGTCCAGAAAGCTGCGAGGTCCTCTGGGTCCTGGCCACCTCTCTGAGAATTCTGGCCTTAGCTGTGAAGATAATTACACCTATCTTCTAGTCAGTAAAGTCTCCGTTTACCCATAACTGGTTTTGGACTCTTTATTCACTGCTAGCCCGTGGGATTGCGGAAAATCCGGGCGTGTGGTGTTCTGGAACCCGAACACCACACTGGCATCACAAACACATAGGGGTTAATAACATCCGGCCCCTGGGGTTAAAAACATCTGATCCCACCACTCAGACCGCAACACCCATGGTCCCGCCATACACCGGTGGTTACCACAGTACCTCTAATAAGCTGCATGTGTGAACACCAACCTGAAACAGCTACTCTTATTGAAAGAAACATGTTACACATACTAATTTATTAAGTATCTGATTCAAGATTTCGAAAGATTGTATCTTGACATTATGTTATAATACTGTGTGTTATTCTCCTGGGAAGTGGTCTTTCAAATGGGAAATTCTTTCACTCACTGAGATGCTATACAACTGAAAAAAACCTTACTAGGCGAACAGTTTTTACACAATGTAACATACAGTACAGTCTTAATAGCTCACGTTGCCCACCATAAGGGTGCGTTTCCACCTGGCGTATACACAACGTATTTCACACTGCGCAAAATTGTGCAGCAGCAGCAGCAGGAAATATGCTGCGTATTCCTCGCTCACTATACACACCGGGCTTTCTGGCGGCAGCCCTATGCGTGTAGTGAGATTTGGAGGCGGTGCAGTGTGGCGGCGTGACTGTGACGCGCAGCTCCGCCTCCAAATCTCACTGCACACATAGGGCTGCTGCCAGAAAGCCCGGTGTGTATAGTGAGCGAGGAATACGCAGCATATTTCCTGCTGCAAATTTTACGCAGCGTGAAATACGCTGCATACACGCCAGGTGGGAACGCACCCTAAATGAGCAAAGAAAAAGCTATTAAAGTGAAGCTACTCAAGTTTCTGTCAAGTAAATACTCCACATATATTTTAAAATGCTGAAATAGTAACAAAAAAGATATGGAATATTTATGAAAGTGTGCTTAACACAGTTAAATCTTGCCAAGGGCAACATTATGGCTGTATATGTTCTATTAAAACTGTGCAGCATGTTTATTTAGCTTTTTGGTTGTGTTAGAATTAATGTGCGATCTCACCAAATGGTGAAAAAATGATGGCATCAGAGATGCTAAATTGCATTTAGGAATAAGACGGGATTAAAAGCTGATATATCTTACAAGGATTTGCTTAAATACTATGCTTTTCCCATAAGCACTAGGCCCGTGGGCATAAGATACACAGCTCATATCAAGGCTAACACCATAAATATCCTGCTAAACTGCTTCTCTTTTCTCATGCAGGGGATTGCAGATATTTGGTTCCAATGGGATGTAAATAGAAACTGCAACAGTATTTAAAGAAGACTTATCACAAATTCAAATAAATCATACTGGGAGCAAACATTAACTCCTTTCTGACCCTTGCATAGAGCACATATTTCTTTTTCCTGGCAGTGCCCCTTCCTCTGGTATGACTGCTGTTTTTTGGCATGAGGTTTGTTAATTGATACATGAGTGGGCAGTCTAGGGGTAGACGTAGTGCACTTTTGTGGCAGTGGTATTCCCAAATGGAAGTGGCTTCTTTCAGCACGATAATGTACCATGCCACACCACAAAAAATGTTCATAAAATGATTGCAACACATGTCTAAGAATAAAAAAAAGGGACTTGGCCTCCAAATTCCATAGATCTCATTTTAAATTGATCTTAGAAAAAAACAAAAACTGAATGCACTTGGGCTTGCAAATAATCAAGATTGGCTACCGCCAGCTCCCTTGCCAATGATGTCCCAGATGTACTTGATGGGAGATGCGTCCGGAGACGCTACAGGCCATGGTAGCATGTTAAAGCCATGCAGGCTGCTCACAGTAGCACAAGCAACATGTGGCCTTGCATTGTTGTGTTAAAAAAATGCACCTGGGACACTTTAGAGAAATGATTGTGCTCTGGTTCCATGACCAAATCAATCTCTGGGCTATTATTGTACTGGAAATGAAGACTAGAGGGGTCCATAATTCCGGAAGTAGGACCAGTGTGAAATTCCTTAGTGAACGCTCTTCGTGACATTGCTTACTTGGTCTCAGATCAATACCTCGAATAACTGTAATTGGATATCTAGATTGTCCCTCAGTGTCATGCAAGCTCCTTCTGCTGCTTAATGTACAGTGTTCTATGCCCAAGGCTTGGTATGTGATGTCCTACTGTATTTCACTTGCAGTACAGAATGAATTACTATGCACTAATCTGGCAATCTGTTAAAGGGGTACTCCCGTGGAAAACTGGTGCCAGAAAGTTAAACAGATTTGTAAATTACTTTTATTTAGATTTCTCTGATGTCATGACCACAGTGCTCTCTGCTGACCTCTGCTGACCTCTGCTGTCCATTTTAGGAACTGCCCCCATAGCTAACATATGCTGCTTTGGACAGTTTCTAAAATGGACAGCAAAGGTCAGCAGAGAGCACTGTGGTCATGACATCAGAGAAATCTAAAAGAAAAGCATTTCCTCTGTAGTATACAGCCTCTAAAAAGTACTGGAAGGATTAAGAATTTTTAATAGAAGTAATTTACAAATCTGGAAAGGCAGGAAAAGGAGAGGGCACACAAAAGGGTTACTTTTGTACACCTGTAGTAGAGCTTCGCCTTCGCTGGGACATAGCCCTACTGACTTCTGGGAGTTACTAGCTGATGGAGGTGCCGGTCTTGATGTGGACGTGGGGAAAGAAAGACTTTCTGTGGATCATGTTAATTCCTGGGTGATGTCCACATCTAAGAAACTGACAGCGATTTGTGTTGTAGTTGTAGTATTTCTTTTTTCTGTTACCATTAGATGATCTCAGTATGGATTCTGGAGCATTAGCATCTGTAGCTCTGGTTCAGTCCATGTATACACCACATCTTTCTGGTAATCTGTAGTGTCACGGTTGAATTTTATTTTTTTAATGTCCATAATGTTATTTTCCAAATCTGTTGTCTTCTGTGACACTACAGCTTTCATTAAATGTCGTTCATCTGTCTGGAGTTCAGCTTCCTCCTCCTCCGTAATGTATGAAATACATTTTTGTGAACATTCAGTAAGGACTGTGTCCCATTTAGTCTGGAATCATTGGGATGGGAGAAAATCCGAGTTGGATGCTTCTTTATTCTCAGACCACGGAGGATCATATCTTTGTAGGTGCTTGAGGTTTGAAAGTCCCACTACAATCTTAATTCTTTTATTTGCAGGGATTCCCTCTGTCTCATTGAGAGAACCAAATCTTGTGGTGCAGAGGCAGTTATACCTGTGAGTGACCGTTATTGGATGCAAATACTGCATGCACTTACTTTATCGGTACGGTTCACACTTGGTGTGAGGCTTATATGTTCCGAAGAACCTCCCGATGCTCCCACTTGCTCTGCTGGAATAGAATCCATTGTATGTAGGAGATGTATGCATGCTTTTTGTACTGTGCAAAAGGAGGGCCTGGTCACTCGCAGCTATAAGCACTCACTTCATATGTAGAAAGACCCTCCAATCCTTGCTACCTCCGCTGTGCCTGGGCTGTAGGGTAGTGCCCCCCCTCTCAAGTAGAAATGTAGAAAACGATGTCCGGAACCATGCAGCAAGTAAAAGGCCACTTTATTGGACCAATCAATAAAAGTACAAGCAGAGCGTAGTTGCCTACGCGTTTCGAACAAGCGCAAACTCATTACAAATTTTTGCGGCACAAACCCTGCACAAATTTAAGAACATGGTGGAAAGTGTGCGAGGTTCAAACGTATTGAGTGCGCAATATCTCGGAAACCAAATGTTCATTTCTGGCACAAACTTTCATTTTTGAAGTACAAATCAGCACAAATGCAGCACAAACTGGTGTATTTGTTTTTAAAATTTAATAACATGGGGTGGAAAGTTGGCAGGGCTTAATAAAAACTAACGCTCAACATCTCAGATCAAACTGGCACAAATGTTCATTTTTGTGGCACAAAGGCAGCACAAACAAATGGTGAATTTATATTCATCTTTTGCGAACATGGAGTGCCAACTTCACACAGGTTGCCTCTGTATGTGCACAAGCACATACATTTGAAAGCTTTCTCTCGCCTACACTGATAAAAGAGCATGGCCTCCACCCTTACGCAGTGTCCAGAGCAGGATATGTTTGCTATGGGGATTTACTCCTGCTCTGTGCAGTTCCTGATATGGATATAGATGTCAGTAGAGAGCACTGTGGTCAGACACAAAAGAAATTCAAAAAGAAAATAACTTTCTGTGGAGCATACAGCAGCTGATAAGTACTGAAAGGATTAAGATTTTTAAATAGAATTTATTTACAATCTGTTTAACTTTCTGGCAACAGTTGCTTTACAAAAAAATTCCACCGGGGGGCCCCTTTAATGCTCGCTTTTCTTGGTGTTGCAATTTCTATGTTGAGTAGTGTATAAAGCAAAAAATAAATATGTAAAAATAGGCACACATTTTCAATATTAAAGGGTACTCTGCCCCTAGACATCTTATCCCCTATCCAAAGGATCGCCGGGGTCCCGCTGCTGGGGACCCTTGGGATCTCCACTGCGGCACCGCGCTATAATTACTGCACAGAGCGAGTTCACTCTGCACGTAATGAAGGGCAATACAGGGGCCGGAGCATCGTTATGTCACGGCTCCGCCCCTTGTGACGTCGCGGCCCTCCCCCTCAATGCAAGTCTATGGGATTGGGCGGGCGGTCGTCACTTCCCCTGCCATAGACTTGCATTAAGGGGGCAGGCCGTGATGTCACGAGGGAAGGAGCCGTGACATAAAGATGCTCCGGCCCCTGTATCGCTCTGTGCAGTAATGATAGCGTGGTGATGCAGCAGCGATCCCGGGGGTCCCCAGCAGCGGGACCCCAGCGATCTGACATCTTATCCCCTATCCTTTGGATAGGGGATAAGATGTCTAGGGGTGGAGTATCCCTTTAATACTGTCTCTTTTTATGTCTCTGCTTATATGGTCACCTTAAAGGGGTTATCCAGGAAAAAACTTTTTTTTTATATATCAACTGACTCCAGAAAGTTAAACAGATTTGTAACTTACTTCTATGAAAAAATCTTAATCCTTTCAGTACTTATGAGCTACTGAAGTTTTGTTCTTTTCTGTCTAAGTGCTCTCTGATGACACCTGTCTCGGGAACTGTCCAGAGTAGAAGCAAACCTATTCTACTCTATGCATTTCCCGAGACAAGCAGAGATGTCAGCAGAGAGTACTGTTGCCAGACAGAAAAGAACAACTCAACTTCAGCAGCTGATAATTACAGGAAGGATTAAGATTTTTTTAATAGAAGTAATTTGCAAATCTGTTTAACTTTCTGGAGCCAGTTTATATAAAAATAAAAAAGTTTTTTTCCTGGAATACCCCTTTAACATCACTTTAACCCTTTCCCACCTTTCCACGGGTATTATTGACAGTGGCAGCCTTAAAATAAACTATAAAATATTCAGTGACCTCTACTTAACTATACCTTGATAAGGAGAAAAGACCCTATGATATACCTATGAAACAAAGAAGCTACTGGTGTTTCCTACCCCAGAGTCCAGACCTCAGCATTATTGAGAATGTTTGAGGTTACCTGGATCAATAATGTTCTGAACTTTTCATTTATTTACAAGCATGAAAAATATCCATTCAGATCTCTTGGTTGTATTCCAGTTTATGTTAACTAGTGTATAAATACCCACAGTTTTCTCATGTATCAGCAAGAAACAAAAGAGACATTTCTAAACTATACAAAATGAAGCATAATTAAATTTAAATAACAAATTAATAATGTGTTCACCTGTTGTCTGACACCCTTAATTAAATTCTAGCCTATACAGGGAAAGATGGGGAAGAGGTTTAAGAATCTCCTGTTTAACACTACGGTAATCCGCATGCACAGAGTGATCTCTGCTCTGTGCCGGATTTCTATCGACCACAGCCCAAAGCGATACATCCCCTCTCCATATATCTCTATGGGAGATTCGTAGATACACAAACTCTGCATCTCCATCTCTCCCCTAGACATGACCCACGGACCCTACAAAGCCCAGCTCAGCTGGTGTTCTGAACATAAAATGTATCCCTATTCTTATAAACCACATTTTCAAATGAAATTACAGTATTAACTACCTTTTCCCACAGGGATATCCTCTAGGGGGCGCTCAGCCATCCAACACAATGCAATAGCTTTACGTCCCATATAGACCACCTCAGATTAACCTCTTAAGGACGCAGGACGTACTCAAACGGCCCCTTTTCCTAGTCCTTAAGGACTCAGGACGTTTGAGTATGTCCTGTCAAATCCCGGCCCCCCGCCGCTAGCTGGAGGGGAGCTGGTGCCCGATGCCTGCTGAAATCGTTCAGCAGGCATCGGGGCATATCGCCCAGAGGGGTCATGATGACTCCCCATGTTGGCGATGGCCGCAGATCGCTGGACAATTCAGTCCAGCGATCTGCGGCGGATTCCGGGTCAATCGGGTCTCCAGTGACCCGGTGACCCGGAATTACAGGCTGTTCGGGGCCGTCTCTGACGGCCCCGAACAGCCACAGCCAGCAGGGGTGAGGTGGCACTGGTGCCACCTCACGATCGCCCTGATTCGTCGGCCGGTTTCCCGGCCGACCAATCAGGGCGCCTGCTGCGGGTGTCACTCCCGCAACCCGCTCCATCCCTCTTCCGGAGGACGTGAGCAGGTGCGGGACGTGCACACCGGGAGCTGGGGACCCCGATCCCCGGCGTCAATGTTGGGATCGGGGCCCCAGGAGCGGCGGCGGCGGCGACGAGGGACTGACCTGATACGGCGTGTATCGTTGGTGGTGAGTGACAGCCTCCTGCTGTTGCTTAGCAACAGCTCCCAGCATGCAAAAAGGGCATGCTGGGAGCTGTAGTTATGTAACAGCAGGAGGCAGACCACCACAACTCCCAGCATGCCCTTACAGGCATTCTGGGACTTATAGTTTTGCAACAGCTGGAGGCACATTTTTTCTATGGAAACGTTTACCTTCAGCTGTTGTGTAACTACAACTCCCAGCTTGCACAAACAGCTAAAGTGCATGCTGGGAGTTGTAGTAGTGCATCTGCTGGTTGCATAACTACAACTCCCAGCATGCCGTTGGCTGTTGGTGACTGCTGAGAGTTGTAGTTTTGCAACAGCTGAAGGCACACTGAGTTAAGTAGCAAACCAGTGTGTCTCCAGCTGTTGCATAACTACAATCCCCAGCATCCCCAGCCAAAGTAGTATGCCTCCAGCTGTTGCATAACTACAAGACCCAGAATGCCCTTCCGCTGTCCGTACATGCTGGGGGTTGTAGCTTTTGCAACAACTGAAGGCATACTGGTTGCAAAACACTGAGTTTGTTACCAAACTCGGTGTTTCACAACCAGTGTGCCTCCAGCTGTTGCAAAACTACAACTCCCAGCATGCACTGATAGACCGTACATGCTGGGAGTTGTAGTTTTGCAGAAGCTGGATGTTCCCCACCCCCCAATGTGAATGTACAGGGTACACTCACATGGGCGGAGGTTTACAGTAAGTATCCGGCTGCAAGTTTGAGCTGTGGCAAATTTTCTACCGCAGCTCAAACTGCCAGCGAGAAGCTACTGTGAACCCCCGCCCGTGTGACTGTACCCTAAAAACACTACACTACACTACCACAAAATAAAATAAAAAGTAAAAAACACTACATATACACATACCCCTACACAGCCCCCCTCCCTTCCCCAATAAAAATGAAAAACGTCTGGTACACCACGGTTTCCAAAACGGAGCCTCCAGCTGTTGCAAAACAACTACTCCCAGTATTACCAGACAGCTACTGACTGTCCAGGCATGCTGGGAGTTTTACAACAGCTGGAGGCACCCTGTTTGGGAATCACTGGCATAGAATACCCCTATGTCCACCCCTATACAATCCCTAATTTAGGCCTCAAATGCGCATGGCGCTCTAACTTTGGAGCCCTGTCGTATTTCAAGGCAACAGTTTAGGGTCACATATGGGGTATCGCTGTACTCGGGAGAAATTGTGTTACAAATTTTGGGGGGTATTTTCTGCTTTTACCCTTATTAAAAATGTAAAATTTTTGGGAAAAGAAGTATTTTAGGTAAAAAAAATATTTTTTTTTTACTTATGCAAATGTCGTGAAACACCTGTGGGGTATTAAGGTTCACTTAACCCATTGTTACGTTCCCCGAGGGGTCTAGTTTCCAAAATAGGATGCCATGTGGTTTTTCTTTTGCTGTTCTGGCACCAAAGGGGCTTCCTAAATGCGGCATTCCCCCAGAGCAAAATTTGCTTTCAAAAAGCCAAATGTGACTCCTTCTCTTCTGAGACCTGTAGTGCGCCAGCAGAGCACTTTTCACCCCCATATGGGGTGTTTTCTGAATCGGAAGAAATTGGGCTTCAAATTTTGGGGGGTATTTTCTGCTATTACCCTTTTTAAAAATGTAAAACTTTTGGGAAACCAAGCATTTTAGGGAAATTTTTCGTGAATGACCTGTGGGGTATTAAGGTTTACTTTACCCCTTGTTATGTTCCCCGAGGGGTCTAGTTTCCAAAATAGTATGCCATGTGGGGGTTTTTGCTGTTCTGGCACCATAGGGGCTTCCTAAAAGTGACATGCCCCCCAAAAACCATTTGTCGCTCCTTCCCTTCTGTGCCCTCTACTGCGCCCGCCGAACAATTAACATACACATATGAGGTATGTGCTTACTCGAGAAAAATTGGGTTTCAAATACAAGTTAAAATTTTCCCCTTTTTACCCCTTGCAAAAATTTTAAAATTGGGTCTACAAAAACATGCGAGTGTAAAAAATGAAGATTGTGAATTTTCTCCTTCCCTTTGCTGCTATTCCTGTGAAACACCTAAAGGATTAAAACGCTGACTGAATGTCATTTTGAATACTTTGGGGGGTGCAGTTTTTATAATGGGGTAATTTATGGGGTATTTCTAATATGAAGACCCTTCAAATCCACTTCAAACCTGAACTGGTCCCTGAAAAAAAGAGAGTTTCAAAATTTTGTGAAAAATTTTAAAATTGCTGCTGAACTTTGAAGCCCTCTGGTGTCTTCCAAAAGTAAAAACACATCAATTTTATGATGCAAACATAAAGTAGACATATTGTATATGTGAATTTAAAAAAATTATTTGGAATATCCATTTTCCTTACAAGCAGAGAGCTTCAAAGTTAGAAAAATGCAAAATTTTCTAATTTTTCATCAAATTTTGGGATTTTTCACCAAGAAAGGATGCAAGTTACCACAAAATTTTACCACTATGTTAAAGTAGAATATGTCACAAAAAAATTATCTCGGAATCAGAATGATAACTAAAAGCATTCCAGAGTTATTAATGTTTAAAGTGACAGTGGTCAGAATTTCAAAAAATGGCCGAGTCCTTAAGGTGAAAAAGGGCTCAGTCCTTAAAGGGTTAAAAGATCCCTCATCATGGGTTTGTCGTCTCTGGTCTTACATCGAGGAGGCCAGAAAAGATGATCACTGATAATACTGATCACTGCTATGCCTATGCATAGTACTGATTAGTATCTGCAATTTACTGATTGCTATAAATAGACCCCTATGGGGACAAAAAAAAAGAATAGAATAAATGTGGAAAAGGTTAAAAAAAAAATTTTTTAAAAGCCCCCCCCAATAAAAATGAAAATTTTCCATAAAAAAAAAGGCATAAAAAAAAGAAAGTTAGAGGGGTCATAATTGGGCAATTTTAAACATATTAACTCTGTTTAAATATATTTTTTTTAAGTAGTACAATAATAGTAAAGTGTGTAAACATGGATATGAAAACATGTCATTTGTACTGAAAAGTGCACTACGTAAAAATGAAACCCTCCAGTTTTCTATTTCCCCACAAAATAATATTTTTTGGTTACACTATACATTTTATGGTAGATTAAAAGGTGTCATTGTCAAAGGTGTCAAAGTACAATTGGTCATGCAAAAAACAAGCCCTCATATGGATCTGTGGAAGGAAAAATAAAAAAGTTATGGATTTTAGAAGGCAAGGAGGAAAAAACTAAAACTCAAATATTTAACTGGCTTGGTCCCTAAGGCCCGAATGGGCTGTGTCCTTAAGGGGTTAACCGAATAGATCATCTTGCCGGTCCTCCCAGCACCCTGGAAGCAACAACAGAGTAAGCATATACTGAAGTAGAGTACAGTCTGACAGAACTGTGATACAGTCTCGCAAAAACAAGCAGCAGGGCGACTAAATCCTGGGCTTGGCATTCTTTAAGGACCAGCCTACAGCTCTGGCCCAACTCTTGACACAAAAACAAATACACAATGGCCCTGATTTACTATTGTAAACCCAACATGTTTTGTCAGATTGTGCACGAGATTTTGCGACAGAATTGAAAAAATCCCGACTAACGATCCATTTTACTGAGAAAACCTGAAAAAGGGGCGTAGTCACAGTGAAAATGGGCCTTGTGGCCAAAAACAGGGTGTGTCCCAGACATTTTCACAAAAACCCAACATATTTCCTAAGTTTTCCACAGAAAATGTAGTGGGTTTGAGCTGAGGAAAACCAGACAGATCAGATCATGTATAAAAAAGCAAAGTGTAGGGAAAAGTGCAAAATGTAGGTAAACCTTAGTAAATACCGTGGAAAAAAAATTGTAGGGAATTAAAGGGGTACTCTGGTGAAAAACTGTTTTTTTAAATCAACTGGTGCCAGAAAGTTAAACTGATTTGTAAATT